>NC_140338.1:16245187-16896477 GCF_963514085.1 Chelon labrosus | reverse complement strand
TATGTCTTTGACTGGCTAACTTGGCCTTGTCGTTACAGCTAATGAGCCCCCTGGAGGTCTACCACCCGCAAGCTCACGGCTTATCAAAGGAATCATTAAGAGGGAGACACAGGGCAAGCGGTGTGAGGTACTCAACCACACCGAACACCCGCATTTAAACTTACAAACTTCTGTTATCCCCCACTTCCATAATCGTACCTTCAAATAGTGGGATTTCCGCCACATAGAAATCCAAGAATGAATAATCTACAGCAACAAAAGTAAAGACCGTAAATCCCTTTCATCCTCTGTGAGCTTACGTTCGTCTTATTACATTATGCAGAACTAAAGAGAAAAAATCCTACAGGACTGCAACAAAAGACACACTTGAAAAAAAGAGGTAAAGGAGAAAGTTGCTGGAACAGGACAATTGCTTCAGCGACTGAGATTCAATAACAGGCCTGTTGACTCATAAGTACAAATCCAATCCCATTAGGGAGCCCATGCAGGCAATAATGAATGTTGGGACCTGCCACCTGATGCTAGAGGACAGAATTGATCCTCTCTAAGGCTGGCTAAGGCAAGGAACTTTAATTGCCTCATCAGCATTGCTGTCAGTCCAAACAGGTCTACCAAGATGGCAAACCGTGCAAAAACTACAACAGCATAAATCTGTTTATGCAAACCTGATGAGAGGCCAAAGGGGACGCACATGAGGATCTGACTGTCATTTCAAGCCCTGGGTATGGTTTCCATCCCGAATGCAATTTGGGTGTTTTCTGTGCCAAGATTGTTAAACATGATGCCAAGAAAGCAAGGGGTGGACACAAAAATAAACTATATAATCCAATACAACCGCCCTCCATTATATACTACCTTGGCAAAACGTATTTATCTTCGGGTGAGGATGGAACAGAAAGGTAGTGACTGGACCCCGGAGTAATGTTAGAAGTCATAGCTTGTGGTGCCATTGGATAGCAAGAGAAGAAAATACTCCCACCTGTCTAGATTTAAGGACTCACAGAGCACACCTGAGCTCAGAAAAATCTTCATTCTGTCCAAATCCTTTAGTTATAAGTTAAGGAGCTCCAATTTAAACTTCCACTTACTGTTTATTTGAAAGCAAACCTGACTTTATGTTGAAATCTGATTCATTTTATTACAGTTTGATCTGTTATCTTTGTGTGTGTTGTATACCACCTTCATAAGGCATAACATTATGACCACCTTCCTAATATTGTGTAGGTCTCCCTTGTGCCTCCATAACAGTTCTGTCTCATCAGAGAATGGACATGGGCCTTCTGACAGTGTCCTGTGGTGTGTGGCAACATGATGTTGTTAGTGGGGGCCTTTGGGTCGTATGGGTTGAGGGGAGGGGCCTCTGTGGATCAGGCTTGTTCCAGTGCATCCCACACTCATCCCTACTTGATCACTTTGGGATCTAATGAATTTGGAGGCCAGGTCAACACCTTGTGCTGTTCTCCATGTTTTTTTTTTTTAGTTGTTCCTAAACTGTTTTTGTGTGTGTGTGTGTGTCAGACTGCATCCTGCTGGGAATGGCTGCTGCCATCAAGGAGTGTCATTGTCTGGTCTGGTCTAGGTAGGTGGTACATGTCTAAGTAACATCCACATGAATGCCAGATCCAAAGTTTCCCAGCAGAACACTGAATAGTCACAAGATGGTAAATGTTATTTACTTAAATGTCAGTGGTCATAATGTTGTGGCTGTATACAGGGGCGGAGTGGGGCACTAAAATCCACCGGGAAAATTCTGACCGCCCCCTTTAATATAATACTAAATAATATATATATCCCTATAGGGGAGTATATGGGAGTATTTGGCCGCTATTCGTGGAGAATTTAGTAACGTCAATGATTCTGATAAGCTCAGGCCGGTCGCGTTCGCCTCGCGGCCGCTCAATTTGTGATCCGCTGCGTAAATCCTTCGGCCGGCCGACCGGTCGTCCCGATTGACACTCCGCCCCTGGCTGTATATAATCTGTAATGATCACAAAGACAGTGAGTACTTACTTGACAATAAAAGGTTAGGTGCTCCTTATAACAACATTGGTATCTTGGTATTGCATTTGTTGAGCTATTTGTCCAGCAACTATGTCAACTTTTAAGTGAACACATTACTCATGAATATGTATGTGTACCATGCGCCTTCGGACCTGAGAGACTAATCAGTTGATGTTTCCATACATACTGCACAGAGCATTTCAAGTGAACCTCCCCTAAAGGGACAAACTTCAGACTACAAGGTTGTTCTGAATGCTTTAACCACACACAGTGTTTAAGTTCAGTGCTGCGATATGAAATGCAGATCGATGTCACCAAGGGTTGCATGTTGGTAAAGCTACGCATGCTGCATATGGACCGACGGTGTCTGAGGAAGAACTTTTTAATGAGCCCACAAATGGTATTTCAGTTGAGGATCTCAAACTCAAGCTCCAGTAGATGAAAGAGACTTATTTGTGCAGACTCCACAACAGTACACATGCATTATATAGTGGGACTCATTATCTGTTAATAGTGACAAGCATATACACATCAAAAAACATCTACCTGCCCGCTCTGAGTCACCGCTTCACCGTACATGGTGCACACAGAGCTCTCAAAAGCCGTATAAAAAACACTTTATTCATATTCTGCTCCCTGTCTTTAAAAAATATTACAGTCATTTAAATGCATAGAAAAACTACTCTAATTACTGTCTTTTTGCAATTTCCAGTACTTGTGATACTCTTATGAGGATCTCTGATCCATGGCAGCCTTTGCGATTGCGTCTATCCTCCCTATAGATCCATCGTAAGGTGTCATCTAAAGTCTTTACGTAGTCTTGTTAGATCTACCCCGACCATCCCTTCCTCAAGACACATGCAGTAGAAGCTCATCTGTAGCTGTGATGAACAGCAGGATATAGCAGAGCAACTGGTCACATACCGAATCACAACCGGCCAAATAACTGCACTGGCTAAACGTAAGAGTGATGTGAAATTTGTTATAGAAACGCTGCAATTATTGTGTTTGTGCAGTTTCATAATAGGAATTTTCAGTTTCCACAGGTTACAGGGATCAGTCATGCAGTGAAGAATGTCTCTTGTCTCGTGGTGCCTTTTGTATCAAAGTTTATATCGTGTAGTCATGTGTATGTACCGTATATTCTATCTACGATAAGGATGAGCACTGTAAATTAGATTTGGCCTATACATGCTGCTATAGAGGCCATCA
Source organism: Chelon labrosus (assembly GCF_963514085.1). Taxonomy (NCBI): domain Eukaryota; kingdom Metazoa; phylum Chordata; class Actinopteri; order Mugiliformes; family Mugilidae; genus Chelon; species Chelon labrosus. Next base: position 16,893,264 of record NC_140338.1, on the reverse strand, counting down.
GTTCATGGTTCATACTCATCCTTTTACAAATAAATACAACTAACATAAAATAAAATATCAGAAATAAGATTTCAGTTCGTCTGGCTACAAAAGCATGTGTGGGATGGATTCTATCTGTACTTTCAACTCTCCCGTGTGAGAATATTAGTTTCCTCCATAGGCGAAGCTCCTCAAGAATCCCTTATGTGACATCAGCTCCTCATTGTGGGGAGAGCAATGCTTTCAGAAGGTATTGCTACTAGACTCCTACACAATCACAGATAATGTATGATAATAGATTCATTTTAATCCCACCTCTCGCCACACTCGGTGCACCATGCACCTCCATTAAAATACAGAAGGTGTGCTGCCACTCCTTCTGCGCAATATGCACAACACACTTGACTACGCGTTGCACCAGAACTTTGATTCATTCATAAAGTTATCACCATTCATCTTTCCATAATTCAGTTTTCACAGACAAACAGGGACCCAGTCGATGCTTTATCAGGTTAGCTTGGATTAAGGAGGGACTCAGGTCTGCTAGCACAGATTACTAAAACTAGCTGTGTGTCCTGGGTGAGTTTGTTCCTTGGTTTTCCTAAATGATAGGAACTGGTCATAACAGTAACGTGAGGGAGAAAACCGCTGGGCCCAGCGGCCTAATTAAGCTAGCATCTCCAGCGCATGGCTAATTAATAGTGTAGAGGAAATTAATGAAGAGCTTGTGGCCTGCTGCTGACAGCCAGCAGGAGCAAAATGCAGCTACGTCAGCAGATAATCCTGCAGCACTTCAGGTGATTGCCAAAGCCTCTTTTGTCATTTAGACAGTATGCTCTAATCACAGTTCTTATACCAGGCTGCTGCCACATGGCCACAGCTAAAATAGAGTTTCCAATAGATGGATCCTGGTCTAAAAACAGATTCTTTTAACTGTCAGCCCCCGTCTGTTGTTGAATCCTCCACTGGGCGCCGACCTCGCATCAGTTCTTAGTATAAGAGCCAAAGCTCTTCTCAATGATTCAGACACATTCAGACCCTGATCTGTAACCAGAGAAACCTCAAGGCTACTGCCAGGATCCTTCTCCATCATCCACAGAACTTGGAGCAGGTTTGCTACAGAGCAGGGAGAGAACTAACAAGCTGTCCGTCAGCATGGAGTCCAGGTCACTGCCAATATCCTGTCCCTGGATTGCACGCAGTAATCCTGGGAGGAAGTTATTTTGTTAGACAACATGCGGCTAGTCACATTAAATCTGAACACTGGCCACAAGAGACTCTATTAAGGCCGTGCAATGTAGTTTCAACCACTCCCTGCGTCCCAGAAATGTGTCATTCTGTAGTTCTGTTTGACCAGAAGGCCTGGTGATATGACAGAGCCTCCGTCCTCTCTGTTACAGAGGAAAGAACTCAAAGACACATCTAGAGAGGAGCTGTACAGAACAGCTTCTCTGCAGTTTAACTGGTGGAGAACAGCATGTCGGTAAACATGCTTAAAATATCTCCCCACTCCCATGCATGTGCAGTATAACACATGCAGCCACACACATCAGATCGGTCCAGGTAGGAAAACCCTTGCAGGTTTTCACAAAAAAAAAAAAAGTATGTTGCATCATTATTCAGAATAGCTGAATAATTCAAAAGAGGCTGTTAATGAAAGATTAGACCATCTCAGCAAATCTGCAGCTATTTCTATAGGGTTCAATTAAACACAGATAAAAATCCAGTGACTTTTAAAACAGACATTTAAGACGGGCTGCATGCATTAATGAAAGATAAATGATTTTGCCCTGTGTGTACATGTGCTGGGTTTCTTGAGGAATACCAAGTATAGCTATTGATTAAACTCTTTCTTGGCCCATCTTGAGAGACAAACTACTGACCAATGCCAAGTTTGGCCAATGCTGGTTTTTTAATGGATCTGGAAAGACCACCCCCCCGCCCCCCTTCCCTCTCTTCTAGTGTCCAGGGAACAAAGACGAATAGCTCTTTTATTGCCCTCCTGGTAGCACCTCTGTGCTCAGGTTTTCCTTTTTTTCCCTTTCAATCCTTTTCCATCTTCTCTTTGATGAATTAATATCACACTGAATAGCCAAGTCTCACATCTCGCCGATTGTTCCCTTTTTAATCAAATGTGATTACAAAAGGCTGCTTCTGAAAGGCGAGGAGGCATACTAGGAGACGTATAATGAGTGTGTGTGTATGTGTGTGTGTGAATGTGTGTTCACATGAATCTTTGCTCTGCGGAAATAGGCTGGACTCACAGCGCAATTAAGAGACCCTCACCTGGACACAACTGCAGTCCTTCACATTAACACACACAAAAGGCCTCATCAGGTCCTTTTAGTCTAAATAGTTGCACAGATGTTTAGTGCACGCCTAACAAATCAAATTAAACCATGAAAGAGTGAACGTCTCATTTCAAGAAAACACGACCCATTAAAACCGCCACAGCGACTCATCAGTGAAATCAGAGAAGTTTATTCCTGTTTCTGACTGACAAACGACTACATTTAACCAGGTCAAACGTGTGGAGGGCTCTGCGCAGGCCGCAGTCAGTTAGCCAGGCGTAAAATTGGAAAATTTAAGCTACAGTGAGTCATTAGCTAAGTCAAATATGAAACAAAAAGCTCTGTCTCCCCGGAGAATTCTTTCTGAAGTCTAATCTCTCATTCAAAGTAAATGATTTCACTTCAGTGGCTTCTCGAAAATATGCTAGCCTTATCATTGTTCACGCTAGCAGATAAAACTGACCATCTTCAGCAAATTCGCTTGTGCACTTCAGCGTAAAAAAGCCCTTTCTTTATTTTTTATTATCAGCACAAGCCCCCACAACTCTTTTCCCATCAGCTTTTCCATTTTATACCCGTACCTCAACCCTCTCCATCTTGCCTCTCCCTCTTTTTCTTGAGCTGCAAACTCTGTAACTAATTGGATCTGGCATGGCCTGTAATGACTTTGCACTCTGTGGGGAGCTATGGGAAAAATCAGCGTTCATTTCTTCTGGCATCACTCAAGTGACCACATACTGAACTTCAGTGACATATAGCTACATCCTTCATCAAAAGGGCAAGGACAGCAAAATCTACGAGATACAGCTGATCTCAGGTTTGAGAAATACATATGGATATACCTACTGTACTATACACATATAGACACCTACCTACAGGTGTACAACACAATAGCTTGGTTCTATTTTATTCAGCCAACTTTGAGTGGCTTGTGGAGCTGGAAGCGTTGGTCAGTGAAGGAAACGCACAAGATATTTTTCCCAACAAGCGATCGAGCAGAGAGCTGCTTCACAGCTACGGACAGAACTCAATCTAACATCAAACTTAATCTGAAAGACTCCCCGTGTACCAGTGAGAACAACTCTCAAAATAGCTCCGGTTTGAAAACAAGCCAGAACACTCGGCAGACTTCTTGGCAGAAACACGTCTCACCTTAATAATACATACTTTTGCAGGATAAGGACTCACTTTATGGAGTAAACAACATCCATTGGTTATTACTGAGCTTGCTGTAGTTTTATCTGACAGTCATTGGTTACCGATGTGTCGATGTGTCCTTGTTTTGTAGTAACTCATCACTGCTCATCACCTCAACTGAGAATTCCTCCTTTTCTTAAAACCTTTAGCGTGTTCCAGCTGGCAGCGCAAAGGGGCAACAAAAAGTGTAGCTTTACTGTGAGAAGTTAACATCCAACTTTGGGATGGAGAAAAAATGCTTGCCAGAGAAAAAAACAGGTGCAGAGGAACTTCTGACTCAACAAATTAGTTTGCATCCTGCCTGTTGCCTCTGGTAAAACTGAGATATCGGAGGCAGTGGGGTTCCAGTATACTTTCAGCACGACTTGGCTGTAAGAAATGTGCGGGATCTGAAAAATCAAGTCAAATTTGTCTGTCACTATTAATTATGAACATGTTAAATTATTTTGTCAGTGCAGGCCTTTTTCCCCAGCGTGCACCCAATATTGGATCACAGACACTTCCATTAAGCACAGTGTAATGGTGTACGTGTTTAGTTAGTTCGTACCTCTTTTTCTCTGTTTCGTATCTGCTTAGGAGACGCTGCAAACCACCGCACTTGAAGCCCTGGAAGTGGGCTGCAGGGGCACCGACAGTGATAATGTCATAAAATGCATCTGTAAAGAGAGAAAACAGAGTTTGCAGCATTTAAAAATACTGACATATATGATAACGCACCTGGAAACAGCAGAGGCGTGGGAAAAAAACCTTGAGATGAGAAAATTAAAGCCGTATGAAGCTGTTTACGGGCACGTTAAAGTGTTAAAGTTGTGTTACCGCCCGTAAAATATGCAATAAGCACACACACGTACGGTGCATGATATTATTTCTATGATTATATCTGTATTACTTGTCCTCTCTCCCCTGACATCTAGACTTAATGTGGCGCTGGTCCCATGTTAAACCAGAAGGACAGCCAATGTCACAGTGCTTCATTCCAATTTGCACACCAGCGTCAAAAGTAAATAAACACTTCACAGACGGCTAGGTGGGCACAGAGGTGCTTAGGACGAGCCTTGTTTTGAATGAGTAATGGACAAAGCTGACAATTAAATCCAAAAAAACAGGGAGGAGGGAAAGGGGTATGGTTGTGGGACTATGTGGGTGAATATTTTGGTGTGGTTTAGTGCCAGGTCAGTTAATGAACACCCCCGAGAAAGCAATAGTCCACAGCTCTGGCCATAAGGAAGCATTGCTTGAAAAATAGTTGGGAATAGAAATTAATGACACAACAGTTCCAAGTCTTGCCACAGAGAAGTAAATGACAACCCCACAATAGACCAGTAGTGGTTTGATGTCTGGGCTTTGATACTATCCACCGTCTCCTCCGTTAATTATCTCTATGTCTGGCCATAAGGCTCCCTGACCGCCACGTGTCTGGCCCGTGGAGGTTTCAGATATCCAGGTTCCCTTAATTGGTTCTCCCACAGCACAAATATCCGGAAAAACAATGGTGGGTTTCAGAACATCAAGCACAATGACCAATTTGTGCTTGATTTGCCCGCTCTTCCTCTCACACTACTCTATTCTCAATAAATCAACGAGCTGTTTAAGCACCGAGAGGACAGTTGAGGCATATACTTGCGTATTTAACTAATTCAAAAACATGTTTTAACAGCGATAAAAAATTATTTCACTTGACCCCAATGCTTGTTGTGTTGTTCTTTAGCCTGGAAATAATTTACAGCTGTAAACACATTTTAGAGACAGAAGACAGCCTTTCACAGCAAAACAAATGGCTACTGTTCCGAGCTCCAAGTGTTGTTTTTCCCTCATTTCCTTTTTCTTGCTGGATGATCAACAGACAAAATGAAAATGAATGGTTTAGCCTTGTTGACTAGACCGCACTGCAAAACTTGAGGAAATGCGTCACTTCAGAAAATCAAACGGAACAATAGGGCAATGGAGTACAGCTGGAAAGTGAAACTCAGAGGCATTAAGGACCAGGTCCCGGTGTTTCCTGTGGCTGACTGATTGCAACCATCAAAGCAAAATTTGATCTAATTTAATATGAATATTTAATATAATAGGAGTCTGATAGTGGCTATTTTTGTTAGTCTTAGGTTTATAGTAACTGTGATTTAATTTGATAAATTCCAGTTTTTGCCCAACAAACCTAAGTTGTCCATGGCTAATAAAAGTGTATATTGCACTAATGTCCATGCAGTATAGCCTCCCTCTTCAACGGCTCCTGTAATTTTTGAGCATATCCAAAAACTTGTTGATATCCGAATCTTAAATAATGTTTTAAGGTGCATGTGTTTGTGCTGGTAAACAGAAACTATGGGCTTATTTGCTGGGTGTGCATCTCTACCCCCACCTTCCATATCGTTAGCTAGTTGGTTTGGGTATGGTGCAGCTCACGGAGCTGAGGCACGTGTCACAAACTGTGGTCAAACCCCTCCATTGAGGCGCAGAAGTGTGTGGTCACACGTCAACTAAAAGCCCACCGTCTGGAATACAGTGTGAATTGGGCCCACAGTGGGTAATTATCAGAGTGTCTATCAATCAACTGACAACCTCCTCTCTGGCTTATTTTTTACCATTTACCTGCCTTGACAGAGCTAGAAAGTTCCAGGCTTGTATGATGACTTGATTTTTTTTTCTTATTTCATCTGTCATCCCTGGGGTCTTCACTGCAAGAACAGGAGATTATGTCGAGGTTCGTCTGTCTTCAACTTTCTATCAATCAGCTGGTGCTTAGTTGAAACGGAGCCCACTCGCAGATAGAGAGGGAGCAGTTAGTCGCTTTAATACACTGAGACAGTTTCAGGGCAATAACAGCCTCTGCCAGCAAGAGAGCAGCGGTGGAGGAGACAGCCTAGTCTTCCACCCTGGCAAAAACACAGAGGGTTTAATTAGTGCTTTGTCTGTTTTTCTCGGGCCAAGCTAATTCTAACCTTTTACCCTGCGTGATCACCTAGAACCACTCTGCCTTAACCCTCTGGGTATCCCTGACAGATGGAGAAGTCGGGCATAGAGAGACAACAGCAGATGACAACCATAGCAGCTTACGGAAATGCTGCCACATGCTCCACAAGGTGTGTTCTGGACAACCGACTCTTCTCTAGACACTAGTAAAGCCTGAAATCAATGGATCTAATAATATGCAAGTTTAAGACAGAAGAGCGATACCTGTTTTTTTGGGGCACGTCACCCTCATCCTCTGGGTGTGCAAGTTAATTGGGATGAACTCCCAAGACTTCTGGGCTTTGCAGCAGCTTGGTTTGAATGAACGACCTAGAAAAAAAAAAAGAAAAGAAAGAAAGAAAGTATATGTCACTTTGTCAGCAGACTTATTATAGAGAGCCCTTACTTTTAACTTCATACGGCTTTTTTCCTTCATCACTTTATGAGCTCATGAATAAAGGAAGAAATCTGCAAACATTAGATGACAAATTGATCAACTGTTTGTCTTTGATTTTCCAATGAGAAGAAAACCTTGGTGCATTGACTTTGGATGTGTATTGAGATGAATGCATACAAAGGCAAATTAAAATTAATTGAAAATTAGAAGTTGTAGATGTAGCTGAAATGCAGATTCACCTATGCCAGTCACAAATTAATTGCTTTCACGCAAGGTAAAACTTCAAAATATGCTTTGCTGGACATCATGGATTATGTCTAAAAATAAATACCCGTGCATGATTATTTAGCACACATCTATATACAGTATATCAGATAAGAAATGTATCAATTAGAGATGAACAAGCTCTAAAGTAAAGCTAATTTTCAATCATGTGCTTATAATATCCTCTAATGTGCAGCGTAATCCTTTAAGCAAGGGGGGGTTTATGGCCTTTACAGCCACTACTTTGTTCAAAATGTCCAATTAAAAATTTCTGCCAAACAACACTCTTAAAAGGCTTAAAGTTAAGCTCAAAATCAGCCACCACGTTGGCTGTTCAAATCTCAAATATGTAAATAGGATGAGCCTTTTTAAGATGGGGCTAAGCTTTCAAGAACAATCAAACGACAGAAGCCATTTCAGAAGAAGTGTTGTGATGTTTGCCTTTAGAGGCGGCTCACTGAAAATCAAGGTAATCAGAGCCGGTGCAGAGGAACCAAAAGGAGAACAAACATTATAATATCACAAAGTTTCCCTAATCTAATTTGGCATCAAAACTTTTAATTAAGAAGTCTTTGAATTGTCCGTCCAAGGCGTTGAGCTTAAACACTGCTCTAGTGTAAGTTTTCCAACCTGTATTATGTGTAAAAATGTATTTTGCTGTAGAGGTCATAGTGTGCCTCATTGTTCCAAACACAACGGATGTAAATGAGTTTCAGATAAGTGTGTGAATATGTAACTACATGGTGCTTGAATCGTTGCATCTGCTCATTTTCACTGCAGATTAATTCATGCTTTTATAACCAACTGTTGTATTAGGCCGAACAGATGTTTCTATTCTGTAGGGTTTCTTTTTTTTAACGTTACAGTGTCTTGTCTGCCACTACTTTCTAATAAATACACAAATTGCACATATCAGCATTACCAACATTATACTATTTATAACATCACAGGTGTAATCTGCAGGGCTTTTGTCGGGCCCTATTGACACGGGGCTGGTACTACCTGGGGACCTCTGGTAATTTGTAATAATTGTAGAGTTTGTCTGTGATTTTAATTCTGTGCAAATTGTGTCTGTGATAAAAGACAATTAGAAATGACATTTACGGTACCATACTTCTCCCAACACAGAGGTCCTGTAATAATACTAGTCCCCTGCGAATCAGCATCTTTGTGATTTCGGGTGCATGTGGTTTCCTTTTTCCAGCCCCTTTTTTGCACAAGAACGATGGAGGCAGTATAAAGCAGTTCAAATGAAAGACTAATTTATAGTACCGCAGCACTTTTGACGACATTGTTTCAGCGCAGGGGGTTATGCCATTGAAAAGCATTTATACCTGTGCCTTTGTCCGTACTGTTATGTAAATACACCACTCCAACAGTAGGCAGCGTCTGGCCAGTTTCACTCCGTACTACGTGAGTAGAACTGAGCGGCTCATGTTGGAGTTGAAGTTAATACACACGGATCCACAATTAGTTTCACTTAAATCACCGCAGCACAGAAAATAGAGAAGACGTCTGAGTGTGTATGAGCGTGAACAAAGGAGAACTTTCTGTGTCTGTCCAACCGCTGAGTCACCTGAGCAAGGAAATGCATTTCGGACCAAACATACACATTTCTGGGGAGGTGACTGTAAAGGCTCATTTAAGGTACTGCAGCACATAGATGCTGTAACCCACGCACGTAGCCTACGTCGGTGTGAGCCATTTATATTTGTGTGCTCGTCAGTCTGGCTCGCTTTGTAAAGACGGCACCCAAAAGCTAGTGGGTGCTGTGTCTTTTTTGCCAGTCGGTTAAATTTTTGTTTCAACTTCCTGCTTCACTTTCAACAATTTCAACAAATTTCGATGAAGATGAGTCATACCAATCACAGTACCTGCTGTCTGCGTAGTTCCACTTCTGGGGAGGTGCACGTCAGCTACAGTGTTAGGGTCTGTGTATGTTCTGCCCTGTCGCTGTAGCTCAAATTGACGCAGAAGCCTAAACTGCCTATAAAGCAGACATACGCAGACCCTAACGCCGTAGCTGACGAAATGAAATGTAACTACCACGGCGGCGCCGCAGACCGCAAGAGCTGTGATTGGTCCACTTGGTAGTACCGTGTTTCGGCTTTAGTATTTCCAGCTGCTTTTCCATCTCTGCAAATTTCGTTTGGAATTGTTTTGGATCAATAAAGATGGATCACATCGAGGAAAGGTTAACTGAGGAGGTTCGGAGATACAAACATTTGTATGACTCGTCTTCAGCGAAATTTTGGCGAAAGTTTCAGTCGCCATTGTCGAAAGTGAAGCAGGAAGTAGAAACAAAAATGAGCCTGGATGGCAAAAAAGACACAGCGCCGACTAGCGATTGGGTGGAGGTTGTTACAGAGGGAGCCAGACTGACGAGAGCACAAGTATCACACTGACGTAGGCTACGTGCGTAGGTTACAGTGTCTATGTCCTGCTGTACTATAAAAGAGCCTCTACGCTTTAGGAGGATGTCGCTGCATAGCATGGACACCCACTCACAAAAGAAACAAGCTCAAAACCACCACAAGAGTGGAATCTTAAAAATTACAAATTCTTGTCAACAGTGATTCATTAACAACATCAAAAAAGTAATTCAATGTCCAAATACAGGAAATGGCAAAATTGTAATGATATGTTTCACCAATATATATGACACACTTTCTAGCTCTTCTGTGTGGCGTAATAGATCTTTATGAGAACTAAACTACACATAGTCTTTCTCCTCCTGTCCATTAATTACTCTGGAGGCACTGGTCAGAGCCACAGGACGACCGAGGGTCTTTGTTGACATAGAATCTAAATGAGAAAAACCGCCACCGATTTTTAACATCATTTGGCAGGGAGACCAAACGTGAGAAGAGATCCACTGCAACTCAATTACAGCATATAATGCTGAAACCGCTGACCCAGTCACGCTGAAATGTGTTACCTCAGGAAAATGGATAGCATAAATGACTCAGCTGGAGCTGACGGCGACGTGGTCGCACTGAAAATCAATCATTTCTTCTCACTAGGGTGGTAACAGATTTGCTTCTATTTATCAAAGTGCAAATGTAAACAGATGCTTTTTCAAACCACTGAATTTATACCCGGCTCATTAAATACAGTGAAAAGCATAATTTCCAGAATGTTCCGTCTAGAATATCAAATGCCCTCCGTTTTAGGTACCAGAGAAACATTTAGACATTCAATAATTCATAGGGTACCAAGACTGCCTTATTGCTATTAGCACATCTAATGTTCTTTAGATGTCGACAGGTCTAGTGCCAAGGCTTAGACCAGCATACCGTGAGCGTTCCCAGGGATGTGGTCATTAGTTCAACAAGACAAGGAGTGTACGGTTCTGCCAGCGGCTCTGTGAGGCTACACCTAAGCACCGACACGCTTTGTGCTAAATACCAATATCAGCGTGAAAACATTCTCACAGTATAGTCTGTTATACCGCCCAGGTTCAACGACTTCGCTTTCTCTTGCTCATTACAACTGAACACAGTCATAGAAGTGCAGCTGAGATTGAAGGGAATCTCATTAGTATTTAGCCGAAATCCAAAGAAGTGGGCTATTGAAATAGAAATTTTGACCTGAAATTAATTTTCAAGCAACTCGTGAAATAATGAAAAACTGAAAAGAAAAAATGTTAATTTCATGATGCCATTAAAGAGACAAAGTTAAGAGAACACCAAAGTTATTAGGCTTCGACTTGTCAAAATATTTCAGTTAACGAATACGACAGTAAAAATCATGCCGCTAAGCGGACACTAAAAACTCTTTCTACTTTTATGGAAATATATTCTGCAGGATAAGACTGAACTGGTCCCCTCAGTGGAGCTGTTTCCAAAGGGTAACATTTAAGTTTCTATCCCTGCTGAGTGGGGTCTCACTGTCAGCTGTAGAACTCTGGGGACCTTGCTAATCGAGCTAGCGACCGCTGTAGGTTGGATAAATTAGCCATATCAGATCGCCCATCTGTTTGCCCAGGTGGGTTGGCTATGTGACAGAAGAAGGGCTGGATGCCAGCAGTACTGACCAACATACAGCCCCTATATCTTCTTTTAATCTTTCCTGTCATTTATTTGCCCTTAGTCACTTTTCTGTCCTCGTATTTCTTCAGAAGACGAGCAAACCAATATCTTATGCTTTTAGAAAATTGTGCCTGGTTGCCTGAGGACAAGCTGAGAAAAAAAAAGGTAAGATCACAAACCGCAGCAACCAGCCTTAAAAAAACAGTGGCTTGTAAGTGAGGTCTGTGAGATCAATGCAGGTCTGTTTAAGCATGTTAAGAGTTTCATCTTCAAGGTCCTGTGGCAATGAGAGCGCAGCAGGGTTTTTTTCCCAATCAAATCACAGTTATATCACGTTGTAGATACAGGGGACGATTGGACACATGCTGTGTGAGCAGTGGCAACAGACTGAGAGTGTGTAAATTGGACAAGTGAGTCATGCCTGACATTCCTTCGAACCAATTTATGTCTTTTAACATTTTGTTCGTTATTTTTACTCTGCTAAATGGAAAAAGTCTGTGCACTCCACGGCTGAGCATCTTTACCTGGAGGCAGCACGTCGCACAGATGACAGTACGAATACAAATACTGCAGAGAGAATGGAAGCCATGAGCTATCATGTCCACCTGTCTTACTATCTGTACAATAAATAGTCTTTACCACAAGCCACACAGATCAGCCACAACATTATGACCACTGACAGGAGAAGTAAATAGCATTGACCATCTAGAGACAATTCAATGTTCTGCTGTTGCAAACTTTTGGACCTGGCATTCATGTGGATGTTACTTAGACATGTACCACCCACCTAGACCAGACCAGACACCCCCACCCCATAGTAATGACACTCCTTGATGGCAGCAGCCATCCCCAGCAGGATGCAGCCTGACACAGACACACACACAAAAACGGTTTAGGAACAACTAAAAAAAACATGAAGAACAGCACAAGGTGTTGACCTGGCCTCCAGATTCACTAGATCCCAAACTGATCAAGTATCTGTGGGATGCACTGGAACAAGCCTGATCCACAGAGGTCCCTCCCCTCAACCCATAGGACCCAAAGGTCTTGCCTTGGGCTTTCTACTGTCGCTATCCCAAAGGGGAAGTTTAGGTCGTTGAATGCTGCACTTGCTACACTGACTGACAGTTTTGTGCAGAGAACTATTAAAGTAACAACTTAACAGGATAGGACACATGTCAGTGTCTTTCATTCACTGGCTTCATTTATTAATGGAATACAGTGACCAAAGCATCTGATGTGTTCACTGAGGTCAATATATCATTAAAAATGTAAGGACCAGGAAGATTTCTGGACCTGATCATGTCGACTCTTCAACCTCTTTGAAAAGACAATAAATAAATAAATAAATAAATAAATAAATAATCTACTTCTCACCCATGAAATGCACAGACCACCGATTCATCTTTGCACATAAGAATCCTCCTGACACGGTCCTGACCTTCAATTATACGTGCAGAAGAGCTCCTCCACTTAATATAAATGCACAAATAATCCTATTTAAGAACAGCAATCCTCAAAGCCATGTGCAAACCTGCCAAAGCTAATTATTTTAAAAACATAATTAAAAATGTAGGAAACGCTAAGTCTATCCTGTGGGAGCAATTTTATCTTCCTCACTCTCTCATCATTTAAAAACCTCAGGATTACCATTAGAATATGACAGACATTTGTGCTCATAAGCTTAAAATCTGCCCTGACGTCGTACTTATATGAGAACATATTGACATATTCAGTAAATGTTCTAAATGTGTATGTGCATACAGTACAACGAGGCCCATGGGTTTCATTTTATGAACTTCCTTTCTGGCAAATGCACCTCCATCCCCATATTTGTCACCATGTGTTTATCTTGGTTATTATGTTTTCATTCCCTGTCTGGCCTGTCTTTGCTCACCCACTTAAAGTCCTCCACAGTCTGTCTTTTTTTTTGTCTCTCCTCTCAACCTTTAAATCATATTAGTTATCAATAATTAATCTGCAGCAGCTTGCCTAGCCAGCTTGTTTAACAATGCCTGTCATCCTGTTACGTTAATGCAGGACTGGATTAGAGAGGCAAGATGGGAAGGGGAGCATCTGAGCCATGTGAGGGACTTGTCAGAAACCTTGATGACCAGCAGCACCACACCATCCCCCATCCACACCACCTCCGAGTCCAGACAGGCAGCACAGAGGCTTAGCTGTCTTTATTTCTTATCAGCTGGGCAAAGCAAAAAGCCACAGAGACAAATATCTCATTATGGGGATAAAAGTAAATCAGTGTAAAATTAATCACCGGACATCTTGTCCAGAGTGAACTAAAATATGCACAGGAAGAAGCTACTTAGAGGGAAAGAAATCCACAGTTCATGGTCAGTCTGTGGTCAGACTTTTATTACTATTCATCTAATGAAGTTAGTCGAAGGCAGAAGCACACATGCATGATGAACACCTACCAGCTGTTGTTTTGCATAATCAAATGAGACCATCTGTATATAAGGACAACTTCTACAACAGCACACACACAGTACAGTATACTGTATGTATACACTGTGCATATGTAGTAAGAGTTACCTATTACCAAACACCTCCTCATCACTGCTATTCTGTGGAATGATCACATGTTCAGTGTTTCCTTGTTGAATGTCAGTGCAGGTAATAAAACAAAACAAGACTAATTACTTCTCATGTTCACATTAGAGCTAGCTGGGCAGATTCATTTTATTATGTAAAACAGCTGCAAAACGTGTGAAACAAATATTTGCATACTAAAAAGAGCAAAAAATGAAACGAGATGCAAGACTCGTGTTTCTGTTTTTTTCCACACAGCACAGATTTTAGGCAGGTTTTATGTTTTACTGCTCACAAACACAGACCGGCTCATGGGCTCATTCATTTCGACTACTCCTGATGAAATCTGTGTTGCCATGGAAATCCTTTGACAGCAACTTCTCACGAAGCTTTCCACTGGCACAAAATCACCCAAAGTCCAGTCTTGAACTCAAAGTTGTCCTTTCTTCTGGGACCTAACCTCACAGGCCTGGGACCACAGTTTATGACATCCATACAGGGGCAGGTCGGACCCGATTACAGTCGCAATACACCCCACACCTTTAGCTAATCCTGTAATGCCTCTGTGTTTGAGGAGCACACATTATAGTCGGAGACTGTTTCACCACTACAAACAAAGATTTTTTAGATGCACATAAATTACTTTCAGTTTACTCCTGAAGAGATTAAGGATTAACTGATTCGTGAGATATGCAGTTCCTTCTGCAAATCATAGCCAGTGAATGTACTTCTACTCCTTCACCATCGCATTGAAACAAAGATATTCAAGGACATCTTGCATTTCATAACCAAGTGAATGTATCACCAAATACCTTTGTCTATGTGTGTGCACTCGGGTATGAATGTAAAATTGAATAGTGGGCGCAGTCGTACCTGTAATCTTGTCCAGTTCAGCCAAAGTCTCCTGATAGGAGCTGATGAGTCCTCCGTATCGGGTCATCACCTCCTTCCTTAGGTTGTCCCAGTGAGGAGAAAGCTCCCCTAGCTCCCTCAGATCCTGCACCCTACAGATAAAACACAGAGCTATGATGAGCCTTGTGGTTTTAAACAGATAATCACAACCAATTCCACACTGACATAATACAACCTAATTTAAGGGAGAAAGGTGCTGAGTAATACCGTAATGCATGTTCATGCTTTTGTGACTCTTTTCAAATTATCTACGTTTTCCAGCTACGGTACAAAAATGATTAACAGTCCTGGTAAAACACAGATGCGTGGCTTGCCCAGACCAAATCAGACACACATGCGCGCACTCACACTGCATCCCGAAAGCATCCTGTGCTGAGCCAGATAAACACATTTGTGAACCCTAGGCAAGTAGCTGATGCCCACTTATCCACTGTGCCCTATCAATTTCCTCCCCTGGTCCTACCATTCTTCTACCATTACATGTATAACAAACTTATCCTCTCTCTCCTGGTGTCACCGGAGCAGGCAGTTATCTGCAGCTTATAAGGCCAAAATCACCCATGCTTCTTCTTTAGGAAATAATTGTAGCCGTGCATGAGTGTGTGCTTCTGTGTGTAGCGGCTGATTTCCAAAAAGGAAGTGCAGCCTCTTTCATCGGCTCGCCATTTGCATTTGAAAGGCGACGGACAGATATCATTCAGAAACCAGCCCTTCAGCATCCAAAGAAGAGTAAATTGCAGTGACATTATAGAAATTAGAGGTTGAGGGCGGTTTTACATACTATTCAAGATAACAAATACACAGTCATATGTATTGCTTTCATGATAATGAGCCCAATTTTTGGTGATTACACCTCATACATGTTGCATGATACTGTATATAAATGCTTGTTGGTTCGACTTATTATTAAGACAGGGTATAATTTCATGAATGCATAATGCAGTAGCTATTCCTTCATTGTAGTTAAGCTACAAAAAAACATGGCATTAGGTGCAGATGGATGTAGACTGTTTCCTTTTTTCTTCGATCCAAGAAAGTTATTTTTAAATTACTTTGAAGTATTTCAAAACGCTACAGAGTGTGATAAAAAAGATGCCAGAGAGAGAGAGGGAGAGGGAGAGGGAGAGAGAATTTCATATGACAAAAAGTCAAGGTCAAACAATGTTCGACTAAACCAAAATGTTTTTAAGGATTGGCTCACACAAAAATGCACAAAACACCCATCTAGTGTTAGGTCTGTGATTTATCCACAGTAATGGGGACACTGCTTCTGGAAGGATATGTAATCTAATGTAAGGCTATGGGCACTAAACACGTCCAGTGCTGTGCAAAAAAGGTTTAGGCAGATGTTAAAGTTCTTATCCGTCACACAAAACCATCAAGGAAGAGTCTGACTGGTCCTAAATTCAGTCTGCAGCATGTGCCTGCAACCACGTACAGGTAGGTCCACAAAGGTTTCCACACTGATTTGTCATCGTTGACGTCACAGCTGCTATATATAGTGGATATGGGGTCAACATGCACCCTGAGCATTTATTTGAGGGTACTCAAATCTAAACTGAAGGAAAAGTGGAGGAATTACTAACATGTCATGCACAGTATCATCAGTATCATATTTCCAGGGGATCAAACGTGATTGGTTATGTTGAGTTAATTATAAATACAACGTTCACCTTTATTACTTTGTCCAAAATGCTTTGCGGTCGACGTCGGCATCGAAATGCATGTGGGTCTAAATGTACCTGCTGCCAGAGTAACAAAGAACCATCCCCAGTGATAAACAGAACAAGGAGTCCAATAACAGATGGTGTGAGCCCCACAGAGCCCTGATCTCAACATCACAGAGTCCGCCTGAGATTACACGAAGACGCAGAAGACACCGTCGCTTCGAAACTTTGGCTGTCTCTGGAAATTTGAAACAAACTACTCCTTGCCAAGTACCTTGAAACGCAGTGTGCCTAGAGAATCGGTGCCATTATTAAGTCAGAAGGAAGTCACACCAAATGTTGATTTGATCAACGGCCTATACTTTTGGGGACTCGTCCTACTGCACATAACTGTTTATGTCTGAATATGTCGGCCTAAGAAACAAGAAACTGCCTGCACAAAAGTTCCAAAGCAGATCTTAAGCCACTTAGTGGCCTTGTCTCCGTTACATGAACAACCTAAAATGATCTATCCGGGGAGTAAGCTAGTGTTAAGTGAGTCAAAATAGTTTGCAATTTTCTTAAATTTGCATAAACTGATTCTTTTAATTACATAACATGCCTGTGTGTCAGCTCACAATATGTGAAATGAAAGATGCAGTTTTTAGCCGGGCTAAAAAAAACAAACAAACAAAAAATAAATAAATAAATAAAATGGCTGTAGACAAATGGTAGATCACACAGAAAGCATTTTCCTCATCTCCTGTGTTTTCCGGGTTCTTAACAGACCTGGAGTTTTAAACAAGCTCTAGGCAGAGAGGCATCGCATGCTGGGCAACTCAGCCAACACGCTCTGCAGGTGGTGCTCAGTAAGTTGTTGTTAAAGCATGGGAAGATACACACAATGTTTCCTGAAAAAGTAACTATATTCCAGATCATCGCGAGGAAAGGAAGGTCACGGGCAAAAAGCATTTAAGCCCAGACCAGTGATGGATATACAAAAGTGCAATAGAACCAGTGATTAGTGTCTTTGTAAATAAGAGTGGCTCGACACTTATACTATATGAAGAAAACAAAGGAAAAAATATCTATCATCAGTTTGATAAGGGGAAAGAAACTACTAAGATCAAAAAACAATCAGTCCTCCCTTACTGATTTATATAAATCTACAATCTGATATTGAGTCTCATGTGGCGTTAAGACGATTGTGGGGTAGATTTTTCGACCTGGTGGGACCTGAGCAAGGGCCACTCCACACTTCTTGCCAATTTCAATCAAATATATTGTTCCCAGTCCATCCACTTTGCCTCAAGTAGCCGTTAATACCGTAAATGGAGCGCTTTAAGCAATCAAGGGAGCAACCGTAGGTTTCACGACTAAAATAGCAAATGCTACATGCCGCTTAATGGTCGAACCCAATGCAACCATCCACAATAATGAATATCCTCAAGCTACGCCACTTAGACGCTGCTGTTTGCATGCCAGGGTCAAACCACACCATTGTCTCCTGACAGCTCTGTTATTCTAGCTCTGCATTAGAGGTTAGGGTAGATGATCCTTGTGGTAAATAACAGAATGTAAAAAATAATAGATGAACGTGTCCGCCTGTTAAAGGAGGGTGACAAGGTGATGGAATGGTGATTAGAGAGATATCGTCTCTCCCCTTAAATCAGCACACTATTGTCTAGAAAGAATAAAGGTGTGAACAGAGTAAGTAAAGGCTGATTGCATGTAAAAAAAAAAAAAAAAAAAGTAAAGGGTAACATAACGCGTTTCTTTTGTGTAAATGTTGGAAAATGGTAAATGTATTGTACATGTCACTTTTAATATTATACAGTAGGATCTAATTATTGTTACCAGGTTTGAATAATAAAGATTAGCTTTGTTGATGCTGTTTGGGTTTTGCTGACATTACCCACATCTTCACATCTGTTGTTGGTTCTACTGTGAAGTCTAAAGAACAATTCATCCTTAAGTGACCTAAAAGTCTTTGGGACATAACGATTATTTAGTTGGTTCTTCTTTCCAAACAATTACATGCTGCATTGTGTTTGTTCTACTTGAGGACCGCTGTCTGGACAAACCCTGTGTGACGTCATTATATGGGTAACATTATTACACATAGGATTCATCAGCAGCAGTTTTGAAGCTCGGTGTGGACTCACTGTCAACATTTCAGATGTGCTGGAGCCTATCCCAGCTGTCACTGGGCGAGAGGCGGGGGTACAGTCTATCACAAGGCTAACACAGAGAGACAGACAACCATTCACACTCACATGCACACCTACGGACAATTTAGAATCACCAATGAACGTAACGAGCATGTCTTTGGATGGTGGGAGGAAGGTGGAGTACCTGGAGAAAACCCACGCAGACACAGGGAGAACAGGCAAACTCTACACAGAAAGGCCCAGATGGAATCAAACCCAGATTATTCTTGCTGTGAGGCATCAGCGCTAACCACCTCTCCAGGGTACACTGTGCTGCCCCAAGCTAATTCAAATATGAGATAGAGCCTAAGTGGAGCTGAAGCTTAAGGGCGACACGGCGAACAACTTGTGAGGGCATATTTTTAGGTCTTGGTATATTTCAACGGGTGAGTTACAGTATATTAAATTTTCCAAAGTACAGTCCAGTACCAATGGGTAAATAACACATAAGAAGCAAAACATTATTTTTACTTTTCTGACTGGCTGTAAACATGTTTATTTCTGCTGTAACATTCAGGGAGTGATTGCTTCTGGAGACCTAAAACTGACATCTGAGGAAGTGCAGATTTCGACACTTCCATGTTGACTTCATTTTCGAGCCCTAGAGGCGCTGATTGTTGAGGACCAGTGTGTAGTATTTAGAGGCATCTGGCAGTGTGACTGCACACTGAAGGCAAATAAACTCCCCTCCCTCAACGATCCAAGAAAGGCGGCACAACATGGTGGACTCGGTGGAAGAAGTCCGCTTCCTCTTCCCCATAAGAACCCCTACAAATCCTACACACTGGTCCTTCAAGGTCTTGTTCAGACCAGGTATTAACACCAATCCCAAGTGATCGATCACAACTGGCCAGCTTTAGTACATTAAAACGTGGCTCCACATTTGTCTCGAGGGACCACTTGAGATCTGATCATCAGTTTTGACACAACATGATGATTTTTATACCGTGGGACGTAATGAGCCTTGAAGTCTGTCTCCCACACTGAAAGCAGACACGTTACATTATTATTTATTTTTATTATTATTATCACTTATTTATTTATCTCACTCCTGATTTTAAAGACTTTCACAAAGATCAGATTATAACTCATTGCATATGGATGCGTCCAATTATAAGCAGCCATACGTAAGGTAATGTCACGACGGCACTGATTGCAGTTGTGAAAGAAAAATCTCTGGTAATTAAGTTAAATAGCCTGAATAAGAGTATATTCAGTCATTTAATTTGTAAATTCTTGTTTTGATTCATTTATTATAGTTGTGTATATGAAGTTGGGTGTGTGTTTTTTCTTAAGTACACGAATGACAGACAGTTGAGTAGACTGTCTGTCAGTGTGGCCAGTGTGTGTTCACACTACTGATGTACTGTGGCCACAAGCAGCCCAACCCAGACCACCGCCGAATGCAGTCAATATAAAGTGTGTCCTCAGCGTGTGTCGGGTGTGTTCACACCTCTACTTACAACTGCCTACTTGCAATTTGAAGCATTCAGGACACATGTTAATAACAGGTCTGAACAGACGCTGCGTATAGGAAGATGAGAAGCAGATGTAAACAACAGAAAACAAATAGATGGACTGAAAAGGGGAAGGGAGAAAGGGATCTCTAATATGTCCAATAAATCCATACAATAAAGTTTTAGATGTATATGGAGTTTAGTCATTTATGAAGCTATTAAACGTGATGAAGACGTTAGGAAATGAAACAGCGGACGAAAAGCCAGTAGAACAATGCGTTAAAATCAACTCAGACAGATGACTGGGACAACAGAATGAATTTCCTGAGGAGAAAGGACCTGTCATGTGGGCACCTTTATTTCATGGTGTGTTATAGAGCCTGTTCAATTTAATCACAGGCCTTTGTGTGTGTGGGGTCAATAAAAGCCATGTGAGAGGGCTGGAAAGCAAAAAGTTTCTTTTGCAGTGCATTCAGCTTGCTTTGAAAAGTCACCTCATCTAACCTGAAGTCTTTAGAAACTGATTCTAAGTGTACGGGAGAAAGTGGAAGCAAAGAAAACAGATGTGTCAAAATGTCACCTACAGGATCTTGACACACAAACACACTAATTGTTAATTAACACAAAAAGGAGAAGGACATTTTTTTTTTTTCTGTTAATGAGAAACCAGACTGCCTTAACGAACGGTACACTTCAGTACATATGCATTCATTATCTTTATACACACACAAAGGAGTAACAGCATCTTCACTGGAGGAATGAAAAAAAAAAAAACCCAGGCGCCTCTGTGTTCACAGAGTTAGATTATAACATGAGCGTAGACATCAAAGCTAACAAATGGAAGGAAGAAATATCCACGATTATCACAGAGTGCGAGAGCAAGCTAAGCCACCCACCATCCGCTGTCGGTAACTCACAACTTTGCAGCACTAACTGAATCATTAAAAACCCTGAGCTAGCAACACTGTGAGCTCGGCTGACGGAATCGGCTAAATGGAGAGGCACCGTGGAGAAAGACAACATTTAAAGAGGATTATAGGAGAGGTGCTTAAGCGACCAAGCTGGAGATACGGTACACATGCCTGTTAATAAACAAACACCGTGGAAGGTAGTCATGGTTTGGAGCCTGCTGAGTGTTCACGAGCTGTATTATACAGATAAGAGATTTCATAAATATTTTATAATTGTCTTCTATATTTAGATTTATTTAGGCTTAGAGTTACAGGGGGATGACGCGGGAACCGAGGTCCTGGCATGTGAACAGTCTCCAGAACATCGGTTTAAGAGGTGAACTGATGACAGAGATCGTTTTCTGGATTTCGGAAATATACATTTGGTAGTCTAATCTATCTATATGTCCATCTATCTATCACCCATCCTTTTTTATGACAATGTAATTACGATTATAAGTCACAAACAAGTCCCAAATATGATGTGTCTCCGTTCATATTTTTTACAAACGTATCCCATGCGGATGCACTGGGAGGTTGCAGGACTTCATCTCTCTGTTACTACGTGTATGTGAGGTGACTGTAGTTGTGTACATAGTATATGTCTCCACATGAATGCGTCCTTGAACTCGTGTGATCCCGTCCCTTCAGGTGCATGTGACGATAACTGTTCCTGCTGTACTAGTAGGTTTATCTCAATCACCGACTGCATCTCTTTGTGTCTGCTCCTTGTATTAAAAACAATGTGAAGCTGTGTGTGTGTGTGTGTGTGTGTGACTCTATGTATTCATTTGTGTGCTATGTATGAGAAGGGGTTGCCAGGGACAACAGGCCAGTTGAGGAATGATCTGTCTTGACAAACACTGGTCGAGCCTTAGGGAAGGAACTCTTTGATCTACTTACGGCTGCACACTCAGAGACTGGTGAAGCATCGCCTCTCACTGTCTTAACCTGTCCTCATTCTCCAACAGTACTAACTGGACTCAATTTTAACTGTTGTTCTATTCCTGGTCTCCATTGTGTTGTTTTGTATTTTTTCACAGTTTTGTAACTGAGTTTATATTCCAAAGCAGGAAGTAAACCCATCTGATGCAATGAGAAATCGAGCAGTGACATCCACAGGATCAACGGTGTTGTTTCAGAGTGGCTTACCTGCTCATGTCCTCCCGTATATACAGTGAGAGCAGCTGTTTGGGGACGCTGAACGACAAAGTGCACTCCTCCATTTGTTCCCGCACAAGCATCCACTTGCTGTCCACCGTTTGAAATCTGTACACCTTGCATACTGGGTTGATGAACACTGCGAGAGGGAGACAAAGGGGTGGAAGAGAAAATATGTCACATTCTCGTCAAGGAAAATTATTTTGTTAAAGGGAAACAGAACATCTAAAGCAGCTCTGACAGCTGCCTGCTTCAAGGACGCCACAGAACAGACAGAAAGTCTTCAAAAGTCACATGAGGTATGAAGCACAAATTAAATTCTATAATCAATAACTGTGTCTGCCACAGATAAGACATTTCTCATCTTCCAAGGCCTTCTCTCTCTAACTCTCTGTTGGCTGTGGCAGCACAGCAGTGTAGAGACCAAAACACAGACACATCGTCCTGTTAATCTTTGCCTTATTATTTCCTCCATTTCCATTTTAATTGCTTATTTGTTGTACAACAGTGGGGAACAGTCAGTTGAATGAATTTGAAACTATCCTTGCAAGCCCGCCACCCAGCTCCTCCATTAGAATCGATTCGCATTCGGCATCATCTTATTCGTTTTTTTTTTGCAGAGAGTGGCTAATAGCGTCAATCGAAGCCTGGAAACGGAAAACAGCTCTAATGCTCTTATCTGCGTGCTAGCAGCAGAAGGCAAGAAAGCAGTGAGCCTTAAAGAGTGTTTACTACCCATTTTCGTTTGCAGAGCGGCAGTGAAATAGAAAGTCACTGGCTAAGTTGGAGCTGAAGCACCCAAGGTGAAACGCTGACAACCTCGCTCACAATAGACAAACATGCATGGTAGGAGACTTCTTAAGTGGGAGCCCTACTTCTGCTGCTACTGGCAGTACAGCGAGCGGCCCCCATGTCAAATCCTTCACACTGTGCTGTAACATAGTATGTCCTTTTTTTTTCCAAAGTCGTCTGTCGAAGTCAAGCCATTAATTCTTGTCCTGCTGCATCATTTTGTCCTCTAGTCCCAGAGTTTAGTGATGTCCTTCAGTGCAGATGTTCTGATGTAGCAAAAGTTTTCATTTAGGATGCATTGTCACGATGTGAACAGTTTCACTTGTGTTTTAATAAAAGTTAAAAGTTTGCAAAGTATCATTTCTGCCTCTATTTGTAGTCAAATCTAAACATTAAATAATTGCAAAAGGCCACAAAATATTTCAGTGAGACAACCCTGACAGATCAGTGTCCTTCTTTGATTTGCAATGGCATTCATTGTTTATCTGAGACGTATCTGCAGCCTGATTGTCCCAATAGACCTTCACTGGCGTGAAACAAATGATTAAGGGACGTCAGCGAGTCACAAAGCAGCAATAGTGCAAACGTTCTTTATCACCCTGAACACGACAAGAACGGTTTAGTTTGTTTTTCTTTCCCAAAAAATGTATTATTGTGACCAGTTGTTATTACTACTTCGGCCTTAAAAACCATAAATTGTACATATCTGTGAATCCATCTGTGGGATTTATGTCTTCAATAGGAACAACTGGTCTTGCAGCTAAGTGCCACAGGCAACAAATAGCCTAGGAAAGCATGGGAAACTAAAGTGAATTGTTTCTGTCTTTTCATGGTGTTTCCAGGCAATAAACTAAATAAAGACTTGCGCTTTCATTGTATGTGAAAGATGAAAACAAGCCCAGGAACCAAAATGAGTTAATTAGTCAATTAGTTAATCGACATCTAAAAACACTTCTCGGCATCATAGCACCATAAGTATTTTGAATTAGTCTCTCTGTGAATTAGTGAAAAGGCCATTAAGCTCAATTTGTCACAACCTAATTTGTGTGAATGACAAAAACTATGTGCATGCAGACTATGGAGATCCTCTTGAGATCAACAACTGTGAGCCACATACACTACAGACAAGCTATTATTGTTATTTTCCTACAACGCTGAAGGAAATAAATGATGATTAAGGTTGAGACTAGCTTGAGAATGACCCCTGAAAGGATTCGTAATTGCATCTAAATGAAATGGGATATCCAGACGTTGCTGGTGTAGGGATTAGTGAAAGTGAAATGGGGAGCAAGGGACACATGGAGGGAAAGGGGTGAAGACGCAGCCTTAATTGGAAGAGCGACAGTTGCTGACTTCCACCTCCGTCAGAGAAGCGGATTAACCCCTGAACTCCCCCCTGCCACCGCACTAATCTGACCACCAATCAGGCGCCTCCATTTCCCTCCCTGACACCTCTTAAGAAAATGACTTCCCGAGACGCGCCGTGCGTGGGCTCCACTATCTCCCCGTTCTCTGCATGCTCATTTTCAAAAGGTAATAAAAGTGGAAGACTAAATTGCATTACTCAATCTGGCGGTATCTGCAGGGAGGGTATTGTTTTGACAGGCTGCAGATGTGCACCTGCAAACATGGCTGCAGTTCACTAGTTAATCACAGTAGAAACAGTGAGCGACAATGACACCATAACAACAGGCGTGGGGCTGCCGGGGAGCTCGGGGAGCTGCTGGGAATCTGGATAAAAAGAGAAAATGAACGTGTGGAACAAATGAATGCCTGGGATAAAGAGATGAAACTTGATAAGAAAATCTCCTGCGAACACGGGCTGTGAAGTTTCACCACTGCAGGAGTTGTGACCTTTTCAAGTTTCTCCCTTTTCCATCTACACGTCTTTCATTGTCTCACCACAGCTCTCTCTTTCTTAACCAGCGAGAGAGCTATCTCTCTGCTGCGTTGCCACTAAATTAGTCTCACGCAGCTCAGGTGGCTTCGTCTGCGGTTAGTCCGCAGTAAACTGAGCAGGTTCACCTAATCGTCAGAAACTTCTCACTATTGCCTGCCTGAAAACACCAAGACTCATCAAGAAACTCAGCAGGAAAAACTAGAAAAAGTCTATAATCAAGCATGACACCTCAGAGACACTTCAAATCTCATTAATGGAAAGGTTATACAAGGGCAGTTTCATGTTAATTAGATGCAGAAGGCACTTAAAGATAAAGATGTTACAGAATGTTAACCACTGCACTGTATTAAATGCTTGACAATGGAGTCCATATGAACCAGAGAATGTCAAGCTTTCATTTGAGGCCTTTACAGGTGCAAGTTTCTTTTGCCAAAAATGCTTTAAAAAGGGACAATTCATTTATTTTTTTAAAGAAGCAGGCCACATTATTCTGCAGCGAATGGTGAAATTACAAGTGTTAAGTGTATGAATCATACCTGGTCCCGTCAGCAGGTTATTGTCTCTGTCGATACTGGAGTGATGTGCAGAATCACAGACCAAGGGACACTGGAAAAGAAAGGTAAGAAGTAAATAGAGACATCAATACTTTCTTTTTGACAGAGCAAGGATGGAAAGATTTACAAATAAACATATGTCATAAAAAATTATACGGGGAGGAGGCAGGATTTAGCCTTTGACCTCACATATATATCACGGTAGCAGCTTGATATCCACGTTGTCATTTGACAGTAAATAAATACGGTTGCAGTTTGGGAATGAGAATCTCAGTTTGTCCCTCACAACCAAGGTAACATTAGTGTGGAAAGGGCAGTCAGCAGCTTCTAATATTATGTTAAATACAGATACTTAGATGCAAACTAAATGTTGAAACAGCTGCAGATATATTGCATGAATAGCTGAAAGTGGTTTTATTTAGGGTTTTTGTTACAACAGTGTAACTGAATGTCATTTAATTGAAACAACCTGCCGTGGTAGCAAACAGACACAGTAGCTACCGCGTCTAATGTATGCACATGAACAATTACTACATTTAAAGAACACTCATAAGGAACCAAACGGAGCAAACAGCGGCCGGTGCACTGCTCTCTTTTCAGTTCACATCTTAAAACACGCTTGAAGTCTTTACTGCAATCACAGAGGTCACAGTAGGCATCAGCTGAAGGAAAACACTTGCGGTGCTGAGACTGCACTGATTGGGTGGAGGATTGGTAATTTATTACCGCCCCACTGCTATTTCAGACATCAACTCGCCATATAATAGTTTTCTCCTCTAATGGTAAATTTCAAATTACTATCAACTGGCAAACGGTTCAGTAAACGCTTTACAGAGAATAACCACACATTTACTACAGCACTTTATTTAGTGTGGTAGTTTTTTTTTTTTTTACTTCAGACAGAAGTAAACAATAGCAGATCAACACTTCCCCCCTCTGTGATTAACACAGTTATAACAGGCTCTGATTCTCGTTTTTCAATGTCTGTATTGACACTTTTTGCAAGACATTTTTTATCGTCTGTATCTGTAACTAGCCCGTTTCAGCTCCGTTTGGTTGGAGAGTCGGCACCAGGCTGACAGTTTAATATTTCCGGCTGTCTTGTGTTAAAAGGAGAATCTTGCAAAACGGTCTTAAATGTGCTCCTGATGGCGACACAAAGAAACAAGAGATATCAATATTACTTTTTTAGACGCAACAGAGGGTTGGTGGAATAATATTCTCATGACTTTCACCCGTGACCACACACATACATATGCCAGCACGGCTTGATATCAGCATTTGAACAGAGAGAGAATCACACGGAAGTTTTCATTAAAAAGTTGAGAGTCCACTGGCAGTAGGAATGGTAAATGGTAAATGGCCTTGCTTTTATATAGCGCTTTTCTACCTATTGGTACTCAAAGCGCTTCACAGTCATAGACACATCTACCCATTCGCTCACACAAGCACACACACATTCACACACCAGTGCCACGCACTGGGAGCAACTGGGGGTTCAGTGTCTTGCTCAAGGACACTTCGGCATGTGGCACATTCCGGGGATCGAACCGCTAACCCTCTGGTTCGTGGACAACCCGCTCTACCTACTGAGCCACAGCCGCCCCAGCCGAATACAGCATCATCTCTGTATTGCACTGTGGAAAAGATGAAGGTCATAGTCCATCTGCTAATTTACATAACAGCACCTTGTATGAAGCTTTTAAGACAATAAGTACTTAATTTATCTTGCAAATGTAATGTTATGTTCTAAGCTAAGATTACAGGGGTTTTAACTATTATTTAACATTTTCTTTTCTCTCTTAGCTCAAACTTGCACACAATTTCAAAAAAACAGACTTAATATTTTGATTATCGTGAATGATCAGGGTCATCGAATGCACCGTGCCACACGATCAAACAAGGGACTGGATGTAAGCAAAATTGTGACCCTAACACAAATCCACCTGCAAGCTGGTTTTCTGCTGATCAAAGCAGAAGAAGACGTTGATGAAGATGAACAACTGAAGACTGAACGAGTGTGGCCCACAAAACGGTTGGTGAGTCATCATCAGCACAGGGTTCCCATACCTCTGGAGAGTTTACCTGCCAGTGCAGCTAACATTAGCCTGACGTTTACCATTGCTTGACAACAGCCTCGGCTGCTTCATGTCCTCTGAGACTCATCTTTCTCACTGGCTATTGTGAAAGTAACAGTCACAAAGCCATCAGGCATAACATTATGACCACCTTCCTAATATTGTGTAGGTCTCCCTTGTGCCTCCAAAGCAGTTCTGACCCATCAGAGAATGGACATGTGACTTCTGAGGGTGTCCTGTGGCGTCTGACAACAGAATGTTGTTAGCGGGGGCCTTTGGGTCCTATGGGTTGAGGGGAGGGGCCTCTGTGGATCACGCTTGTTCCAGTGCATCCCACAGATACTTGATCAGTTTGGGATCTAGTGAATTTGGAGGCCAGGTCAACACCTCGTGCTGTTTTTCATGTTTTTATGTGTGTGTCTGTGTCAGACTTCATCCTGCTGGAGAAGGCTGCTGCCATCAAGGAGTGTCAAAACTTAAAAACTGAAATATCAAACTTGTTCAATACTAGTCAGGGGATGGGTATATCAATGGTTCAAAGAGTGGATGTGTCAACTCTGACATTACTCTCTGGCTTAGCTACTGGTACTGAGCAAGATCTCAGGACTGGATTTCTGTGCCAATTGTCAGGAGACGTTAATCATAAACTGGGTCAAACCCTCTCCAGTCTTGAGCCTGGCATTGCTTATTCTCTACACTTGTTGCATTTTTGGCATTACATTATTTTGATATAATCAGTTTTAATGTAGCATGTGCAGAAATACATAGTTTTGATTGTACACTGCTGCTCATAAAACACAAATAGGCACATGTTGAAGTGACTCCTCTGCTAGGCTTTTCATACCACATCTCAGTGCATTAAGCCTGGGTTTCCTCATCAAAGTAATACTGACAAGTAACAATCTCTCTTGCTCGCTGCATGTCAGCTCTGCCCTGTCTGATGAAACATTTAACACAGCTAGACAGCCAAATCTGTCCCAAGAAAAGGACTTTAATGACTGCTAGGAACAATCCATCACCTCGCCTAGCTTAGAAAGTGATCTTGAATAAAACAGACACCAACCACCACTCGTACTTACACACATAAACTCCAAAGTAAAACTGGTCCATTGAACGGCAGAAACAGCAGTTGGCATTTGGAAAATTCAGCAAGTAAGGCCCCCGATGATGAAAAGTAATAACAATGAGCCAAGGGCCGCCGCTGTAAGAGGAGTCCCATTGTAACTGCGGGCAGCGGACAGCATGTGTTCGATGGCTCTTTGATGACTAAAATATGTAAAGAGATCAGATCAAAGGTGACGGCTGTCCCTTTCTTGTTTTGGCGGTTTTTGTGGGGGTCAGTGAGATATTCATGAGCAACGGCCAACCAAGCAACGACAAGGAGCGATCAAACAAGTGCCTCCAACCTCCCCTCGGACTCACAATTATGCACACACGTGTAAACTGAGGCAACGCGACATGCACATGACTAAGGTAGCTGGAGCAAGAGCTTCCCCAAGTGAGCCTTCCCTAATGTTTGTCATATCCTTCCCTCTCTCCCCTCCCTGCATCTTCTACAACAGAAGCCACACACACACACACACATGCAAGAGGAAATGTGCTGTGACAACACAGTCACGCGCACACACACAGGGCAACACATTCATCAAGGCGACATGGGCAGATTGTCAGTGACACTCTGGAGCCTAGCAGGGAACCTCCCTGCACCAGCAACAGGGGTGGGCAGAATCGAGAGCCAGTCAGCCATGTAGAAGCCCTTGGTCAATTATATAAGACAGTGATTCACACACACACACAACACTACGAAGTGCACATACACATACCCACACATACAACAGTAAGTCTCCACGTGGCTTTGCAGAGGTGTGCTGCGGTTTCTTCTAAAGAAAGAAAAAAAAAAAACCCAGATAATTGAATCTCATTCTCTAGTTTTTCAGACCCGACTACTGGCTCACATTCGTGTGACAAATCTTTCCCTGTTAGGAATGCACAGAAAACAAAGTGAAATCAGAGTACATACAACTTCATTTCTGGTCTGATGGCAGCCCATTTGCAAGACACAATCTTCGGTTTACTGTCATCCTCTGGAGGAGAATACTCCCTCTTTCTCCGTCTCCTGCCTGATTATGTAAGTCACTCCAGAGCCCAGTTAAGCGGTATGTATTGAGTGAGATTAGAGCAGAGAATGATGGCGGCGACGGCAACAAGACAGCCGCACTCAGGAAATATTTTGGTCAAAGGAGTAAGGGTTTCTACGCTATCTCCACAAATGTGTGTCAGTTCCCTCAAAGTCTTTTCCGTCGAAACAGCACATATGTACTCACAGACACAGACGTTACACACATCCCGTAAATCCCCATTAGGGTTTACTGAAGTTTATTTAATCTCATTGAAGGACTCGAGAAGTGCCAGTCTAATCCCAGCATTAGCTCGAGGCATCTGGTGCACAGAGGCTCCTGCTTTGTCCAGTCACCCTGATAATTTACCTTCTGCGGCGGTATGTCGGTGGTGATGTGGTCTACGTCCACTTCCTCCATTTCCCCCATCTTCAGACGACTCACCACCACTGTTCCTGCTGCGCACACACCATCAGATGACCTAAAGGGAGACATGAGGAGAGGAAAAAAGGCAACATTTCAGATTTAGCCTCTTCATTTAATCTGTTAAATAAAAAGTCTGCTCAGTTAAATGATCTTTTCCTCCAGCTACAAACCCTCTATGGGCCTCAGAAATATTAATCTTCATGTTGAGGCCCCCAACTCTCCCAACCTAATAAGCTTATTTCCATCCTTGAACAGGTTATAAAGCTGTTTGAATGAAAAGTGGAATCAGGACTTGGATGCTTGCACTGCGGTGATTTCTTTTCCTGACAGCCTCTGCAGAAGAGTCTGAATGCAGAATAAAGCCGAGCCTGCTCCAGCGGGAAAGCTGACGGCGGTGAAGGAAGGAACATTTCGTCTAACTGTTCAAATGGCGCTCTAATAACTCAGACTATGTGCCTTGACAGGGACAGAATTGATACTAGAGCTTTCATATAAGAGAGCCCGGCCAATCACTTTCCCAATCATGGAGCTATGATTAAGGAGCTGATAGAAAATCTATAGTATTGGCAGCAAGAGAGGCACTCTCAAATGAAGAAAAATGGTCTCCGGGCAAGTCTGATCACCTTAACAGACCCATCCCTAATGCGCTCAGTTCCACTCCAGCTGGAGAAAATATTGGATGTTGTGTGCCAGCCAATGGTCTGGGGAGACAGAAGAGGAGGAAGGGTGACACACCCCGCTCTGAGGAAGAGAAAATGCAAGGATGTTGATGGAAGCAGAAAAGATGCTTTCAAGGCCGATCCATCTTGGTCGGATGCAAGGAAGAAAAACTAGGCACAGTCAGAGAGAGGAGAGGAAAGAGAAGATGTTGAAGCGATGTGAGAGAATACGGGAGAGGAGGACCGGGAGCAGGCAGAGGGAGGTGGAGGGGATGGTGTCTCTGCAGTGGGACACGGGGAGCTTCAGTTAGTGCTTAATGTCTAACAGCAGTCTCCAAGCAGAGAAAATAACATTGGCTGGTTTATAAATCTAATCATTGTCCCTTGCCAGACACCTGTCTCAGTGTTTACTTCCCTGCTCATCTTCCTGTTTCCTCCCATTCCTCATCAGCCCCTACCCTCCCACCCCCCCCATGCACACACTTTTTCTCTGTGCAACCAGGACCGAAAGCACAAGTATAGCAAAGTCACCCTGACTTTGAACAAACAGTATGTACTGACAGTGGCCCACACACATAATCGAGGAAATGGAGATTAACATGCATCACATTCAGTGATAGTCCTCCCAAGGCAAACCATAGGGGTTACAGTGGCCGTCTACTCTTAAGATTGCTCTGCTGCAATCCACTAATGAAACTCACTATTTGAACAGACAGGGGACTCTGTGAGAATTGCTTTAAGATAATTGACTTACAGTACGCCTTTGAAAGATATATCGTGAGTTCTTTTGATTTACTGCCAAACATAAACTCGGCACCTTCTCAAATACAGCCTTTGTTTGTTATTGTCTGCGCAGAAAACGCACTCTTCTGCAGCTCATTGAAGGGGTCAAGGTAATATGATTTAGCTCGGTCACTGCACTGCAGGTTTACTGTACAAATGCTGGTAAAATCAAGCCCAGTCCTTTAAGCATGCACAGTAACCGAGCTCGAATTAACTTTGACGGTTTTGATGAGCGCGGTGGTTGAAAGAGCAACCCATCTTCTCCTCCCCTGCCCTCCCACATTCCCTCCCCTTCTACCTCTCTTTCCGTCTGTTTGAGCTGGCACGAAACAAATCTGCAGATTGTTCTCTGCCTGCAAGCCCATCTTTTTTTTTTTTTTCTTTTTTTCCCCCCTAATCTAATTGGCCCAGAATCACGTTTATGACAAAACTTAATCAGACGGCTTTGTTCAAGTGACAAAAATAATGTGCTTAAAACGTCTGCTGCAAATTCAGCACCATTCAAAAAAGATTTAATTATTAAGGAAGTACCTTGCATTTAACAGTTTATTTTGAAAGCATCTCTCATTTCTGCAATTTGTTTCAGATTACAGATTTGTGCTAAGAGGCTTTAGAGATACAGTCCCACATCAGCCATCTACATGATGTACATATGCTAATTATGATACGGCAAACACTCACATGATAACCTATGCTGTAAATTACCTGTCTAAAAAGTCTGCTGGTGAGTTTCAAATCTTACTTTTAAACACAGTTTCTAGTTTCCAGTAAAATGAGCACATTCATGTAGAGTTGGAATTCATTTCCGACCGGGAAAATTCACTTGAAAGGTCGGACCGACAACTCTGAAAGTGGAATATTTTGGTACTTGCAGAGTTGTTGATGTTATGAGCCCAGAAACATGTGAGAAGTAAGCCACCCTACTCCACACTTGTCAAATGTTACAGCTGTGTCACTTGGCAAGCTGCATGTCCAGTTCTCACAAGCGCCTAACACCATTATTTTGAGCAAATACTTTCGTAGTCCAGGCTCTGCCTCCCCCTTGTCCCGACTGTTTTTCTCTGTGTCCATAGTGTTTCTTGTTCGTCTGGGCGGGACTCATCTGGCTCATATACTGTACATACACACCTGAGGCTTTTCTACTGTAACAACAACTATTTATTATAAATTTAATCGCTTATACTCTATTTAAACTTACAGACATTTGTCCATGGAATGCCACGTCTCAACAGCATTGACCAGCTTCTTGTCTGTCTGTCTTCCAGGACACCAGCACCTCTATCAACTCCAAACTCATTCAGCTCAACCAGCCAGGTTCTTGTCAAACGTGGGTACTGCAACGTGATTAAGCTACTGGACATCTATCTATCTATCTATCTATCTATCTATCATTATTATTTTTCCCCTTATTATTATAAGTACTGTCGTTAATATGGATATTATTTCCTTCTGTGGTGGTGCCAGATGGTGATGGTTTCTATTTGTTTGGTGAGTGTTTATATTCTGATGTAACAGGCGCAACATTGCCATACAGTGCCTTGTGCAAACAAGCACATCATTTGTTGGTCTCCATAAATAAACGTCTGTACGTTCTGTGGAAGTGGAAGACTGACGAATGGATGACGACAGACAAATAGAGAAGCAAAACTGACCAAGTTAACTCCCTGTGTCTGCTGCAGAGTGACGGTAAGGGAAGGACAACTGCACTTCATTTTTAAAGAACTGAATTCAGCAGCCAGTGAGTGGTGAAAGTTCATCAAAAAAAATAAATAAAAAATCTTCAAAGCAGCAATACTTCTGTGGCCGTCTGGCTATTTTCTCTGTGGGCAGCCACACAGAGGAAAACACCTGACAGCTATAGAAATTAAGCAAAACACCGCCAGCTTTTCCCCTCACAAGGGCTTTTGATTCAGCTGCGCAAAACTAAAAATACAGCCAGCTGAGCCTGGAAGAGGCTATTCTGCTTCTTGCTCTGGATTTTGGAGAGAAGATTGATTTAAGAGGCCTTCAGGACGATTTAAAGCTGTATGTTGCCCGTGGAGTGGGAGTGGTCAGAGAAAACTAATTGATCCTACTCAGGCAAGAAGAACACTATAGCCTTGACGTGTAGCAGTGGAACTGTAGATGGGATTCTTGACCTATATAAAGCTGGACGGGCGCACTAAATATAGCACTGGCTAGTTTTCACTGAGGACAGATGTTAGGACATGAGGCATTAATGACAGGGAATGCCAGCTTCAGAAGTAATAGTGCTGGTCCTGATTTCTACCGGAGATGAATGACACCATGACGTGACTCAATATTCATTGCACAATTTGCAACAGGAGAAATGACTCAGTCAATAAGACGACACTGCAGGCGTTGTTCATGGAGCAGGTCAGAATCACCAGGGGACCCCATAGTGAGCACACTCTCTCTGGCTTGTCTGGAACACTTGAAGTAAAAACTGCCCTGATTTCTGTTTGATGAAAGAGTCTCCACCACAAAAAATATATATTCAGTTCGACTCGAAAATGAATGGAAAACACCCTGTGAATCCATTTAAGTTTCATTAAAAAATCTGGTCTGTACAGAGATTAATTTTTATCTCGGTGGCATGCTTAGGACTTTTTATCCCTAAGAGACCGAGGACGCATCAAGTTTTGAATCAAAACAAGCGGATTTAACTGAAAAAACAAAGAAACAGTGTGATCAATGCGATCAGCGTGTAGGTTTACGCAATGTATAAAGAGCTGTTTGTCTGCTGCAGCACATCTGTAGAAGCTATGTCAGCGGATGGCGCACACTTGCACTCAATCTGTGAGTTTTAAAGCGTCCCATTTGTTCCAGTTCCATCACACAAGCCACTGTATTCTTCCATGACGAGAACTGTCTTCACACTACATTGACTTTTATGTTAGTGCTTAAACAATGACAAAAACCACCGGGGTAGGCCATTTTCAAAAGAAGAAAGGTGGAAAAAATATCCAGAAAGAATTTTGTTTCTTCTTCAAACAATTGCATCCATCTAAATGTCTATACATGTCATGTTGGACAGGGAGACAGAGTGTGGAATCTGTCGCTAAAGAGATCCTGAAGGAGGAAATCCCTGGTTTTACATTAACAGACAGATGATTATTTTAGTGAGGAGAAGAAATAAAAAAATGAAACATGAAACACTGTTTGGTAATGGTCGAGGGTAAATACTTTGTTTCTGTACATTACATCTGTTAGCAGCAGCAGCAGCTTTATATCAAACTCTAAATATCTGACTTTAAAAAAAAAGGGATGGAATAGGGTCCTCTTAGTGACCTTAGTGACTCCTTGACAAAGTTTTCAAGTTAAAGACTCTAGACACAAGACTGTGCTATTTCGGTGTGTATTACATTTTAAGAACAGAAAGCACTGGAGCAACTTCGATTTGTGGCACATCACTTTCACCAGCAGCCAGTGTCGACTTCCATTTGAAATGATTTGTAGTCTATTGTAGTCTATTGTAGTCTATTTGTAGTCTATTTGTAGTTTTGACTTCTTGCCGATTGGTAAATGGTCTTGTATTTGCACAGCACTTTGCAGTCACAATGTTCACCGCCCAATAGCAATGTGTGGAAACATCGAATTGTATTAAATGTTTAATTACAGGAAGGAAAGCAAAAATACACCGATCAGCCATAACATTAAAACCGCTGATGGGAGAATAAGAATAATAAGAATAAGAAAACCTTTATTTGTCCCACAATGGGGAAATTGCAGTTTGCAACAGCATGCAGAAATGACAGAGATAGAATAGACGATAGACATATTGCACAGACTGGTGTTATTACACCATAAGGTGTAATAATATTAGGAGTGCTCGTTGTGGAGCCTAACAGCAGCTGGAAGGAAAGACCTTCTGTATCTTTCCTTCACACATCGAGGGTGAAGCAGTCTGACACTGAAGCTGATCCTCAGCTCCGCCAGGCCACCGTGCAGGGGGCGGGACTCATCGTCCAGCATGGAGGACAGTTCATTGACCATCTTGTGACAATTCAGTGTTTTGCTGGGAAACCTTTGGACCTGGCATTCATGCGGATGTTACTTAGACATGTACCGCCCACCTAGACCAGGCCAGGCACCCACACTCCTTAGCAATGACACTCCTTGATGGCAGCAGCCATCCCCAGCAGGATGCAGCCTGACACAGACACACACACAAAAACATTTTAGGAACAACTCAAAAAACATGAAAAACAGCACAAGGTGTTGACCTTGAATCCAAATTCACGAGATCCCAAACTGATCTAGTATCTGTGGGATGATCCACAGAGGTCCCTCAACCCATAGGACCCAAAGGCCCCCACTAACAACTTTCTGTTTCCAGACACCACAGGACACCCTCAGAAGGCCCATGTCGATTCACGGACGAGCCACAACTGTTTTGGAGGCACAAGGGAGACCTACACAACATTAGGAAGGTGGTCATAATGTTATTAAAACAGGTACTGTATTTTCAACATTTCAAGCTTAAAAGAGAAGATAAATATGTAGGAATCATGCCCACTGAAAGAAACTGACTCAGTTCAACCAAAAACTGTATTTGTGATCAACATGTTTACTGAAATCATGTGGATATAATAATATCATGATGGACAGTTTTCTTCTGGTTTTGTGTGTTTGCTGCCATATGTTGTCTTATTTCATGTTTGATGCATTTAGGTGAAATGCTGGCCAGTACATGAGGATGAAAAGTAACTCATTTATCAACTCACTCCTGGACAATGAAACGTGCCCAAAACTAAATGTGACAGTGACATCATCCCTAAATGTTCTGTTGTATTCTGTTGTCAGAGAAACACGATTCTGCACCATTTCCGCATCGACCTTTGGAGGTGAGACCACTCGGAGGCTGGGAGAAAACAGCCTGTCTTTAATAGAACTGTTTTCAACTGGCTAAACCCTACATTTACTTGCTTTAGAGCTTGTTTACATGTGACTTACTTTTTCTCACAAGTTGCAATCTAATGTGAATGTGAATCTTTGAATGTAAACAAAGGGATGCTAATTCACTTTTTGGCCTGTACAACATTATTTTCATTTGTAAGTGTTGCTTGTCTTGTCCTCTATGCTACATTTACACAAAACAGACTGCTTTTATAGCTGCTTTTTTTACACTACAACCCTGACTGAAAGACTTGTAGTCTTCACTTGTGATCTTCTGCAGTTTATGTTACAGATGTCTTCAACAATAACGGTTATTTAATCATGTTTTAATTAAATATAGCACCTGGTGCTACATTGTTATGTGTGTTTAGTTTATTAAACAATACATTTTATTCTTATCTTGCGTGACATACCTTTCTCAACAGTTCATTCATTCATTCATCTTCTGTACCCGCTTATTCCTGTTAAGGGTCGCGGGGTCTGTTGGAGCCTATCCCAGCTGTCACCTTTCTCCACAGTTAACATTCCAAATAACATTAAGTTAATATGTGAATCTTTGAATGTAAACAGAGGATGCTAATTCACTTTTTGGCCTGTACGTGTATTTTCATTTGTAAATGTTGCTTTTCTTGTTATCGATGTTACATTTCCATAAAACAGACTGATTTTATAGCACTGCAACCAAATTATGTTTACTGAAAGGTTTGCAGTCTCTGAGCTTGTGATCCTCTGCAGTTGATTTTATAAATGTGTTCTACGGTAATTATTTAGTCAGGTTATAATTAAATATTGCCCCCGGTGTTATTTTGATGTTCATTAGTTTACTAAATAATACATTTTCTTGTATATCATCTTATCTTATGTGAAATACCTTTCTCACCAGTTACATTCTAAATAACATTAAGCTAATATGTGAATCTTTGAAAGTAAACAGAGGATGCTAATTCACTTTTTGTCCTGTACAACATCATTTTCATTTATAAAAATTTGTTAGCTGCTTTTTTTTTTTTTTTTAATACTACAACCAAATCATGTTGACTGGAGGGTTTGCAGTCTCTGAACTTGTGATCCTAGTTTATTTTATAGTATTTAATGATGTTTTAATTAAATATGGCCCCTGGAGTCATTCTTGTGTGCATTAGTTTATTAAACAATAGGTTTTCTTGTCATGTCATAGTTTAGCTTAGTTTTGATTTGATATTGTCACAAAGTGGTACATTTGGTCACAGTGGATGTTCAGGATTATTTCCTATCCTAATTGACATTTATATATTTTACAACACACGTAATATGCCAACTACAGTTGTACAAATTGAATATCATCTTTGAATTGAAACTGAAATGGTACCAGCGCTTCTAGATGTGTATTTGGTAGGCCAGCTTTTATTCTTTTTCTTGCTGACTGACAGTGTAATGAAGAACAGTTCAGTGACAACATTAAGTTAGAAGGACTTGCTTAGTGTGCTGATTGCCAGTGAAATGACTGCTGTGTGTTTGTGTTTGCAGTTAATCAATACTGGAAGAAAATGGAAAGCATTGGACGAGATCCTTTACAAAAGCCTTGACACGGGCAAAGGGGTGAGAGCCCTTTGACTCATGAAGACACCAGCCCTTTCACAAGCTCGGAGGAGCTTGGATGGAGGGATGAGAGCCCTTCTTCTAGTGGATACACCAGCCCTTTCACGGGATGGGAAGAGCACGGACAGAGGTATGAGAGCCCTTCTTCTCGTGGAGATCCCAGCCCATTCACGAGCGCAGAGGAGCCTGGATGGAGAGAGAGCCCTACTTCTATCGGATCTCTCAGCCCTTCGACGATCTCAGAAGAGTCTGGATTGAGCAGTACCAGCCTTTCTTCTTTTGTATCTGTCACCCCTTTAGCGAGCTCGGAGGAGCTTGGATGGAGCAGTGACAGCCTTTCATCTAGTGAAGACACCAGCTCTGAGGAACAGGGAAGACTCAGGACTGAAGAGAGCAGAAGTCAAGAGCAGGAGGATCAAGAGCAGGAGGAGAAGGAACAACAAGAGTCTGAAATCCAAGAGCTGGAAACAGATGAGTCAGAAAGCCAGCAGACACATGGTATCACAAACCTAGAACGGCAAAGACAGCAAGAACTGGAGGACAAAGACAAGCTGGACAAGTGGAAAAAAAAAAAAAAACAACAGGAGAAGAAGCTGAAGAGACAAGAGAACTGGGACAAGAAGGAGAGAGAAAAACTGCAAAAGAGGGAGAGGAAACGAGAGAAAAGAGTGGAGAAGGAGCTACGAAGACGATTGAAGCATGTGAGAGAAACAGAGATAAGGAAGGAGAAGATACTGAAAAAAATGGAGAAGGAGAGGCAAAGAGAAGGTGGAAACAGAGAAACAAAAGAGGGAGGAGATGAAAAGAGAAAAACGCAAGAAGGAACAAAAAAAGAGGGTGGAGGAGGACACAAAACGGCAAGAGAAAGAATGAGAGCAGGCGAGGAGAAGACACGACCAAGAGGACAATGTTGGCCTTCTCAGCAGAATCCACACTTGGCTGGTCAGGTTACGTAGGAACAGAACCATCATCAGCAGGAGCACCGAGATCAGCTCGCATACAAGTAAGAAATTCCTTCATACAGGGAAGTCATAGTCACTTTTAATTGATTTGTTTTGTGTCTTTAATACGTTTAATTGTCACCTTCCACTGGCTGAGACAGTGAGGAATGATATATTCCATGAAATATTTGTGTATACATGTAAATTCTTTTCTTTCCTTCAGCCACTGCGTTCTGTCTGTATCATTGTCAGTGTTACAACAACAGTCACCTGTGTCTCCAAACTTAACTTTTTTCATATTTCTCATTTCAGATGACACTGTGACAGGAAGAGGCAGAAATAATGAGGCGGTTGCCGAGATTACAACACACATAGAAGAAGGCGCAGGAGATGGAGGACATGGAAAGACGGGAGGGGGACAACGTGAAAAAAGGTGGCACTCAAAACAACAAGACAATGGCACAGATGGTAGTTTGAACAATCCCACTACATCACTATAGAAGAGGGTAACTAGTGTATTTAGGTCGCACACTAGTGTGCGCACAAACTAAAAAAGAGAGCAGAGACAATGGGGGGGGGGGGGGGGGGGTTGTGGCTGAGTGTCTTGACAGAGAGAAGACCTCTTCAGATCTAAACAGACTGGTGGGAGTCCCAGGTATTTTAACCTTATACAGGGGGCTGTTGAGTTAATTTCCCAGATTGTTGACAGTAGCAACAGGGTCGTTCACCCCTTGGCCATCGTGTAAAATGTTTCATCAGTGTTGACTCATGAATAGGTGCAATCTGTCTCGGATGACATCTGAAGACTGGACTGTCCATTAGGTGGTGTCTCAGATCATCTTTCACTCCTTTTTAAACCATCACTCTTTTTCTGTTTGAACTGTACACATTGTTGTCCTCGGTTTGTGGAGGAGTCGTTTTATTCCCCCTACGTACAGGACTGTGCGTTCATCAATCCATCAAAGGCCCCATTCAGACCTTGCATTGACAAACGTCCAGGGCCAAATTTAGATTAAGAAAAGTGAAATATTGGACAAACCACTGCAACCACCTGGAAAACCAAGATAAACCACTTGATAATTCAACAACACACTTCTAACCTCAACGTATCTAACCTGACCACATCTACTCTAACCAAGGGTAAATTAACCTAACCAAGCCTTATGTACTACAACCACATCCAGCCCCACTGAGAAAATAAAAATCCAATTAGGGGAACTTTGACTAAATAATTTAATTTAATCTATAAATACATTTCAGTAACCATCCAGAAACCAGAACCTGCCATGACCTTTAACAAAACCACACCTAACTTGACCTCATCTAAGCAAAGTTAATCAGCCTTACTTTATCTAATTCAACCAAGAACAGCTAACCTAACCCAACCTACCTAGGCTTATTTAATAAAGCCTGACCATAACGAGGCTAGCCTACTCCCATATCTATTAATTTTGCACCAGTCAGGCACAATGAGATCCTCCTTAAAGCTGGATTGATCTTATCCAACTTGTTAAAACTAAACAGATCCACTCCTTACAAGGATCAAGCATTGAAGGCTGTCAACCAGTGAATGTAAGATCCCCCTGCTAAACCTTGGGACAACCTAAGGCAGGTGCAGCCACGACTGCTTGACCTTGACACCACTGTGAGCAAGAACAGTGTGTGTGAACCCTGTGACTTGTGAAATGACAAGGAACACAGGACATGGTGTGACAGGAGATGGAAGTAGAAATAATAACGGTTTAAGAAGAACATAAGCAGGCAAGTATGGAAGGCTGGTTTGCCAATGATCCCCCTGGTAAACCTCGGGACAACCTAAGACAGGCACAGTCACAATTACTTGACCTGGTTGCCACTGTGTGCAGCCACAGAGTGCAACACTATGTCTCCGGTTCTTCCACAAGAGAGACTTGATTGCACGGACAATTAAGCAGATTGATGCAGTTTGAGGAAGTTGTGCTTTGGCCTTAAGTGGTGAATTTCTTCAACACCTGGGACTTGGGGAGACACCCTATCACTGAGCTGTCTTCAGGCGATGGAGCACCATCTTGATAAACACACATGAAGTCTGGACATGAATTTAGGTCCCTAGACAATAAATGGTAGTAGGGGCTGTAAAATATGATACAAGACAAGGTTGGAAGGAAAGGTCAAGGATAGGAAGTGTCGCGGTAAGGGTTAACAGAAAACAGCAGTAATACAGGCTGTTAGTAAGTGTTAAACAACAAATGAATTTCACATCTCATGGTTAAGGTTTGGTTCAGGTTAAGCAGCCTGGAAAGAGCTTAGAAGAACTAGTTAAGTTAATGTCAGGGTTAGGAGAGGTTAAGAATAAAAACAGTCAGCACTCAGGGAACCGAGAACGCAATCACTCAGTCCATCCAAATTTGCTCTGAATTGGCTTTGACTTTGATAAAGGTTGCGTAAACCATTATGGGTGTGCTGTATGCTGACAAAACAATTCACCCCTTCTGCTGTTTGATTTAGCTTCAGGGTTTCAAGTGGTTGCCAGGTGGTTTGCAAGTGAATTGCTAATGTTTTGTTTCGTTATCATACTTCCTGCTCTCTTTCACACACACAAAAAGTAGTTGGGAAAGATTACAGTCCTGCTAAAAT
This sequence comes from Chelon labrosus, assembly GCF_963514085.1. Taxonomy (NCBI): domain Eukaryota; kingdom Metazoa; phylum Chordata; class Actinopteri; order Mugiliformes; family Mugilidae; genus Chelon; species Chelon labrosus. The sequence goes on along the minus strand of NC_140338.1, from coordinate 16,851,927 downwards.
GTAATTCTAAAACACTTGAAAATAATGGCCTTCAGTCCTCAGTCACTGTTTGCCAGAAACTCTTCATGGCCTCCACCAACTCTCCCAACAGAGCAGCTCTTGCTTCTCCAATCACATAAGCTGCAGCCCTTCTAGTCTGACAGAACTTTCCTTACGCCGCACCTTCATCCTGTGAAACCGCTAACTTTACCTCATAGACCTCCGTCTTCCATCTCAGTGTGCACCACCAGCACCTGGAGATGTTACTACATAGACAGATTTCTGAGCAGCCACTATCACAATGGACGTTTTTAAAAAATTCACCCAACATCATGTCCTCAGCCTCCTTCAGCATTTAACAGTTGAGTACAGCAGCTCTCCTTCAACCTCTGCTGCCATCAGGCGACAAAAAAACCCCGTTCCTTCTCAGCAATGGATAATTTACCACAACCCTCAAGTTCTCGCCACACTCTCCATCTGGATCCATCTGCTTCCTTCTACTCTGGTGATCCCGTGGTGATCTTCATCCTGCCTGAATTTAGGGGTCAAAGATCATTCTGTTTCTACCTTTTAAAATAAAGCATACTTAAAATAATACCAATAGTCTTTTTTCCTCTTTAAAGTCTCTTCTGATTGAAATACATTGAGTTAAAAATGTGTAAATCTATAATTCTGCTACTACTGCACAAGCTGTAGTCCGTCTGGTCTGATATATCTTCCCCCTCAGAAGAAGAAACTCGTCCCACATGATATCATCGTCTTGATTTTTCTTTAATCCTACACCTGGTTTCTGAAAACTGCTATGGTCTTGACCCAGTTCTCCCACTTGTCAGTTAGTAATTTTTCATTAAACTCACTCAGAAATGGAAAACATACTAAAACTAAAAATACTAAAAGTCTTTATTCCTCTCTAAAGTCTCTCATGGTTGAAGTACATTGAGTTAAAATTGTGTATTTCTATAAACTTCTATAATAAACTATTAGCTTTAGAATTAGCATTCCACTTGTGACTACTTACTAATCTTCCATTAAACTCCCTCAGAAACCAAAAATCTTTAGTTTCGTAATACAACTTAGAAATTTCCTCCAGCTAAAGAATCTGGTATGTTTGGAAATTGATTACTACACTAAGATCAGATTTAATAGCTTGTTAAAGATGGTATTCCTAAAGACATGATCGAGTTCACACATGGGGACCATAGTGAAGGGCCTTACCAGCACCAAAATGGTCCACCACGGGGTTGATCCAGCAGCTGGTGAAGGGGTCTGCTGAGACAGACCAGAAAACCTTGGAGGTGATCATGAACACAACAGGGCCATATGTTTGACACCCCTGCTCTAAAGCAACTCAGACTGCATACTTCGTGTGTCTAGCACTTTGCAGTAATATTTATATACACTTTAATCCAGACTGTGAACATTTTTATATTATCTTTAATTTGCATTTTGTTCCCCTTCACCTTCACTGAAATTGCTCTAAGAAGAGGCACATGTCCGTGAAGCTCCTCAGTCAGTGCTAAAACAAAGACACTTTACTTCTTATCCAAAAAGATTACTCAAGTGGCTGGTGAGAGTCGTCTGCATTAAAATCTTGGGGGTGGGGGCGGTACTAAGAGTTGGCTACATCACTGAATACTGTTTCCAAACAGACTTGGAAACAACATTCAGATCCTATCATTTAATACCCATGACTTTTATTATGTGCCACATAATTTAAGATGGATTGAAAGCCAGATAAACTGTATGTACTTGGTAAAAGCAAGGACTGTCAAAGTCATAGGCCAACATACAGAATCACACACATACACCGATCTTGCCTAACATTATGACCACCTTCCTAATATTGTGTAGGTCTCCCTTGTGCCTCCAAAACAGTTGTGACTCATCAGAGAATGGACATGGGCCTTCTGAGGGTGTCCTGTGGTGTCTGGGAACAGAATGTTGTTAGTGGGGGCCTCTGGGTCCTATGGGTTGAGGGGAGGGGCCTCTGTGGATCAGGCTTGTTCTAGTGTACCCCACAGATACTTGATCAGTTTGGGATCTAGTGAATCTGGAGGCCAGGTCAACAGCTTGTGCTGTTCTTCATGTTTTTTGAGTTGTTCCTAAACCGTTTTTGTGTGTGTGTCTGTGTCAGGCTGCATCCTGCTGGGGAATGTAAAAAACATTCGTATATGCATGAATTGTGATAATTAATATGCGAGTGATCAAAAGGTGCGGTGTTCTTGCTCTCAGGCGAAGGCATTCACATTTCTGACAGTGAGGATGGCTGATGTACATGCAGTCACTGAATAGCTAAGCGCAGATCAATGACAATTGAATGAGCGTGGGCGGAGGAGACGGTTGAGTGGGAGAGGGCAGCTGGTGCACCGACACAGAGCGTACTGTACTATCAGATGATGACCTTCACCACCACTCACTCAATGATTATCACCCCTAAGACAAAAAGGGTCAGCACTGTCGAACACGCTGCATTGTAAAAATGGAAATCACTCTCATGCATGCATTAGATTCAGGAAAAACGGGAAAAAAAATTACAGCCCGTTTCAAGCGCAATAACTTAGAAAAACAGACAGAACAGATGTCCCCACAGAGAGCAGCCAAAGCTTCATAATTACTTTTGAACAAACTGTGAAAAAGCTGACAAAACATTCTCCTTTCATCTCTCAAGCAGATGGTTTTTGTCCTTTAATTGCTCTTGGAAAAAGAAACCAACCAACAAACTACAGCAGATCTGACAAACACACGGTCGACTGGAGGATGGTCTTAGTTTGTAAGATTTATGTGTTCAGTTTTATTTTTCCTCTGTTAAAGTTAGCAACGCATTTACTGGAAGAGGAAATGTTAAAACATAAAGGAATAGTTTGGCCTTGCTTACATTCTTGCTGAGTAGTAGATGATTTATAACACCATCAGTCAAATATGCAGCCAGTGGTTTCTCTCCAAAGGCAACAAATCTATGTGGTACCACTTGTAAAGATAAAATGTAAAAGGAAAAATGTCGTGGTTTTTAAATGTAATTATGTATGGAGCTATTTATTGACCGGGTGTGACAACTTCCTGGTGCAAGGGTACAGTGATCCTAGGTGTCTGGCTGATAGCTGTAGCACCGATAACAATTAGACAAGGACAGTGTTTTAAGCAACACTGTAAATCAATTTTATAAAAAAAAAATAACCGTCTAAATACAAGTTATTAAAGCATATTAGAGACAAATAAGTCAGGCAAATAATTACCTAATGAAAGCTCTAATAACACTGATAAAAGAGGAGCTTCAGTAGATTGGGGTTAAATTTATACTATTGTCAGCAAGGGATATTTTTACTTGGAGGAGTGTTTCCTCATTAGTGGCAGATATTTTGGTAATATCTAATATTTTATAATTTAATACAGAATTCTGTAAAAAGAGAAGTCTGGTTCATCCTCATGGCCAGAGACATGATGAAACACGTATCTACTTCTGTGACATCCTAACTATTAATAAGAAAACGTTGTCGTTTTTGTGAAGTTTGATCTATTCTTCAAATGTTCAAACGTACGTTACGGAAGGAACCTAACCGGAAGTAAACAGACCTAAATCATAGTTATATTTCTGTTTTACTAAAAGGTTATTCCTATTATTATTCTCCATTTGCTGAAATAGTTTAAATGAATTCTTACTTCTGTAGTTTTGTGTTCCACTGCTTTGAAAGTCCACTAGTTTATGGCACGGTAGCACAGTGGGTAGCGCTGGTGCCTCACCCCGGGGGGAGAGGTTTCTGTGTGGAGTTTGGATGTTCTCCCTTTGGTTTGCGTGGGTTTTCTCCGGGTACTCTGGTTTCCTCCTATCATCAAAACATGAGTGCTAGGCGCCGGGTCAGGTTGGCCCACAGTGGCGGTGCGCACGGTCGCAGCGGCTCAGGACTAACCATCCATCTGACCATGTAATTTCGTTGTATGATGTATAGTGTATATGTTGTATAATGACAAAGCATTTACCTGTAACACCTCGGTAACATTATGAGCAACAAAAGAGACAAAAACATTTCAATTTATGCACTACCTACCGCACTACATTACCAACAAAGTAACTTGATGTTTTTTTTTTGATTTCCACACTTATTCAGCTCAAACTACTGTCAGGCAATTTATCACATTTAGCTATGTCAACGACCACAACTAAATTCTATTAATATCTAAAACACAAAATGTTGATAGACTCATTCACTACATTCTTATTCACTCTCCTCTTGCTACACTTCCATTTTCTGTCATTTATCTCCTCCTAAATACTGATGAATGATGTGGCTTCAACCCTGACATCTTGCATTTGATCTCTTGCCTGCCGTCTCATTTTCCTCATCTTTAGGTTGGGCGACTGGGCAACAGTCTGTTCAGACAAATATCCTCCAGGAGTCTAACAGCTCTTGCAAAACAGCACCTTGTAGCTTGATGAACAGATTATGCAAGTCATTTGATCAATACGTCTGCTGCCTGTAACCTTGGTGTCGCACTTAACGGCATAAAGTCCCTGAGCATCTACGTTAGACGGCCATACAGCCAGGAACATGTGCGTAGAAACTGAACACACACACAGAGACAGTGAGCAAAAGAGCAAGCCCCTCTTTTTAGAGGCATCCAACTGTTTCATTCTGCATCATTACTAAAGTGAAATCGGCAGCACATTCAATTTGTCTCCTTGTACACATTTCATTAAAATGCAAACAACACAAGTGTGTTAGAAAGGAAGACGTGTGCATGTGAGTGTTAGATCTACTGTTACTCGTGGTGATTGCAGTGGGTCGTTGACACAGGTAGGCAGTAAATTATAGCTGTTCTCTGCACCATTGACTCTTACTAGCGAGGGGATTGAATGGGGATGTGGTAGGAGGGCCTTGGCTTCGCAGAGTGTTTTACGTGGTAAAACAGCACAAATTCACCCGCATGCCCACAATTACCTCCACACGGTCACGCTCAAAAAGAATGACAGATGTGAGTGGGTGAGTGAGTGTCCGTTGAGAGACAGGCAGGGTTCAAGGTTAACACACTCAGCAGACTTATAATCCACAGTGACTTTCTGGGGATGAAGGTAAAGAAACAAAGGGAGAACAGGGACACTAGAGGACTTCAGAGCCTGTTTCTAAAAACTATTGTGAAAAACAAGAGTGAGAAGCAACGGTACCTTGTCCTGACATTTGACTATTCAATCTTCAGCAATGCTGCATCTTTTTAGCAGCCTTACGCTAGTAAAGACCTTTAAGACTGATTTAAAAATGTTACTTTAGACAGAGTGTAAAGTTGGCTCAACCCCTGAAGAGTGTTTTCTTTCTGAGGAGTGACAAAGATCGTTAAAAGCCTTTTACAAAATCTCAGATCTTGGCCAAGCCTCTTAAAATCTACCAACACATTTTTTTCTAAGTTAAACAACTCACATTCAACTTTCAAGTTCATTTGGGGCATTCAAATGTATCCCTTATTTATTTTCATTCGTCTTCTGTAACCGCTTGTCCTGTGAAGGGTCACGCAGGGCCTGGAACCTATCCCAGCTGTCATCGGGCGAGAGGCGGATACAGTCTATCTCAGGGCTAACACAGAGAGACAGACAACCATTCACACTCACCTACGGCCAATTTAGGATCACCAATTAACCTAACGAGGATGTCTTCGGATGGTGGGAGGAAGCCGGAGTACCTGGAGAGAACCCACACAGACACAGGGAGAACATGCAAACTCTACACAGAAAGGCCCCAGTCGGCCGATGGATTAGAACCCAGAACCTTCTTGATGTGAGGCATCAGTGCTAACCACCACGCCAATCTGCTGCCCATATTTATTTTCATCACCTTTAATGCTTAAACCAACAGGACTGTGGAGTCTTAAGTGCTTTTGAGTTTCTTCAACAAAACAAACTTCAATACATACTACAATCAACAAACTCCTTCTGCTGACTGTGTGATACGACAATGACACAACCCTCTGTGGGATTATGCTGCCAAGCTACCAGTTCCCAGATCAAGAATGAAACTATATTCATAAAAAAAAATAATTCGATGTGTATGCTTTACATGTGATTAGAGACACTGTTTTATGCACTTACATATGAGTAAGGTTTACTCACTGTAATTAGACCAACTGAAATGTATTAATCCAAGCCGAGTACAGAGCCACAGCTCATCTACGGCCCTGTTCAGACTTGGTGTTAACATGAGTCATGACTGATTCAATCGCAGGTGAGCGGCTCAGTGTACAGGTGAGAAGACGCTTTGGGGGCCACTACTGAGTCACCATGGAAGGGTGAACATGTGATCACACATGCGTCCTGGCCACATTGACGGACTTGCCTGGTTCATTCAGAAAAAAAACACACAACCGATATTTTTTTAACGATCACCTGGAAAGGAAAAGCACATTCAGAGTCTTTAAATATAAGGTATTACCTTCTTGTTGCTGGGTAGGCTATTGGTGATTCTGCTTCGGCATGTGGTTAACTAGCCATGTGATCATTTTTATTTTCTACGTAGCCAGAGGTAAGTAACTATTTCCTCAAAATTACCACTGTCTTTGTTCACCTGCAAGGGGTGCCATAACACTAACCCTCAGCTTTGTGCCAGTCTCTAAAATAACTAACAACATGGTGGCGATAAATAACTTAACGTCTGTGCTATCAAAGAGTGTGGCTTTACAGCTTGTTTCACAATTTGTGTAGTGCCTTCATGTTAAGGAGCACACACACACACACACTCAAAACAAACAGCACTGTTCATGGTTAGCTGTTACAATATTCTACTGCACTCCAAATGATGTTGACTTTTATTTTCATACAGAACGCGAAACTGAGCTCAGATGTCGAGTGTTAGCTGGTGACGCATGTGAGTCAGATTTGAATGTGAACACACAGTATGTACTTACTGGATACTTGTCATAGGATCACTTAGGATGCACTGTTTATCGATAGATATCAATTTCTGTATTGGTCGAGGAACACAGTAGACAGACTGTCCTTTTCAGTATGTGCTACAATCAGACCAGCAAGCGTAGACAGCCTGTGTACCTTCAGTTGAGGAAGTCTGCACCTGTGGTTTGTTGAATATTTCTGGCCGTCTAGTGCATGAAAAAATGTTTGAGTGTGTATGTTTAAAAGTTCCCAGCTAAATCGTTTTTGTAAAGAGCTCTGCAGGCATTAAACATACTTATCGCGGCAGAATGTGAAGGCTGTAAGAGTGTGCCGTGCCCAGTGTATAGTTTCTCAGCACCACTCAGCAGCAGGTATGGAGTAAAAATAAAACCTGAAACACATCACATACCACACAGATGAAAAAAGACGGACGAGGAAGCTTGCTCGGAGGGTGGTGCGAGATGAAAAGCCCTATTATTACGTTTATTAAAGAAGATTATCCGCTGTTCTGTGATCTTTTTGGCACACTCAAATTGTCAGGCTCAACCATTTGTTCATCGGCCTTAACCCATATTACGTCTGCCCCCGTGCACTTACAGTCAGTAGCTAGGTTACGAGCTGAATGCTAATATTAGCACGCTAACAGCTAATCCTGTTGCGGCATGTGACCGAAATTCAGGACCAAAATGTCCAAATACCAGTGGCCGTAGTGGATTACACCAATTTTAACACTTCACTCTTGACACATATGCCAGACCAACAGTGGCTTCTACTTCTTCTTTTCATATCTCTTTTATTTTAGATGGTCAATGTCCCGCCAGAATGCTCAACATACATTCATATGCGTATAGTAGTTAATAACCAAGTTTTACAGATGTTTTTGTTACTGAGTAGACTGAGATCATAACAACAAGGTGAGTCTAAGGCTAACAGTCCCCGAGGGACTCCGAGTCACTTAAAAAAACACACACACACACACGATAAGAAAGGTCAGCTGTAACTCACTGCTATCAAACCTAGCCTTTCAAAGCAGGTTATGGCAGGCAGCACAGAGCTTGCTTCCAATTTCCAGCAAATGAAATGGATTTAAGAGCTGTATTGACACAGGTCATTGGTATAGACGAGGCCAGTAGTTTGTATTCTGCATAGGCTCCTGCTCTGGAGGTTCTCACGTTGAGAAGACACAGGGATCTGGTGCTATGCGGTATGTTGAACTGCTGAAATATATAACTTCAGACTAACATGGAGCAGTATAGGAAGGCAGAATATATGCAAATACTGGAACGTATGCAGTAATAATAACAGAAGCTGTGTGAGTAGTGAGCAAGAAAAACAGCAGAGGTATATAAATAAACTACAGTTCCAGGTAAGCACAGTAATGACCACACACCCGAGCAGCACATCGCTGCAGTGTAGCCTAACGCACAGTTTACAAGAAACAGTGTCAACATTGTGAGTCAACATGAGCTTCTTGTTATGCTAACAGAAGATTCATGTCACAGCGGATATGCATCATGGATGATTGGACAAACACAAGTCCAATAGACGTGAATTCGTCATCTTTGTTGACACGCTTAAAACAGCAATGGACTGGTGATGCTATTGATTTCCAAAGGTTAGTGGAATCAGACGGCAAAACAAATACAGCAACAGAAGGAGACGTAACCTTTTCTGACTTTATACAGCTAAATGCGGCGAGTACGCTATGAAGGTTAAATGTGGAAATATGTTTGTGAGGTTCGTAGGATAGTTTAATAAAATATATATCTTTCATTAAAATCTGTTATCTATTCTGGCTGATTAAACCTCTGCACTGCACGGGAGTAAGTTTGACATCTCTTTCATTTGCCTGTTAGCTTTGCTGTACGATTAAGTTTGCACCAAATTACACCTTAACCTTTATCCTATTGACTGTCACACTGGCTCTCTCCACTACTAACATGAGCCAAGGTGTAAAGCGAAAGCATCTGCGTGGGTGTGCAGGGCAACATTTGTGGCTGGTGAGTTATTAAGTCATTGTATGCACAGCTCAAAAAGAACGTGGGTTCAAATACACTGCACATGCAGTACAAGCCTGTCCTTTACAGGAGAATGGCTGTTATGTTCTGTATACACTGCATCAGCAATCCATACGTTTGCTATACTTTTCATGTGGATTGCAGCATCCTGGCAAAGGGAGAGACAATGACAACATCACTTGACGTACAGTATCGCTATGTAAGTATGTTTTTCAAAACTTTCAATTTTTTTCCCTGGGCAGGAATTTGAATGGCGTATGCTAAAATATTTGTAGCTTTGAGGTGGATTTCAGAGAGACTGCATATGTGGATAACCTGGCACCCCGTTTGGGTTTCAGTATGGGGCATGTTTCAATTGATAAAGGAAAAAAACTATCTCTGCACACAACTGGATACTGGAGTCCCACAACCAATCAGAGCCATTTTGTCGTAAAAAAACAAAACGATTTTATTGGCCCAGCATTATGCTGGAGCATAATTATTTCCCAACAGAGAGACTCCAGACCAACTTTTCTCCCTCTAAACTTTTGCAGGTAGGGGAAGTTTGGCCTGGTTTCAAGGCATTTCTGCACCAGAAAGTTGGAAAATAACAGATTAGCTAACAGGCTAATCAGTTACTTGGCTATACTAAGAGTCAAACTGTATAAATGTGTAATTTAGCCAGTGTGCCCACCGTAATAGACTCACTGTATCAAACACATTCCACTAATTGTGACTCTAACACAATTACTGGAAAACTGGAGGCAGAGTCTGTATACACTATTTCACAAAGGTGCAAACACAAAACAAAGCTGTGTGGAACTGAGGGTCAAGCATGTGTGTGTATGTGTGAACTTGATGCCAGCTGACATGTAGCTACTCTATAGCTCCCAATAAATTAGGTCAATAAGGAGGAGAAGAAGAGGCACGTCACTATTACAATGTACCGTGTTAGAAATGCAAACATTTAATTATTTAAAGCCTATATATGTCTGAGAATGGTCCCCGAATTGCATGATGATCCGCATGAGCTGATGATGGCGAGGCAAGGCAGGATATTATGCATGACCTCTCTTCACTGCACACACTGGAGACGGAGCAAAAGGAAAGATTGCATTGCTCTCTGTTCACCGCCTCAGCAGGGAGCTTGAACGATGGAACGCCAAAATTTAATCTTGTGGCAAAAATACAGCATGGCATACAAAGAAATAAACAGAAGCCCGAGACGTGTTATTTTTACACTTTCTCTTTCCCCCTTCCTCCCTCCAGTTTGTCCTCATTATCATTCTCTCATCTCCTAGACAGGGACTTGGCATGAGCGTTGCCCGTAGCATGGGCCGTAACACTGGGCCAGATTTATTGAATCTCTCTTCTCCATCTTTGGCTCTTAGCACCACACCTCATTCGCCCATCACTTTAACCTATATGTGTTATGTTCCACAGACACGAACCACAGGAAGAGCCTGATGAATGACTGACCAGGACTTATAGATCCAAGCCCAGCTCTATTATCTTGTTTAATGTGGATGTTAGGTTAACGGCTCTGCACTATGCTTGGAGGTACACCTGATGTTCCAGCTCAGTTTATTGGAACTTTAATTACTCATGACAGATAATTAAGGCAGGATGTCGATTGAATATTCCCTTTTTGTTGGTCATTTTTCTCTCAGAGCTTCATTCGGATGCCAAGGAGCGCCACAAGCCGAGCTAGTTAATGTCATACTCTGCCCGTGAGGCATAATGCCCGAGGGATCTCACAGAATATGCAGAAACGCTGTGCAGAAAAGAAGCAGTTTAAGTATTGAAGAAGGAAGAAGGAGACATATGTGCATTTATTTTATTCCAAAAGAGCTCATTTTCTGCCTCTTTTACCTACATGGTGTGCGTCAACAATATTGCATTTACTGCAGCGACTGTTTGCGTGCACGCACTTTAATAACGTGTGTGCACGTGCCTTCACCTGCAGTAAATTCATTTTATTGGGTGATCCCTCACACACGTGCACAAGCAAAAACCTCTCTTCTCAATGTGCAGCCTACAGATAAAACATCGCCCACCAGCCATAACCTCAAATGGCTTTAAGTGTCCTTTAGTGAGTCAGTACATATGTTCTTCTTTTCACTGCTGCAGTGATGAAACAATGAAGCCACAAATAAAGACATTTATATGTTTAATAATTATCCTACTCACTCCACTTTCTGTTTTATCAGACTAAACAATTCTCTGGTTTAAATTGAGCGAGAGAAAATGATGACATGCAGTAATATATGCGGGTGTGCGTCGCCTGTCACTGGGGAGGGAAGAAACAGCACTCAATAGAGGAGCGTAATTAGCCAGACTGTGTTTCATTCAGGGCACACATATGCTAAACAAAAGCACATATTTAAATATGAAAATATGTTGTCGAAACCTTAATAAGCGATTTTATGTGTTTTACTGTGTTGACATAATCACGTAATTTATCATGTAATACGACTGACTCCCAAACACACACACAGATACTGTATATGATGCTTTTGGGGCGCGGTGCGTTATTGAGCCATACATCATAGATACCTCAAACCCTCTAACCTCAACATACCGAAACAAGCCCTAAAATGTTTATCTGGTGGGGACCAGCTTTTTCTCCCCTAATCACTGTGGAAAGATTAATATCCCCACAGTATGATAAACACCAGCACACACACACACACACACGCAACTTTACCCACAACCACAATTCTTCTCCAGTATAGCTGGATCAGATGGTTGATCTTTAGGCTTTTAGGTCAGGCTCGGATAAAATCGGTCACAGGGGATATTGTGTAAGCGAGAGTTGGCTGTCTGTGGATAAGTATGAGAATTGGGAGAGGGCGATACTAAGAACTCTAGGGGGGTAAAATGATTTTTTTCACGATAGCAGCTAAACTGTTACCTGTGGGACAGTAAAGAAAAGCTCTACCCAATGGGAATGGATGAATAAGACATGAAGCCTGGCAGCAGACGAACACGTCTATCATAACGTACCCCATGCCACGGTAAATTTCTGATGCACAAAATGAAATGCATGCACACCAACACACACACACACACACACACACACACACACACACACACACACACACACATACAATTTCCTACCAAAATCAAAGCTGGAACTGCGCTGTACAACTGGGTCATAGAGTGCCTCTCTTACCATGTGCATAAAGTTTTAGAGATAACGAGAAGTGCAAAAGGGGAACTACAGTGTTGCACTTATTCTGCTGTCCCCTCAGTCCCCCACACTGAGGGGACAGCAGAATAAGTGCAATGGACAAAACAGGACTGGGGTAGCATTATAAAAACTGGAGGGAGCTTCACTAATTTATCAAAACACGTGCTTTCCATCTGGACACACTTCTTAATGTGGTGTACACACATTTCTCATGTCCCATTTAGACTACACTGTTCACTGCTGTGCATGTGTGCAGAAGATAAACCATCTTTACCAGATAACAATCTTTCTTTCGTTGTGTATACATGACATACATTATTGAGAGACCTCTGCAGCGCTGACATCGAGTGTAGTACTCGGGCCGTGGGTGCACATTTAAAACCACGCTAGATTTAGAATATGTGGTGTGCCTGCCAGACTGATCTGAACGCAGAAACAAGTTTCAACAAGTTATTTGGTAAAAGAATACGTCCACACAGCTAGAAGTGATAGGCTTAGCAATTCCAAATGCATGCCAAATGATTTCTTGAATGAAAATGCAAAAATGCAAAGAAAAAAAAAAAATCCAGTAACAATAACGTTGCATAAATAAACTGAAGGTAAATAGCTCACATTTTAAAACCACGTTGTGTTGCTGCAGCAAATACTACAGGTATGTATTGTATGCAGACAGCTATGATTAGCTATCACAGTAGCTCCTTCATTATTATTGGTCACAAGGGAAGCTGGCATGAAGTCCTGGTCCATATAACACATGAACTGGAAGATTTATTAATACAAGCACTATGAGGGTACCAGGACAAAGGCAGCATGGAAACAACTGCCCACTGTCTTATATTTAGTGTGGAGGAAGGTTAACAGTAACAGCAGATTTAATGACTCATTAATGAACAGCAATGTGGGAATAAGGTAAAAGCTGTACTAATTATGCTTTAATTAGTCATAAGTTTATAAAACGATTAAACGATTATAATTAATAAGGAACTATACAGGATAATAGGAGCTCCTTTCAGCTATTGAGCAGGTTCTAGCATCTTTCAGCTCACTGATTCGCAACTTTCTTCACTTAGAAGTTGGTGGAGCCCAAAGCAGAGCAAAAACACACATGTGCTAATCTTGCTCTGAACTGTCTGAATACGTAAATAAGCCAGTGTTTGCCAACACATTCAAGTAAAAAAAACAACCATCTACACACACATGCAGACTCCATGTAATCCTAGCAATCTAAAACTCTGACCTCAGACGGCACGACGTACTTTGATCTTTACAAATTTAATCTCAATCAAAACGGAAACCTTCACACCACAAGTGATGATTTCCATTTAGCTTCAATGAATTTACTAGCAAATTCATAGAGACTGCAGCCTTAAATGAAGGCATTCGGAAGGCGTTTTTTTTTTCCTCATACATATTTTGCAGGCAGGGTATAAAATCACCTTCAGGTAAACTTGAGCTGAACTTGTGTGCAGAGCACCCTTGTCATTAATAACTCCCTTTAAGGTATCTGTTACTTCATTAATGAATGCAAAAACTTAAAAGAACCTTTCTTCTTCAATTCATTCTTCAATTTTCACTTCCTGATGGTGTCTGGGTCCATGTTTTTCATAAGCATGTATGTCTGTGCAAGCACCTCTGTGCGCTTTTTGGTCGTTGTATTTCTCACCATCCTTTGCTTGGTTTCTGGCATCAAGAAAACTGATAGATCTTCACCTGGGTTGAGTCCACGTGTCCAACACTCATTCAACGCAACACTGTCGGGAACCTTAAAAAAGAAGTGACCCAAATCAAACCAGTCATGCCTAAAAGGAAACAAAAACAAGCCGTGACAAACATCCTGAACAGCCACGCATGAAAGATGGTGCAAGACTTGAGAGAGGAGTGGACATTTCCTTATTCAATGGAATAAGGAATGAGCTTTGAGGTGGACAGCCCTGTAGTGGAATGAACTTTACTGAAGGGCAGAAGCAAAAGCAAAAAAAAAACAAAAAAAAAACACACGGGTGCTGGTCAAATACCAATTTCCTCTCCACATATGCTCAGCAGCAATGTAAATTGAGAGCTTATGAAAAGAAGTGGTCAAAGTCCAATTGGTTTTGAGACTCACTGAAGGGAATCAATGCTTGCCTCATGGAGATATACTCCCACTTTCCCTCTGCTGAGCAAAAGAGCTCAAATCAACTGACTTTCTGCAACAACCGACTGAGTGGGGATTAGAACATTGTATTAAAATGAATGACTTCCCACCAGTCCCCTAGAACTGAAGAAGCTACTCGGATGAGTGGTGAAACGTCTTCTCAAAAAACTCTACAAGTCCAGTTGCCTTTTTTGAACCTTTGTTGGATATTAAAATGAAGCATCTGTTTCTGTGACGGGTAGAAGGAACTGCACTCCTGCCCATGTCTGCAGCGCCCGGGCTGCTCGGCCAGCAGAACTAATGTGAACTGTGACTCACAGACACTTCCACGAGTCAAACAGGCCAGAATGAATCACACACACACTCATGTAAAGCTGCTCGTCTTTGACATGTTTTCTCACTGGATGAACCAACAGGCAAAAGGCATTTCAAATTAAGACCGTTTTCTTGGTATGTCTGTGCGTGTTACGCTTGCATCACTGACTATCAGTGTAACACATTCACACTCCAATGCCAAACCAGCCACAGCTCTTCAGGCCACAACAAGTGTGTGTGTGTGAGCTTGTGTAGGAAGTATTTTCAATGTGGTACATCTCATTATTTGACTCATGAGTTCCCCCCCAGTATACCTTAAACTACTTTAAATGAGGAGTACTTGAATAATCTTTTGTTCTTAAACAGGTCACTATATTACTATATTAAGTATTGTGCATTTATTGGTTAACCCAGGGGTGCTCATTACGTCGATCGCGATCGACCGGTAGATCGCGATGGTAGTGCGGGTAGATTTTTTTAGATGTTAGTCTAAAACATGTATCCGCTGCAACCCCAAAACAAACAACAAGACAAACGTTTATCATATGTATGTATGTATATATATATATATATGTGTGTATATATATATATATAAATATATATATATATGTATATAGGGGTAGATCACTTTGACTTGGTCATTGTAAAAGTAGCTCGCAAGCCAAAAAAGTGTGGGCACCCCTGAGTTGACCAGTTTACATCTGCACAGGCGATGGCTTTCTTAAACATCTTAAATGCAGTTTTAATGACCCCTACAACAAGAAACTCCAACCTTTCTTAGAGGTCAAAAAAGGTTGGATGAACCAGTAACAGCTAAAAGAAATCAACGTGATTTGCGTGGAGAAATCATTTTTGTTTCCCCGTTTCAGAATCATGACCACCACTGCGCTAAAGAACGTAAATGAACAAGATAAGATTGCACATTGTGCAGAAAAAACCTATATTGATGGTGACAAAGAGAGCGTAGAAATGGCAATCTTTTAATACCGAGGCAATTGTTGATGTGAGAAAAGTGATTTTTCCTCAGTTATTAAAAAGCATCGCGACAGTGCTGTAGGTACCATGGGAGGACTTTATGTTTTCCTCGGGAATAAAACAAACTCTACCAAACAACAAAGTGAACCAGAAACACAGCAGTGCAGTGTGACTACAGGGGAGTAAGACGACAATTCGGCGCTGTTCAAGAATAAGAAAAACACCTGCACGAAAGTGTGCATATACACACACATGTGAAGGCACACTGGGGGGGAGGCTGCAATCTCTAGTCTCACTGCAGCTCGTATAGTCAATCATGCAAGATACAATTATACCCAGTGACCTGGGATCACCTACAGGAAATGAAAAGCATAACAAAAGAGACTACAAAAAGGAAGATTGCCAAAAGGGCATATTTTCAGACACAACTATGAGAGTGAAGGAAAAAGGGAATGCAGTCTGACAACACAAACACAGGAGGCAGGGACACATTCGTCTTAACAGTTTACAGGTGGAGGAAAAAATATTCTCGCTGTTATATCACATGCCCTAGCAGCACAAACATAAAACATTGTGCATATTTATTTTATTAACTGTATCCGTTAGATGACAAAATACTCATTTAGAGAGTATTTTAGCAAACACATGCACTCCAGTGAATGTTTGAACTGTCAGCATTACTAGCATAAGAAACATTTACACAGTGTTCCAGCAGATGGGACAAGAAAAAAAAAAGCTCACAATCAGACATAATGCTGCTTTCTATCTACCAAAGTGCATCACCTATAGAATAACACACTTTGGCAGTTTTTCAGTAAATAGCACAAAACCTTCATTGTCGTTCTTAGTAATCACGTAACACAGCAACAATCCTGTTTAGGACGAGATATTATCTACTGGTTGAGATGTGAAACGTGTCCTTAAGAAGCAAATCGTCTTTGTGGCTAAAAAATACTGATTTAATCACGAGGAAGTGTGTGTTCTACGAAATGTGTTTCTGAATATAGAGCTTTAATGTTTTCGCCGTCAGTTTTATCAACCAATTGTCTTACTTTGGCTTGAATGACTAAAGATAAAGAGCACACTCATGCTCCTGACCTTTTCACAGAATCCGTTCCTGCCTAACGAACACTTAAATTCTCTTTTCTTGATTCATTTCTCTGCGGTGCTCAGTTTTTGGCTCTGTGTGTGTTTCAAACGAAATTGTCTTTGAAAAATAAAAAGTGACTGGCCCACGTTTAGAGCAAGACACAGGCATTTGTTTTTATTGCTTTCATTTAAAAGCCTCTCTGAAAAGCAGTTATTCCGACTCCCCCTTACAGCATATCTCAGTACTGTATTCCCACATGCAACACAACATCCCCGAAAACAAACAACCCTGGAAGCTACTGCAACATTCCTGAAGATGCCGTTGCGACATCTGTGGTTTCTTTTCCCAACTCAGTTTCATGTTTAAGTTGATCTGTTACTTCTTGCGTGAAGGGGCATAACCTTTGGACTCTGAAGTCTGAATTCTGTTTAGCCCGGAGGGACACAGAGAGCAGCGAGCATGACAGAGGCATGCACTTACCTGAGACTCAAGGTCAGTCGCTCATCTTTAGCCCTCAGCAGATCCCCTACTGAAAACGTGGCACTACCCAGGAAGGAGCTCTGCAGAGAAAGGACAGAGAAGAGAACATCTGGTTACATCTCAGTGGCAAAGAATAACAAGAGACCAACAAACTCTTTTGGAGGTCATGTGTCAGAAATCACTCAGAGCCTTGCGATCTAAAAAAGCACAAACGTGGGATCATGTTGACACAAGGTACATACAATCCACTCTCCTTTCCTGTCTCTCTTTAATCCTCTTTCTCCCCTCTCTCACTGCTCTGACAACATGTGTTTGCTGCAGGCATGATATGAACAGGGGGTGTCAGCACACGAGAACTGGGTCACGGAGAGAGAGAGGTAGGGGATGAGCCCATCAATAACGAAGAGAGACGATCCACATTTGTGGAAAACACACGCGGTACGCAACCCTCAAGAGCGTGCCCGAATACACACACACACACAAGTATATATATGCAAGTAATGCACCTGCAAGTAACGGCGTCAACATGCTTACTACGGGAAGGGAGCGCTACCAGCAAGGACACAGGCAGCCGTGAACAAAGCTATCACACGGTGCAAGTAATTAACAACAGGTACAAAGGTGAGTCCACATATTTCATCATAGTGGGGAAAAAGACTTTAATTAAAGATCTGCAGCCTTCACACGGTCGAGATGCTGCAGCACCGCTCCTGCTCCTTTCATCCTCTAAATTTATTTCTCACTCCCAGGCTTTTGTGCCGCTGATGGTTCTTTCGAACACTAAAATGACATTACGAAACAAGACAATTTGTACCCTGGCCCCTCTTTTACATGGCTGTCGAATGCTTCACCTTTCCTCTGAAGATCAAAACAGACGTCGTAATTCATGTAAATGACCTTCAGGTATTGTGAGACAACACAGAGGGCTTCTAAATACTCAAATTTCTACGTTCCACAAAACAAAGTCAGCCAGTGAAAATGGGACGCAAATATTCAAAGGGCCAGATCTATATTATACAACATAATAGTAACCTTAGCAACAGCTCGGTCATCAATCACGACTAAGGCTGCTGTCAACAATTATTTTTCTTGACTAATAAATAATAAATAAAAATCTGAAAAAGGGAATTTCTAGCTTTATCTGTGTATTTTGCCTTTATCAGTCCAAACAATCCAACAATTTCTTGTTGTATTTCTACAGTATACACAGTGTGACCAGGAGTATGTGTCTGCTGGTCCATTGATCGAGTAATCCTTTTAGTTGTAGAATGACAAATCCACATTAAATACAAATCCTCATCAGTGTTGTTATACACCCATTAGCTTCAACATTAAAACTCAATTAAAGCTCCACTGACAGGAGAAGTAAATAACATTGACCATCTTGTGACAATACAATGTTCTGCTGGGAAACATTTGGACCTGGCATTCATTTGCATGGATGTTACTTAGACATGTACCACCCACCTAGGCCAGACCAGACCAGACAACCCCACCCCATAGCAATGACACTCCTTGATGGCAGCAGCCATCCCCAGCAGGATGCAGCCTGACACAGACACACACACAAAAACGGTTTAGGAACAACTAAAAAAACGTGAAAAACAGCACAAGGTGTTGACCTGGCCTCCGAAATCCCTGCATCCCAAACTGATCAAGTATCTGTGGGATGATCCACAGAGGCCCCCCATAGGACCCGAAGCCCCCCACTAACAACATACTGTTGCCAGACACTACAGGACACCCTCAGAAGGGCCATGTCCATTTTCTGATGAGTTAGAACTGTTGGGAGACCTACGCAATATTAGGCAGGTGGTCATAATGTTATGCCTGACAGGTGTACATTTCAGTGCCTTCACTATTAAATACATTTCACAGAAGACTACGATCTAATCGTTAATGCCACATCCCTCCCTGACCTCATGTTACCTTGCATAAAAAACGACTATAATGAATTTGACAAAGTGAGATATAAAGATTTTAAATGAGGAAGATGACTGGACTGAGATCACAATCAATAGATACCTTGACTTCAGGACCAGGAGGAAAAAAAATTGTTGGATTGCTGAATATCTACCGTGTGATACTGTAAAAAGTGTCATATATCTAGGGTCATAAGGCAACTGTGGTTAAGTGGGCATGACTGGAAGAGCTGCAGTAGCACCCCGAAACACAGCCAAGCTGACAGGTCACATGACTGCTACATTTCCTCTCATAAGTCAGTCATCAGAGACGTGACTCACTGAGCCTTGCCTTTGGCTAAAAATATTATGCATGGCAGTTTTGAGGTCTTTCTTTCAGCTCTTTTGTCACCTTCATACCTCTAATCTTGCTTCCTCCCTCTTCTGGACACTGCATTACCTTCTCTCCTTCCCTCCCTCCCCCCCTTTTGGCCTCTCTGCAGTCTTCTGTATCAGATGAAAAAAGGGCATCCTGTATGCTGACCTTTTCTCTCAATCATTTCCTCTCCCAGCGTTTTCCTGCCACCCCATACAAATCCCCATATGCTTATTGGCAATTCACAGGTAGAAATGTGTGCACACGCAGGAGGAGAAGGACAAGGGCAGTGCTTAGAGAAAAAGTACCGTAACCATGAATAATGCACATGCGGAAGTTTTACCAAAACAAGCCAGGACTCCCAAGAAACACACAGAAACCAAAGCATCACATTCAGGTATGAGTTGATGCAGCAGAGTGCCGTGTCCTTATGAATTAAACAGAGCCAGGATCCCCAGCGGGCACCACTTAATATGTACAATGTCATATTCTTCCGCGCCGGCGTATCATAGCCAATCCCGGTTTGGCTCGATAACCCAGAGCAGGAGGCACAGAAAGGCCATTACAGTCCACGGAGGAACATTATATCCCTATGTAGCCATTACTCGAAAGTCGCTACAGAACGTCTGGTAAATGGTCTTAGAAATCCATTCCTTAGCATCTTTTTACGGCCACTCACGATGAAGGCTTTAAAAGTAATGAAGCTCAGGAGACCGTCTTCTTATGCAAGATCAAAGTAGCTACACCGCAGAAAATGAGAGAAAGATGAGGGCAAGAGGAGGAGTGGAGTGAGAGAAGAAGACAAATGATGCTCTTCCAGGATCATGGAGGATTGATTATGATGGTCTCCCTCTATTCCCATCTCACATGCTCTGCTGTGGCTCTCTCTTCTTTCTATCTATCTTTTCACCTGCTCTTACTCATTCCTTTGACAACCGGCCGCTGGAGCGACCGACAGAAAACTTTTGATCGATGGCCTCCCTATTTTTTTTCAGAAAAAATAAAACAAAAATAAAAGAGTGACAGCTTTACGTGACGTTTTAGACAAACTTATCACAAAAGAGCTCTCAAAACCGCACCCGCAAGAGATCAATCACACGTGAGAAATGAAAGACGCTTGTGCAGAAGCAAGCAGAGCTGACAGACTGCAGGGCTACCCAAGCCTCGGCGTGAGGACCCTTAAAGGCCACAGTGTCAGCTCATCACTTGGCAGAGGTAAACGGCCCAACTCCAGCTTTACGTCTATTGATTTTCTCCATGCCCTGGGTGACAGAGTGACACACACACACACACACCCTCAATCATTCGCTCTCTCCCCATCTGTCTCCCCCTCACACACCCACAAAGCTGCAGAGGATACCTGGAGGAGAGGGCATTCATTCACATGCTACGCCAACAAATGACATTTTATATAAATGGCAACAGTGACAGTTTGGCACTCACTGAATAATATGTGTCTGGCGTGTTATTAGCATTTATGAATATGAACAGATTTATACCGCGGAGGTCAGTAATGTCTACATGAATACGCTGCTCCCTCAATACAAATAGGGCTTCTACAAATTGGCCTAATTAAGTCATCAGAGATGTTATGACATGCCATTTATTCTAGCATGCAAATATGTGCACTCAGGCACAAGCTATGGCTGCAGTAACTTAAGATTGACTTGGATCACACACACAAAACAAATACAGTAGACACACACACGCACACACTCAAGGAAGTCCACTTACAGTTATGTCTGAGTGAATCCTAGCAGCAGCAAGCGAGGCAGAAAGAGTGAAAGAAGAGCTACAGAGTCTGACAGAAAAAGAGCGAGAGAGAGAGAGAGAGAGAGAGAGAGAGAGAGAGAGAGAGAGAGAGAGAGAGAGAGACCAAAAAGTGATGTTGTCTTCCTTCTTCCTCCTAATGAGCTCCAGAACGGTCTTCTTACATTTCTTCCTCCAGTCCTCGGTTAGAGTAACTCCGTATAGATTCACTCTTTCAAGAGCCGCAGGCACGCTGGCTGATACATGAACAGTAAACACGGAAACACATAAAACACACACGCACACACGCAGACATACACTACACTGCAGCCTCCGCTGTGACTGAGAACTGGCCAGGGTGAGCCACTGGCGCTACTGCTGCTGCTGCGGCTGGCTTGACGGAAAGTGAGACCAGTGAGAGAGAGAGAGAGCGAGAGAGAGAGAGAGAGAGAGAGAGATAGAGAGAGGAGGGAGTCACAAGAGGGGGAGGGAGGGCGTCGACAAATACAAGCAATCGAGGCAAAGAGGGAAGGAGCTAGAGAAGGAAGGAGAGGAGGGCAGAACAACACAGAAGAGGAAGAGACAGAAAGGAAGGAAGGCGGACAATTAATGGGTGGAAAACCAAGATAGCAACGCAGAGAGATGTAGAAGACCAGAGAGAGACAGACTTGTGTGTCACACCTCGGTTGCAGCCCGTGACTCAGATGGCCAACAGGAAAAGAAACACTTGTTGTGGCTACTTGAATTAACATGAATTCCAGCCACGCGGTGCAAGACACATGAGTAGGAGTGTGTGTGTGTTTGCCAACAGATAAACACTTCAAAACACACAGACACACTCAAAGATCACACAAGAGGCTTGTTGAGATACCCACACATATCCTACATTTTAACTCGGATATTTACCCACACATGGAGCAGAAACTGAGAGAGAGAGAGAAAAATAACATCAATGCGTTTTGAGACAATGGCGAACAAACCCACACAGCAACGCCATGACACCAAGCTCAGGTTTTAACTATCCAGGGCCGAACTTTGGATTAAGCAGGGTTTAAATTATCCATGCCGACACAGAGGGATGAGTAATTCTGGCAGAACAAAGGACGTGCTCTGCACCGGCCCTTATCACAGAGAGCAGGTACACAACCAAACACAATGAAACGCGCACTAGAAAACACTCCGACACGCGTGCACGCGCACACCCACCCAGACACCAAACATTTGTAAGTACACACACTTTTGGTAGAGTTATTCTGAGCACTGGAGGTCACGCTGATGTTGACTCAACCTGTCCTAATATGGGAGGAGGGGGGGTGCGGAATTAAGAAGTGTGGGAGGAAACACTGGATTTAAAGCATTCTTTGTGGCTTTATAACCATGAGGATAGATGACCTGGATGCCAAGTGATAGTCAGAGACTGATGAACTCATACCTGCCAAACGATGCTTCCCAGTCTGCAAACAAACAATTTGCTCTGACTATGCAAACGCATTTATGTACACAAGTGATTTTGCCAAATACATTTGTGTATTTTTAGCTGGTTACTGCTCTTTTTTTTGTGAGAGAGATTTATGACGTGGCCTTCCCTGTGTGCACTCCCCCTCTGAATTTCGGTGTACAATAGGAATTACTTTGAATCTTGCAGGAACAGAAATGTATTTTGAATAACTGCTTGCACGAGGAATCCGAGATCAAAGCTTGCTCAAGATATTCGAATCAAGCACGCTGCAACGGGGCACATCTGAGGCCATACTTTGAAGTTTGAAATGTTTGACATATTTGAGAACATTCAAACTGTGAGTTCCTGAAAAGCACACTGAGATGAACAGGGGTTGGTCTTACATTCAACACGGAGAACACAAGCTACCCGCTGCAGGCGGTAAAATGAAAAGCCTTTAAAAAGTACTCTTTAATTTCCAAATTTTTATTTTTAACCAGCATGCACAACTGAACAGTGACAACACCACATTGGGACACACATTGTTCTTCGACCTTACATGAGGCAGTGGATGTTTCAGCCTGTGTAAAGATGGCAGAAAGTCTTTGGAGACAACCAGCCCTCACCAGGATGAGCACAGACAAAAGCACTGGCTTGTGTGAGCTGATGTTCTCGTTCTTAGTTGTCTACCTTCGACAGTGTCCTTGCATTTTTCCCTTATTCTCCCTTAATCTTTTCATGGTTCTCTGCTTCGACCTCATTCCCCTGCGTTTGATCTGTTAAAAAAAATAAAAAAGTAAAGTCTGCAGACAGACCTGAGCTTGTCCTTTTTGCCTGTCCATTTCTTCAAAGCAATCAGCTCACATGAGACGGACAACCCACTCACACTGTCCCCGCATGGGCTTGACTGTAACAAATGTGGAGGATTTAAGGGTAGCCATAACAATAAATGGAAAATAGTATTCATTAGTGTGTTTGCATTAGTGTATAATGACCAGTAACTGGAAAACACTGTATTTTAGTTGGCTTACAATGACGCCTTCATATCTACAGAATGTGTGGGTCCTCGTCCATGTTTCACCAGCAACTACAGAGCACCTTTGATAATTTTATGTGACGCAACCATAAGCACTTGGAAAGGGAATGGAGAGGAAGGGGTGTTCAGCTGCCTGCAATATGCAACCTCACCACTAGGTGCCCTTAACTCCTACACACTGGTCCTTTAATGCTGCTAGCTAACCCATTTTTAAGTCTGCCAATAGTGTGTCTTTTGAGTCAGTCAAACCTAAAAACATTATGGAAGGCCCGATGCGTTAATGAATATTGTGTATCAACTTTACAAGAGAAAATATTCAAAAGAAGTGGAGATTCACATCTTCAAAAAGTCTCCCAGAAACAGGTGTGGGTCATCAGAAGGGGGTCAGGATTGTCTTACTTGGGGCCAAAATGATACACAGTGTTTTCTGCTCATGATTTCGGCTGTAATGGTCCTCTGTGATAAAGTTGATATAATCAGCTGTTAATGGTCCTAGTCTGACCTGTCGGGAAAGCAAGCTCCAGGTTCTGCTTGTTACTCATGCTGGTCCTAGGGCGCAGTGTGTGTGTATGTGTGTGTGTGTGCTCCAAGAGGTGTAATAATACTGATTTGTACTGAGATACGAAATACTTTGATGTGTTCTTCTAGTGTTATTTTTTGCATTACATGCCTTATTAATCGCACTATTTATGAACAACTTTTGAAATCTATCAAAGGCGCCAGGCGCACCTACTGTAAAACGAGCGCCTCTTGTTGTGCAAACATGAAACTAAAACAGGGGAGACGAATGCCTTCTGGGTCTGGCTTTGATAAAAGAAAGCAAAACTAATCTTTTTCAGCTATAGTAAAGATTACCGAGTGTAAAATTGTGGAAGTGGGCTCTTAATTGGCACAGCTTTCCGTGACTTCATTTCTGTGCTCACATAATTCAGTGATAATTCTTATCTAACTATGGAGTCAGACAAGTGAAAATTACCATGACAACACGGGTTTAAGGAAAAATCCATTATTAAACTATATTATGAAATGTACTACAAGGACCAACAACAAAGGTAACATGAATGTCTATTATGGTAAAGTATTTTAATATTAAAGAAGCTTATAGTTTTCTTAGTACTAAATGCATTTAATAGTTCAATTCGCCAGCTGTTTGAGGACTGTGCTGATACATGGGCCACAAAGACAAACAAAATCAACATTATCCCAGGCCATTATGCCATCTTTGATAGTGTGACGCTGAATACCAAGCCTCCATATTCCAAGAGGCTGTAGATTTTCCACTGAATGGATTTACCAGTCGCTTGTGTGCTATTTTTACCATCGTACATCTGCAGTACGCCACAGCAGGATATTTTCTGGGACTGTGAAATTTTCTTTTCAATCAGATAATTTCACAATTTGTGTGTGCTACAAGAGACAGTTCAAGAAAAAAACACACATCCTCCAAACACTGTGACCCGGAGGAGCAAAAAATAAATGGAGCTTTCTGCCAGTGCTTGTATTCTCAGGGTATTGAATGTGTTTAATACGAGAGCTGGGATGCAGCATCTACTGCCTCGCGAAAAGAAAAAAAATGAGTGTGACACTTCCCGTGCTAAAACTATAGAAGCAAAGGAGATATATTAGCATCTGATTCAGAGACTTTGTGTGCACTCAAAGGAGGCTAACTTTTTCGGCCTGAAAGGTAAATACTCACTGAAAGCTGAGAGACAGTTGTTTCCTCGGGCTGGGGGGAGAGCTCCCTTTATAATTCTGTCTCCTTTCGTCACTGTGAGTACAGAGAGATCTATAGAGCCCTGTGTAATAAACGCTGCACAACAACAGAGAAGTTAATACTTCTCGTCTTCACTTTAAGGTTCCTGGGGATATGTGATTCTCCGTCACATACCTCCTCACAAGCATTCTTCTGCTTGTCAATGCTTGCCCCCCAAACAAGAACCTCCTCCTATTGGCTCTCCCTCTAGTCCTGCTCTTGCTCACTTCTTTGGGTTCAGGCGGCGTCCTTTCTTTGGTGCATGGCCAGGTTTTAGGACCGCAGCCTTCAGGTGCTATGGACCGGACTCTAAAAACGATAAGGTTGTGCTTGTGTGCCATTAAACAGAGAATGTGATTCACAGGCAAAAGCTGCAGGTAGGAGGAAGAGGGACTCAACTTCTGGCAAATGCAGCCTGTCCTTGGTACACTGGAAGCACCCAGCCAATGCCTTTCTCCCACGATCTCAGCTTTGCTCCATAAACTTTAATAGCTAACCCCACTGTAGACGAGGTGATAAAAATCAAGGCTCCCTTCACTCACAGTCTGTAAACATGACTTGGTAGCAGGTCCAAAGACTGCACCTCCTCATTCAAACCCCCCCATATTGACTTGAGCACTACATTTAAATTGCCGCACAGCAAAACTGAAGCTCGTCTCCGTCAGCATGTGGCAGAGCCATACGATCGTACATTTTCAATATGCCGGTGTTTGATATCGGGCAGCTTAGTGCATGCTGCTATCAGCTCAGGCTGTCAGGAGCTGTGGTTAAGGACTTCCCCCTCTGTGACCCTGCGGTTTTAGCTGAGGCCGAGAAGTGCAGCAAAAGAAAGAAGTTGCATACAGAGAAGAGAAATGATACTCTTTATCTTTTCTTTATCGCCCACAAAACATGCTGCTAAACTCAACATCCTGTTTGTCACATCATTGCTCTTATCTCAGTTTTGGCATTAGTCTAAAGTTTTTAGTGTCAGACATCAGGAAGGCATTTCTCAGAAAAACAACACATGGAAGTATTCTGTCATTTTGCACACAGCAGAGCTACAACATAGGGTTCTGTGCATTCATTTCTGCACATACCTCTGGAAAGATGACAGGGAATGTAGGTTGCAATTCCCTGACCTTATGTAACAGCAAGAAGCTGCTAGCTCGCCCCGAGGCTACGGGCTATGCTGGGTCTCTCTCACTGTACCTCGCTTTCCTTCTCGCAGACACACACATGAATAGACACAATAATGGTGCTATAATATGCTAGCTCATGCCTGAAGTGGTTGATAGCTCTCTTCTTCAGAGAGCAGGACTATAGGGGCTGTGAAAGTAAACAGCTCGGATCAAACCAACTCTTAGCTCCCTTTGAAGAGTGGGAGACAATTACAGAGATCAATGGTGCAGCCCAGGGGTGGTTAACAGCCTAGACAGGCAGAAAGACAGAGATTGATGCCCCATAAGATCTAGAGAGTCTGCTCCTCAATGGCTTCACTGTACAGTTGAATCCTACCAACAGTGCATTGTCACTGAACATACGTGGCGAGACACAGTGAGTTTTAACCCGAGGCTACAACACACAGTCTGTACCTGGGTGCGTTTATCCCTCAGTGTGAAAGACTCAAACACTAACTGCGTGGATTTTGCTGTAATATATTTCAAGTTGGAGCAGATGGAGGTCAAAGCCGAGCATGGGCAGACAGCTCTTTCTGCAATATTTTTCTAATAGACTAGTACTGCTTTCATATTACTCTCCTTCTCCGCAATAAAGCATAAACCCTTTGTGCGTGTACGTAGGTGATCTCTGCGCTGTGCAGGATTTTCTCTGTGTTTTAACTTGTGTGAAAGCAGCATGCTACTCCCGGCTATTTCCACAGCATTTGATCCATATTTCATCTCGAAAGTCAGCAACAACTGATTGTTGTGTCAAGTCAGAGTTTCTGTCTGTTTGTGTGTCACTGATGGCGCAAGAGTTGAGCCATAAAGTGGAACTTAAAAGCTCTGGCAGAACACTTCTTCTCACGGAGTAGGAGTTTGAGAACAAGCTTCCCTGGCCCCTGCTTTCTAGTGGGATAACGTAAAAAGTATAAGAGTATAAGAGTATAAGTATAAGAGCCCATATAGAAGCTGAAATTTCAGTTTACCTGAACCCTCTTGGCTCGGTGAACAGCAAGATGCAGGAAAGAGTGGGAGAAGCACAACCACAGCAAGCTATTTTTGTTTCTCAGCCCACTACCGCGATATTAGTTTCCTAAATGACATATTTGCCAGTTGATGTGGAACAGCACAGACAAAAGAGCCCTTTGAACTAAATATACCGCTTATGTGAAAGTAGAATTTGTCCTTGGTGTCTCTGAGATAGCAGATGAATAGATTCATAAAGTGTTTAGGTTTTTTTTTGTTATTGTTGCTGCTGTGAACACTCATGAATAGCATATACGATTCTTAAAAAAAAAAGGAGCGAGATAAGATCAAAACAAATGTATTTGTATTTCCTGGGGAAGGAGGGGGGCGCTGAGATTTTTAATGTCTTCCCGCCCTCTTTGGGCGTGTAGAGGGGAAACGCTGTTGGCGGATTTGGGATTATCATATAATTCCATCTGGGCGAAGAGAGCAAAATAACAAAGCAGGGACAAAAAAACACATTCTGCCCCACGCTCATTTACTCTTCAACCCTCCTGGGCTAGGGAAGGTGGAGGAAAGCAAATTGTCATTATCTCAGTCAACAAAGTTAAAAGGCAAACTGCTGCACAAGAGGTGATACAGTGTAATACGTGCAGGGGCAGGGGGGTGTTGTGAAGTACACTCATGAAATGCTGTTAAACAGCTATGTAAATAGAACAATTGAGTGTTTTTTCTTTTTTTTTTTTAATTGAACCATCATAATATGACTGTACAGCACGCCGACATACAGAAATTGCCGCTTGGCCAAAGCACAAGACCCTCGACAGGCTGGACGAGCTCATCAGTGGCTCAGTTAGCCATGGAAAATAGCTGCCTTCACACACACACACACACACACACACACACACAGCCAGAGCCAACAAGCATCAGCACTTTCCACCAGCGTCTCTCTCAAAGGAAACCATTACGTTGCAGAAACCCACGGGAAGCCAGGCAGGAGGGGATTTTCTCAAGCACTTTCCTCTCGCCCTAGCTCGCTTTCTCCCTCCCTCTCTTAAAAAAAAAAAAAAAAAAGTAGAAAAAAAATCACTAACTTACAATAAGCTACTTTTCTTTGAGGAAAAAAAAGAGAAAAAAGAAAAAGATTACATTCACTCGAGCGTCTAATTCACCTGTGACCCAGTAATTTATTTGTCTGATAATCTGCTATAGCAGGTGACACTAACAATCAGTGATAAAAGGGCCAGGGAGGCAGGGGAGGGTTAGCGGAGGTATGGGTTGGGCTGATTGGTGAAGGAGATATTTGATTAAATTCTCAAATGAATAATGCATTACGAAACTGATCCTGACAAATCCCACCTTGCAGAGATTGGAGTTGGATTATACGGGGAAAGGTTTGGGAGAGGTTATGACAAAGAGGAGGTTTCCTGGAGAGGTGCACTTCAGCATCAAGTGGTTGCCTGGTGCTTGATAAGGCAATTTGCCGTGCCCCATTTGTATGCATGCTCGCTGCACGCCGAGAGATCATGCGGTGAGTTGCATGCCGTAGACAATGTGAGATATAGCTTTATAGCCTAATAGTATATTGCGAATAAAATAAAAAAATGCAAGCAGTTTGAACTCCTCCTCCCTTTCTTCTCCAGGTTTCTCTTCTTTTCACAATAAATTTAATTCTTACATAGAGCTAAGGGAGTGTCAGCGCAAGTTAAGTCAATAGCATCGTTACCTCTTAGCTTCACATTTTAGAAAATGTGCTCATTCACCTTCTTGCTGAGACGCTTTATTTTGAAGCATAAGAAAACCGTGTGTTTCTGTACAGACTAAACAAAAAAGATATACACTACATCCATTCTCCCCATTTCCATTCTTTATGTCTAGCTAAGCTAACAAGCCACCGGCTATGACTTCATATTGGACAGACCAATATGAGAGCAATATTGATCTTCACGTCTAACTCTCAGCAAGGCACCGACTAAATGCGTTTCCCAAAATGATGTATTCCTTTAATTTTGCTCTTTGCTGTGGTCTGTGTCTCTTCCCCACGTTCTTAAATTTACAGTACGTATAAACGGCGACAGAGGGAAAATAATTTTGTATTTATGGCTCGACTACGTACAAAGTGCGGTAAACGGATCAAATCGATGTTTAGAGCGATGGCAACTTTCATCTGAAACTGCACAACTGTGTGTTGTGTACATTTCGCAGACACTCAATGTACTGCAGGACTTTCTGTATCTTTGGGGTTGCAGGTTGTCATGTTGCACAATGAATTAGGAGCCAATCACGTGCCTCCCTGATGTTGCAGCTGATGGTTATAAATGCAGTGGACTGCACCACTCTCAATACGATTAAGTAACACTTCCTTGTAATGTTTTTGTATGAACCAAAGACTGTTTAGTAGTTGTGTTAACTCGTGGTGCTGCCATGAAAAGAAAGGGCGTCTCCTTGTGGCAACAGCGCCAGACATCTGCTCAGCAGTTTTTATAAGTAATTAGCTTCTCTGCTCAGACTTAGTTGGTTTTAATGAGCGTGCACTGTTCCAGCAACCATGTTCACGAATGACTGCATACATCCCAACAACAAAACCTAGAGAACACTTCGTCTTCAGCAATTGTAAATATTCATTGGCTAAATTAGTCGCTTTACTGAAATGAATGTCAAAAACGAAGAAATTATGCGGCGCCTTCCTAAATGCAGTTAGTCTGAAGTATTGCCAGCCAACGAAAATGATATCATTACTGAGAGTAAGCACTTCAGACGCTCAGGCTTTGGAAGGAGTCTGAAATGTTTCCTAACACGTCACTCCAATGTGACACGTTTCGCCGCTAACAGCCTGTCAATACGGCTTTTCAGATGCCATGAGAGACATATGTAGTGTTAACCTGACATGGCTGAGTGAGTGCTCAGTTGTCAATAAAAGTGTTTTAGTGTGTTTAAACTTTCTATTCTCCAGGGTCAGGGACCATTTATTCTGCCTCAATTGTCATCTGTCAGGCTCCAACACTTTTACAAGAGCTCTAAAGCTAACCGAATTTTCTTAGTAATAAGGGAAGGTAGATAGTGGTGATTTCAATGCTGCCCTAGCTGTACAGTACATCATGGTGAGGAAGCGCTTTAATTCATTATTATGCCACATTTATATATCTTATCCCATTCAGGTTTTGGAGGCCTGCCATAAAGTATATGATCTGAATCCATAATATTAAAAGCTGCTGTGGTTTATTCAATGATGAGTTTGATTTACAGACTGTGTCCACGATCAAGATTGACTTTACCCCTCAGATAGAAGTCACTCTCCCTGCAGCTCTCCTCTACCAATCCATAAACAATACCTTCAACGTGCTTTAATGTAGCATATGCACCGATCAGCCACAACATTACAACTGCTGACAGGAGAAGTAAATAATATTGACCATCTTGTGACAATGCAGTGTTCTGCTGGGAAATGTTTAGACCTTCATGTGGATGTTACTTAGACATGTACCACCCACCTAGACCAGACCAGGCACCCCCACCCCCAACCATCCCCAGCAGGATGCAGCCTGACACAGGTACACACACAAAAACAATTTAGGAACAACTAAAAAAAACATAAAAAACAGCACAAGGTGCTGACCTGGCCTCCAAATTCACTAGATCCCAAACTGATCAAGTATCTGTGGGATGCACTGGAACAAGCCTGATCCACAGAGACTCCTCCCCTCAACCCATAGGACCCAAAGGCCCCCACTAACAACATTGTGTTGCCAGACACCACAGGACACCCTCAGAAGGCCCATGTCCATTCTCTGATGAGTCACAACTGTTTTTGGAGGCATGAGGGAGGCCTACACAATATTAGGAAGGTGGTCATAATGTTATGCCTGATCAGTGCAAATGAAACGTCCATTAATGTCTGCCAAAGTGGAAGCCTCACCAGTTATCATACAGTATGAGGCTGGTTTCCTCTGTCATTTCTCAACCTGGTGTTTTATCTTCCAACTTTCGCTTGTAATGGAGCATAAAAACGTAGAGGCCTTTGGTGACGGTGTAAGAGCAGCATTAAAAACAAAATTCAAGGGCTCAGTAAGTAAGTGAATCATAATTAAGGCTGCCAGAGCACAGGAAAGATACGTTTAAATTACGGAGAATTCATAAAAAAGGATTTCAGAAGACACCGATGCCTGATGGGGCAGATTAAAGAGGCAACTGAAAGCTCACACAAGTGTAATGTGCTATCTATCAAAAGCACTCTTTGTTGCCTAACTGGGTGGAATGTGAAATTAATTGGACATAAATGAGCATAATTCATGGCCCGTATGTGAGACTAAAATGTAACCTTAGAGGAGAGCCTTGGGCCCTGTAGTCACCATCTTGGCAGCGCCTGACTCCCCACTTCCACCTGTCACTCAAAGCGGCTTCGAGCGGCAGTGACGCTCTTAATTATGCATAAGTGTGTAATTTAATCAGCTGAGTTATATAAATATCCTCCCATGTATAGCTGAAGTGAATGGGAAAATTATCTATGGAGAACAAATAAAAGATAAAAAACTAAAACATTATTTGTCTGTGCCAGGCTTTTTTTTTTAAAGCTGGACGTCTATGAGGACTGACTTACATTCAAGAAACTGCATTTCTGGCTTCATTTTTCTGCTCTACAAGAGGCCGTTTGGTCAAAGTAAAGAGGGTCTCGCCCATGAAATCTCACCTCTGCCAAGCTTTCACCACAGATTTCACAAATTATTGATTAAAGGTCACACATCCTCAACCATCACACTCCTCAAAGCCTCGAGCGAATATACCATTAGGCAGATTCTAATTAACCTTTTTCTCAACGTAGCATGCCACACACCGCATTGTTGTTATACTGGCTCATATTTTAATCAATGCACACAGGTAACATTTAATGCAGCACGCTTTCCTTGTGAAATACACAAAACTATAAAACACAGGTCATATTTTTTTCCTTCAAGTCTGTTTTCCTGCATTTTATTCATATAACTATGGGGATTTGGGGCTGAATTAATACACTACCTCTGCAGCTGCTCTGCAAATTTAGCTGCTTTAGTCTCAGCTAACGAAGGTCACTGGTTTGAACCCGATCACATAAATCCGCAGGACATTTAAAGAGCAGCGCTTCTCTCTTCTCTTATTTTCACCGCTGCGGTGCTCTTGGGAAAGTCTGTTAACTCCAACTGCACCAGTGGTCATGCGGTGCATGACGTAGAGCAGGTTAGTCCATTAATCACAGGGTTGGTGGTTCGACCAACATGAGGAGGACTGTGAAGCCCAAGCTGCACCCAGCTGACAAAATGATAGGGCTTTTCTTTTTTCTTTTTTTTTTATAAATACAAGCCATCAGGGGCCAAGCGAAAGCTGCTTTGTCAATAGAAAAGAGCAGTCCATTTATTAAGGTTGTTCTGGGCAGCTTCCAGTTGTTAAAGTGTAAACAGGACATTGTTTTTAAAAAAAAAAAACAGCTCAATAAATGGTTAAAATGATTATCTGTCTTTTACAGAATAACAATTTTATAAACAGATGATGCAAAGAATAATGCCACAAGAAGAATGTTACATTATACACCGATCAGCCACAACATTAAAACCACTGACAGGATTAGTCAATGACATTAATCATCTTGTAACAACACAATGTTCTGCTGGGAATCATTTGGACCTGGCATTCATGTGGATGTTACTTAGACATGTACCACCCACCTAGACCAGACCAGGCACCCCCACCCCATAGCAATGACACTCCTTGATGGCAGAAGCCATCCCCAGCAGGACGCAGCCTGACACAGGCACACACACACACAAAAACGGTT
Organism: Chelon labrosus; assembly: GCF_963514085.1. NCBI lineage: Eukaryota > Metazoa > Chordata > Actinopteri > Mugiliformes > Mugilidae > Chelon > Chelon labrosus. Next base: position 16,818,726 of record NC_140338.1, on the reverse strand, counting down.
CAGGAACAATTCGAAAAACATTAAAAACAGCACAAGGTGTTGACCTGGCCTCCAGATTCACTAGATCCCAAATTGATCAAGTATCTGTGGGATGCACTGGAACAAGCCTGATCCACAGAGGCCCCTCCCCTTGACCCAAAGGTCCCCACCAACAACATTCTGTTGCCAGACACCACAGGACACCCTCAGAAGACCGATGTCCATTCTCTGATGAGTCACAACTGTTTTGGAGGCACAAGGGAGACCTACACAATATTAGGATAATGTTATGGCTGATCGTGTCTATACTAACTGTGCAGAAAAACAAACATTTACATACCCAATTTAATAATGAAGGACTAACTGTTGTACATTAATTTGCGCTGTGGCATTTTAATATGCTGCATTGGCACTGGACTAATTGGCATGGCAGCCAACCTTTACAGAAGTACACCTGGCTATACAATAGAGGGAAACACATTGAGAAATGTTCAGGCAACAGTAGGGATTCTCTCTTTTGTGAACAGCAAGGCTGCTGGCCTGCAGGTGAACAAGAAAGAGTCTGTAGTTTGGCTAATTTTAGTATTGCTGTATTGAGCAGAGGTACTTTTCAGCACTTGTGACATTGGCTGACATTGCCACAATGATGGCGAGGGAAGCAAAGTGGCCATCAAACAAGAGACAGTCCTTATCTGAGGACTGTTACTCTGGTAGGTTATCACTGCCAAGCTGTCCACCCAATCACTACCAAGACCTTTCTTGGATATCTCTGAGATTGGTTCTTGTAAAAGTGTGTTTCCATGTGTGTGTGTGTGTGTAGATATATATGTGTGTGTGTCCTCTAGCTCCCTCTGCCCCGTTTCCCTGTCTGCTTCCAGTTCTCCCCCTCCCGCCTCTCTTTCTCTGGCAGTAAACACTTGCACTTACAGAAAATTCCCACCACATTGACACTCATCCAGCTAAAAGCAAGTGGCTATGCCAAAAACATGTCAAGTCCCCGTCTTTTACACATCATGATTATTGACAGGGCAGGATTAACCGAGGCTGGGATTCTCCATACTTCAGCAGTTCATAATTGGAGTGACAATTCACCGTGGAACAGTGGCTGTTCAAACTGCCTCCTGAGACGAGGCTAATATCTGCCACTCAGAAAATCCTCAAATCAGGTAGACAGCAGAATAACACAGTTTTTTTGGGATTATATGGTGTTGAGTCACTGAGAGGTAGCAATTTATATCTGTGCAAGAGTTTTGTTTTATCATTTAAATGCATATTGGATTTTGAAACAATAACAAAAAAAATAACTACTTGGAAAAAACATGGAATTATGCTAATGGTGTCTTCTGGTAAATTTGGCATCTAGACTGTTTGCCAAAAACACACTCAAATCTAAACTTTTGTTTTCAGCTCAGCAGTTGCCCCCAAGGCCCAAACTGGATTAAATTTTGGAATTCAATTCACAATTTAAAACACACAATGAAAATATGAGGCGCACGCTCGGGGCTAACGCTGAGTGACGGTTAAACAGCACATTGAGTTTTATCTTTGGCGAGTAATTCATGATAATTCATGATCTTGGAGCTATGACAAACTGTTCGCTCACAAATCAACGCGTTAAAGCGAGTTGTGAAAACAGCTCCACTTGCAGTTAGGTAACGGAAGACAATAAAATAAAAACCGCCGACATAATAAAATAACTTTTCCTTCTCAAGCAAATTTGTTCACACATTTGTCATACTTGTCCTAACACAACTGCTGAGGACTGGGGAAGAGTATCATGTGTGTAGCACATCAGCGAATATTTTACCCTACATGCGCTATATGGTCAAAAGTATACGCTCATCTGCCTTTACACGTATATGAACTGAAGTGACATCCGATTCTTAATCCATAGGGTGTAATATGACGTCGGCCCGCCCTTTGCAGCTATAACAGTTTCAGCTCTTTTGGGAAGGCTTTCCACAAGGTTTAGGAGTTTGTTTATGGGAAGTTTTGACCATTCTTCCAGAAACACATTTGTGAGGTCAGACACTGATGTTGGACGAGAAGGCCTGGCTCGCAGTCTTCGCTCTGATTCATCCCAAAGGTGTTCTATCAGGTTGAGGTCAGGACTGTGTGCAGGACAGTGAAGTTCATCTGCACCAAACTCGCTCATCCATGTCTTTATGGACATTGCTTAGTGCAGTGGTGCTCAGTCATGTTGGAACAGGAAGGGGCCATCCCCAAACTGTTCCCACAAAGTTGGGAGCATGGAATTGTCCAAAATCTCTTGGTATGCTGAAGCATTATGAGTTCCTTTCACTGGAACTAAGGGGCCAAGCCCAGCTCTTGAAAAACATCCCCACACCACCAAACTTCACACTTGGCACAATGCAGTCAGACAAGTACCGTTCTCCTGGCAACCACCAAACCCAGATTCGTCCATCAGATTGTCAGATGGAGAAGCGTGATTCGTCACTCCAGAGAACGTGTCTCCACTGCTCTAGAGTCCGGTTGTTGCATGCTTTACACCATTGCATCCGATGCTTTGCATTGCACTTGGTGATGTATGGCTTGGATGCAGCTGCTCGGCCATGGAAACCCATTCCATGAAACTCTCTACGCACCGTTCTTGAGCAAATCTGAAGGCCACATGAAGTCTGGAGGTCTGTAGCAATTGACTCTGCAGAAATTTGGTGACCTCTGCGCACTATGCGCCTCAGCATCCACTGACCCCGCTCTGTCATTTTACGTGGCCTGCCACTTCATGCCTGAGCTGCTGTTGTTCGCAATCACTTCCACTTTGTTATAATACCACTGACAGTTGACTGTGGAATATTCAGTAGCGAGGACTATTCACGACTGGACTTGTTGCACAGGTGGCATCCCATTACAGTACCACGCTGGAATTCACTGAGCTCCTGAGAGCGACCCATTCTTTCAAAAATGTTTGTAGAAGCAGTCTGCATGCCTAGGTGCTTGATTTTAAACACTTGTGTCCATGGAAGTGATTGGAACACCTGAATTCATTAATTTGGATGGGCGAGTGAATACTTATGGCAATATAGTGTATTTATGCTGTGTTTTATAATCATGGCCCACTTATAGTAACAAATACATAACTTACTGCATATCAAATTCAGAGGGACTGGACTAAATTTAAGAACTGACAAAAAAACAGATAGTATTTAAGCTGGTGAATCATTGTTGGATATCTGATCACAACTCATTCACATTATATGTTGAGGCTAAATGAATCCAGTGTTTTAACTATGATGTATATTTTAACTGCAGCTGCTTTCTCCAGCTGAAGAAATTGCTAACAAGTGCCGCCTGAAGTGTTTCTCTATTGAGTGGCGTGTACACACTGTCTTATTATATTTTTATGGTTAAGTTGTTTTTCTCTGAGTGGCACAATATCCTGCATTTGCAAAATGGACAGAAAAAAAAGCTGTAGCTATTTATGATTATTATTCTATTGTCATAGGTTTCAGTTGTTATTCCACATTATGCCGCAATTAATGAATCTAAAGTGTCTCAACCCTTTAATACAGACATCAGAATGTAAAAACAATATGAAAAGTGCATATGTTCAGTGGTAGAACATAGTTTGACCCCCTGGTGGTAGTCGATGATGTGTGTTACCTCAGACACAATGATAAAAAAAAAAGCGTGTCTCTGACTTATCGTCGCTCATTGGCGTAACGTGACGGCCCCGCAGCCAAGTTACGGGTTGAATTCAGAGCAGCGTTTTCTTTTGATATTCGAGAATAATTTTCCTTTTTGGGGCCATACATGGATCAGACCGTTTTACAGGCAGGACCAGAGCGTGACAACGAGAAAGCATTCAGAGCATGTGTCGTTTCACACGCGCATAAACAACACAACGTGCATATAGCAACAAGACTGTGACGATTTATTGCGAGTACTGCGCTGACCTGTATCAGTTTGGTAGGTTTTTGGTTGGCCACGTGCAAGATGAGACATGATTAGCATTCAGGAAAGGTAAAATAAAACTATATAAAGTATGAATATATATAGAGAGAGACATTTAACTCGATTTCCGTTACATAAGTGCTGGATTACTTTCTACTCTGCATATGAAATGTGTGTTTGAGAAGCGACACGGGTGTTCCCGTATTGAGGACATGATACAGAACACAAACTGAGAATGATGTAATATGATTGCAACAAAAAAAAAAGATCTTGCATTAAAAGTTCAAGCAGGGGACCCAGTGGAAGGAACCCAACCCCTCCTGCACATGCTCTGGGAGTCCTCTCAAACATCCAAGATCCAATTGTCTGTGTGTGTCCTTGTGTGTGTGTGACAAACAGAACAGCAGTTTGAGATGGAGCTTTGATCGGTTCTTGCTCCATTTGCCCTCTGAATCAAAGATATCTTGCTCCATGCTTTTAGCGCAGATGTTTGTGTGTGTGTGTGTGTGTGTGTGTGTGTGTGTGTGTGTGTGTGTGTGTTCATCAGGCTCCTTGCGGCGGCCAGAGGAAGAAATGACCATTATAGCAGCACAGTAAAAAACCCTCTGCTTGTATTTTATTTGATTGAATACATTTTATGGCTGCTTTATGGAAATGGCCAGACATGCTCCATTTTCCTGTTTAACTCAAATGAGGTCTTTTGTTTGTCACACCGTGGTGCACATCACAGAAACCAATCAAAATTCCTCACCATGGTCAGTTACAGGAATGCAAACTGAAAACTGCATTACACATTCATTCCCGATTGCAGAGAGCAAAGGCGGGATAAACGAGGCTGTGATTAGAGAGAAGAGCTGTTCCAGAGGCAGCTGTCCTATCCCTTTATACCACAAGAACACTCAGTAATAGGTCTGCATTGACAACAGACCACGGGCCTGTCATTAGCAGTCTGTCTTTGAGCCTCTTCACAGAGGTAAGTGAGCACAAATGTGATGCACCCAGCAAGCACAAATAATGTGCTTTTAACGTAAGGATATTTATCCTCATTCACATCAACCTTATCCAGAATTTGATGAACCAATAATAATTGGCCTCTGAGATTCTATGTTACACTCAGATCTCCAGTATCGGTACTTGAAACTGAAAAAAGAAAAAAGAAAAAAGAAGTGCTCGCTACCATGTGTTGCAATTATAATTTTGTTCAAGAGAGCTATGGATGGTTTCCTCTCTCATTTCAACAATGTTATATGCAAGTTGCAGCACATTAGTTACTCTCTGAATGATCTCAAAGTGACTGTGCTTCAATATTTAGCTTAGTCGATGAAAAAGCTGCTTTAAATGAAGTGATCTGTGCATCTCTTTTTTTTTTTTTCTCCAGACACAAGGAGCAATTCTTGATTCGGTGACCACAATGCGAGAGAATCTTACGCCTCTGGGTGCCATTCAAAAGCAGAGGTGCAGGTGCGACATCACTGACAAAGTAAGGCTAGCCTGTCATCGTCTGACAACCAGGCTTGAGGATGGGATCACTTACACCTGAGGGATATCTAACCCGGTCGTGGTCCCTCTCACGCCTCCACTCCCTCACTTATCGCTCCCCAAAGCCTTGTGTGCGTGCTCAAATATTCATGAGTGTGCAGCCAGTGTCATCTTAGAATATCTTAACGGGAAGCCCAAGGCAGAGGGAAATCATCCTCCTATGAAATTTGCCTGTCCTCTACGAATGTTAAAGCAGTCATCTATAAACCCCGCTCCATCAGCTTCATCTCCCTCACAGTTTCAATTTCTACCCCTCTCTTGTTTCCACTCCAAAACTCTTATGGTAGTCATGGTAATAGACGACACGGCCTCATACAAAGTGGTAAATGTGCCTGTTTTTGTGTGTAAATATGCTGTATACATAGTTTTTATCCTCTGTGATATTCTGCCGTTTGCCGCAAGGAATCAGCTCACGGCACAATGTCTGCGTTCAAGGCTGAAAGTGATATGTAAAACATTTGACAGGTGATTTGTAAAACACACAAACGCAGCAAACCGGGCCCCATGCTCACTCTGACTAAAAAAAAAAATAGAGAAAACAATAAAGAAAAAAAAGAGCAACGTTAAATGACTGAGCCTTGACTGAGTGATTCCCGATCTGCCACTTAAGCAACTGGGGGCTGACGCGTTGTGCCAGCTCATGTTCAGGGTCACGACTGTGTCAGTTAAAGACTCTCTAATGAGACCCAGACAAGCTCGCTGTGCCCGGCCAAGCGGAGACGAAAGACTTGAAGCCAACCTCGGCACAAGAGCACTGGTACAAGGAGAGAAAAAAAAAAAGAAAAAAAAGTGGGGGAAAGATCTATTGCAGGGGAACTGAAGTGAGGAAATACTTTGAAATAGTCACACTTTCAAAGTTGTAAAGCAGCTCATCAATCAAAAAAAGTCATTTTTTAAAGGCAGCAGAGGATGAGGAAAATATGCTGCTCAACAGGAGCTGTCCTGCTAATTCAGTCTTAAGCCAAGCCTGAGTGAAATGTTGTGTTCTGTATCGCTGATACTCTTGACAGATTGACGGGCGCTATTGAGGAATATCACTCACACTGAGAGAGTGACGGGCAGCCTAAACGAAAGAGACACAAAGCACAAACTTCTAATTTCAAATATCAATATTTTATCCAGTGCCTTTATGTGAAGGTGCCACTAAACAGCACCGACCTGGAAATCTATGTGTTTTTTAAAAGTATTAGCTTTAATTTAAGGAGTCAACATCTCAACGAGAGTTAGTAAAGTTTCTTTATATTCGGATGTTTAGCATGCTGGGCCTAGTGTTAAGTAAAACCTCTGGTGACAGCACAATAAACAACACAAAGGAACACTCCTAGGGAGGAGGTGGGAAATGAATGGAGAGTTTATACAGGGCTGAGCTCACATAGGGGCTTGTTCAGCATGAATATTCAATACGCACCTGAGAATAAGCTATTGTGTTCCCATTTCAGCACAATTCATCTGGGTGGATTCAAAGAGACAAACGGCTACACCAACACACACACAAGCTCAAGACACAACACAAAAATACAAGTAAATGATGTGCTACGTGACAAAAAAGAGTAAACTAGTTCACAAATCTTATGTGTTAATATCTAATATTTGCAAAGTACTATATGAGTAAGAGCAAAAGTTTTGACAGATGAGATACTGTAGCGCATTTCCAAAGTGTGTAAAGGTAGAGATTCCCGCGCACACAACAATACATGCAACGTTATTTTAGGACAGAACCTGTGCGGATAGGCTACAACTACAGGACAATAAAACACTGTAATTAAAATAATTCAAGGGTTAAATCCAGCAGTTGCATTTAAGTATGTTCCATGTCTGCAGTAATGTCAGTGCCGCTGCATTTAAAGCAATAATTGAGATCTTTACTTACCCTCTATCCTCTATAATCCCATTTACAGCACTGAGAATAGTTCAACTATTCAAGGGAATTTTTTTTGAAATTTTAATTTAATTTCCTTTTATTTGCCCTCATGGGGAATTTCCTTTTCTGCATTTAACCGTCTGTTGGTTCACACAGAAGAGTGTACATGGAGCAGTGGGAGTGGTTTGGAAGCATTTCCTCAAGACACCCCAGCCATTAGGGATGAAAACCTGTGACCTTACGTACACAAAGTTGCTTCTCTAACCAGAGCTCTCCTGTAGTGTTTTGACATCTTTGCTCAAAGAATAATTCAAGCCAAGATGTACTGTAAAGTGTTCCTCCTCTAAATAGGTTCACTGGACAACATATAGTTTGAAAAATTGATTAGCGTTGTGGATTTTAGAAAAAAAACACGGATGCATGTCTACCGATTTTTCCAAAGTCTGAATCTGAAGCTTAAATCATCGACTGAAGACAGTCACCCAGTCTGACCCGTGCATTACTGTAAATTGCACATCAGTCAAACAGCAGCCTCCGTTTTTTATTATTAACATCACGTTAAATCTTCACTTTGATGGGCGCTAAAACAAGAGGACGTGAAAGGAGGACAACACAAAACATACATGAAAAGGGCTGGATGTTGATTCTACCCGAGGTTGTCAATAGAAGCTCCTGAAGTGGAACCACGAGACTGTTTTGTGCCAAAACAAGAAGCACACTGTGCACTCCACCCACACTGATGCGAGCAGATTTGTTTCAAGTGACAATACTACAACCAGGCTCCAAAGTGGAAGCAAAAGCCTACGTAAAACAAAAAAGCACTCTACAACTGTGCTTGTGCTACTGCCGGCTCTGTGTCAGTGCAAAACCAGAGGCTTTAATGTGAATAAAATTTGCAAATACTAACCTCTTCTATAATGGAGTTCTAACTCATAAAGCTTATGAATCTTTCATTATAAGTTATGCCAAATTAAAATCTTGGCACCCAGCGTTGAGTGTGGTGCTTGATTAAGATCAAGCATGCACCCACACTGAAGAGCCTGTTATAAAGTCTGTTTTAAATGTCTATATCAGAGGCCTCGGCCCATTCAGGATTCTATGTCTGGCTTTCTTTCCCATTCCCACTGATGTGTCGGCTAGTTTTTTTTCCAGGGGATCTGCTGCCATGTTGAGATGCTCACTAAAGGCTGCATTCAACTTTTCCCTCAAAGGTCTGAGTGACTCAAATAAACGATTACTCAGGTAGCACCATAATTTCGCCGTTATATATCGGCACGCAGCTCTTCACACCTCCCGATCTTTAAGATACTTTTTAAACAGCAGATCAAGCAGATTTCTCACGGCTTTTCATGTTCCTCTTCTTCAAAGTTAAAGATCAATACTGCACAACCAACACTTGGAGGAGGACTGCTTCACAGCTGGCTTTGAAAACAGAGCCATCATTATCTTTCCTTTTCTCACTTATTGGATTTCTTTTCTATGCATATACAGAAAAAAAGGCAGAGGAAAACAACAGCTGTTTACTCACTGATTCCTGGCTCTTGTCCTTTGCATCATACACAGTAAGCTTGACTAGTGTCTCTGGGCTAGCAGGATGCTCTGAGGGGAAGGTCATCCCCGTCAGAAACAGCGGGTCTTTGCTGGCCTGTCAGAGAGAGGGACAACACAGAAAAATGGTGAGCTACGGTAGTGAGTGTCTGAGTGCATGCACATGTGCGACAGTGTGTACTCTCATGCACATTAAGTCCTGCAGCACACATGTTCACAAATATGCAGGAAGCCAAAGAGAAAAAAGAAGGGAGGGAGACTCGGGTGTGTAAATGAGCCAGCAGCTGGTCTCAGTCTGTCCCTCTTCCTCCTCCCGGCGCTTCTCCCCAGTCCTCTCGCCTTTCCTGCCGCCTCTCCTGGGCACAGAAACAGGAGAAGATAGAGCTTCTACCTGGAGCTGTAGCATAACTACAGTCTCAGCTCAGACTGTAGCTCAGGAGCAACAAACGCCGACAGGTACGCTGGCGCAGTACGTAGGAGGCTGGCAGTGGGACTAAACATACCAGAAGGCTGGCATTAGTTGGTGTTTGCTCACAGCCTCCCAGAAATCGCACCACCCAGTCGCCACCTTTAACTTCTGCAGGGCTTGTTTTGCCATGGCCTTAAGAGACTCCTGCCTTCATTCCACTGGAAAATGCCAACCTAACAAGGGTGTTTGCTTTAAATACAAAACCTATTTGATGTCTAAAAATACAGCAGTGACAGCGCAGCGAGGAAGTTCACATCAACAAATGAAAAGAGTGATTACTGACAAGCAATATCAGGAAATAAAGCCGGACTCTGTGTCAGGGTCCAGATGCTTTGACAAGTATCAGTAACACTGTAAAACATCAGTGTCATATCAGGATTACCGTTGTAGGAAACTTGCTATGAGGAGAACCATAATTAAATAAAGTTAATAAAACCCAAATGGAGTGAGTTTTCATTTGTAAAACCATCTCTAACAGCTTGTTTATTTCTCTTTACAATTTATAGATTTATCTGTCTTGATCTTGATCCAGACTTTAAGGTGTGGCATCCTGAGCGTTTCAGCTGGCTGCATTACTTCTGTCAGCGACGGCCTCGGGTCAGATCTAGCCCATAAACCTTTTTACACCCATCTCTCTCACACTCATTCCTGAATTTAATCTGAAGTGGACAAAACGAACCCAAAACAAACTCTAGGACTGTGTGTACTGTCTGCAGTGAATTCCAGTACAAATAAAATGGAATATTCCAGGAGCTGAGGGGCCTTCCTGTGAAGCCTTAAGAAGTCCTTAGCTGCTTATTGTTGTCTTTCTGAGCCGATTCAAAGCAGTTTGTGTTTACACCGGGGGGTTCCTCTTCCGCTGCTTTGCTCTGATGGGCGTCTCTAGAACGCAACCCTTGGGGACCTTGTGGGGACAGATTGGGGAGTGGTAATGAGACCGACACAGACAGACTGGCAGACATGCTCGAACGCATGGTCACGCCCTCGAGTCAGAAACATCGGCACAGAAATGAAGACAGACAGTTAAAATAGCTGTCGTGACATGGTAAATATCCTGACGTAGGCAATATCCCACGAGAAAAATCCACACATTAAAAGGAGTACGTAAAGCCTCATACTGTGTTACATGTAAACCAAGCATATCAGCAACTAAAACCTTTTGGTATTTAGTTAGTTATTGGTTCTCAGCTTAGATTTGACTCCTTACTGTACTACATCAAAACAAGGAGAGTGGTTGGTGCAAGTAAAACAACTCTTATTAAAAGAATAACTCCTGCACATTGACTCCAAATCATCATTAAGTTGACAGTGTGTCAAGAGGGGAAACAACAGCAGAGAGAGTCTGATATGACGTGTAACAGAGGGCCTCCAGGGTGGTGTGGTTAATGTGGTATACACACAACCAGTACGCCACCGGATGCCTCTGTGCATCCCCTATTATTCTGCTGAGATAAATTTGTGGTTAAGAGTAAGTGTGCAAGCATTTCCATCAATAGCTATAACATACCTACACGAGGGCTGATGATTCCCCTTAAGCATGTTTAGATATGAACACCGGATGAATGCGTCAGCGACCGAGCACAAGGCCACAAAGTCTCACTGAACAAAACGGAAAGAACAGCAGTGGACTGAACGCACAGAAGAATCCCATGTTGAAATGCACTCTCACACGAAGAGGGAACACACAGACCCGCCACCTCGCCGCACCGCTAACCCCACTGCTCCTTCAGAAACCTTCCACGGGCTGACGGAGGGGAAATAAAACAAGTCTATTACTTCTGATTTCAGCTTCTCCAGACATAGGAATACTAAGTCTTGACGCCTGGTGCCATTTAACCGCTGATCCGTGAAGCCGTGCGGTTCGTGCGGACTACCATCGAGAACACACAGCCTGATTCAGCACAGTGGGCGCACACACGGCAGAAGCAATGCGCCGCTTTGAGCTCAGTGCAAATCGGGATATTATCAGTACTGTACACTGACAAAAAGACAGACAGAGCCATTATACTCACGAATTTGCAGGTATACACACACACACACAGGCACGCATTAAACCCTTACACCTCCCTCACTGGCACACTGAATAGGCCTCATTCAGACTTACCAGCATGTTTGGCAGCCTCGGCTGCGACTGAATCTTCTTAGAGCTACTGATGGGCGGCTGAGATGAGCTACAGTGGTAAGCCTGTCTCCATTTACACAGAGAAGTAAGCCAGTCTGTCATACAAGTGGTCAGCATATGCTATGGGAGACAGCTGCCCCTCTGTTGTCTTTTTGTCCGTTTCGGCAGCAAACCTCAGCGGAATGAGCAATTTAGGCCATTAAGAGGGTGTGTGTGTGTTTGCATGATTAGGTTCAGGGTGAAGTATTCTGGCTTGAGTCATCCTCCCTTGACCACTCGTAATTACATATACACACAGAGACTAGACTTTTTGGACTTGTTCCAGGCTAGGGGCTCTTTGCTTGACTAGCATGACATCAAAGGCTGTTTTATCCCCTGGCTTTGCGTGACGTCAAATCCCCTCAAGTACCACCACTCCTGGACCCACTGCCCATGTTTTCGGAATGGGATTTTTTTCCCCTACGCACACGTATTAGGGTCTGGCAGAAAAAAGCGTCCCTTTCCATACCAATTTCTCGTGTCTTGTGTCCTGCGCATGTAGAAAACGAAGCGCTAACAAGGCCGTTTTTTTTTTTTTTTCTACCAACACTCGATAAGAGATTTCAAGATAGCATGTCGGGAACTTCAAATACAACTTGTCCAAGTTGTTTCCTATTGCACTTAAGAGATTTAGAGGGCTTTAGATTTTCTACTCAAGCTGCCGCTGGTTCTTTCTGTTTTACCAACCGTAGATTAAGACACAGGACACAAACCGAGACCTGCACTTGGTCTGTGGAGATAAAGAGGGTCAGCCTGTTGTGGAAACATGGTGCCATATCCCACTTTCATACTATTGAGTATTAATGATCAGCTTATGTTAACAGTATGCTGTTTGAACAATTAGCAAGAAGAAATGATTCTACTTGATTGTTTTTGTCCTAATAAGAGTCGATCAAGCCCAGCACCAATGAGCTACTTTTTCTTTTTGTTATTCTTCTCTATTTTTGATACAAACTCAAACATTAATATATTTTAGTATTCATTCTGATTATTCTCTTAAATAAGCATAAACTCACTTAACTCACTCATAAAAAAAACACTTGTACACCCACTTATTAATGTAATTGTCAGTAATGTGGCAGTAGGGAGAGGCTTCGGTTAAGGGTTACACACAAATGTGCTCTCAGTGACTGGTGATCCCACACAAAGCTGTCTCTAGAGTTTACTCAGACTGGTATAAAAATAAATAAATAAATAAAAAAACACACACACACCCAGCCAGTGGCAGTTCTGTGGAGCTGTTGATGAGTGAGGTCAGAGGAGACTGCCGAGAACTTGTTGGAGCTGACAGAAAGGCTATAGATAACCAGTCTTTACAACTGCAGCGAGGAGAAAAGCATCTAAGAATGCACGGCATGTCCAACCTTGATGGGCAACAACATCACTGGGCCACGCCAGGTTCCTCTCCCGTCAGAGCCAAGAACAGAAGTCTGCAGGACAGTTTGAAGACTGGAGCGTGGTGCAATGAATCTCAATTTCATGCTGAGGTTGCAGGTGGTAGGGCCAACAACACCACCACAGCACCATGGATCCAACCGGGATGGTGCTGTAATTCTGTGGGGTATGTTTTCTTTAAAAAAAATACCAAATAACAGATACCACTCAATCGTGATCCTAACCTGAACGGCTACTTCGAAGCTCATGTATTATCAACGTGGACCAGAATCCCAGAGGAACGTTTTCAGTCGAATTCAAAGTGTGTGTCCCCTATAAAGTGCTCAGTGAGTATACTTTATTTTTCAAATTGTAATCACAGATGTATTTATTACACAGGGTCACGCTGTCTTTTTGCTCTACAGCAGCAGTTAGGTAGTATTTTTAGGTTAGTATAATAATGTGTGCTAAACATATGTCAATTTGTCATTTCTGTATTCTGCTCAAATTTCTCAGTAAATAACACCCAGAGAGATCAGTGGTTTAATCTAGAAAGTTGTAAAGTTCAAATCCAAAATGATTAAAAGCTATCCTGTTCTTTGTTTCTCATGATTCATGGGTCTAGAAAGCAGCTGGCATATTGTCCCACCCTTTATCCTCTATATTAAACTCCTTCATCATATACAATGGGTTCCTGATAATACACCTATCACATGAGCAAGACCATGAATCTTTATTTTTTTCAAGCAGCTAAGCCCACCAGTGTCCGGCAGAGCTGGCAGCAGCTGTTGAGAGCAGGCATCCTGGGAATGTGACAACAGGAGAAACACAAGTGGCAGTTGGACGGCCTCAGAGGCTACACATACACTCGGGCTTCCCGGCGCACATAGATACACAAGCACACGTGACGGCCCTCCTTTGGTCACACAGGTTAATGAACATCTGCTGCTGTGCATGTTCGATGACAATGTAAAAATGGGAAACCCCACTGGTTGTCCATGTCCCGACAACTGACCTCTGTTCCTTTAAATGCTCTAAACTTAATTCAAAAAGCATTTTAAAGACAACCCGATATTTTTCAGTGTTGTGTTACTTCTGAGTCAAAGTAGCATTAATAGCAGTACACTGACTGAAGTCCTAAATCTACCAGTTCATGAAATAGGAAGGATGTTCCTTCTCATTATACTATTCCAACTAATAAAATTAATATATGACAGCAAACTCCTCAGACTATTTTAGACTCTCTGATAAGGTTGCAAAGCTCCCCTTTTAAAGAGACTCATAAAATCACACTGGATGTGCACATACCCTGTTTTTGTGAAGTCGAAAGCAGTCCATATCCTCAGATCTGTCTCCAAATCCTGAACATTACAGCCATGAAATCAAAACTCCAGCGGCACTCAGTGTCTGCAGAGCTGGCTGAGCCAGCATACAGTATCCTACCACATCCTGTGTCTCCACACACACAGGCACACATACACTGCCGTTCCCTTGACTGAGGGGAAAAGCAGTTGGAATCAGTCTTTGAAAGAGACGGTTATGTTAATTTAGGTTTAGTGGATTAGGAGAAAAAAAAGTGTCTCCTTTTTATTCGTCTGGAAACTTTTCCCTCGTATGACGAAGGAGAAAAGAAAAAAATGTGTGTGTGCGTTGGTTTATGCACATGCGTGTAAGTGGGTGTTCCAGGGTGGGACGGGGGGCAGCTGTTGCTGCCCAGAAAAACACTTGTGTGACTGTTGCCTTAGCAACAGCACTGCCACACAGGAGGTAATAAAGGAAAAATTTAAAGAGGTCAAAGAGCACAAAAACTCTCTCACAGTATGTAACCACCACACAATACACAATCAAACCGACAAACACATACTGTACACAAATATACTGAGAGCTCCACACCAACTCATGTGGATGTCATGTCTCAACTGTCACAGGAAATAGAAGGTTAACGCTCATTGTCTGTTCCAGTTCGGTGAATCAGACGGGGGGAAAAAGGTTGAGAAAAAGGAGGGCAGACAGAGATGGACAGAACACCAACCAAGACCCAGTGACCCAGAGACACAGAAAAACAACTAACATCAAAGGTCGGGAAGAGTCAGAGAGAGGGTGTGTGTGCATGTGTGTCTGTGTGTGTGTGTGTGTGTGAGATGCCTTACCTCAACTATCTCTGTGCAGGCGAGAGACAAGAGTTGCTGCTTGTGGGGATCTATGACAGCCACCTGGACCAAAGCATTGGGCTTCCTGTCTCTGCCTGAGGCCACCAGATCATTACAGCCTACACAAGAAAAAAACAGGAGAGAAGAGAGAAGGGATGAGAAGTAGAAGACAGATAAGAGAGAAAGATAATTCTTTAGGATACACACATAAGTGACACAAATCACACAACACTGGTTCATGTTATATAAATGAGAGGAAGAAAATGGCCAAGGCAGCTTTATAATAACCTCCTGTCAGATTAGGAGTCACATGCTAAAGCACTAAGGAGCTGCGTCACCACTAATGGACAAATGAGTTAAATGAACCGTATGTACTGAGGCCTCCACCACAAGACAGAAGACACAGTTGGAGAAATAAATAAAATTGTATACATTGAGATATCAAATAGCTGCCTCAGCAGTTGATTAAAAAGGCAGCCAGCAAGTCCAACCCCCTCTGGCAGCGAGATACCGATTTTATTAGGGCTTTCATTTCCGTCATCAGAAGCAGCTCGTCACTCAGGAGCTCTGGCTTCCAAGGACATCAAGCGTTTGCATGCCACAATTCCTGCACAGGAAACCTGGTTATGACCTGAAACTCCCAACAAGGTAACAAATCAGGGACAAACTGGTCCATATTGCATTAGCACTGTAATAATGACTGCACTCAGACATTCTTGTAATTTCTTTGCTAAAGAGAGATGTGAAGTAGTTGCAGTGAAGTCAAATAGCGCCAAACCATCTTGTTTTTTTTGTTTTTTTTCCCCTGAGCCTTTCAACACATTACGTGCAGCCTTGAGTAGGAAAAATGCTCATTTCTGTGGTTACAGTTTTTTTTAGAACATTGAATAAAAGACAGACGAAGTGACTCTTGTGTTCACATCTGCTTCACATGAAAGGCCTATAAAAACATCCAGCTTGATAGAGTAACTTGAACCATATGGCTCTGAATATATGTATTAATTATCATTTGTATGCACTTGAGTAGAGTAATGACACATTTCTATTCAGAAACCTCCCTGGATCTCATCCAAAGCCTGCATTTTATCTATCCAGTACAGTTCTGGCATGTAAACAGCTATCGATCTGCTCTCATTGCCCAGTCAGTTTCACACATTACTCTGCAAAAAAAATAAATAAATAAAAAAGCCTGGATAATATCACTCAGTGGGCGTAACTCCATTAAAAATAAAGCACGGGCACGAGAGCATTTCTTTCTCCGTGTGCAGTCGCATCGGCACGGGCTTGAGTTTAATGTTTAAGCAACTGAACAACAAGTGGAGATGAAAGGGATCCTGACAGGAGGCATTTTAAAGGGGAGAGGAAAGCAACAACAAAGTTGCCGAAATGAATGAATGGTTCAGTAACCGGTAACCAGGCCACCCTCTTCCAGTGCTCCATGGCCTCTTGCTCTCACATGCCCTTTGCAAGCACTTTCAGTAACGGACAGGGCACTCGGACCGGATCCCACAGGAGAGCTTTCACTCCACGTATGGTTCAATGACCCATGAGTAGCCACAACCCCGTGGCTTTTGGTAAGTACTAACCAGCTCATAGTGAGAACACCTGGAGTCGCCTTCAGTCTTCAGGCCGTTATAATGTGGCCCTCAGAACTAGGCTTTAAACACTGACTCTTCAGTGTATTTTGTGAGAACCAACATCTTTCTTCAATTGTTGCCAAAGAGGAGAGAATGTGTACGGTTGCATGTGGCCACCAATGGAAAAAATGCTGCATCCAGCCACTTTTTTACAGAACAGTCTGTCTTAAGTGTATGCCAACTATTAAACGCTTCCTTTGTCAGAAACTTTTCAGAAAGGCGCCGGTGTTGCCACAGTTGCTTCAGGCAACAAATTATATAGGTTGGATTTGTCACCTGGTAACCAAGAAAATGGAGACGTTCTGGACACATCTGTCCATCCTGAGCTGTACGGTGACAGAAATGACCAAAACAAAGACAGAGGAGCAGACTGGCCAGACACTGAATGTTGACTGTTGTCATAGAAACAGAAACTAACCCACCGTGTAGCAGCACTTTTTTTGATGAAGCGGAAAAACACTATGTGGACACACGCCCTGACTTGCTGCCTAATACAACCCGCCCCTTGACAGGCGCCGTTGCAATCTGTATTAATCGCTTGTCTTGTCTGTGATTTTAATGATGTGGCTAATCGGTGTGCAGACCTTTCTATCTGCGGATTAGAGACGGTTTATCCATGTGCCTGATGGATTAGGTAAGATGTGCAAAAAAAGACATGGTAAAGTGTTTCCTTTCAAATGTGAAACCGTTCAAACTGATCCCACCGTACCTTTGACGACTACTAGCTGTAGTGATTGTCCTGGGCTTTTTGAACAACGGCGACACGAACAAAGGCTGCATTTAATGAGAATTTGTCGCTTGTCTGCAGATAAACAAAGCAAGAAAGTTTTCGCTGTGCAAAATTAAAGTCTTGTTTGTAATCTCTGACTTCGCTATTCCTTTTCAACCCCTTTTATGTGAAACTAAACACGCTGGATCAAATACAGCAGAGAAATATTTGCTTGAAGTGTGACTGGCACAGTATAAAATATTAAAAGTATATGGATAGCTGTGTGAAATTCTGCTGTTTTTCACAGCAAATAACTATTGTAAAAGAAAGCCTTATAAATCTTGGATTTCAGGAGAGAAGTTTTCAAGTACTGCAGGTGTGTCTGTTTGAAACTTAGAGAAAAATGAACTTTCCAAGTGTGTCAAAAAAGTCAATTGTCAGACTAGCTGTTATTTGAGAGATTTGCAAAATCTCCCAAATCTGCCTTCTTGCAGCTGGACTAGTAAGTACTATTAGCTGGCTTGCTGTGTTTAGGAAAGTTGTCAACTTGCTAGTTTTGGATCACAAAGTAAGTTAGACACGAACTAGACATCTAGATAAGAATAATCTGCTTTACTCACCTGTAATTTAACTTCTAACCCTGGTTTCTACTGTACTTTGCGAACTATACTTTGTGTGGATTATTTTATTTCACTGCCGTTTTTGGAAGGAATTTCCACACCAACAAGATGTATTCAGCCGACACACGTTTGATAGAGTTGATCATTTGTCTTTGTTGCATGGGCAGGCAGTTGAACTTAGAGCCCAGAAGACTTTAATTCACCAGAAAAAGACCACACAAGCCCAATATTGATTTTACATCATCACACTACTTACCACGCAGCTACAACTAAAATACTTTCTAAATAATACTAAAATGGGAAATATAACTACATGTCAAACACTGCGACTTTTGGTTTATCTGGCTGTACCAAGCACACGATATGCTGTATTCAAATATGGCCTTAATAAAAGCTGCATACATCCCTTTAGACTTTCTTCCACTAAATTATTAAAACAAAGGAGGTCTTTTACGTATTGCATCTCCTCCAAAAGACTATCACATACAGCAAAAAAAACAACAACAACAAAAAAAAAAGAGACTAAACAAAAGCCATGAAACCTGTATTAAACACACACAACAAGTCAAGATGTCACACATGGACATAAAACTACTGATATTTTCTTTTTGTCAAAATGGCCCACAGCCCGTGGCAGACATGGAGTCTGAAAAGAGTGTGTCATGGATACTGATAAAAACAGCCTTTCACTTGCATTTAAACTTGTGACATGAATTGAAATTGACCTTCGATTCCATTAGGCTAAATCACATTTACTAATTCATTCAGTTCTCCTGGGGTATGTCTCATCATGAGACTTACTTAAGTCTATTCAAAGTACAACATCTCATTTTGTGACGTTAAATTGAAAAGTTCTTTATTCGGGGCACTTAACAACTCTCTCTCTCTCTCTCTCTCTCTCTCTCTCTCTCTACGTTCTTCTTCTTTGTCTGGCTTTTGCTTGAGAACTGGTTAAAGAGTCTTGAAGTAAAGGCCCTGGCCACAGCAGGGGAGCACTGAGTGATTCATGAAGAGAGAAACTTGGTCTAAATCGATGGTATGCAGGAGTTACAAGGCAAACCTAAAAATAGGTATTACTGAAACTATTCTGCTACTGAACAGCAAGGGAAACATGTCTGAAGTTTAGGTATTGTATGTTTATTAACTGTATCTATATAGGGAATAAAAGTGGTATTTTAGGATCCATTACTGATTCAATCTACTCTCTAGCGTGTCCCATCAAAGAGAAAGTTTCCTACCAAGAGTATTTGTGGATGCATGAGGTTTGAGGTAAATACCTACTGAGTTTTATTCCCAAACCAACAGATTTACTACTCTAGAAGTGTTGACTTTAACCTTCAAATCATTCATTCATTCATTCATCTTCTGTACCCGCTTATTCCTGTTAAGGGTCGCGGGGGTCTGCTGGAGCCTATCCCAGCTGTCATCGGGTGAGAGGCGGGGTACACCCTGGATAGGTCGCCAGTCCACCACAGGGCTAACACAGAGAGATAGACAACCATTCACACTCACACCTACGGCCAATTTAGAACCACCAATTAACCTAATGAGCATGTTTTTGGATGGTGGGAGGAAGCCGGAGTACCCGGAGAGAACCCACGCAGACACAGGGAGAACATGCAAACTCCACCTTCAAATCAACAAAAATATTAAAATTGTGTAATTCAGCTTCCACATGAAACAACATATCTTTCCGTAGAGACAAATCTAACTGCCCTTTACTGTTGTAACGGGTAACAAAATAATTTCAACCCCTATACAAGACTTAGCCGAGTCCAAAAGAGCTTGAGGGAAACATCAAGGTTTTTCAGTGTAACTCCATAAGAGCCTGAGCTACTTAGTTATAACTCTGGCTTTAGATTCTTTCATTGACAAGATAATCCATTATGACATGCCCAGCCCCCAGGGACAGACCACTGCTCTGGGGCTTTAAACAACAACCGAAGTCACTTGTCACTACAGAGGAGTCGCTCAGTCATTTGGAAAACAGAGAGAAGAGCTGAGTAAGAAATGGCCGACAGGAGAAACCTTTCCCTCACGATGAAGCCCTTTGGTAAGGATATCCTTTCCTGCATTATACATGATAAGTACAACCTAAATTAGAGGTGACGTTGTCTGAACAGAGATGGACCCAGTCTATCTAGCCCTCTGTCACTTAAATAATGTTCCTGAAGGAGCTCCAGTTGAATTCTATGCACGTTCAACAAATTGTTCTACCGACTTCAGGAGGAAAAAAGACAACTAAAAAAGTAGGACGACAACGGCTAACAACTAAAAGAGAACGCCACACAGTAAAACAAAAAAACTAAACCAGTAGATCAAGGAACATGCTCAGGACACAAGACAATAGTCTCTGCCATCATGAGGGAGTTAAGCAAATCAGAGGGCTGAACTATAATACAGCTCTAAACTGCCGCAACATACTGTGTCAATAAAACTGAAGCAGAATAAGCAGCTCCTCTTACAGCACATAAGGATAATAAACAACGAAAAGTCAGCTGATGTTGTTAACATTACCTACTCATCATGGATGCTGACTTACTCATAACCTGTCATTGACTCAATGGAAAGTGTACTTTCAATAGTCCACATATCAAACAGGAACTGCGAACATCGACACACTTTGCGGCTTCCTGGGTGAAGTCTGGGACAATGTGAAGCTTATGCTCCAGGAAGGAAAGCTTCTTCTACTTGGAAAGATAGGTCTTTTCATCTGGAAGACGTGGACCCAGACCAACGTCAAGGTTTAATACTGAAAGTATTAAAAACTCCTGCAAATTTTCAACCTCTGAAGACAGGGGCAGTATTTTTACGTAGGTGAGTCAATCAGACACCTACATTTGTCCAATGCTATGTAATGATTCCATCAATTCCACACACTGCTCCAGCTCTGCACAAGCAGTTGGACACTAAAAACACTTTTTACACTGTAAAGGTCCAATCCTGTAATGCGTCTTGACTGCACCTGCTAAGACAGAAAAAACATGCCAAGTCTTGTGAAGTAAAATTAAGTGGCATTGATCTGTACAACCACATTTTGCTACAATCTCTGGGGAAGTACAGAAAGAGAATAAATGAAACATGGTTAAGGCAGACGTGATCTGGAGTTGTAATTTCTTTACGTACTGCGTGTGGTTGTTTGAGGACGAATCACAAACCAAGTGAATACAACTCCTGCAGTAAAGAGTCAATAAAAATGGGCATTTTTATAACGTTAAAGCATGGTTATGTTTGATTTGGCGTGTAACTGTGGCGTATGCAAAAGTCTGGGCACCCTTCTTGTGGCGTCTTGGAATTGAATTAACTTGACATTAGGACCTGACATTCAAGGACAGCGCTTTGACTCTGCAAACACTGGTAACAATCAACTATAAATTGCTGATTTTAAGATAAAATGTAAAATACAAGGAAAGCTTTTTGGCTAAAACTGCACATCTGCCAGGTAGTAAAGCAAAGCAAGCACACTGCAAAGGGCCTGCAGGAAGGTTTAGCTGACGTAGAAGAGGTGGCGCGTGGCTGCTGTGCTTACACTGTAACAATCGATCAAGGCGCGGGACCTAATGCTGAACGTAAATTTACAGAACCCCTGACTGGTGCTGCACACGGACAGTTACGTCAAAGGGTTAGGGTTAGGGGTTAAAATGCTCAAAAATAAAACTATTATGCTCCATTTTACTGCTATGTTTTATTTTATTTCTACAAGACAGCAAGTAGCTACAACACTACTTTCAAAATTTCAGAAATCCATTCAATCTTGCTTTGACATCTCTCGAAATAGAGCCGCTGCCGCAGAATTTCAAATCTAAAATAAGCGGAACACCAAAATGAGGCTTAATATATAGTGTACCCGCAAAACCTGAACGGCCGACTTGGTAAAAAGCAGCAAATACACTTTGGGTAATGGCTTGAAAGACGGTAACATTCGGTCTCTGCCTCCCTGAGCAGTTGTTGCTGAGAAAAGGCTACAAGTCAGGGTTGTTGAATGTCTTGTAGTATAGCAGTGGATCACGCACGTATTATCTCTCAGGGGTTATACCAATTCCACATTCTGCCTCTCTCGTCACGATCTTGGTGGCAGGTCTTTTGGACTCACAAATACTGAATAATATATTGAATACTGGACCAGGAATAGCTTAAATTTATATTTTCATCAATGAATGTGAAAAGAGCTGCTCAAATCTGCCCATATATATATATATATATATATATATATATATATATATATAGTACCTTAACATTTAACAGTAGACAAAAGAAGACAAACACATTTTTGAACGGAGGGGAAAAGAAATGAAATTCTATACCATACAGTATAATGAAAAAGTGAAAACCCAATGTAAAAATATCTCCAAACTCAACAACTAATAGATTTCGTTTACATAAACATGGTTTATCTCTAAAGCCAAGGTCACTGTGGGCCTGCAGTTTCTCTTGCCTCTGACTCACAGACCACTTGCATGCATTGAAAATAATCTCACATGGAGCTACTCAGCCAATCAAATCTGTACATTCCCAGAAGCGACTCACATCAGTCGGCCTTCATTGCAGATCTTCCCAAGCGACATCAGATTGGATGGAAAGCGTCTGTAAATTGCCGCTGTCAGGTCTTCCCACAGACATTATATAGTTTAAATCTGGCTGGCTCAAGGATTGAGATCACAGACTAATCCCGAAGTCACTCCAACATTCAACATGAGTTATTCCCAAAGTGTTCGGTTTTTCACTCACCAGGTCAGAGGCAGTTTTTTTTTTCTTCTTGCAGTCTCAGAGTCCTTTAAATGCGGTTTAGAAAACTCCAAACAAGTAGTTAATCAGAGTGGCTTCCGTCTAGCTGCTTCACCATTAAGGCCTGATTGATGGGAGTGCTGCTGACGTGGTTGTCTGGCAGGTCCTCTCATCTCTGCAGAAAATATCTGAAACTCTGTTGTAGAGAGCACTGTGTCACCTTGCAGACCAAGGCCTTACTTGCTTGGTTATTATTGAGGCTGCACGTATGCTCATGCTGATGAACATGCACTTGCACAAAACCAGGGGTGTCAAACTCATCTGTTTAGGGACAACATACAACCCAATTTGATCTCAAGTGGGCCGGACCGGAAACATAGCAGCATATTAACCTATAAACAGCAACAACTCCAAATGCTTGACTTTGTTTTAGTGCAAAGAAGTGCATTACGAAAAAGTTTACATTTCATGAACTTTTCTTTTACTTTCCAAAATATTTTATGAACAATCTGAAATATCTAAAGAAAAATAAGTGATTTCAAATTTTCGGTGCATAGCATCGATGTGCTGTTTAGTTCTGGTTCTCAGTGTTGTGTTATGTCCGCAATTCTTACAAAAACAGCGCAACCCCTAGTGGACAAATTAGTTTTAGTCTCCTATGTAATTTTTGCCCTTTGTGCATTCATCTTGCGGACCAGATTGGACCCTCTGGTGGGCCGATTTTGGCCTACGGGCCGTATGTTTGACACCCCTGCTGTAACCTGATGAGGACAGACCAATCTGGTTCTGGACAAATGATATAGGGGATCACAATCTGCAGTTCAAAAGCAAAAGGTCTGAATACTTACTTGCAAATTAAAGATTTACAGCATTTTTGTTTTCACTTTGTCACTATGCCATATTCAGTGTAGATTGTATAGAATTTAATTTACAAATGCAATGCATGAGTGGCCGCACTAGACCTGAGATGGGATAGTGCAGATAAGTTGCTGACTGTCCGTATCAGTCACCTCAGGGGACGTGTATTTGACTGGCCAGAGGGATCTTCCCTACTCCGCTGCACAGCAAACCACAGCCAGTTTGGTGATTGAAATGGGAATGTCTACCCGACCATGAATCACTACACTGGCTCTCTTACAGGGATGTGACACTGTGAGTGACCCTCTGGTCAGCACTATTATGATGCTGGGTGGGGGCGGCAGGAAAAGGAAATAGAGTGGGTGACACAGGGAAAGGGCAAAGGAGTCCCTTAGAGAGACATTTAGAGTTTGAGGAAGGAAGTCTGAGTGAGAGGGGAGATAATGAGGAAATGACACGGATGGAGGAAAGAGCAGTATGGCCTATTAAAGTGATAGAGTCTCAAATAATCGATTGAACAGCAGGATAAAAAAAAAAAATTTTGAGTGCCTTCTAGAAAATTATATTTGTAGATTTACTTGTCATTTATCAGTGAATTTCCTGCCTTAGCTTAGGTGAAAATTAATTCAACAATGACGTGCTCGGCAATTTCAGTCAAGCAAATCAACTACCAAAGCATACTGGGACTAATTCCTAAATCACCATAACAATTGAGCAATTGGAGTAATAGTGTTTGCCCATCCTTGGAGGCTTCAATTGCTATGCTGTATTTATTTTGTGTGATTGGAATATGCTGAGCTCTTTCAAGAGGAATTTGCTGGGAATGACTTTTAATGCATTAGGCCTGTGTGACCCCGCAATGAATCTAAATTCCATTTAATCGAGAGGGGAGCCCTGGGAGTTGCCACATGAGACGAATATGTGCTCATCTCCAGAAGATGCTTATTCATCATGATAATTATTTCAACGCTTCAATTAATTTGACAACATTATTTGCATGTGCCACTGATTTGCACACCTGTTTGCCAGAGGGAAAACCGAGGGAAAATAAGTGCTGTCGTGTTGTGATAAATATGTCCTTAACCTGACGCACAGCGCTGCTTATCTTTCATGTAAATTCATAAGATATTGATATACAGGCACGTGATGTTAAATCAGCAAAAGGTCTAAATGTAATCTCTCTAATCTGTCATTTCATATCTGAACAGGGCTGAAAGTTTGGATTAAATTACGTGTAATTCAAAGTGTGCTGTGCCTTCAAACATTTCTGCTCAAATGTTGTCAAAGAGTATCATGAAAGCACTTTGAGAAAGAAAATATATAAAAAAAAAAAAAAACACACACAGTGAAAGAGAACCAAGGCCATTAGTTGGAAAAGAACAAAAGCCGCAGTGAAATCAAAAGTCGGCTTTTGATTTCACTGCGGCTAATCAACGGCACAGAATTGACCCGATATTGAACATGTCACGGCCACCATTTACCCAGAAACTCTGATGAAGGAATTAAAATACAAGTCAGACGATGGTACGAGACATTCACCATTATAATAAGCTGCTGTAAAGTTCATGTGTGCTGGGAGTGGTGAAGGACATGGGTTAGGTGCCATTTACTGTACCGTATTGAGGTTTAGCCGCACAGAGCTGGCATTTAAAGTGGACAGCATGGATGAAGTCAAAGCGCCTTTACGTTTCACTTTGTCAGTAATAAAAATGTACACCATCTAATTTAGTATGTAAATGCAATCAGTGTTTAAAGAGGGGGAAACTATACTGTTCCCCTGGATGCAATCGACGTTTTTGAGGTAGAGCCATGGTTGTGGGTCACAACGAGATGAATAATTAACTGTTCATAAAGGAGATGTAAAGCAATCTAATCTGCCTTTACTAAAGCACAAAAGTCACATTTTTAAATTTTATTGTGTTTGAAGAGACAGTAACGTGCACACCATTTAAATTTATCCCGTGAGCTTGTTTATTTCTTTGGGCCGTGAAGATTATTCACAGATTAGATTTTATAATACAGTGTCAAAACAATGACAGACACCAATGAATATCCTCATTATTTTGGTCTGAAAAAATGTGTCCAATGCTGCAGTGTTAAAATCAGGATGATAAGCCTGATGTAAGGAAAATGTTTCCTCAGCGTAGGTGTATATAGTCCGTAAAAGCTTAGAGGATTGATGTAATTTGCAATACATTACAATTAAGCTCTAATTGTTCATTTTGAATAAACAATCAAGGCTTAATTCTTTAGCAACAAGGACACCAAGGCAAGTCATGCTGACAGTCGGCGCTCTTGTTTGGAAATATGTTTGTTTTAAGGAGGTATGGCGACGTTCTACTGTTGCAGGAAAAATAGCCAGTTTGGAAAAGCAGAAGCTGAGACATCCTGATGTTTAGTTGCTAGTTTGGATCAGGTTCAACAACTGAGCAGCATCTTTATTTAGAGCCCACTTGCCTCCTAAATGTCAGTTCTCTTAAGCCCCACACCTCCAGTTTGCCCAGTTTATCTGGTTTGTTGCGTATCTGATATTTTCTCTCTCTCTCAAGAGTCGAGACCGAGCTGGCAAAATAACCTTAATGATAGCATAATTTAGGAAACCTCCTCCAGTGCCACAGAAAAGCGTCTGTTTTCACAGGCTGAGAAGTTCGCGACGAATACACTGAACTGTAAAATTGGTGGAGTGTCCCTTTAATCGTGACCACATAGGGGGTGCCTCATTCCCCCTAAAGACCATGTTTGTCTAGTGTTATATCATTACATGTTAATTGGCTGCAAAGTTACTGGGGAGGTTTGGTTCCACTCTTACACATGTAAAGACATTCATTACGCTAAGTATACACTACACCCTGCTCTCAAATCACTACACTGGCTTCCAGGACGTAGCACAACTTACTGAATTTCTCATGTGTTCTACATTGCTCAAAAGCCACGAGCCACACAGAAATCAGTCAACTAGTACTCGTTTGTGCCGAAGATCAGCTGAAAAATCTGGGGAAGCTACCTGATTTTAGTTCCTGGAACAAACCTTTCTGGGAAGCTGAGATGTGAATGGTTCTTCACTTTCTGTGCCATTTATGATTTTGTTTAGAACCATGCCGTTGTTCCCCCTTGCGTGTAGAATATGCTCCTTGGTTACGTTTGGCTTGTGATATGTCTTGCCAGCAGCTACCGAGCCCTGACAGTAGGACGAGGTGTGTGCTCACAAATTCCCACACATTTACATTTCTTTGAGTACATTTCCCCTAAATCTAAAACAGAAAATAAAACACATAACATCAGTAGTTTGTTTTCTTTCTACCATTACGTATCCGACAGATAAAGGTTGGATAGATGCGCTGAACACTGGCCACACATTCAACCAAGGAACATGGCCTAATACGAAACGGAGCAGCACAGAATAAGGTATTTGTCAGCCTGCTAGCAGGAAGATTGATCTTAACTCTTAACTGGAAACAGAAAACTGCGCCAGCGTGCTCAGATCTAATAAATGAGGTGATGTAATTCCCAGAATTTTTTTTTTTACAGGTCTTGGCAACTTTTTATAGATCACTTTTGTCAGATGAATGGATTGGACCGCCGGTAACGTCCTTCTTCCTGCAGCCCCTGCAGATGTGTTAAATTTTGTTGCATGTTAAAAAATGTATGTCAGCTGTACATATTGACCATGAGGACGGGTGATTTACATACAAATGGTTTTGCCAAAAGCGCCAGGCTTCAACCTACAGTCATATTTGAGACTTAAATCAAAGACAGCTTTATTTGATTCTGAGCTGAACATACTGGTGCAATTACTGTAAAACTACATACTATATATGCACACACACCTAGTTCAGTGTATTTGTTAAATATGACATTTTTTTATTATAACGACTCTCCAACTGAGCCCAGCATAATCTCTCTCTCTGTTTAATTTTATAATGATAATAGGGCCGAGGTGGTGAGGCGAACTGTGAGGCAGTTTGAACACAGTCAATACTCGGAAGACACCAAGGTCGTCAGGTGACAGCTGAGATGAAATGTGTGCAAAATCATAATATTTCCTCATCTTTCTCTTTCCTCATCCATTGCGAAATGAGACGCGAGAGGTCTTTGTTGCAGCTGCATCGAAAAATAGATACAAGGCAGTCACGGCGGAAGTCTTTGACGCCCTCAGAGTTGAATGTCAAAGACCACAGGAATAATATTTTGGCTTTGGACAATCGCTTTAGGAAACATGACTTCAGCCACAATGAACCGTCTAGAAATAGAATTCCAACATCTGAATTGCATAAAAGATGTATGAGGCCATCTCCATGGAAAGTTCAAAAGGACTCTCTCTCTCTCTAATGTTTCCTCTGTGCATGTTGTCCTTTCCAGCCATTAGAGCAACTGTCTGCAAGTGACTGTTCATTGGTGTGTTTCATTTCAAACTCAATTGGTATTTATTTTAGCCAACTCGCTATTGTTGTTGTGTTTCTGGGCAACACGAGAGAGATTTGATGTTACCGACTGCAAGCCCAAATTTATTTTGTCTAAAAGATGCCAAGAATCAGTGATGTCTTCATTTGCAGTGCTTCTCGGTAAAGCACATTGGACCTTGAATTATTATTGAGTTCATGGGACTTACCAAGACTGAACTCCACCTGAGGCAGCTTGGATGTTGGGATAACACCTACGAGACAGAGAAAGCCAGAAAGATAGAGCGGAGGTGAGATCAAAGTAGAGGGAGTGGGAGAAGAGAAAAACATCAGAACAGTGGAAATAACACAGATTCATAACGTCAACTGTTGCAGCTTCACCGAACGTTTAAAAGGTGTAAAACCACAAATAATCCTTGTTTTTCATTAACGATTATCCTGTGTATTTTTTCAAAATTTATGGTTTAGTCTATAAAGTGTTAGACAATATAAAAAAAAAATCCCTGTCACAACTTCCAAGCACCCCGGTAGACAGGACACGTACACATATCGAAAGAGCCTAAGGGTTTTATCACACCTACAGTGGGTTGTGGTTCAGAAACCGAGAGCGTTTCCCTGCCAGATTGTTTTGTCCAGGCTGGTGTGAAGACAGCAATCGTACTCCGTCCCGAAACAAATGAACCGTGCTGAGCCTGGTTGGAGAAGGTGGTTGCAGCCCGCTTGCAATAGCGCGCCTGAGCAGTTCGTTTTAGGAACACACATTACCCATGGGCCGATATGGAGTACCTTATAATCATTCAACCAAGCAGCTAACCTGATGTGTCCCTGCTAGTGTTGTTTTTGGCGGCCTGTTTTAATTTTAGTTTTAGTCTAGTCTTTGTGTCAAGCTGTCATTTTAGTTTTTATTAGTTTTAGTCATGTTCATACTCTTTTTAGTCTAGTCAAGTTTCAGTCAACTAAAAGTCTGAGCATTTTAGTCTTATTTTAGTCAGAATTATCCATGACTATTTTCGTCTAGTTTTAGTCGACGAAAACTGATGACATTTAGTCTAGTTTTAGTCAATGAAAATTGTACTTTAGTCTCTTTTTAGTAATGCAATTCTGTTTAACCCAGTCAATATAGTATAAGTACCTTGTAGTATAGACAAAACCAAAATTTTCTTTTAGCCAAACCCATTTCAAACAAGGTTCTTATTATATTATTGTTACCTTATAGACTCAAGAATACATCCATTCCAGACACGGAAGACGCTGATTTGAATTTACAACATATTTATTTTACTATTTATTTACTATTTGCCGCACTATTTATTTACTATTTGCCGCACTTCTCCCTATCTTTCACCACAAGACATTCGGTTTTATTTTCCACTTCGATGTATTTAAAGTTTTTCGAAATGTCTTCTCTTCTTCTTCTACTACCCCGGCTGGCCGGCCATCGTTCCCTTTCTCTGTCACGCTACTCAGTACTCACGCAGAGTACTCACTGGAGCAGCTACATCTTAAATAATGCCGCGAGTGGAGCTTGAGGAAGTGACGTCGCCTGCGAGAGAAACGGGCTCTGGACACAGGAAACAGATAAACTACAAAATAATAATAATAACGCGACTAAACAAGACAAAATAACGTTGTAACATTTCGTCTCGTCTCGTTTTGGTCAACGAAAATGGAGAGACATTTTAGCATAGTTTTTATTTTGTAAACCACATTTAGTCTCGTTTTTATTCGTCAACAATATTGCATTATACATTTAATTATAGTCATCGTCGCATGACCAGCATTTACGTTACGTCTCGTCTCGTTTTAGTCACGTGATAAAGGTTCGTTGACGACAATATTTAGTCATAGTTTTCGTTGACGAAAGCAACACTAGTCCCTGCAAAAGAGGGCTTTTTCATCATATACTGTATATGTTTTCTACGCGTAGCCTAGATGCTTGATCAAACTGAACTTGTTCATATGCAGAACAATTGTACATGAACCAAAGAACAGCAATAAAGATTAAATTTGTTTTTTCACGTTGCAGTAAATCTGGCTGTGTCAGCCACCATACTCGTCAGGATAGGCTACATTTAAACAGTCTTGTGCAAACTTAGGGCAATATGTGTTATGCATACAACTACCGTAAAGATCAAATAATCAAACACACAAATATCTTAAATCATAGGCAAGTAAACACACACAAATGTGCGTACACAGTAGAGTTGTGACGTTTGCGAACGAACCACAGTGGCGAAGGGTTGTTTTGTTTTGTTTCTTTGTTTTTTTTCTGTGTTTCACACAGTTGCACACAGAAGCTCACACTTTGTTTTGAGACATTGTTGGTGATGGAGCTGGTATAGTGGTGAGTATAGCAGTGGACTGCTGCTATGTGATCCCCGGTCCTGGTGCAAAGGTGTCTACCGAATTTCTAGATAAGACTCAGAGAGAATATCTTAAAAAAATATATCAAAATGAGCCAGTCTTTTAAACGGCTCTTTGAAAGGAATGGATCCACAATATCTGTCTCCTTTCCAAGCACCATAAATCCCATTTCTAATACACAGTTAGTCCAAAATAAATGCTTTGAGAATACAAACTAAATCAATGTGTAAATGCAACATTGTAACAATATTGTCTCAATCAGTTCCTGAATCACAAACTAAATATATGTCTGAAAACAGATTTAATTTCAAATCCCCACATCTTTTGTAGGGGAATATTTGACATAAGTTTCTTTCTCAACTTTAAATTTCTCAGACTTGTTTGTGATTTACAGTTGACCCTTGATTGATCAACTGAGGTTTGACAAAGAGTTAATTCTTTGTAAATCAAAAGGAATAATCACAGACTATACTCCTGGCAACACAGTGGAGACAGAAACTATTTTAAACCAGCAAATAAAGAGATAGCAGAGCGATAGTATTTTAGGGTGAGGCTGACAGGCTCCAAAAAATGCCACACTGATGAACGTAACTGTTCATTTAGATTATGCAAACACGCCGCAGTGTTTGTGAGGTGTCAGAACAAGAGTTTGTTGGTATCAATTGTCCTCGAGGGCTTGCACCATAATGATGAGCAGAGGACTGACTGCTTCTATCATCTGTCACCAGTGCCGTCTCTCGTTCATCACTTCCCCGGTCAGACACAACCGATCAAACGCCACACAGATGAAACACCTGCAGGATGGTGCAACACGGAGATGAGTCCTCAACCGCTAAATGGCGTTTTCCTCTTCCTGGGGTGCTTGGACACAATTGGCCTCTGTAAGGCTCATCAACTCCACTAATGTCCCATGGATACTCGATGCTTACCGACGTATGGGAGCCATGTGACTTCAGGTAATGCACATTTTATATAACGAGTGTCTGTAAGAAAGACTAAAAATGATTTACTTGGGTTTTATAATTAGATTATCGGCAGCCTTAACAACTTACAGGTCAGAGAAGGTTAGACTGCCTTGAAGGTGTCACTATGCAGTCAGTCGTTGAAAGATTTCTCTTAACACCATCACAGGTTTACACTATGTCCTCTTGGTGCAATGGTTTTATCAGCGGGAGATAAACACAGAGCTACCCAAGATCACAGGCGTGTGCTGAATTATGTTTATGCTGGATGAATATTTAAATACAGCATTATTTTTTTTTCTTTTAGCCTTTTAATTGTATTCTTTGAAAAGTTAATTTAAATTCATGCAAAATGAACAATGGTACAGAGCTCGCTAATGAATAACAAACACACTGAGTTATGGAAATCATACGCATTATCTGGTGCCTCGTTGGGAGTCACTTGCCCGCTGAGGCCAGGAGAGCCTAAAGCACACTAAAAAAAAACACAAGCTATTTGGCGTGCATTTCTAAATTCAACAAATACGTCGACAAACTCGTGACTAAAGGTTCGATTTGCCCGGGTTTTCTTTTCCGTTGCAGTAAATTTGGATCTCTCAGCCGCCATACTCGTCAGGGTGGGCTATATTTGAATAAACAGGCTTATGCAAACTTAGAGCAATATCTGTTATGCATACAAGTACAGTAAACATCAAATTAATCAAGTGCACGAATATCTCAAATCAAGTAAACACACACACACACGCACACACACACACACACAGTTACCCAAATAGGCCAATTATGCACATATGTAAATAAACTTTCGCTATCTGGTTTTCGCATTACTCTCATCATCATCATCCCATTCCTCAGGGGTCATGTCTCTTCATGTTGTCACCACTAAGGCTTCCTTGCGAGTGCTGATGAAACTTTAATAAGCCTGGATGACATGTTGTGTGGCGGCAACAGAGAGCCCTTTAGCTTGGTGGGCTGAGACAGTGCCAGCTGTTGGGTCCTGTCTCTGGTGCCACCTTATCATAAGGGACTGTCACTTGGACGGCCCAGTTACTGTGGAGGACTCCATCTGTGCTAGACACCAACTTATCTCGAGCGGCAGGAATCAGCGGAAAACGCCTGTCATTGCAGAAATAATTAAAGATAAGGAGCAAAGCGAAGTCTAAGTCTGATATGGGCTCTGGATCCTGATCGTGAGACACACGTGGCAAAGCAAGTGGATATGTTTGATAGTGAGCCAGGAGGAGGATTGGAATTCAAAGCTGTCTGAATTTTAAAGCACGGCTTGTAGGGAGAGTGTCAAGTATTTATAGAGGGATCATGCCAGATGCTTTGATTATGAGACAGGCAACACGGTTGCATCTTTGAGGATGAGGTCTGACAACATGACATTTACCGGTGTTCCAGCGTATCTCTAGAAGCTGTCACATGTTCAAAGTGCTTCAGTAGCCACAGTTATTGAAAGCAGTAATCAAATTATACAACCTGGGGACACAACACCTGTTATGTACTCGGCGACCCCGCTCTCGTCCCGGAGCACTGAACACTACAGTAACCTCTCTCGGTGAGACTCTATCTGACCAAAACAACCACACAAATTTAATTAAGACATCTCATGGAGAGAACTAGTCCACCTCTGCTGTCCATCTCAATTATATCTCCTTTAGTATGTGAGGCTCACAGCGCCAATGTGCGGATAAGTACGTGGAGAAAAGTGGCACAGGTGTGGTATTTATAATCGATATCCGCTGGCATTATGAATATGGTAATAAGCTCAGCAAGGCGGCGGCAGGCAGGCAGGCAGGCAGGCAGGCAGGCAGCACATGCAGATGTAACTCCCAGAGGGGTCCAAAGCAAATGAGGTGTGCCCACCCCACTATACTGCAGTTTCATCTGGTCCTAGAAATAACAGCACAGCCCCACTGTACCTCCAATCCATCAGCCCCTTGTCTGCGGGTGGTATCAGCTGGGAAAAAGTCACGCTGAACGGAGAAGCGAGGGTAATT
The DNA here is from genome assembly GCF_963514085.1 of Chelon labrosus. Classification (NCBI taxonomy): domain Eukaryota; kingdom Metazoa; phylum Chordata; class Actinopteri; order Mugiliformes; family Mugilidae; genus Chelon; species Chelon labrosus. The sequence continues at coordinate 16,785,452 of NC_140338.1, read as the reverse complement.
TATAAGGATGCGGGCAGGCTAGGCGATTTCTCTGCACTGACTGAGTTAATTAATGGACATGCACTTGAATTGTCCATCTCGCAGGCGATCATTTAACCCTCTTCACTTCTCTTTGCCCTGCTTCCGCACCCACTCTATACTCTATGGAGGTGGGAAATGTGGAGGTGTGGATTTTTTTTTTTTTTTACATGAGATGGCTGATTATTCCTGACTCCACAAAATGAATGCGGAAAACTCCAAAACACTGCCTGCCACAATTTATGCATCCAGCTCAACTTTAAAAATCGAGCAATTTTCTAAAAAAAAAACAGATTTGATAAACTGCCTTGACGTGGGCAAAGTGCACATCTCTAATCACTCCTGCTTATCCTCTCCATGAACAGATAATACATATAAAAGCCCAAGCCTGAGAACAAATCCAGTTCTTATTACTTTCTTTGGGATTTTGAGGCGATATTAATAATTCACTTATGTGGGCTGAAAAACGTGCTTTGATTTTAGGCGACACGGCAACCATCAACTCGTGCTCCATGATCTAAAAGTTGAATCATGAGGCTCACTGGAGGAGCACACAGAGTCAAGTGCTCCCTCCCTCGAGATTAGTGGCCACTTCTCTGTCGTGACGCTGACTGTTGCAAATCTGAGTTTAACCAGTCAGCTCAAATAATGGTAACACAGATCAGGCATAGCATTGTGACCACCTTCCTAATATTGTATAGGTCTCCCTTGTGCCTCCAAAACAGCTGTGACTCATCAGAGAATGGACATGGGTCTTCTGAGGGTGTCCTGTGGTGTCTGGCAACAGAATGTTGTTGGTGGGGGGGGGGGGGTTTGGGTCCTATGGGTTGAGGGGAGGGGCCTCTGTGGATCATCCCACAGATACTTGATCAGTTTGGGATCTAGTGAATTTGAAGGCCAGGTCAACACCTTGTGCGGTTCTTAATGTTTTTTGAGTTGCATCCTGTTACATTTAGTGGTATCTCATATTAAGGCCAATTTAGATTCAGCCTAAAACCAGTGTATGAACATAATTTTGCATAATTTGAGTAACCAACACTGCACAGTTAAAGCATGACACACTTGTCAATCACAACAGCAGCTTAAAGAATATAGTATTAGTAGAATAAAGTATATTTTTGTACTGACCACATACTTTGTTTGCAGCTATTGTTCAGCTGTCACTGCAGGACAGGAGCTCTACTGACCATATCCCTGAGAACCTAAAACGGCAATTTCTTTAAGTTTACGTCTATTTATACCCAAAGCATCATTAGTAAAAAGGGCAACAATGCTGTGATATGTGAAGTCCATAAAAAGTCAAAATGTTGCTGCTCCAAAAAACAAATGTATTTAATGGAATAGGAGCAATGTGCATCTCCCAACCCAGATCTAAAACTGCAACTAAAAGTCAGCCAACATTAGGGCTGGATATGCCTGCTGATTTCCTGCACTGATTTGATTCTAATTCATTTAGAGATATTTCAGTTTTGGAACAAACGGTCGGAGATTTGTGGAATTTCCAGCTGACACATATTCCACATGGCTTTTCTCTTTGTCCAGCTCTTCTCTGTCGCCCTATTTTTCAAACCCACGATGCGGCCACACTTCAGCTTTCAGGCCCGATGGTGCTAACACTGTAGCTCAGTCTTACAAGACTAGTGACGAGAAGCCCTTCTCAGCCAGACTGTAGCAGATTGAGAGGATGCAGGACATGTATTTGTTAAAAAATAAATAAAATCCAAGGATATTATGAATTGATATTGTATCTTTTAAACAAAGGCAGGTTTGCAAAAATGTTGGAAACAATCAATCGCATCAGTGTGCATGTATTCCTCAAGGTCGCATGTAGTTTGTACAATGACACTTCAGAGAAGATAGCAGCGCTCGACTACAACAACAGATCTGTGGACCAGCGTAACCACGCAGAATGGAGGGAACCCAAGTGGTCATTTTACTGGTGGGTACTGTTAAGTGATGCTGTTCATATGCTGTTATTCTTCTACTTGAAAAAGGACGTTCATTTAAAGTGGTGCACGGCTACATAACCACGCACTGCGGGGAAAGAGAGCATGCTGGAGACGTCTTTGATCGACAAAAACTCAACCGAAACCCTTCAACCTTGTGAATGTTCCTCCACTCGTTGCCTAGCAAACTACTAAATATACTATAAACTTGAAATACATTTCTAATAAATAAAGTTTGAATCGTGTTTTGCCTTGATACGATAGACAGAAGAAAAAAAAACAATAAAAATTAGGAATTGCCTGTCAACACATACTGTATCGCACAGCCCTATAGCTTGCTAACACGAAAGTTTCTTTCTCCTAACTCCTTTTTGTCCATCCTCACCCTTCACCTTCCCCTCCTGCTTGTACTTTAAATTGCCTGAACAACACCTGCACATGCTTTGTGATGATTCTGCCGTCAGCCCGGCTAACATACCTCTAACTCAATTGATGTTTGCACAGACAGGCGTCCCATTAGGACAAGTGGCACTGAATGGGAGAGTGAGTTATCGTCGCATTACTGCTGTGGGAGATTGAGAGGGGACAGATGGTTTTGTTGCCAGCGTTTAATGAAGTGTTGTGAATCAGTTGGATGTGCTGAGGAGGTCTTGACTGTCACATCAATGAGAGATGTAGTGTGGAGGGTTAACAAGGGCAATGAGTGAGACATTTAGCTTCACAACAGTTTTTTGTCATGTCAAGCAATGAAAATATCATCAATTATGCTGCAGCTTTCATTGGGAACTCACATTCCTGCATGCCAATTTTGGCATGAATAGCTAATGGCTGAAATAACATAATTTCCCTCCTTGCAATGGGGAGTTTGTAAAATGGCAATTCAGTCCCACCTTAATAAGCACTGAGCAGCACTCAGTTTGGTCCCTCTTTTGTCTCCTGTCAAGAAACAGGAGATAAACTAGTTCACCTTGCGACTGATAATGCAGGGTTGTCAACCTGCCGTTCGTGCCAAACATGGTAATTATGTGCTTTGCTCTCCTCTTTTGTCATCCAGGATGCTTAAAACAAAACACAGGTAAAGTGTTACCATCAGTGTTATGCTCCCACGCATGGGCATGTGAGTTGGCATTAGGTCATGTCCGTTGGTGTGTCCATGTGTGTGGCTCTGCGCGTACAATTTTCCTTTCCCCTATAGGTGTGATGTGTGTCATTGTCCATGAAAGCCTCTTCAACAATATATCTGTATCTGTGTGGTTTCAAGCAAAGCAGACAAGGCATTGTGAACTGTGCTTTCCTATTTGTGCGGCTGTATTTGCTTATTCCCGCGGGGAAGATGATGGTTTTGAGCTTGCATGCCAATGCAAATGCTTAGCGCCGCCGCATGCAGTGTCTGTCCTTTCAGCATGCAAAGGTATTAAACTTGGAGAGCAGCCTTTGTGGCAACACCGATACGGATAATCTCTTCAGCATTCTCCTGTAGTGATGGGAACTAAGACATCTATATTTGCCTCCGCTAGTGCTCATTAGTGACAGGCTACGTGGAATATGGCTGCAGTGAAAATGCAAATGCACATTCAGACGAACAAACATGAGAATCTTTAGATACAGACGTTTTATCATGGAGAGCCACTAAGTCAAACCCGTTTTGGGCAGAGTTTTGTAATAGCATTTACTGCACGTGTTCATTCTGAGAAACAGTTTGCGATTATAATTCTACCACACAGTAAGAACACAGTAAGGCAGCCAGTAACTTTTTTTAAATCGGACACTTGACTATTTAAGTATCAACATGAAACAAAATAATCCTGTTATATTACCTGGTTACAACATCTTGAGTTGAGTCTTATTGAGTCTTATAAAGAAATCATCTGGTTTGAGTGTGATTAATGTTATTTTGCTATAAATGCAACAACAGGGTGTAAATTATTCAGGTAACACAAAGCTGGACGTAACTCTTGGTTATGGATCATGCATTTAAAAAAAAAAATCTTCCTCTCTCACACCTTCAGTGGTATCTCCACCCTTTGCTTTTGCTCTCTCTCTCTCTTTCTTTCTCTCTCACACACACACTCCTTCACTCTTATGTGTGTAAGCGAGAGGGAACCTCTGCAAAGACATGTACAGTGAAAACACAAAAACTAATCGTCGTCTGCACAAGCATTTACAGAAACAGTGGGAAGTATCGGCCGATCGATTCTTAGAGCAGACTCGGCGCTACAGAGTTTCACTGTAGAGAGGAGGACAGAGGCAGAGGCAGATTAAGAAACAGGCAGACAGCAGTCATGCAGTCAGCTCACCGGCATCGCTCAGTCCTTCAGGATCGGCACTCAGCTCCTTCATGTCAACCATGCAGTGTCCCAGGTGCTGGGTGCCGTCCTCCATCTGTCTAGCTTGCCCCACACTTCTCCCTCTTGCTCCTCCACCTCCTCCTCTCCCACCTCCTCCACGGAACACCACAGTCCAGTCCAGTTCCCCGGCTTATGCACAGCCCACTAAGCAGAGAAGCTGCCACAAAGATAGCGATCCGCTCGCCTCGCTTTTTTTGCTGCCTCACAGTGCGCTCTCTGTCAGCATTAAAGATGCCTTTAGGAAACTAATATGGAAGAGAGGGACCAGCGAGGGACCTGGAGCGGCAGCAGGAGGGAGGGAGGGAGGGAGGGAGGGAAGGAGGGAAGGGAGGGAGGGAGAGGTGAGCAGGAGAGAGAGGGGAAGGGAGGAGTGATGAGGGAGTGAGACTCAGAATGAAAGAGAAAGCAGGACAGAATTGATGTTATGTGCGATACACAGCTCTATCCATCAATCATGGGCTGTCAGTGGGGCACCTCGACCAGACTGCAGCCAGAGACACACAACTCTGCCCTCTCTCTCTCTCTCTCTCTCCCTCTCTCTCCTTCCCTGTCTCTTCTCACTGCGCAGCCACTGCTGCATCCAGACATGGCAGCAGGGGTCCCTCTGATTTCTTGACATCCCTCTCCCTCCTCCTTCTCCAGCCTATTCTTGCAACTCCACCACCCTTTTCCTTTTCTAGCAGCGAAACAATTACCAAGCCTCTGACTGCTGAGCTCCATACTGCGAAGCCAGAATCATGCAGCATGCGATTTAGAAAGTTACACAGTAGACACAGGCTGGGGGGGCATTCACAGTACAATGAGAGGTTTTTTTTAGCGCGGTGTAATGTAATAGCTGAGTGTAAGCCTGACCCACTGTGTTAAATCAACAGGTGAAACATGGAGAAAGACAGAGATAGTGGATGTTTCTTGTTGTTTAGACAAAATGTGTAAATCTGCATTAAAGTGCACATCTGGACGCGCAAGTGCAAAGTAGCACACATTTGAAATTATGTATAAAGAAGAGGTTCACAGATCGTAATGTAATCCTCCCTCCCTGTCTCCCTGCCCTCACCACTTCTCCCCCGACTCTCAGTGAGGTTACTGTTAGTTATCTGGCCACCGAGACCACGATGCTACAGAAACACCATATTTGAAATCAATGTTAATTTACACCCCGGTGAACGGATAGGAGGGCGTCGTGATCTTCAGCTAAAGCTCAATAAAGCTACAGTGAGGGCAGCAGACTCAAACTCTTATAGGCCGCCTATAGAATATATTCAGTTGCATCACTTTTAAGAGAAATATCTGGAAATAAATAATACATAGTAGCTTTAAAGGTTATTCAAAAAGCAAGTAGTTACCCCCGTATATCATGCTACTTGCTCATCTGTTTTTGTTTTTTTATTTTAAATTGGTAGCACTTGTTTTTTTTTCCACCATCGATATGAAATCCTGAGAAACTTAAGTCAAGCACTTTTCCGGTTGGTGTCGGACTCCGACAAGACTGCCCCTTGTCCTCGGCCCTGTTTATGGTATTTATGGACAGGATCTCAAGCCAGGATGAGGAAGGTATCCAGTATGGGAACCACATGATGGCATCTCAGCTCTTTGCAGATGATGTGGTTCTGTTGGCTCTGTCAGACAGCGGCCTTCAGTGCACACTGGGACGGTTTGATACTAATTGTCCAAGTGGTCCTGAGCCAGAAAATAGTGGATTGTTCTCTCCGAGTTGTTTCTGCCTAAAGCGAAGGAGTTCAAGTATCTCGGGGTGTTGCTCATGAATGATGGAGTGAGAGACGGGAAGGCGGTTTGATGCGCCGGCTGCAGTAATGTGGGCGCTGTATCGTGTTGTCATGTTAAAGAAGGAGCTGAGCTGTAAGGCAAAGCTTTCAATTTACCACTCGATCTAAGTTTCCGCTCTCACCTACAGTCATGAACTTTGGGTAGTAACCGAAAGAATGGCATCGCAGATACAAGCGGCTAATTTAGGTCTCTCTGTATGGTGTCTGGGCTGAGCCTTAGAGACAGGATGAGGAGCTCAGAGCATCTGGGGCCAGTTGAGGTGGTTCAAGCAGCTGGTCTGGATGCTTCCTGAGCGCCTCCCTTGGAGGTTTACCGGGCTGGCCGTCTGGGAGGAGACTCCAGGGTAGACCTAGAATTTGCTGGAGGGATTATATATCCGGACTGGCCTTGGAAAGTCTTGGGAGACCTCAATTTCAAGATATTCCTTGCTTAGCCTGTTGTCATCGCAACATGACTTTGGAGAAGTGGATGAAAACTGAATGGATTGATGGATGGAGACAGTTTTATAGACGTGTCAAATTATTTGAAAGAGCATGAAGCAGTTCATTTCAACAGGGGGAGAATTTGTGGACACTAAAAAAAACATTAATTAATAGAATTAGATCTGCATTTTTAGGTCATAAATTGAATTTCTACAAATCATTTTACAACGACTTTTAAACTGGGATGGATAATGAGACAATGGGTCCCTGGGCACAAACATTTAAAAGGCTCCCTTGCCCCCAGTGCCAGAGCGAAAGCCGGTAAGACCTCGTTATTAGCAGTTGTTTTTGCATCTCTGTTTGTGTTCATACTTTTGTTTCTTTGCAGAATTTTAATTAACTTTCCATCAAGAAATGTTAACAGTCAGTGTGTAAACAGAAGCTGAAGGCCAGGAGCCTTTTGCACCTTTCTACATGGGACCCTGGGCCTGCAGAGGGTAAGCTCATTCAGAAACCCAGCCATGTTTTTAGATTAATTTTCTAACTTAAGACATTAACTGGAATCTAATTAATTAAGAATTTAATTAAGAATTCATTAAAAACTAGCATTCGGCAGCAGAATGCTGAGCACATAAAGGTTGATTCCACTTAAAACACAAGTCCATGTTGTTTCTTGTATTAGTATCAGTATTGACAGTAATTAATAGTATTATCTTACTTTTTTATTATTTAAATTAATTATTATTTATTTTTAATTTCAGAAAGCTCACACAATATCATCAGTGTTAGAAAGCCAATACTAGTTAAACTATTAATACAGGCCACCAGTGCTAAAGAGCCATGTAGAGTTCGTGTGCTTCCTTAAGGTGACTTGTCTGGGTTGGGTCCGGTGCCAAAAAACTAAATGAAGACAAATTGGTCCCTACAGGAGCAATAAGACAGAAGATGAATCCATTCTGCACGAGGAGGTTTCTCCTTCACTTTCTACTCCTCTCTCCGTCCTTATCCCTTCATCCCTCCGTTGCCACATTCCCCTTGTTTTTCCACCCCCTTTACCCGGTGAAACCATCAAGATGAATGTTGTCTTCTTCTGTTTTAATGAAAATGTGCTGCCGCCCGCGCACACACAAACGCAGTCGCGTCCATGAGTGTGCACACAAATGCTCACGCCGCACAGAGAGGAGTCAAACAGGTCTGTGGAGTGATCCATTAACATTCTAATACGCTTCTTTTAAAGGCGACATGTGTTGTCTTATTAAAGCCTGACTGATAGAGGCGGCTGGAGAAAATCAATAGACAATGCACTAGAGATGGTGTATAGTACAAGTACACCGAGGAAAGGAGGAGAAAATAAACATGCCCTTTTTAGCTATTCGGCCCCAAAGCCCGAAGAATAGATTCTCACATCTACCCGTTCCAATAGCACTTGAGGTCCATTAGAATCTGAGATACACTCCTTTGCAGTATTAACCGAGGGGGCCGATAGTTTGATTCATGGCTCAGCTTGGGTTGCATGTTGCCTCTGCTGGGTTACAACGCTGTACTGCAGCAAAGGTCGCAGCGGGAGACATCCCATCCCTGTGGTCTATGTATACAGATGATCACTGGGAGCGCTCTGCGGCCTCACTTAAACAAGCGTCTCAACTTTTGGCACATCAAATAATGCATCTATTTATTCGCACATGTCTGCTGTGTTGTATTTTTAACGTGTTTTTTTTTTTTTTCTTTTCTTTTTTTAAATTAATATTTCAGTTGTGGTAAAAGAACTCAGACTCACACCGACTGTGGCAACTGCAGGAACAATAACAACAACATCAAAGCGTTCACCTTCTAGACAGCTACCCCCGCTGCGTGCCCTTTCTTTGATTTTAACACGTTTGTGCTATAAATTTAGCCCCTTGCACACAAAGGATGACAGGCACGGAGAAAATCAGTTTAAGTCAGCTTGCAGGGCCGCCGACAAATATGCATATGCTCTGACCTCTTTTTAGCGGTAAATGTTTATTGAATAATGAAACAAGGCTGTTCTTCCAGGCGGCTGATCACTTATTGAAAATACAGTCTGTTTGGTAACCGCCTTACTCAGTGAACACAACGGGTCGGATCAAAGCGGCTACGAACAGATAGATCGCGTCACACTGTAACGATCACGGCGAACAAAACACTATAGTGGCAGAATGATCAATTAAAAGGAAAAGAGGATTAAAGGATTGTTTTTACAAGTCTAGATTATTAAAATACTAAAACAACAAGTACATTTAGTCACTCTAACTGCCCCTGTTTTTTATCTTTAAACAATTTAAGAGTAGGTCATGGGGGACAAAATCCACAGTTGTCATTACATGGAAAAATTTATTAATAAAATTCATAACCTATCCTATAAAAACTTGCATTATATTGAGCAAGCAAGATTAACTGAACTATTGCTAAGTGTATATACCATATCTCTCAGGAATATGTTATGTCATCTACTGTAGCACACGCTGTATCAAATATGAAGTGTATATATCATGCAGTGTGTGTGCCCATGGATTATCCATGTTCAGCATGTCCTCCTGTCTAATGGGACCGCAATCGATGTCTGTCAGGATCCACATGAGCCCTCTTCACATTAAAAATGAACCGACATCCCACCACCATCCATTCTTTTTCACTCCTCATCCTTTCAAAGAATGTGGAGAGATGAGACTATTGATTTCTCATCATGTGTTGTCTTGTCAGGTTACAACATCCTGTTTTACTGCATCTCAACTGACATCCACTCAGTTGTGTGCAGATTTTTTTTTTTATTTTATCTTTTTTTTTTTTTTTTTTTTTTGAGCAGATGGATCTGACAGATTTTGAAATGTAAAAATCCGCCATCCATCCCACAGACAAAACAAGCAACGTGAAGTACGCGGTCTTTCATGGACAGCTTTTTCACGCACATTCCCATATGTACATTAAGTTATCGGTCGCTGTAATCATTTCTGGAAGGACATCTCTTCCAAATGCATGTGTAAGTGATGAGGATAAAATTTAACCGTATTCCTTCTGTGAAAGAAATGCGTGCTGTTAGTGCATCAGAAGTTCAGCTGAAACTAACATGAGGTTTTACCAGGATGAAAGCCAAACCAGCTGGGTATCTTCCAAAGTTACTCTCTTTTGAGACTCATTATTTGTTTTCCTTCAGACTGTTTCACACAAATACACACAGCTCCTGATGTACATCATTTTGAGGAGAACTTTTTGCACAAAACACTTCTTCAAGAATGTAAGATTCAAGCAGTTAATCTTCTTGATGTACTATACCATACTTCTGTGAGCGTAACGTTAAAGACATGCTTTGGGATTAAAAGACATACTTGAAGTCTTACGACTGAAGTTGCTAGGTCTCTCTTTGCTAGAGCTGGGTTTTCATCGACATGTACTACAACTGGGTCCTATGGGTTGAGGGGCGGGGCGTCTGTGGATCAGGCTTGTTGGTATTCTGTGTCAGGCTGGGGATGGCTGCTGCCATCAAGGAGTGTCATTGCTATAGGGTGGGGGTGCCTGGTCTGGTCTAGGTGGGTGGTACATGTCTAAGTAACATCCACATGAATGCCAGGTCCAAAAGCTTCCTAGCAGAACATTGTATTGTCATGAGATGGTCATATTGTTATTTACTTGTTGTGGCTGATTGGTGTATAATGTGGCATTTCAGTTTATTTTATTTAGTTTGACAATCTCCTCCAACGCCCACTGTGCTTTAAAGGCAAGCGTATGCAGTTTTGGGGAATCTAGCGGTAAAGATGCAGATTGCAGCCAGCTGAATCGCTCTTCCATTTCAAGAAAGCAGGAGGACTACGATGTAAATCACAATGTGAAAGGGTCCCTGTAGAGCCAGTGTTAGGTTTGTGTTTTCTGGTGCTACTGCAGAAACAGGGCAAGCTCCATGAAAGACCCACTCCTTCTGGATATATGGAGTCATTCTAAGCTAATGTAAACACAAGGCGCCTCATGCATAAAAGTCGCTCTTTTTTTCCTCTTATATTTGTTCTTACTCAAAGCAAAAAGATGAAAAGAAGGAAACTGGGATTTGTGAAACGTCCACAGATAATTCAGTGCTTACCACCTGCGTATGTTCATGAATCACTTATACAATACCTTTATTACAAAGGTATGTAGACTACATGAAGCACAGGAAAGAATTGAGGATCGAAAATCAAAGGGATTAAATTTAAGAGTAATGCCTTTATCACAGTGGTCGGCAACTGGCGGCCCGCGGACCAAAATTGGCCCGCTTCCAGTAATATCTGGCCCGCCAGATGACATTGAAAATCTGATTTGAAAGAAAAAAGTTTTAAAATTATTTACTATCACAAAAACGACAATTCCATAGAGAATTCAGACCTTTTATTTAGAAAAGATAAAAATAAAATAAAAGCGTAATTTTCTTGATTCAGGGCGCACACCGGCTTGTGGTGGGAACGTGGGACATACGCGCTCTTGAAATTACAGAGCAAAAAAGGAAAAAGCGAAAAAAGAAATTACTGTTTAAATAAAATAAAGCAACAATGAATATGACTAATAAAAACGGTAATGACAAGCTTAAAAGATTACTCACTTAATGGGACAACTGGCATCTCCCTTCAGTCACGATCTTTTGGATGTGACTTTCACCCGCAAGCAGTTATTCCAGATTTTTGTGCTTCAGGCGATCCCTCTCGTGCGTCTTAATGGCATTCATCGTAGAAAAGGTGACTTGTAGGTGGAGGGAAACATCGTCAGCACATAAAAGGCGAGTTTCTTGACCCATCTGTACTCATCTGAGCATGTCATCCAAAAGTCATCCACTGATTGAAATCAATAAGCTCCAGCTGAAATACGGCCTCACAAACTGCGGTCAAGTGCGGTCGTTCACAGAAAGCGAGTCAAGCCAGCCGCGTTCGGATTTTTCTTGCGCGTATATTTGTTTACTTACAAATATGCCGGGACAGGCCAAAATGCGAAATGCACACAAAAATTAATGAATAAATACAAGCTTTTTCATAACGCAGCCATAAGGTGGAGCTAAAGCAGTAACACCAATAACAGTCTGTAGCAAATTGAAGTTACTTTATTTTAAACTTATGACTTTCTTAAATTACTTTTTGTTCAAGATATAATAGTAGCCTATAGATGGGGGAAAACGTTTTGTTAAGGAGAAAAAAACAGCATGTTTGAAACGAAGCACAGTTCGTTACCCGTAAATATTGCACATGGGTAATTTGCACAACAATAACTTGAGTTTTTGAAATAACTGCACATTGCACTGTAGTCACGATAGCACTTTATTTGCTAGATTTGCACAGTACATTTTGCACATTGCGGTACAGATACGTAAATTACTTTATTGAATGTTTAAAGAATTTTTAAGTAACCTCGTGGCCACGGGTGGTTACGTGCCGTCGGGCGGGTGCGAGGGTGCACACTCGGCTCAGCCTGCAAGAGAGGGAAGTTAAGCTCTGACAAAATTATATATATATTGGAAATAGTAAACGATAAGCGTGCAAATGTAATTTTAAAGACTTGTGGTGCATATTGTTAAGTGGTAAAGGTGCAATCAGGTGCAATAGCGAAATAAGCGCGTTGTTTGTGTTAACACTTACCTGTCCAGTCCGTGTCCTCTCCAGAGTGCGCCGCCAAAAGAGTCCACCGGGCGCACAGGCACGGTCATATACGTTCCGGGAGAGACCAAGCGGCAGGACAGGAAGTGGGGGATTTTTAATTTTGGTGTTTATTTCTATATTTTGTATTTATATTTATATTTATATATGTGTATTTGGGTCAGAATGGCAGCAAATATTATTTATTGTAAATATTATGGATTATTGACAAGGGGAATATTTTGTCATTGGTAAGACAGCAAATTGATAATATTTTAACTTACCTCTGAATGGATGAGTCCAATGATTAAAGCCGGAGACACAGTACATAAGGCGCCATTTACAATCTGTCTGGACTGTAGGTCTGATCTCACTGGATATATGCCATGCTTGTTTGTTGCTGCTATGTTGCGTTTGGGTTTAAATAAATGCAACGGAAACGGAGAAACCGGAGTCTGCTACGTTTCTCGGCATCATCCAGCCGCTCAAGGGTCATCCATTTCACAATGTTTCTGATTGATGTGATGTTTTGGCCCGCCATTCAGTTGCTCGGAAAAAAATTGGCCCCAGGCCAAACTTACTTGCCGACCCCTGCTTTATCATATCTCTCAGTGGACAAACGCAACATAAATCATGTGTTATACAACATATATACAACCTGGTAAAGTGCACGGTGTTAAGCTACAAATCATAAATCCCACACCTGATCCCTGAAATCTCCAGCCTCGTCTCACTCGACACACCACGGGTTCATATGTCAAATCTGCTCAAAGGAGCCTCTTTGTTTTTTAAATAGACAAAGAGCATTCCTCTATGGAAGAGTACAGCTAAAAAAAAAAAATAAATAAATAAAAAAACGTACTAAGAGGATTGGTCCATCAACGAAACAAGTTCCTACATCCAACGAACTAAAAAAGCTACAGTCTTTTGTCATTGTGTGTCAAATGCAGGCTTGCTACACACGGGAACTTTGTAAGATGGAATCAGGAGAAACACGACTGTTATATGAAAAGGTCAGGCCGCCTGCAGAGCCAGGTGGAAGGTGAGGATAAGGGGGAGAAAAGATACTGTAGATAAAAACACTGTTTGTTGTTTTGTTTTGTTTTTTTTTCAATTCACTGCTGTCATTCGGTATCTGAGGGTCACTGAGCCTTAGCCTGCAGGAAGACTGAGCCAACAAAATGTCTTCTAAACACACACAAATATAAATACACAATTAAAAAAATAAAAAGCAGGCACTCTAATTTTCCATCACACCTTAAATTAGTTAAGACAAAACGTCTGAATTTTAATGCATGCCATCAGTGCACGTGGGATCTGCCAACTCTTAGCTTGTGCCAAGCTGGTGCTGAGGGTAGGGCACAGAGACAGCTGAGAGGAGTAGCCTTCTGATCCCACACTCTGTCAGCTGTGTATGCCTGCTGTCATTCTCTGACGGCAAGCATACACAGCTCCATGTGATCCTGTTGTTCGTCTGGCTCTTCGTAGGGTAGGGCACGTCTCTCACTGTAGCTAGCTCACTGAAGCCTTAGCAATCCAGATTAGTCAGGCCACTGATGGGTAATTACAGACTGGCAGCATGTGGGTTTGTGCCTGCTGGGCTGCGTAAGGCCAAAACTGTTAGTTCCTTGTGTGTAGGGCACAAAAGACTCCAGCTTCGTGGCCCACAAATGGGCTGAATTATGAACACCAATGCGAATTGTACTGATGGCGGAGGGGTCGCTAAGGGTGGTCGGTGTTTTCCTCTTACTGGTGAAAGGGTACAAACATTATGAGCCCACCCAAAAACCAGACATTTATTTTTAAGTATTCTCTTATTAATTCGGTGCCTCTTTCTGGGCTTTAATATTTATTTACACATCCACTGAGCCCCTTTTGTTGAACAACGTGGTGATGAAAAGGAGAGCACAACATTTTCCTCAGATAATATGAGATGCAATAATTAACCTTTATGGCCCCTTGCCAGTGACGGCCAGATACGCGTTTGCACTGCGCTTTTCATTCAATTTGCGCCCATAATCTGCGTGTAATTAGCGTCTGACTTAGAAAGGCTGTAGCTAATTATGCTATCGGCATGCACAGCGGCCTTGTGGGATTTGTCAAAATTAACAAGATCTGAAAGAGAAATCTAACTGAGAGGCGCAGAAATACATCCATTAAATTAAATAACACAATTTCAAAACATTTGTTAGGACTGTAATTAAGCTGTAAATGAGAAAAGGATTTGTGGGTGTCTGTTTTTAAGTCTTTTTTTTGAGTTTTGAATTCCTTCTTTCCTCTGTTAAAAAGAAAGTGTTTTTAATATTTAACTAATTAAACTTGCTCTTGTGTTCACTCTTGCACTTGGGTCCTCCCTACCTTTCTACATAAAGTGACAGTATGCAGCTAGCCATCGGGGGCCCCAACAGGAAGGCATGGCCTTTGCGGGCAGCATAACTCCAGGCCTACTAGCCCCTAGCCTGCCTACCACATGCCGGCGGTTCCCCGACCTGCAAACCACCAACCTGCTAGTCCCCAGCAAACTGTCTGTGCTCCTGTTTCTCCTGACCTCCTGTCTGGTAATGTCTCCCATGTTCGGGCATCAGAGATCTTCCCTCATCAAAGACAGCCCCTGGGTCTACAGTTGACTCCAGTCAAGTCCCCTGGACTAAGTCATTGTTTTTCAACCACTGTGCCGTGGCACACTAGTGTGCCGTGAGAGATATTCAGGTGTGCCGTGGGAAATTATTCAATTTCACAAAACTGCTAGTGTTTGGCTAAATCCCAAGTTAAAGATTAATAAAAAAAACATTTATCTGGAAGGACTGGGTGGAAAGAGGCATCCTTGTATTAGAAAATCTATTTAGTGCTGATTTGATGACCTTAAACAAGAGTACAATCTACCCAAAACTCAATTCTGGGGATATCTTCGATTACGCCATGCACTACAGGGGAGTCTTGGGTCAAATTTACACCCCCCAAAATCAGCGGAAAAGTTGGATAAAATCCTTCAGATACTGGGTAAAGGGCATGAAGCAGCCAAGTGTTATAGGATGCTGATGGAATGTGAAGAGGAGATAGGGATCTCAGTCCTGAGACTTTCTTGGGAAAGAGACTTGGGGATATCATATGATAAAGAGGAATTTGCTACGGTTTGTGGCAATTCCCGAACAATGTCAAGGGACTTGAGGTTTAGGCTTATTCAATTTAAGATTCTGCATCGATTCTACTGGACCCCAAGTAGGCTCTTCAGACTTGGGTTGAAGGCTTCAGATGCTTGTTGGAAGTGTTGTGTGGAAGAAGGTACAATGATACATGTGATGTGGTCATGTCCCAAGATTAACCAACATTGGATGAAGATTCACAGCTACATTGTCAGAGTCCTAAAAAAGACATTATGTACTTTGCCCTAAGCTATATATATTAGGAGACTGTAAAGTACTGTCCTCCTTTCCTCAACCACTGAAATCCTGGACACAAACTGTTATCATGATTGGACGACAGATTATTCTTTGAAACTGGAAGAAACATGGAGAACCTCCTTTCCAGGACTGGGTGACTGAATTAGGCAAAGTAGCTGCATATGAAAGGATGTCATATAGGTTGAAAAACACTGGACTAAGTATTCAACAGACTGGGGTTTTGGCAAGCCATGTTTTGGTTGTGTATTAGATGATTATACTGTACATGTAAAGAATAAAATATTTTTGCTTAACTTCAGTAAAGCTGCCTTTCTTTCAAGTTCTTGATGCTCTGTTCATTGAGACACAAGTCATTTGATTTGGAGAGTGTTGTGGGATAAACAACAAAAACATTTGTCTCTTTATATCAAGGACTATGTGATTTTTGATTTATTAATTGCTTGCTGGTTCATGAACAGATTCTTTTAGGATGCCATTCATTAATAGGAATGGATATTGCTTATTATCATCCAACTAGAGTGAGATTTATAGTTCTTCGTCATGTCCTGCACCACCCCAAAAATATAACTCCACATGTACCAGGTGTGATTGGTCCAAGAAAGATTTCCTCATCCTTGTTTCTTAGAGAGCGGACAGGCTCAGAAAAATCGTCCAAATTCTGCTCCAGTGGCCAAACACATCTACACATCTTCCCTCTAGTGTGCAAAATCACACTAGGTGCCTTGGCAGCGTAATGACACAGCGATGCCGACACCAGCGCACAATTATACGGTAAATTCTCTGCAGCTTCTCTAGGCTACCACGTAGGCTGTAACCAAACTTTAGGCTTTGTGAGATCATTATTATTCAATGAACTTCAACAATACAAACAGCAATTTCAGGTTTCAGGATACGTATCAAGTCAGGTGGAGTACTCTAAGAGAAATCGGTTTGGTCAACTTGTCAAGGTTTGCACTGTAGGTACAAAGAGACAGAACAATAAGTAGTAACCTAAACACTGTGAATGAAAACTGTCCATTGTTGATAGAGACCGGATAGTCCAGCACTAAACTAAGCTACTGTTGTTAATTGGTTGTCAAAAGAAATAAGCAGGACGTTAAAGAATCTGCAATTACTAGGCATCTATATATCCATGTAAATGTTACTTCCCAAATATGATAAAAGCATCTAAACACACTCATTAAAAATCTAACTTCATGATCTCTGTGGAAAACAAGTTACCTGCCATCCGACACACTGGAGTCTTAGGAAATAATAGGTACACTTCTCTAATCTATTTTTATAAATCTGTCCCCTATAGCATGCCTGACTTCCTAACTCTTCTCAAGCAGAAGATTAGAGGAGGGCTGGGCTGCAGTGTCTCTGTTGGAGACCGTTGCTGTTGCTCAAATATTCAGGCTTGCGCTGAGCCACAACTCTTCCCATTTAGATGTCAAAGTAACACAACTTTATAAAAAAACATAAGTGACTGCTCTTTAAGACGGTACCACACAGCCCTGGGAGTGCTCATAATGGCAGCAAGACATTGGGGTCTGCTTAAAAAAGAAAACTGAAAAAGAAAATCTCTTCCAATTGCAGCATTTTAAGAGGAAAAAAAAATCAAGGCGCTGCGTACGTCTATGAACTGCTTTAATGGCCATTAAATTCTTCACGTCATTTACCACAAACTAATGCCAACACATAGCAGTTAATCACCATTGCTTTATATTCCAACCAGCTCTAGCGGCAAAGACGAGGTGTGCGTGTCAACCCTTGTGATTACTTGCCAACAATAAGGGTTATGTGCATTCTTCTTGTCGGCTCAACTTAACACAACATACATCTTCACTAAACTGTATCAGCGTGCCTTCACATTACTCTTAATTAAGTCTGAGGATGAGGCAGGAGTTTCTTATACTGCAGCTTGGTAAATTAGGCGCTCAGGGTATATCGTTGGCTCATGTTGGGACAGACATACATTTTTTTTCGTACAGGTAGAAACACTACAGCTTTTTCTTACCTTAATTCCAAATGTAATAAATCATATACATCTGTGGGGGACAGGTTTAGAGCCACGGCTGACTTTTGGTCCTGCTTTCATTAAATCAGTCTAAAATAAGGCCCTGACAGCCCTCAAGTTCATACATAAGACAAATATAATCCAAAGACATCCTTCCAGTTATAGTTTGTTATTAAAAAGGCTTGCATATTTGTCAGTTTTCCATGTTATTCAGGACACTTTCCAACAGACTTACCTAGTTTATCAACATGATAACAGGTATTTATTTTTATGATTTCAATCAGTAATTTTTTTAATCCAAGCAACAAAAAAATAATTCTTTCTGAATATGTTGTGGTTGCACATCCCACTTGCATATAAGATGATATTAATTTTAACGTTTCTGTTTTCAGATGCTGATGTGCAGTGTTGTCCCGCGGGGGCAGACGTCTCATTCGTCAAATCTTCTGCTCAGTAGGAAGTTTAGCATTTACGCCTACTTTGCCACTGTCAGTTAAGTCACAACATGATCCTGCTTTCATTACGGGTTATTTTCACCCATAATGACATGTAGTGGTCCTAATAGAAGAAAACGGATGAACAGATGTTAGAAAGATCCTCTTACTCCTCCAGGCGGTCTTAAAATAACACTTCTCGTAGTTTATCAGTGATAACAACAATGAAGTTGCGGCCTGAAGGCTTTAAGGTCCAGTGTGTGGCATTCGGAGGCATCCAGCAGTGCGGTTGCCTTTCCAAGGTTACAAGGGAACCTATGAGTGCGACTTTAATGTAAAAAGTGAAATGAGCCATTTCGAGAACCCCAAAATGAGCTGTCTCTCTTCATTTTAAATGTTTTCCCTGGCACATTTTCCATTAGTTCTTGTTGTAGGGTTTCAAGGTCTAGTTTCTGTAAAGGTTTCTGGTTTCTCAAGACAATTTTGATTGTTATTTGCATTATATTAAAAATAATAATAATAATAATAATAATAATAATAATAATGAATTGAATTGGGGAAACACAGCTGATCCCACAGATCCCTAAATGCCTATACTACTCTGGACCTTTAGGTATAGAGACAGATTAAAAAAATAAATAAAAATCTTCTAAGAGTGTATAGACAGTTGTTCATTTGTAATACAGTAATATACCGCAGTACATGACGGGCCTAATTTCATGTATGTCTATTTAAAGAGCATTGTCCCTGTTTTAATCATGGGTCTGCATACACCAGTACACAAACTCTATGAATGCCTCAGGATGCACCACGATGGTAGCCATGCTCTTATTTAAACAGAAATCTATCTTTACTTTGCTATATATTAAAATGTAAATGACAAAGGAATAATGAATAACACGAGGTGATTTATTTACAGCTCAGTTACTTTTGTATAAAGCTATGAAAATATGAAGAACAGTCATTTTCCTTTTGATGTGGTTGGTAAGAGAGGTACTGGTTCCTTTAGAAAACAAGAACAAATTAGGGTCTAAGTGGACGTGGCCCTGTATCATCAGATGCAACAAAATTCATGAAATCCATTGATGCAACTCACCTGAAGATGCAACATAACATTTATGAGAAATCCAATCAAATGTGTTTACCATTACTGTAGCGCCACCTATTGGTTGACATGTGTAAACTATTTACACCCTTTTTTTTGGCCACACTATCTACTGGTTAAGTCCCAGCTTTGTACCACCAGCGGTTCGATTTCCAGTCCAGAATGTTTCGACACAATAATAATAATAATAATACGAACAAAAACAATAGGGTAATGACGTTTACATTTTGTATAAAACAATTCTTGGTGTAATTCTAAACATGATATTCTAAATCGTACGTTAGTTTTAGATTTATTTCAGTTTTCTTATTTTGGACTTAAGGACATATTTTTGCTTGATGCAGGTTTTCACACTGGGGGGAGACCCCAGGGCAGACCTGGGGCAGGCTGAATGATTATACATTCCCTATATCTCATTTGGCTTTGGAAGGAGTCAGCTTCCTCCAGGTGCAGCAGGAATACATTGCGGGAGAGAAACGTGGTGGACAATCTCGCTCAGCCTGCTTCTATTGTGACACGACTCCAAGATGGAAAACAGATGAATGAATACATTTTGAGCAGTTTTCTGTTTTTCTCAGGTTTTAGGACCCTAGCAATTTTTTTTTTTTTTAGGTGGTGTGAAATCTTTAATGTCGCCATCATACAAAGGGTGTTGCCATGTCAAAGATCCTGAAATGATCCAATGGAAATTAAATGAAAACACAAAGCACGATAAAGCAATACACCACTGTGTAAACTGCAGTTTACTACCGTGTCTTTGTATTATTCTGTTTATCTGTTCTTTGGTACCATTTTGCTGCTACTTGAGCGACATTTGGCCCATTGTTACAACCAGAGTGCCGAGATGCACACTGCATCTCCCTCCCCATCATTCCTCGCTCTACATCGCCAGCCCCAGCTCCAAACCTTTGGCTGTCCCTGATAAAATATTTAAGATCTGCCATGATTAAAGTGCATCCTCCTCCTCACCTTGGCAGCAAAATCCATTAACCCCAGGAGGATCAATTCCATTGATTCCAATGATAGAAGCTGGAAATGTGCGTGCGGAGGGACGAGGATGAGGTCGAGGCAGAGGGTGTGGGGAGGTGATAGACACAGTATGTTGTTGAGAAGATCGAAGCGGGCCGCAAGGAAAAAAAAAACTTTTTACTCACTGCTCACAGAGTCAAGCTCCAGTATGAAAAATGCATGGGACATCAGTCAGGAACACAATTATTTGCATGGCTCAGAGGATTGAAGCAATGCGTGCAAGCCTCCTTGACACAGGCACTCAGGACGCTCCGGCTGCACAATACAGCTTAACACAGCGTAGCTTAACACAAAAGGCAGGAAGATAGTCAGGCAAGTAGAGGGTGAGAGGAAAAAGAACGCACACAATTGCCATGAAGAAAACCTAGAGGAAGGGCATGTGTGAGCACGTACCAAATTATTTATGCCGTTGTCATCTTTGCCACTGTCACAATGATCACATAAATGTAGAACATACAACTTCTTACATATAAAGTGCTGCAGAAATTCCTCCCTATACCCATCCCACCTTGCTTTATCTGCAGGGCTCATGATTTCCATCGTAGCCAATCATTTTTCTTTTGATGTACTTCCTAAGATGCATGAAAGCATTTCAGCCGGTGGTGAGTGGGGATAATTACACTGGAAGAGTCGGTGAGTGTTTTCAAGAATGACAGTTCTGTGTACCGTGAACATCGTAAGAGATAAAGTGGCACGGATGTGCTGCTAAATTGCCATGCCCCTACTCAGAGGCAGAGGGGTTGAAACTTTTGAAATATGTTTTAATATAGACTTGTCAAATCGAATAATAAGAGCCAGGTCCATGTGGGCTTTCACTGGTCTTTTTTTAGTCAGCCCAGGAGAAGCTAAGGGGAAGATCAATTTAGTTTTATAGATATCTGGCTGAGACACAGGCACAAGACTTAACCATGCCACCGCTCGCATGTGTTTGACTGTGTAGTTAAATGCTGTTGTAGCAGTGCAGCACATGATCAGTCACTGATACCTGACAAAGTCGGGACAATTATAGAGGATGAATCAGATGTAGCCTTAGATGTAGATGAAATATAAAAGATAAGAATTTCATTCACACTTCCCTTTCTACTACAGTCCTAGTCATAGCTGTACTGGCCTGAGGTGATGCTCTAACAGTACAGCACAGCAGACAACAATTTGCTGTTGGTGACACCAGGCTTTTTCTATTCACCTGCCAGAAAAATGCTACACAGTCAGTGGAGTCACTAGTTCTTCTGCCAAAAAATGGAAGTGGGGGAGTTTCTTCGCTACACTGGAAATGCCTTGCACCTGATAAAGATCTGCGGGGCAATCACTATGGGGTTTCATGCGGCCATGGACAAAAGAGTAACGGCGGTGTAGATTCATATGCATCATCCCGCCACCGCTGAGTTAATTTTGTTTACAACGAAATATCTGTCGTAAAAGACACTGACAGCGTAATGACTGTACGGATGAACAGTTAATGGAGATCACGGCAATTGTTGCTCAGCACTCAAAACATAATTTGTTGCTGGGAGTGGTTGGAAGATGAAACCAAACGCGTGCAGACTTTTTTTTTTTTTTCTATGGATCAGTGGAAACCTAGTCCAGCAATTAGTAAAGTGTGCAATGTGGATGTTTGGCGAGGTGGTAATAGGAGATCGCCATTCAGTGCTACCAGCTACCAACCAAAACGGTATGCATTGAGGACACTCAGGCAAAAACTGCACAAAGATAACAACACTAAATGTTGCCTTTAAAAGAGGAGAAAAGTTCCATGGAGACAGCGTCAAGGCAAAAAATATTACACAGAGTGTTATGGAGTTTATCGCGTTAAATGACCAGCAGACAACACAGACAATGCTGCCGCTAGGCATTTAAAATTTGCTTCAAGTGAGCATTTTTCTTCTATTAATAGTACTGCTGCTGAGTAGACGAACAACAACATTAGAGCAGTGTCACTTTCAGTCAGGTTCATGTCAGGCTGCTGGTCCAGAGACTTTCTACAGCTGAACAAATGGACCAATGCTACCTCGAGAAATATTTGTGGCTCAACTGCCCATACTGTGATCGATTGATTTCATACTTTTTACAAACCCACATGTGTGATTGAGTTGCATGGCTTTTATCTGCTATGAATTGGTAACACTTCTGAAATTCCCTTTCAACACTACCCTGTCTTTCATTCAGGTGACACTGGAAGATAAGGCAGCTAAAGTTCACTCCATTTTAGCTGCGGTTTCTGCATCCTTTAGCTTCAGGTGATGCAACTGATTTGCCGTGCTGCTACATTATGTTTTAATAAATGTTTTACAAACTTTACACAGCAAAACATTCTGTTCACGTCAGACATGCAAAACAGAACCAGCTTCGTATCAGTGGAGTAACGTGTCCACATTTATTTGGTATTATTTCGTGGTTTCGTGGCAGCTGTGACTGTCGTTACTCAAAACTCAAAATGTCACTAGATCACATGTAGGCATTTTTATTTAATTTGAAACAAAGACTCTAATCATTTCAGTGTATTTCCAAGCTCTAGTTTATGTATCTCTCATGTGGCTCAGAGCTGATTGTGAGTTCCCATTTAGATGGAGGAGTAAACCGGTGACCATGGAATCCAAAGAAAAAAGTCAAAATCTATTATGCAAATGGTTGGTTGACATTTGAACACAAAACTAGAAAAAACACCCTTTATGACTGCGTATACTTTTATTACCCTTAAATAATAATAAAAAAAAAAAAAAACTTGAAACTGCTGGACTCTGACGTAAAATGAAACATCAAAGCGTTTTTATTATTTTTTTAAATCTATGAATATATCCACATTTTAAAAGTTCCCATGACCCTCTCTAGCACCTTTCTATGCGACACCTGCACACTGTATCCACGGCTACACAGATGTATAGGGAGGGAGACGGAGTCTGCTAGCATTTCATAACAGAATCTGAACTACACAATGGGCCTGACAGCCCCACAGCAGGGGTCTTTTTCCAAGCTGCAAATCCTCCTGTCAATTTGTCGGCTGGCTGTTCTAATGAAGGATGGCCAAGGGGTTATCCAGCTCCCCAGAGAATATATTTCTCCTTCCACTAAGGAGCTATGGTTTACAAGACCACAAACACAGTGGTGTGAAGAGCAGTGCAACAAAAAATGACGGTTGACTGAGGTCAACATCTCTCTATCTCGTCTGACTCTGTGAATTTGTACTATTTATTTCAATTATTATTTATAATAATAATAATACCTTTTATTTTTGGGCGCCTTTCAAACACTCAAGGACACCTTACATAAAACAACAATACATAAAACAAGAATAAAACATACAATGCAATAGCATAAAAGCAGATTACAGTACGCCATTTTAAAAAGATGTGTTTTGAGTCTGGATTTGAAATGTGTCAGAGAGTCTATGTTTTGGATGTCAGGTGGGATCTTCCAAAGGCGTGGAGGTGAGCGACCGAATGCTCTTGAACCCATGGTAGACAGCCGGACTAATGAACAATCTGAGAAACTTCCGCAGCAGTTGGGAGATACAAACTAGATAACATATAAGGGGGTTGGGGGTAGAGACAGGTGAGCAAGATGAGGAGTTCAATTGCTGGTGAATAGTGTCAATTTTATTGTCATGAAATTGTTGCAATGAGCAGTTGAGTAGAGGTTAGCCGGAAAAGTACCTGGTAGACGTAAAATCCTGTTGACCGTGGAGAAAAGGATTCTGGTGTTCCCTTCACCCGACTTTATCAAATCAGAGTAGTAATTGGTTTTTGCTGTGGAGAGAGCATCCTTATAATGAAGAAGATGGTTATGGCACATTTGTTTGTGCACAACGAGTCCAGTTTCTGCGTGAAGACGTTCCAGTTGACGACCTTTAGCCTTGAGCAGACGGAGCTCAGGTGTGTACCATGGTGATGAGTGAGTGAAGGAGACAGTCTGGACTTTTAATGGAGCATGAGTATTTAAAAGGCTGTGAAGATGGTCGTAGTAGTGGCGAACTAGACTGTCAGTTGAGAATAAGTACTCAGTTGCAGGCAGACTGTTGATTACGGCGGTAAGAGCAGATAAGTCAATATTTTTGGTTAGATGGAGACTAGGCGTGACTGTTCATTACGGGATAGGGTTTATTTAATTATAAAAGTATGTGACAAGCACGTGTCCCGTTCTTGCTATAATTTATGTCAACTTAATTCCTTGCTGCTAACAAGAAGAAAAAAAAAAAGGTAAGCCAGGAAATGAAGTACGCCTGAATGATCTGAAATAAAGTTATTTCTTGTTTTTCTTACTTTCCACATCATAACTGTATGTTCAATTTGGCATTGTTAAATCAAGTCATTCAGACCACGCTGAGCTGCGACCTGAATAAAGTGTGATTTATTAAAGCACAAGCGCTGTGGTGTTGGCAGATCAAGGATGTCAAAGTTAATTAGCATCTGTTAGGACATGACAAGCTGGAGTCAAGTATGCAGAGTACCAATTAAGCCATCTACTCGTCCTAATTAAGCTTTAATTAGTTGAGAAACTTTGTTCCACGTCAGCTACTTTTGATTCTCCGTTAGAAACTACAAATAAACACAATCTCTCAGAGCTAACTCGCCTTCATGACTACATCCAGTTTATTAATTCAGCGTTAAGACGCATCCATGGGTTAAGTAGGCGTTTCAAACTACATGAAAGGTTACAGTTACAGCACACACGATTCACTTCTTACTGAAAGCCGTGTGCATCCACGTGTGTGGAGGACTAAATAATGTTGCTGCTAATTACAACCCAACTTTCAGACCACATCTCCGATCACATCTTAGAATTAATGGCACTTTAACTCAGCCTCGTTTGCACAGTGAGAGGCTTAATGAGTACATAACTGCAATCATGACGTATATTAATCAATCATCCTTGTTTGCATTATCTAAAATTGAGTGGCTTCTCTTTTCATTACATTTGAATCCAGCAACCACTCTTTGGTGGCCCTGTTCAGTCCATGCTCAAGTGAAACATGTCTGAAATATCCAAATCATATTTAAACTTGTAAGTGTAACACACTGGTTCCTTACATGACACTAATTGAATAAAATTAAAGTGCAAATCTAATGAACCGTTTGTTGAGATGTTGTGCTTAAAAGGGAAGCATTTTCTTCAAGTTGCCTTGATTTGACACGAATCAGAGGCTTGGTAGCCTACAGTTATATGTAACGTATGAAAGATTTTTAATTTAATCCCTTTCAAGCTTGGCTGTAAAATGTTATGGTCTGCACACACCAAACAGACAGCACAGAACAACTGGTAACTGGTCGACTATGACATTGTCACATGTCTGGACCAAAACATTTCAGTTGAACACATTGCAGAGACTACAGCCAAAGGACAACCAGCATGTACGATCTGTAGCTGGGGGACATCATGCCATTTAGAAATTACCCCCCTACGTCTATGTTTCGTGTGGGATAAATAAACTCTGTGTTTTACTCCAATTTCCCATCCATGGTTGTGATATCTCTGCTACTTTCTTTCACAGCTTTAGTTAGTTTGCAAATTCAGATTAATAATAAAAAAATATATTTTACAAGATAAAACATGATGTGATGAGACTGTATTGATCCCAGGGGAAAATTTACGAACTATGAATCTGTCAGTATTTAAAATCGGCTCCACTTTTACCAACGTGATGAACACATTAATGCTCGACTTAATAAAATCCAACACATCGAAATCTGCTGCCACGCACGCCATCCATCTCAGGACCTCCAAGATTTGAGCTGTTTTTTTTTGTTTTTTTTTCTGTGAATGGATCAGCGACATCTCGGCTTTGCACCCTAACAGCTGTCCAAACTTTGATTTGTAACACAATCGTCCTAATTCTTAAGTGACAAGATGCAGAAAACAGCAGCGAATCAAACAAAACACTTGAAAAAATAAAAACACAACCCTCAAATCACAGAGATGCCAGTTTGCACTGGATTAGTATTATCACAGGGCCTCTGTGCAAGGAGAAATAGGGCTGATAATTTGCGGTGTAATTTTTTACTTTACAAATTGTAGACAGGCGTGACTTATTCGCACAGAATTAAGATCTCTGAATTTATTACAAATTACTAGAGGTCCCCAGGTGAAAGTACGACCTGTATGAAGTCTATATCCGTCATTCAAACAGAGACACCTGAAGAGTAAGGACTGGATAAAAGAGACAGAGCTGCAAACCACCACACAGGGCAGATCTTTCCTTAATCATAGTGATCAGTTGATGTACAGTTTGTTGCTTGTTCTAGACAATCATTGTGAAAATATCTGGGCATTGGAAAGTTCAGATGACGAGTTGTTTTCTAACTTTCATGGTCTCTGTTTTTCAACAGCCAATCAAAGTGATGTCTCACAACAACAGGCTCGACTAAATTGCCTTGAAGCAATGGTGAATATGGCAAAACCAGCCTAGTTTGTTTGCTTAGCCTTAAATGTTTTAATTCTGACCAGATCTATCTATATATATATATATTTTTCTCCATTTATGTTCAGTTTGTTTTATTTTTTACTTACGTGACTTCTTTTGAATGTTTGGAGGTTGTGTAGTCATGCTCAGTCTGGTTTTATTGTGCTTTATATTTTCTCACCTTTTTTGTAAGATTTGTCAGATTCTGATTATAAAAATCCTCATTGTAAAGTTTGAGGAAAGGAAAGGAAGAGCCTCTGCTGGTGGGAGACAACCAGCCAAAACCAGGGTAACAGACGCTGACAACAATGGTAACTGATTGACCATTGTTGTGGTCATGCCGTGGCCCTCAAGCTTGGTTTATGCTCCCGCAACGTCTACGCAGAGGTGTTGGTATTTGGAGACGTGAACGGGGAAACGCATCTGAGACCAATTTGAGTTGTGTTCTGCATGGCCTCTACGAGTTGTTATATTTCTAGGAAGGTGCATGTCAGGCTACGCCATAAACCAAGAGCTACGTCGTATCTCCAGGCAGAAGTGACGCACGGCTATAAATCAAGCTTTAAGATTTCAAGAGGAGAATTTCACTAACTCCAGGTTTCCAATGCCAGAAAATAAGGTTTTTCGCATTTTCTACCTTACTCTGTACTTTTAATCAGGCTTACAGCTCAGCACTGTATTTAAAAAAAAAAAAAAACACACACACTAACAGAAATCCATCACCAATATGGCCTTTACCCCTTAATTGTCTGCTATGCAACAACAATGAGGAATCAAAGCCTTTGAAGATAAAGAGAAGCCATTAAGCTTACACTGCTGCACCAATCATTATCAGCCAAATCCCAGCGACAAGGCTCATCACAGGGGTAAAATAAAGAGCAGATAAGGCTGGAGCTAATGATGATTTTTTTTTTTTCTCCCAGCATCCAGAACGAAAGGATACAAATGGGCAGTAAAAAGCCCAAAGAGGTGTCACTGAAAGACTTGAGGGAGCTGACAGAAGATTATCACCAGGGTTAAAAGCTTTCTGAAGAGACCAGACTGAAACAGCCCAGTCACTTTTATGTGGATTACATTTTTTCTCATGGTAAAGTCTCTGCTATATGGTAACAAATCAAACGAAGTGGAAATGTTGAAGTAATCTTTTTGACAAAGGTGACGGATGAAAAGGCGTTTCCAGACATCATTTTTCTTTCCATATCATCTCAACAACTTGACAACAACAACAGTAAACCTTCCACTGTCAGACGGTGAGAACGAGGGTGCCAACAATCTAATGACATAAGTCTAATAACCTTGATTTAATTAGCTACATTGATTATAAAGCTGTCAGACTCCACCGCAACAGATGTATGTCTGCGATACGTATACAGCACAGTTCTCATTTATGGGGTCTGTTTAGAGCCGCTCTTTAATGAGTTTTCCTGCCTATTTCATTTGTTTGTGTTGAATTCAATCTGCTGCCTCAAAGTGAATTCAATATAAACCTTTGAGACTCCCTCAACTGGGGCCAACGTACACAAGACATAATTACGCTCTAACAAAGGATCTGTCATTTATCATTCCATTTACAGTGGTATCAGGCAAGTCAAGTGGCTGAGTTTAAGCAATCCAATAATATTTTGCCAGTGTGCACTTAAAGTATGCAAGCCTAGGTAAAGACACTCGAGTCCTGTAATATGCAATTAAATGCACATAACAAGCAGAGCATGCACACAAACTCTGTATTTGGATAAATGTTGACGACTGGTTCAGGTAAATTCTTAATTAACAGTGCATTTATTATGTGTATGTTTATATACTTTTTTTTTTTTTTTGGTCTTGTTTAATAGTCGGTTTTCTTATTGGAGTACAATTCTGACTGCAAAGGTATTTCTTCTCATTCTCTGTTTCGCTATATCCAAGCGGTGATGGCGGATCAGGCTCTACTGTGTTGAAGCGTATTCCGCTAAAGCTTTGATCAGGAGGCTACAGACTACATACCACATAACAGGCGAAGGACTGCAGTGCTTGCACAGCAGGTGGGGGCTAATGCAGGGACACAGAACATGGAGATGGGAGGAAATCTATAGAAATACAGCACTAACTTATGTATGTTCACTCACCACGAATATTTGCACAGAAGATGTCTGACTTTATTACCACTGCCCACGTGTTCTATATTTAGTCGTGTCAAGGCGTAAAACTGGAATTCTTTGACAACCTATGTTTTTTACATTAACAATAAAGCCCCGAAGCTTTACCCCATTTTATGTCCCAGCAGCTGTTTTCAGCATAAAAAGCTCTGCATGCAGTTAACATGTCCCTGAAACAAAGTGGAGCATTTCGCTACTAAAGAATCAAATGGTTTCCTCACAACTTGAAGGAAATTAAAAACAGCACAAAAGAAAGCGCATATTAGACATTTTTAGTAAATATACAGTTTCCTGATGTTTAAAATGTGATATTATATATATTTCTTTAGAGGCTCAATAATTTAGATGTCACTGGATTATGTCCCTTCCTTCCAGTTCCTGTTAACACCAAACCTAAATGGTTCTCAGTGATATCCTTTAACAGCATTAAACTAACGTTGCTGCAGTGGTGTCACAGTCGACTGCATTTGCATATACTACTAATGGCTCGTGCTGTTGTATTGCTTCAGACGATGGTATCAGTGGGTCGCAGGATGGTGGGAAAGCTGTCTCCTGCTTCTCTTACTGCTTCACTGCATGCTGTACCCCCCAAAAGCACCAGCTCCCTCCATAATTGATGAAGCACGTCTGAAGTTGGACCCTGCTCTCAAAGATATTCCTAAGTTTGTTTGTTTTTTTTTTTTTTTTGGTTTTTCCCCCGTTGATGTTTCCCTCCCATGTGAAAGATGATATACAGATGATCTATGGCAGTTTGTGCATGTCCTGGTCGCAAACAAAAACAACTGTCTGAATAAAACTCTTAAAAGATGAACTCTCCAGCCTGAAGCCTCATGTCAGCTGCATGGCTCAGCTCGCCCAGACTCGTTTCTGGGGTGCAGGAACCTTTCTCGACTTCACTTTCCACTGCAGAGAGCACGCTCTCAGCGCATTTATGACGTCATCTTAAATTCATCCATGCAGCAGCGCTTGTTTGATTCTTTCATGAGCAACCAAACTGAGGCACGTCTGTACTGAGTCAATTGAAATGTAGCGAGTTTGAAGTTCTGCGTGGAAACTCAACCCTGGTGGCACAAAAAATAAATAAAAAATAAATAAAAAGCAGTCGATATTAGCATCACAATGGAAAATTGAAAAATACTGAGAACAATCCAGCTGTGTCAAGCCTTACCATACAGTGAAAATGTGGCTTAACGCAGAGTTGACAAGAGAGAGTGAGCTGAGATCCTTCAACACAAGAACATGAATATAACACAGACCAAGTGTGACATGGGATTTACACGAGGGAGTCGCTGACATTTCTGTTCTGTTCAAAGGTACAGAGCAGCTTTAGTGTGAAAGCTCTACAACCTCAGATTTCTCCTTGATGTTCCAATCAATAAACTTGACTTAATATCTGGAGGCACTGATGCAGTGTGTGTTTGGTAATGCATGTAAATGATATGTACCTGCATCCTGTGAGCAGTGTTAAGTCGCCTGGAATGGGCCAGAGGAAAAGCAATACACAGAAAAATACCTGGAAGGGATACGCCAGAGAAACCAAATCAAGTCTCAATCGTTTTTATTTAAGTAAATGAAATAAGGTGACTCAACGGCAAGTAAGACCGTAACCCAAACCAAGATCATAGCTCAAACTATCAACTTTTTAAAGAGAACAGAAGGGAGTAAATTACCGAGCTCAGATAAATGACCCAGGCAGCCACAAAGCTGCAACCAAAATGACCCCCTTTGGCACCAACTGTGCCTCCTCTCTCACCCTTTGCTCTTCCCAGTCTGATGAGCAAACAGGAACAGCTGCGCTCAACAATCGCCTCCAAGAAGGAGCGAGGGAATGCCTCGAGCAAGCAAGGGAGAGAGAAAAAGCAAGACACACGCACACATACAAAAGACACAAACAACTTGCCAAACTCTCTCGGCACGCAACCATAGAAGAAAGTTTTGGAGCTGTCTTATTAATCTTACTTGCCAGTCTTACAGAAAACTGTACATGAAAGCGAATGGCTCAGGCAATAGCTGCCCAACGGCATCAAAACATTTTAAAGGAACTCCAGGTAGAAGTGCAGAACAAGTAACTCCATAAAAACAAGAACGACGAGGATACACTGAAGACAAAGCTAAGTGGTTTAGGGAGCTATTAATGTTAAGTGTAACTCACAGGTGAAGTGAAACTACTCATGTTACAACAGAAGGTTCTCTAAGAAACCAATTATTGTTATAAGAAGCACCGTGTCTAGAGTTCGTGATATGGACCCTTTGGAGGTGCAGCAGTTCTATCTATTATTTCCCCCAGTTTCCAACTTTTGAAGCTGCTTTTGCAACTCGGCTGTCTATCTAACTGTCTGAGGGCATCTTCTATTCACGGGAAATTGGATCCAAGAGCTTGCAGCTTGCTTGAAATCACAAAGTAGATAATCTGCAATCCATCTATATATCCATCCATGTAATGCAATCACAAATAAGACTCATAATCACACTTAATTAACAGTTAATGTTGTACAGGGATAATTAAAATGAAATTAGTCTGGTGTTATTTCTTCATTTATTATTGCCAACAAACTCAATTAAATTCAAATTGAATCTGCTACTAAGTATTACCTGTGTATGGAAGGTTGATATACTGCAGCTTGCTTGCAGCTCTGTGTGGAGACTGCTGCTGCTGCTGCTGTAATACTACCACCGTAACACACCATAACAATGTCATCCTCATTCATAGGTTTGTATCGCAGGCACAAGTACAGATCACCCTGATACAGAACAAAAACTTTTCTTGGTTTGTAACTCATTGTGCCACACAAAACAAAAATCAATGTGCTCTGCCTTTAAAGCCTTTTCTCTTCTTTGCTCATTACCCTCAAGTGTCCCATCAATAAAAGACAGACAAATGTCCCGCGTGTCCAGACACCCAGGAAAGGAGTTCAGTGCTACACGTTAATTGTTTTTAAATTTAATTAACTCTGCTAAAGTATGTGAACTATTAAATTGCAAAAAGCCCCAGAATGGTTTCCCAGGACTTATAACTCATCAATGTGCCGGTGAATCAATCAAAATTATATTACAAGCAATAAAAAAAAAAATGCACATCTTTAAACCTGTTACTTTCACATAAATGTTAGTTAACAAGTCTAAAATCATTGATTAACTGGATCTGGGTTCTAGTTTCCTTTCTGCTATTTGTAATACTAACACAGACTCAACAGTGGCTTCCATTCAGGTGACGTTTGATGCTTGAAGGGTCAACCTGAATATTAAGTACTCAGCTCAATTTTCAATATTTGTGTCCAGCTGTTGTTAGGATGCTATTTAATCACTGTCACTGCCTTTTTGGAGTGAAGTATCCACACCTACTTTAATTTCCCAAGTACTAATTTCCAGTTTCCCAGCGGCAGAAGTTTCTCCAGCCAATTCTGTATTGATGTTTCCACATCATGGCCAAAGGGCCCCGGCTAGATTAAGCAAATTGGTTTCACGTGAAGGCCTTTCAGTTCGAAGGTCTCAAATCCCCTCTGCATGCCGGCCTTAAAAATCAACAACAAAGCCTGGAATCTGTAGTCTGTCCATCTGTCGTAAAACCTCTTGGGTGGCGCCATCCTGATTATTCTCAGCAACAAAAAACTACAAGCAAAAGCATCATGTCTGCAGTTGCAGGTTTAAAAAATTAAAAAGTGTGAGTATAAAAATGCTGCGGAGAACACTGGAGTACATGACTAATGAGTAACAGCTCAAACTGTCCTAAACCTTTAAAAAATAATATCGAATGAGCAAGGATTTTTTTTTTCCTAGGGGGAAAGAGATCACTGTACTGTAGGACCCTAGGAGTCTAAATGGAGAAGCAGATATAAACAGGACAAAGGTCCTGTAGTGGACATAAGTTAAAGTATTGATGTGTGTTTAACACAGCCTGAACCGTCGAGTCAGCTCTTGACTCCTGTATCCTCAATAAAGAGAGGGTTTTCGTCCGTCACCTACAAAGCAGTAAACTGTGTTGATCCAAGCTCACAGCATAACTAGTCAACCACCGTAGATCTTGTCACACTTTCCAGTCCACGAGTCCAGACCGAAGTCATAGAAGGAAGAAAGAAACTGTGGTCAGAGTCCCGCAGCTATAAAACACTGTAATCGCCTTATAAGTCTATTTCAAGGATCCATTTATATAACCTTGCGTTTAATTGGGGTTTTGACTTATGTACTTATTTAGCTATATACCATTTTATTGTTATTGCCCCAGCCGCTTTATAGTGCCACATCAAGTATTATTTATATAGAGACTTGTTTTATTTTCTGTATGTCTTCTTACATGGTTTTCACAGCTCGCCTTCTCTGTGCTGCTTCACAATTTCTTTGTTATTAAGTTGTTAACTACATCACTGGCTGTAAAACACTTTGTAGATTATTTTTAGAAATGTGTGCAATAAAAGCATAACACACTTTTATTAGATCTAAGCAGAGTAGCACGCCCACATTAACATCTTCAGCTCAGCGCTGAAGGAAAAAGATCTTTTTTTATTTTTTTTGCCATCAAATATTTGACAAGCACAATCCTCATCCCCAGACAGATGAAAACACTGGTCTACGGCACCAGTCACACACTCTCTCCTAACTTAACAATCATTTATCCCGGTAAAGGTAGAATTTCTATTTACCATCATAAATTTATACACACAGTACATAAATACTGGACGATATAAACACCAGTTAGTACATTTGCATGTTTGTCTCACCAGTTCTGCTTCTTTTTTATCTCCTAAAAAACAAAAAAATGGAAGAAAACGTATTCTTATTGTTAGCAAGTTCCCATTATCTCACTTTTTTTTAAAAGGATGACGACGTGAAGTCTACTATAATAACTACTAATATACTCTAATGCAGTGAGTTACAAAGGTATGTTTTCTTAACTTGCAAAATCACACATTTTTAACACACATTTAACAGTAACGTTAACTGTAGTTTTAATAGTAAAAAATTGTATTAAATCATACTGATCTTCATTTGGAAGATCCAGTTAAAAAGTACGACGACAGAGAAGAGCTGGACAACCGCAAAGCCACACGCAAGATATACTAAGCGAAGGTAAAATACTACAAATTTACAAAATCAATGACAACATTCGTTTTGTGAAAATATCTCCTTTATAACTTTGCAAAACTGTTTAGAAACTCCATACTGAATTGAACTCAGAAAATCAGCAGCAACAGCGACAATGCCCTTGTTGTAAATAAATGATAATATCTGAAACACCTTTTTCTGTCAGTACAAATAAATAAATGTGTCTGCTCTATTGAAGACATTAAGTTATAAATAAATCGAGCCAGGCAGAAATACAGTACTCATGCTTTTAAGTTGTGCTCAGTAGCTAGATTTTTTAAAAAGTTCAGTGTACAGTACTTGTGATCCCAATTTGAATTAATGAAGCAAATGTGTTAAGCGAGCAGGGATTGAACTCCAATTGAAAGCTTTAAGGCATTGGCTCAGGCTTCATTAAGAATGGCTGGCTCTTCAAAAACAACCGTTAAAATCAGCATGTAATTATTAGGCAAGTGAGATGAATTCCTAATCTGTGAAGCTGCAGGGCTTCCAGCCCCATGGCCAACAAGGCACAGCAGTCCAGCTACACAGGATGGAGCGTGCACACATCCGATAGTGCTCTGCAGGTGTTGGTTTAAGAAGGACGGCAAAAAGTGAAGAAGTTCTGCATCGTCTTTTGTTAGCGTTTCACAATGTGAGGCTCGGATCGCAAAGAGGGCTGCTGTCGGTGAGTGGTGCTAATGTGGACGCCGATGTATTAACTCCTTTATGAACCAAACAAATAAATAAATAATTTATTGTCAATTCAAACCCTCTTGTTGGTGATTCTCACCTTGCTCAAACACAACACAATGAATAAAACACCTTCATCAAGGTCACTCAGTAAAAGTTTGGCATTATAATTTAAATTTTACTGTTTTTCGTCTAAGGCGTACAGGTACATCTTATCATTATCTTATTGATCAGCTAAGCCCAAATCACCTCTTTGTTTCATATATATATATATATATATATATATATATCATACATATTACAGACTTTTATAAATTTTTCAGTCCACTCTGGCAAGCTAAAATTAAGAGGACTGGCTCCCTGCCAGGCTGACAAGCACAGTCAAGTGATGTGTTTGTCAGAGCAGAGATCTACAGTCAGTCCATGTTCACTCAGATGTCAAATACTCTATGTTTAAAGCTCAAACTGGCATCTTCTCTCCGCCTCCCAAACCTCACTCCTGCTGCATTATTCATTAAACTTACATAGACAAAGGAATGGGGAAGAGCGCTCAACTTTTCCCCCCTTGTTTTGCTGTGTACTGGTTAATGCCAGTTGTTTGGATCTATATTCAAATGGAGCAGAGGCGCAAGGTCATAACAAATATCACAAAACAGCCTGACCATAATGTGCTTACATCAGACATACATATTAGACACCCACCCACTCTTGACTGCCTGAAACTTTTGCATAGTGCTGTATGTCATGGCAAGTATGACCAGTGAGTGCAGACCAAAATTCATCTGGACGCGACAACGAATCAGAGCAACGAAAGATGTGAAGTAGTACCAAGCCACAGATGAATATGAACAGAGTGCAGAGATAAGTTGTGCAGCACTGATACATCTATGAACGATGCTGCTGTATCAACCATACAAATTTGAAAACAAGAAAGGCAGGGTCTGTTTTTCAGTGACTTGTTGATCTTGGGGGCCGTCAACGGCACTCCACATAAATGGTTGCATTTAGCCCTGCACAGTCAAGGCCAGGTCTCATTGAATGACAGGGGGGTATCAAATTCTCCATGATCAAATGAAATGAAGCTCTCTAGGTAATATATCAAAGGCATCTTGAAGGTTGTGTTAAATGTTAAAAACACAGCCATCAAAATATCCTAGATCATGATTATAGTATAATTGTCATTATATTTAGAACTGTTGTAATAGAGAGTGAGATTTCTTTTCACATGCAAATCATCAGAATTACAATCATGACAGATTAGTCTGAGTCTGAGATGCCAGTGGTCTTTTACAAGCAGGGCTGGGTACCGCACAATTATTTATTTATTTTATAAATGGAGTATTTCATCTGATTGCATTTCTAAGAATAACACAGCAAGTGAAGCCCTCTGAGTTTAATTACAGATTTTTTGAGTTTTGGTTCGTATGTACAGTACTTCATGTTGTTCAAAAAACACTCGAGCCTTCATGACTAGCGATCTCAGTCATGAAGCAGTGGATTAGTCCACAGATCAAGATAAGTATATAAAAAAACAAACCAACCAAAACCGCAGTATGGAGACTCTGGAGACGACTTTCATCTATTATGCTGACCCAACTGGGTAAGGTGTACATGCATGAGCTGGATTTTTAACTTCTGAACTACCAAATCAAATGCCAATGAATATATTGTGTAAAAAAAAAAAAAAAAAAAAAAAGGTTTTGACAGTATGTCACAGCCTTCATGTAAAAACCTCTAATAACCTGGACGTTTCCCTTATAAAAGGAACTCTGCTATAAAGTTGCTTTTCTTAGCTCTTGACACTTTGACATTTTAGACGTGCATTTTCTGACATAAAATCAACGCTGGTAATTAGATGCAAAGCATACTACTTATCTAATATATGTACATCCAAGGTAGGCCAGAGATTACAAGGTCTTGGAGCAAAACATTCAAAGCTTTCTCTCTCTGTACATCATTACTACATGTAGCAGACCACAGCCAGACAATGGTGAAGCTTACTGATGTTTCAAAGAAGCCTTTATTTATGCTCGGCCGTCATCCTTATTTGAACATAAATCTCCTTTCCTTTCCTTTATATCCATTCTTCTTTCAACACCGTAAGAGCTAAAGGACAGATAAATGAAATAAAATGAGCTCTTATAAAATAAATAAAAATAACCTTCGTAAATGATTTCACCCAAATATACCTTATGACAATATATTTGAGCCTCAATCAACATTTCACATGAGATAATGACAATAAAACGGTTGCCATAACCACATTAACGGAATCAAAGACTGTTAGCTCAGCATCACCACCATGAGGCCAAACCTATATGCCTGCTATGCAGAGGCTAGCATAAGCATGACGATTAGCGTACAACAATTAGCATTTTTCCCAACACCGAATCGAACAAATTACACATGGCTAAACATAATAACATGTTGTTTACACAATACCTTGTTCCCAATTCCAGCTGGGTGCTTAACCGTATGATGTAGAACCCTTTAGAAGCAGAATTATCATGCCTTACTACACCGTTTGCCGTCTGCTCGGAAAAACGTAATCAACAAAAAAAAACGAGAGCTTGTTACTTCCGGCGTCCGATCGCCAAAATAAAACACACAGGAAGTGAATCTCCCTTTTACCAGAAATGTCATTTTAGAGTTACTTACACTCCCACCAATCATGAGTGAATAATGGAACAACATACCATTTTACATTAAGAATGAATGATTCTAACAAGGTCTAAAATGACCTTTCTTAAATAAGAACACACATACAGCAACTTATGACACCCTTTAACCACTGTGCCAATATGATAAGGTATGAGAGAAGAATACTATGAACCATAGGAGAAGAAAACTAGTTTAGTCAGCTTCTAGCAACAGAACTAGTTTCTGGATTGGGCGCTCTACTTCGGAAATCTTGTGGAGACGCTCCCCATTTTTGCCAAGCTTCCTGTCAGCGAGGCAGATCTTAACCCTCCTAACAAGTCCGTCTTTGTGCGTAGTGGTTCCTGTGACTCTAGCCAATCTCCACTCATTCCGATGAGCTTCATCCCCTTTCATCATTACGATGTCTCCAACTTGCAAGTTCCTTCGGGGGGTGTGCCACTTTTGTCTGAGAGCAATATTGGCAAGGTACTCCCGTCGCCACCGACTCCAAAACTGTTCTGCCAAGAATTGGACATGACGCCACCTTTTCCTTCCATACATGTCCTCCCTGACAAATTCTCCTGGAGGAGGTAAGACCTTGGCAGATTTCATAGTCAGGAGATGGTTTGGGGTAAGCGGTTCGAGACTGTGGGGATCGTTGAGGTTGTTAACAGTCAATGGGCGGCTATTAACTATGGCCATAGCCTCATAGAGGAAGGTCCGGAGCGACATGTCATTTAGCCTGCCAGGGGAAAGGGCAAGTGTGGAACTTAGAACGCTCCTCACGGTCCTAATCTGTCTTTCCCAAACCCCTCCAACATGACTCGAATTGGGTGCGTTCATGACAAAGTCACATTGTTTGTCAGCAAGAAATGCAGCCAGCCGGTCTGCATCCACTTCCTTGAGAGCGTTTTTGAGCTCGTTTTTGGCTCCAACAAAGTTGCTTCCTTGGTCAGACTTAATCTGACGGACAGCGCCCCGTATGGCAATGAAACATCTTAACCCGTTGATCAGGGAGTCTGTGGACATGCTGTCAAGCATCTCAATATGGACAGCACGGGAACAGAAGCAAGTAAAGAGTAGTCCATATCTCTTGCTCTCCTTTCTTCCTTGCTTCGTAAGAAATGGGCCAAAGCAGTTCATACCACAGAAAGAAAAGGGGGGTGATGGTTCTACACGTTCTGTGGGAAGATCAGCCATCATTTGCTCTTCAGTCAGTTTCCGGTGTCGTCTACAGGTGACGCATTGATGAATGTAGGATGCTACTGCCCGGTTAATTCCTGTTATCCAGTAGCCATTAGCCCTAATCTCATTAATGGTGAGACCTTTACCTTGGTGTTTTATCCTTTCGTGATAGTGTGCAATCAACATTCTTGTGATGTGATGATCTTTGGGGATGATTGCAGGGTGCTTGACGGGGATAGGAAGAGAGGATTTGCTCAATCTTCCTCCCACCCTGAGGACACCAACTTCATCAAGGAATGCATCAAGAGAGTAGAGTGGATTGTGAGATGGTAGAGGAATCCCTTTGCTCAGCAGTTTCACCTCCTCTCGATACACCTTTTTCTGCAGACTTTTGATTATGCAATGTTCTGCATCTTCTCGTTCTGTTACAGAGGTGAGGCTGTTCGACTTGTTCTTGCTGATGCGTCTTAAAATGCGTGCAACAGCTCGAGTAGCACTTGACCAAGAAGAGAACCTGCACAAGCGGTCAGCCAGGCTATCTTGTTCTGTGATCCTTGTGGTGAGTGCTGAAGCACTTCTGACCTCTGGATCTCCGATAGTCAACTCTGGAATTTCATCTTCTGGCGGCTTTAATTCCTTGTTCCACAAAAACTTGGGTCCAGTGAGCCAGGTAGATGACAGAAGTTCACTGGTGGTCAAACCCCGGGAAGCGTGGTCCGCAGGATTCTCCTTGGTAGGTATGTATCTCCACTGGTGAGGAGCTGAGTTCGACTGAATCTTCTGAACGCGATTCGCTACGAAGGTATGGAACCGCCGTGCTTCATTTTTTATATATCCTAAGACCACCTTCGAGTCGGTCCAGAAGAACTCCTCAGTGTCAGCAGATCCGAATTCCTCCTTAAGCAGGTTGCTTGACTTCACTGAAACCACTGCCGCCGTCAACTCCAATCTTGGAATGGTGGTGAGTTTTGTCGGTGAGACACGCGATTTTCCAACAACTAGGGCACAGTGAACATCTCCCTCTTCATTTTGCAGTCGCAGATATGAACACTGACCGTAGCCCTTAGTGCTGGCGTCGGAGAAATGGTGGAGCTCTGCCTTTAAGACCCTTCCGAATCCAGCAGGTGAGTATGGGCGGGGTATGGTAACATTATCCAGATGGACCAAATCACTTCTCCACTGTTCCCATTGCAGACAAAGTTCGTCAGTGAGAGGATCGTCCCAACCTGTGCCACGTCGACACATTTCCTGAAGGATGATCTTCGCCTTGAGCAGGATGGGTGCCACAAGCCCCAGAGGATCAAACAGAGACGCTACTGTGGACAGGATGCCCCGGCGTGTAGCAGGCTGGTCCTTGAGGCTGACGTTAAGCCTGAAGTGGTCAGTCTCCACGTCCCATTGAATCCCGAGAGCTCTCTCGAGAGGCAGATCATCGAAGGCGAGGTCCATATCCGTAACATTGGTTGCCCGTTCAGAGGTTGGTATACTCTGTAGTACGTCTCTGTCGTTGGACACGAACTTGTGCAGTCTAAGACCACCCTTGGCACAAAGTTCACGCGCCTCTCTGGCAAGCTGAGTGGCATCGTTAGCACTCTCTACACTCGTGAGGCCATCATCAACATAAAAGTCCCTCATGACAAATCGTGCGCCTTGGGGGTAGATGTTGACATTATCCTTAGCCAGACGCTTCAACCCAAAATTTGCGCATCCAGGAGAGGACGCTGCGCCAAATAAATGCACTTTCATGCGGAACTCACTAGGCTGTGAGTTCAAGTCTCCGTGCTTCCACCAAAAAAAGCGCAGGTAGTCGCGATCAGCTTCCTTAACGTGGAATTGATGGAACATCTTCTCAATGTCGCACATCAGAGCAACAGGATGCTTTCGAAAGCGGATGAGAACTCCACTCAAGTTGTTTAGCATGTCAGGTCCAGAGAGAAGATGGTCATTCAAGCAGGTCCCTTTGTATCTGGCCGAGCAGTCGAACACTACACGAAGTTTATCCGGCTTCTTCGCGTGGCGTACCCCATGATGAGGAATGTACCATCTCTCTCCCTTTCTCCCACCGTCTTCGATCAGCTCGGCGTCTCCTCTTTCAATGATCTCTTCCATGAACTTAACATACTGCTCCTTATATTTTTCATCCCGTTGCAGTTTCCGTTTAAGGTGGTTGAGACGTATCATGGCTGATTCCTTGTTGTCAGGCAAGCTGGGTCTGGTTTTGAAGGGCAGAGGCATTTCATAATGACCATGTATGTTCTTCCGTATGCCCTCCTCTACCTTCTTGAGAAATGTGATGTCATCTTGTGACACTGTTTTTTCACCTTCGCTGCCATCCTTGAAATCTGATTCCAGGATACGGATCACATCGACAGGGGTAGCTGGAGGCAGCTCCTTAACTGTGATCCTATGACACAGATGACTTGTGCTCAGGGAGTCATGGCTTGGTGATGAGCGCCCCACTATGCTCCATCCTATGTCCGTTTGTATAGCATAGGGTTCCTCATCTCCTCCTAATATGACTCGCCTTG
Organism: Chelon labrosus; assembly: GCF_963514085.1. Classification (NCBI taxonomy): domain Eukaryota; kingdom Metazoa; phylum Chordata; class Actinopteri; order Mugiliformes; family Mugilidae; genus Chelon; species Chelon labrosus. The sequence continues at coordinate 16,744,726 of NC_140338.1, read as the reverse complement.
GAGCCATGGCCCTGGAGCAGTTGTAGCCAATGAGAAGTCCTACTTCGCAATCCTTCAGTGGTTGTATTTCGTCAACTATTTCTGCAAGATGACTCCACTGTTTTGCTGTCTCACAAGTAGGAATATGGGAGCGGTTTATTGGTATATTGTCCTTTGTGTAGGTAACTGGAAGATTGACTTGTATGGCAGAACTATATCCTCTTACGCGAAGGCCTGAAACTCTCTCGCTTGTGATGACTGTATCCTTTCCACTCATGGTAGTCAACTTCAGCTTCACTGGAAGCTTGTCTGCATCAAGACCCTTGCTCACTTCTTGGTCGATGAAAGTAGTGTCACTCTGGGAGTCAAGAAGGGCGTAGACAAGTTTCTCAGCCTTAGGATTATTTTTGGAAGACACCCACACTGGTATCACCATTGATGTACTGAAGGAACCTTCTGCTGTTACACTAAGTGATGTTGCAGCAGGACTTTGACTTGATCCTTCTTCTGTTGAGGACCTTTCCCTCACATAGTTGTTATCATGAAGGGCTGTAGGATGCCTTCCCTTGCAGGTGTCACAGAAATGACGATGGCGACAGTCTTTCGCGCTGTGGCCCATTTTTAGACATCCATAGCAGAGTTTCTGCTCCTTTACGTACTTTCGTCGCTCGCCCAATGACATCTCTGTGAACTTGAAACATGCATGGAGCTGATGTTTAGCATCTTGACAAAGAACACATGGTGTCTTAGCCTTTCTGTAATTTTTATTCTCGTCTGACCTTCGTTTCTCATTATCAGCGACTGTTTGAGTGGTTAGAACATTGGCCATGTTTCTCTTCAGGTCTCTGGGATTTCTCTTTTCAGTGTTTGAATCTGATGAACGAAGGGCATGGAAGGACGTAATGGGATTGCAGGCAATCTCAGCTTCAGTTGAAATGAAGTTAGCAAAGTCCTTAAAGGTAGGAAATTCTTGTCTCTCATTCAGGCTTTGTGTGACTAGACGGTTCCAGCGTGAAGCCACCCAGTCTGGAAGTTTATGAATGAGCTTCTGGTTTTCCTCGCAATCATTTAGTATGTCAAGGCCTTTGACATGAGGCATGGCATCTTGACAGGCGTTCAGAAAGTCTGAGAAGTTTCTGAGTCCCTCAGCGTCCTTAGGTTGAATTCTTGGCCATTTAGAAAGTCTTTCTCTGAACGCTCTCTGAATAGCGAATGGCTGGCCAAAGCGACGATTTAACTTGTTCCAAGCATCTCGGTAGGCTTCATTATCGTTTCGGTAGAAGGTGCCATCAAGAGCTTGGCGAGCTGGGCCGCCAACATATTTCTTGAGATAGTAGAGTTTTTCCGCTGGAGAGATTGCCCTTTGGTCAACGAGTGAAGTAAACGCTGCTTTCCATTCAGGGAATCGGATCGGATCACCGCTGAAGACAAATGGCTCAGGAATGGGGAGCCTATTTAAGGCTATGCTGTCTTGAAAGACCTGAGTGAGTGAGGAAATGTCTGTGCGAGAGGGTACTGCAACATGGGGTGAGGGGGCTGTAGTTACAGGCACGTCATTTGGTTCCCTTTTCCTTTCCTTGTTGGTGGAGCAAGCAGCTTCACGTTCCGTCTCCTCATTATAGGCTTTAAGCTTGGCCTGAGCTGCTCGCACCTCTCTTGCTGCCTGCAATCGCTCCAACTCACGCTTCTGTGCTTCTAAATCCTTCCGTTGCTGTTCCTCTAACTCTCGTATTGATTCTCTTTGTCTTTCTTCTTCAAGCCGCATCTCATAGTTTGATTCTTTCACCGCTAGTTCAGCTGCTGCATCTGCACGCTTAGCTGCTAGTGACGATGCCACTGAGTGGTGATCAGACTTGCTGTGACTTATCACAGAAACATCGGATCCATAGATGGACCTTGCATAATCATGGTGGAGCAGTTCATGAAGACGGTGTCTTTCCTGTTTTTCATCAAATTCACCTTCATCATATATTGCTCGGTCATAGGCGATACTGATGATTTCCTTGGACACAGATTCACACGTGTCAACTCTTCTTCTAATGTCAGTGGAAGGTGTGGTGAGTTCTCTGATTTCAAAGTACATGTTCATTATAGCATCTTTACTTTTCTTAAGTTCGTCGATGAGAACCCAGAGCTCACCCTCTGACATGTACGCCTTCAGTTGCTCTCTCGTCTTGCGTATTTGAGGTTTCCATTTCTCATACATGGATAGCAGCCTTTTCTCCCTTTTCTTGGCCTCTTCCTCTTGGAGCATACGCATTTTCTCTGTAGGATGCCGTGCACGCTCAGAGCGACGGGGACCCTCGGGTTGGTCATCACGTACTTCCTGGAAATGACCATGTTGATCGGTAAGGCCCTGTTGTGTAGTCTCAACTGTCTCTATCAGATGTAGTCCCTCAATAGCATCTGCTTCATGCTCGGAACCATCTCCCTGGTTCGCCAACTCCTTTTCATTAGCTGACTCTGCCATAATCAACAAACCTTTAACCCCTTTGAGTTATAAGAAACACTTAAGCAGATATGATGCAATAAATTCAATTCTCAAAGTCCAAAAAGCATGAAGGATTCAAAGGTGAAAGTGTCTCTGAATTATAGAGTCCATTTATAATATGTAAATGTATGTAACAGTTTCTCTTTGTGTGTTGTTGAGCAGATGTTAAATGTTCACTTGTTCAGTCCAAAGGCTGTTCATCCGTTGGAAACCTTGTTGGAAACCCATAGTTTGTAGGAGGTTAATACTCACAGTTCTGCCTCAATGTCAATGAGTATATCAGTACTTGACCATTGCACAGAATCCTTGAGACTGCTGCCCGGATCTCTACGGAGCAGGTATCAACGTGTGGAAGCCTGCGTTGTATGATGGACCCTCGTGGACAGCCAGTGGCGAGGCTGCAGCAGCGTGGACACCGTGAAGACCCTCTGTAGTAGTTCGTCTTGGAGGCAGCAGGTCGTCGGGATCGATGAGGGCAAGCTCTTACTGTAGCAGACCACAGCCAGACAATGGTGAAGCTTACTGATGTTTCAAAGAAGCCTTTATTTATGCTCGGCCGTCATCCTTATTTGAACATAAATCTCCTTTCCTTTCCTTTATATCCATTCTTCTTTCAACACCGTAAGAGCTAAAGGACAGATAAATGAAATAAAATGAGCTCTTATAAAATAAATAAAAATAACCTTCGTAAATGATTTCACCCAAATATACCTTATGACAATATATTTGAGCCTCAATCAACATTTCACGAGATAATGACAATAAAACGTTTGCCATAACCACATTAACGGAATCAAAGACTGTTAGCTCAGCATCACCACCATGAGGCCAAACCTATATGCCTGCTATGCAGAGGCTAGCATAAGCATGACGATTAGCGTACAACAATTAGCATTTTTCCCAACACCGAATCGAACAAATTACACATGGCTAAACATAATAACATGTTGTTTACACAATACCTTGTTCCCAATTCCAGCTGGGTGCTTAACCGTATGATGTAGAACCCTTTAGAAGCAGAATTATCATGCCTTACTACACCGTTTGCCGTCTGCTCGGAAAAACGTAATCAACAAAAAAAAACGAGAGCTTGTTACTTCCGGCGTCCGATCGCCAAAATAAAACACACAGGAAGTGAATCTCCCTTTTACCAGAAATGTCATTTTAGAGTTACTTACACTACATGCATGTATTACAATGCACATGACACCTTTTAAAAGTTCACATTTAAACTCTGTGAGGGCGTTTGGATGGATATAGAATTTCACAGCCGTAAACGCAAAACATTGCCAGCAAATGTCAAGCAGTGGAATAATTATTGTCGGTGCGGTCTGTAATTTAATCTCAAATCCAATCAGGAAATAATTACTTAATAAAAATGGTCCAAATGGATGGCTCCTTCCCCTGAAAGTCACTCACACAGGCACAAACGCAACTTTACTTGGCCCCTGTCAGCTGAGTTACACCAACCGCACACTGAACTAAGCTAAAATGGCCAGCAGACAGTGATCTACTTTCTCTCTCCTTCATTTACCAAACTCCTCCTTCAAACTAGGTGCTTGAGGATTAAATGGCGATAATATCAGGGCTCTGGGCAAGTCAATATTGCACTTGCACATGTGTGAGGCTGATAGGGGCCATAAATAGTCAGAGGTCCCAACAGAATCAAAGCTCGAGCTGCACAAAGACAGTGGGAGAGAGCAAAAGAGTGTGGCTGGCATTTTGGGTGAACACACATTTGATCATATCAAAGAGAGACGATCTGTTCTGGTTGTGCAGAAAGAAGTAGTAGCGTTTTCATCAGTTTCCAGTGTGCTCAATGCCGTCCACTGAGTAAATGTCACTGTTCAGTGTCTCTACATCTCCCTTCATTACCACAAACAATAAAAACAACAAATAACGTCAGGTTTTGTTGTCTTGTCGTGACAGAATCCAGTGAACTGCAGTTGGCAATATTTTTCCATTTACAGGTTTAATATTAGTTTTTAAGGCCGTGTTAAATAATGTAACTACACACAAGTGCATACACATTGTACAATTCTCTATTTATGGACTATAAAAGACCGGTGAAATTTCCTTTCTTGCCTTTGAGAAAGGGACTTTTATTCACTGAATATTTCCAGTGAAAAGCAAAAGGAATGGAAACATGTAACAAGGCACCTAGTCTGATGAATCCAATACGAACCAAAAGAGGCGAATGTTGTGAAAAGCTGTGAATGAATTTAACGAAGACAATGAGTTTACAGCATTTATCATTTAAATTAAAAATGCTACCATTAACTCCGGCAGTTCTTTCCAGTCTTTGAGCATTGATTTTACATCACAGCAGACACATTGCTCGGAGTAATTTCACTCAAGGATTTAGTACACGTTACACTGTAGCTCAAATAAATGTTATTTAATCAATAGGGAAGTATAGTGCCCTAATAAAAATCGCGAGGTCCTCATGTATATAAGGCACTAAATCATTTTTCTATTTGCTGTGTTCATCAGTGTTTGCTGCCAGTAGAAATATAGCATTTTCAAGTGTGTGAGTCTGCTCAGGATGGTTTCCTGAGCACTTGGGAGTTTTAGTGTTATTTTTCCCCCGTATCAAGCACTTGCTCAGCTAGTTCAATTAAGAAATTATGAGAATGTGTGCATGATATGTAGTTAACACTGAGTGATTTAACCTGAAACTAAATTAAAGGGCAGGCTCAGTGTGAGCAGGAATATATGCTTGAGTGAGTCAGAGAAAGATTGTCTTCGGTGTAGCCAGTCGCTGCCTTCCCTGCAGGACAGACGATGATTGATGGCCAGCTCTGACTGTTCAAAAGATGTGATTTCAGCCTGACAATCCCGCAGCTCACAGTCTCAACTTGCAAAACGCAGCCCAGTTTATGATTTGGTGTGGCTAAGGTGCGTTGCCACCTAAGCTTGCACTGTGCCTGAGCTTCCCTGAAGATTTGGTCAGTACAACTGGTTTAATATTGCCCCACCGTACCCTCCGCTCCTACACATGAAAACCCATATTCTCACTTGGGGTGGCAGAATCCTTAGTGACTTAAATTAGTAGGCTTACTCAAACACAGCATCCTGGGATACGCCTGCCAAAAGAATTTGCATTGTTTCTCATCATGCCACAGCAGGAAGACAACATAGACTCTGGCTGCGTATCGCCGCTCCCACAAAGTGAGCAGATTCCCTATGAGGAACACTGCCTGCTGGCAGCAATCTCGCTTGTTATTATCCCTCTCCCACCTTAAGATAGACAGAAGCAGCTGCAACCAAGTCACCTGACCATGCATCATTTTCACCGCTCTGAAAGGATTGTGCAGTCCAGTAGCAAACGCAAAGCACCTCCACGGTAAGACAGGCGAGAGCTTATCCTTGTATAGTCTGTGTACCTCTGCAGCCTGCCACCCCCTCGACTCTTCCCTACCAAGCCATGCTTAAGTATGACATATCTTTCCTCCCCGTAATAAAACCTAAATGTGCTGGCTCAAATGGCAAAACAGCTTTAGATGCTGTAATCAGATCATAGTAATCTAGAGAAAGCAACAAACAAGATCAGAAATAATGGGTATGACAGTGTAGCTGTGGCTGGTGACAGAACTGGTCTAGTTGCTAAAAAAGGTGGATCACAAACAGGACAAAAACATGATTCAAAAATAGTTCTTTATGGCATATGTAATATTTTTTATTTCTTTTATTCAAATAACTTACAAGGATGTCTATAATGTGTATAATGTGTTCATAAACAAAGTGTCGGTGTACATTTTCAATGAAAATATTGCATTGAGTTGCAGTTTGAAGTTTTGACAAAAACATCTCAGTTATGTTCTTCTTCATTACAATGAGTGGCTATGTAACTGTGCACTTTAAGGGAACAGTCTTCTTGTGAGTCGAAGAACAGCGTCACTTACAGTCCTCGTCAGTAAAAAATAAACAGTCAGGTTCAATGTCAGGCTGCTGGTTCAGACATCCGTTGTTGACGAGTGAAACAGCTGCACTGCCATCTCCTCTCATGTTTTGTTGTACATTTTTCAATGCTACCTTGAAAAATATTTGCGTCTTGATTCACACTGGGATTTTTCACCGTTTTCACAGTGTTAATGAATACCATGTTTTGTTTTGTTTTCCGCCTGAAATGAAATGCCAGTGTTTGTGTAATTTCCCTCCATCTGTGCCCTCTCTGCTCATACAAGGTGACTCTGGAAAATGTGTCAGCTAAAGTTTGCAGCTTTTTAGTTGATTGTGATTTTAGAGCTGGGTCGGGAGGCAGCATCACACGCACGTTGCTCCAATGCCACTGGATGCTTTTGTTTCGGGTTTGCCAGGTTTGTCGTGCTGCTATGTTCAGTTTAAATTAGAAGTTTTTTCCCACATCGTACATTGTTATAAGGAATCGTGTGCATATTGTGACAACCTTTATGTGCTCGAGCTAGTTGTAAACTAGCAGAACCTGACAGTCTTCTTCACTTCAGACAACTGGCTGACAGTTGGGTGACAGCAGAGGGAGATTGTTAAAAAACTCAAATTCATCAAACAAGTTTCTGACCGTGACCGATTTCATCATATTTTACAGCTTTGAAATCAAAGAATATGCGAAACTTATCAAACAGATATGGATAAACATAGCTCTGTCTCTTACCTGGGATGCCACAAAGTTGCACATTACCTGTATGACTTGAGCAATTCTTTTACAGTTGACAGTATAAATGTAAACGTGTAAATCTATAACAAACTGTGTAATCCCTGCCGGCGTTTTAAATTGCTAAAGTGCTTTTCCCATATAAATTTCTTGTAAAACACGCATCAATAAATAAAAATCGCTGTGAAGTGTCTCGGAGAGTTAGTATTGAAAAGGTCTTTTTCAGTCCAACAGCCTCTTTATGTCCTTTATATTCCGACAATGTCAAAGCTGTGGTGGTCTAAACGGTTGGACAAAAGGAGCTAATGACTGCAAGTTTGTTTCCCAGACAGACAAGAAAACATGTGTGGTAAGGTTTGGAGCCCAGTGGGTTGTTGAGGCAAACGAGCAACATTTCATCAAGTGTGTGGAAATGCAAAATACGCAAGTCAATCCTGAAATCCAACAAAGCTACTACTGCATTACACACTCATCTGAAAAGGTATTCGCTAACGCTAACAGAGTAACAGTGCAAATCCTCTCCTAGCCTCATTATACAGGCTATGCATATCTGCAGCACAGAGTACGTAGCGCATGAGCTGTCTGTTCCCAGAGTATGTATTCAGGTCAAGAATATAGATTTCATCTTTGCAAAGCATTACTGCGACGTCATCGGCTGGTGTCGACTTGACTTTCATCGCGTAATAGTCGCCTTTAAAATATCTGAACTCGCGCAACCTCTAGTGTGTGGTGGCCGCAATACATCAAACGGAAGACTTCAAAACAGCTCCCTATATTATTTTCCGTGTATAACCCCCACACCAGCTCGCTGACTCTCCATCCAATGATACTTTGCCCCACTGTCCTATTTCCAGGCTCCCGGCACACTTGCTCCCTCCTTCTAGATCCCAGCTCCCTTATCAGCGATTCTTTTCTGCTCGGTTGACAGCTCCCTCTCCTCCGGTTTTCCCTTGTGTGTAGAAGAATGGATGGGGAGAAACTAATTGTTGAGGTCGACTAAAATCCTGAGCTATATGACCCACAGTCCTATCATTAAAAAGTCAAAAAAAGAAATTGGCGAGTCATAGCTCTTGGGACTGACTCTTTAGGCGAGAGCTTGATCTTAAGTAGCGAGGCACACATGATTTTAATCTAACGTCTGCACATTATTAAAAACTAGAAACGCACAATGTGTGCGGTTTCCCTGTGGACATGCCGCAGCACAATGCCTCCTATTGGTGCTGTAGGCAGAATATGTGTTTTCAGCTTCACTTGACGTCCGCTGAGCTGCACTCAATTTGCAACAGTGATGTGTTAACTTTGTTCCGCTTCATTATTCCGTCTGAAACTGCCCATTTTATGTGGTGGGATGTCCATTTAACTTAACAAATGACATGCTCTTAGGGCAATAACTTGTGCTAATGTAATACAATTTTAATAACTAAATGACTGCAGGCAGTTACTTAAAGTCAGTTATATTTACAGAGAACAGCTATAAAAGCTGGGAAAATATTTTGTTTATTCAAAGACAAATAGGGAGCTAGCTGGCTTCGTAACCCACAGGGGGCTAAAATTAGTTTTATGCAAGGACTACGATTTCTGATTATTGAAAAAGAAGGGCTACAGCCCACTTCTGACTGAAACATGCAGGAGATAATCTACAGGTATGTTGGTCACCATAGCAACAGTGATCTTAGTGGATCTTAGTGGATCTACCAGCCCGTATTAAAAGGCTAAAGGGTTGTTGGCAACCAGAGGGAATAAAGTTTCGTCTTCACTTAGGTCACAGGAAATATTTTATCTTGATAAAATAAAGAGATGAACATGCTAAAAATGAGTTTGCAGCCTAGTTTATAATTCACTGCGTAGCTGAAGACGCTGCACACTGGTCTAAAAACAAGTGCTCAGAGTGCTGCAGAGGGCAAAGATTACATTTAAAAAGAGACTAATAGGAAATAATGGAACGGACTATAAACCAAATCGTGTAGCCGGAGTCTCCAAATTTATGAACTTGGAAATTTATGAATGAGGATAGGAGAGAACGAGAAGGTGCGAATTCACCACGAAGGGGAAACTTTAGAGGAAAACATCTCCCTTAAAAGGTTCACATAATTCAGCCTTTATCACTGCACCCAGAGATAAGCAAATGTTTTAGTGTCAACTTGTCCAAGTCACACGACTAATGTGGGAGCAAGCAGACAAAAATCACTGCAACAAGACACACACACACAGAGACACACACATTCAAGGGTGATTTATGAGGGTCTAGAGAACAATTGAAAATGAGGCACTGAACCATGTACGACAAGTCTGTGGGGATGAGTCTGTAGCTGCTACGGAAGAAACAGCATACCTACCATAACTCTGAGAGATGGAGGGCATAGCCAGAGGGACAGTATGTGTGTCTGTGTATGTGTGTGTTTTTTGTCTGAACAACGTGCGTTTTCAGACGCCAGTGTTTGTGCAGTGTCTGGGTCATTGTAAAGGTAAAAAAATAAAATAAAATAAAATAATCATACACATTCTCTCTCCATCCTTACAGTTTCAAAAAAGTCAAAAAGTCACACAGCAAAGATGAGTGTGGTCAATCGTTAAGGTTTACTGTGAAGCAGCTAAAACTTCTTGCGCCTTTGATTCAAGAGGGAGAAAATTCCAGCCTTCCAATACACCGGCTTTATTCAGAAAGAAACTACCGTTGTGTTTTTATGACACGGCTGGAGACCACTGATAGAGAGGTTCAAGGTTTGCAGCTGGTCTGCTTTACTGCTAATAAGACACAAGAGGGGGAAGGAGGAACTGCATTAATTTATTCATGAGGAAAAGCACCCACGGTCTCACATGTCCAGACGTGACTTCTAAATCCACAGCCGGGTAGAGCCAACAGAACAAGTTTTCATTTGAAGAATTTATTTTATTTATTTTATTTTTAGCAGAGGAGACTCTGTTGCCTCAGATAGATGACACCTCAATGAAGCATAGCAATCTGTTTTATTATATTCTCTTATGCACATGCGAAGGGAATCAAAGACATTACATGCTTTTGCCCTCCAGCTGTGGGCAGAAGTGTCTTATCTTCTCCCGCTGCCCCCACTGATCAAGCTTTAAGTCTGGCTTACTAATAAGCTCTGCATAGTGCAGCTAAAAACCCCTGAGGCAGTCTTGTTTACAGGTGTTTGCTGACATGCATGTTCTGAGCATGCATTACGCTTCCCCACAGCACCAAGCAGTCACATACGGTATGTCCAAACAGCAAGGTATGAAAGTTTCACATCCAGTGCATTCCCTTATTTAACATTAACAACAGAGAATAACACCACAGACACATCTTCGCCATCACATTGTTTTACCTAGACAGACAGTATCGACGTAGACATTTTACGTAAGGAAATATGTCAAATAAAAATGTTGTATCAGCAAAGTTCAGTCATGCTCTAACAATTTGGTGATATGAGTTAATCCACCAGAATAGTTCTTACCTAGAAGATAATTACATCCTTTCGATGTTGGATTGAATTACATTGGGAAGAAACGCATAAACATTCAGCGTTTCTCCAAGATCCACTGCCCCATGTAAGAAAAGTTTTTGTTATATTAAGTGAAGAGCCCAACATAGCCAGAAGAGTGGACCACTGGGGAAAATTGGCAGCCAGTCCTTGACATCTATAAAAGACGTGGCTTGCCTCCACAGCATTTCTCTGTACATTGCCGTGCATACCAATGCCTGTAGCAGGCCATCGTTCACACAATAGCCAAATTTATATGTATATATATTATTTTAACTGTTATCAACAAGGCACACCGTTTACCAAACACCCTCACAAAAAAACTACCCACTTCATTTAAGCTTAATATCTTAATATCACTAAAAGTATGTGTTATGTCATTACAAACATCGCATGTTTGAGTAAAGCTTGTTAGACTGTAGTTCATTTTGAACAAAGCTGCGTATCTTCACGCATATCTAATGCTTTCATATTCATGAATACTTGAACAGTGAATACTTCCATGTCATCCTTCTTGTGCCGTCATCTCTGAATCTTGTTTTTTTTTTTTTTTTCATTTGAAGAAGGGGAGCACCACTTCAGGGATACACAATGCACTTAAAGGCCTACACACACAAGCTGCATTGTGTGTTTATTTACTTGTATTCTTTTTTTTTTCTTTTTTTTTTGTTAGCAACATGCAATCCTGTTGTCTTTTACTTTTTCCACGAGGAAATTAAATGTTCAAGCCGGGATATCGCCAAGATTTCAATCATCAATAGGTTGTGAATGTAACCCTGTCTTGCTGAAGACGGGTCAGCACACCGGACACAGCATGCACCTGTGGGACTAGAGGCACTTTGCAGACCAAGTTTCTGCACTTGTGCTCAGATGAGTAAGTGCTCTTAACATTACAGAAGCCCTGACTTCCCCCTTTGGACATATTTATGTCAAGTACAGAGTATTTCCCTTATTCCTGCTCCGTATTTTACCCCAAACCTCTTAAGAGCATTGAAATGGCCCAGCTATTGTTCCCCTCACCTCCTTTTAGGGAACTGCGTTTTCTTTGACTGAGTACACAAACTCCAACATATCATGCCATGGAGCGTGAAATGATCCTCCTTCTGGGTTTCATTATTTTGACCCTTAGGAGGTCCTGAAAGTGGGCTCCAGCATTCGAGTGAGGGTTTTGATACACTGGACAGGCTTGTGTGCTACTGGATCTGGTAAACAAAGACACCAACTGAAGAGCAAACTCCCTGTGCATGATAATGCATTGAGCATGACACTACTAGGCAACCAGTGGATCTCGCAGCGTGAAAGGAGTTCATGTGCCCCAAGAATGTTTTCCTCTGATTGAATCTGGTCTCTGAAGGGAATTTCCAAACTTGCCACTGGGGCAGACAGGATTAAAATGAATGTCTCTGTCTGGAGCTCTGTCAGCTCATGTGGGTTTTTTCCATCATATCCTCAGATGTTTGCCTGGTGTGGATGTGATGTAGAATCACACAAACTGTGCAATCAACCCAAATTAAATGTTTTTCTATTGGGTCAAGAGCGTAAGAAAATAACACAGAGGGTCCTTCAACAAACCTCATTGTGGTTGACCAGATGGAGCAGTGGCCATGTGAGCCATTATAATAACAACTATTCACTTTGTCCAGAGTGAATCCATACTTCCTCTAAAATCATGAAGACACAGGAAGGCTGGAAAAAAGGGGTCTTTCTTCACATATGTAGTTTTAAAGCAGCTGAATTCTCACTACACTTCATTTACATATTTTTTCCTTCCAAAACGAACCAAAATACAGGTTGGTGACAGCAGCCGCGTGGTGAGGTCGGTAGTATTGACAGCTAAAATGAGTTATGACAGCCGTGGACTCTCATTTGCCGGCGGAGGTGATCAGATTGTCCACCTGCAGTCTCTGCCAATGACGATGTGTCAACATGAAAATAGAGATGATTGCCCAGCCCTAATGCGTGCTACTGTGTGCAATGAATTACACAGTAATGCTTAGAAAATGAGCCTTTCAAACTGTTACAGCTACACTTGCGATGGCCTATGAGGCATGCTAATTAGTTTCATTAAGCTTTTCAAGTGTTTGCCAATATCCCGCCTACCGAGGGTTATTAATAGCATACAACATACAAATGAGACAATGATTTTCCTATGAGCAATGCATATTTTTTTTTTTTTTCCTGCAGCAGCCTCTGCCTAGACATGAGTGCGATGAAAAAGAAAGCAGAGTGGAGAGTCCACTGATTATAATAAATGTAAATTATCACACCACAAGAGGAAATATGGTTTATGGAGAGGATGATTAATTTCAGTGACATGTGGCATTACAGGAGGGAGTCATTGTTTATGTAGCCATGACGAACCATGACCAAACATGAGCTCATATTAGATTTTGGGGCATTTCACATTTCCATTCCAGTGCAAATATAAATAAAATAATAATTTCCAGTTATTATTTCAAGAAATGTCAATGATCAAAGATTTTGTACTCGGACAGACACCTGGATGGATTTTCAAATGAGATCAGAACATGCTAGAGAGAACATGAATGAAGTGAAATCAGATTAGGAAAAAAACAACAATAGTTTGTTTTGTGTGTGTGTGTGTGTGTGTGTGTGTTTCTTGTCTTCTTTCACTCATGTCCCGAAGCCTCTTCTGTTAAACCTACAATGCATCCAAGCAGAAAATGGAGACAAAGGCTCTCTACAGACCAATGGTCAGCACCGTTGGGCTCAGCTTGAAATGTCACTCCTGACGCAGCAGACGATGACCAGTCTATAATTAGGTGTGAGACTTTCTGCTCCTGTACCATCAATACATTAATCCAGGATTATCAGAGTTGGGTGAGGGGTTAAGGTATAGTTTAATCTCGCTGAGAGGTAAAAAGAAAAAAAAGGGTCATATTTGTTTTATATATTCATTAAACTTTTATAAAAAAACAAATTCCAAATGTCTATTCCAAAAAAACATTATTAACATTTCAACTACACTATTTCACAAAACCCAAGGACCTAGAGTGTAAATCCTAAGGATGTTAAACTTCAAATAACTGAAAACCAATTTTGACATCTAAGAGACAAGTGAACAAGCAGCACTTCTACTTAATATATATCATCTAGAAAATTGCATTTTTTATATAATCTGACTGATTCAAATTAGATTTAACGCTCTAAAATGATGTCACTTTAAAAAATAAAAAACACCTCGACATAAGCAGCTCAAAATAGACATTTTCTCCAACCGAGTGTTGTGAACGCCCCAGGTCCAGTAGCATTTTTGGTTCTTAAGCTTTGGATTGCAGGTCAGATGTCTCTTGTAGTTCACAGCTCAATGAGCGGGAACAGACTTTGAGAATAATTGAGCTTTTCATAGTAACTGAGATGTCTACGCAGGGCTCCCCTATAAGCCTACCATCCAGCGCAATTCAAAGCGTTTCTGCTTTTGATGGATACAAACCTTGCAAAACCTTGAAGTAAGAGAAATAATATCTCTGGGCTCCCGCGCTTGTCTCTAACCACACGTACCTCAAGCTTTGAGTCCTGTGAAGTTCCTCAACCATCAAAATACAGTCGCCTCCAGCATGTTGTGGGTGTAGCTCCCGGTGGGCGTCCTCACAAGACGTTTTTTTCCACCACAAGTTGCTCCTGTCAACGCACAGGAGAAGCAGTCAGACTTTAAGTTTTAGATCCAAGTTCGGGATCAGTGAGCTGCTTCACAGAGGGCGAGTTTCACCACCCTGTGGACACTGTTGTGATCCTTACACATGCCGCTACATTTCACCAGCAGTCAATCATTTCTGTTCAACCACTGGGCAACACACATGGCCACAACCTGTAAACCTTTCTACAAGTAATAGCTGCCCAATAGTGAAATCCCCAAGCCTTTATTTTCTACTTTGCACCCCATCATCCAGGAATTCCCCATCCTAGCACTCCTTTGCCTGAAATAGATAGCAGATGTACCGTATGACACAAAGAAGGCCATTTGTTACATAATGATGCATCAGAACATTTCTAATTCAGGGGATCAATCACTAACCATGTTATACAGTCACTTCAGGGTGACATACCAGACCACCACATCTTTTCCATTTATCCAAAGACTAAAACCTCACCTGCGTTCATGCAACAAAATGTATCACTGTACCTGTGAGACACATTCCTAGAAGCCAATATTCAGTATAAAAGGCAACAGTTTCACTCTCTCTGCATGCAGGTCACATTCATCACTATATCACGCTGACGTCCACACTTGTTTTGTATTATATGCCTAACTGGTGCTCTGCGGCCTTCTATTGAGCTGTAATTTGTCAATAGATGTCAGTTAGGCTGACTTTTATTATGCATTATGCATATTATGCCGTTAATAAATTGCATTTGCCCAAAGCATGAACATGCAATTTATTCATGTTGCGTTGAGTCAAGAGAATGTGGATGTGCGTGTGCAAAATATTCATACTTATTTCATGATGGATACCTAAACGATGTTAAGAAGTCCTTCACATCCACAAATTCAATAGATTCTATATCTATTGAATTTGTTATGCTCTTAAGCTCACTCGTGTAACAGCTCTCTTATCATGTAACAAAGAATGCGTGATGGAAAAAAAAAAATTTGTTTGATACGGCAAAGTAAAAAAAAAAACAAACTTCAACATATTTTTGTGAAGTAAAACTGTGTTTTTGCCTAAGGGGAAACAACGAGTTTATTTTCAATCAGGAGAAAATGCAGCATTGTCCTGGAATTCCTTTCTTTCTGCCTCTCCGTTCTTCTTGGTCAAACACAAACAGAAGGACTAGTCTGTTTCTGGAGGGCAAGAAATCTTATTACTTTTGAAATCACCTCAGTGGCACCAAATAATAGTCCAGCTGGGTGCCTGATTGCTCTGACAACTGGCACCAATACCGAGGCAGCTAGTCATTGTTCTCTGTATGTTGTTGATACTTTCCTACTGGAGCTGCAGAACATGTTTTTGAAATACCTCACGCAGCTCCCTACGACCCATTTATAGCTTGCTGTGCTTGAGGCAGGACTGTTTCAACTCTTATTAAACATAAAAATGTTACAACA
The DNA here is from genome assembly GCF_963514085.1 of Chelon labrosus. NCBI lineage: Eukaryota > Metazoa > Chordata > Actinopteri > Mugiliformes > Mugilidae > Chelon > Chelon labrosus. The sequence continues at coordinate 16,729,073 of NC_140338.1, read as the reverse complement.
AAATGTTTCTGTGATGTGCATAATTAACAAGAAGAAAATTGGGATGAAGTCGATTAGTAAGAGAGCACATATTCTATAGTTTTATTTATTTATTTTCAAATTAGGATAATACTATGAACAGCAACAGGTTTTGTTATGCTTGCTGTGTATCTGGGTGTTCTTTTGGGAACTAGTGATGTTGTTGTTTCTCAGAGGAAATACAGCTTCCAGTTTCTGAAGTAATGTTAATTCAGACACCTTTTACTTTTCCTACACAGAACAATCCAGCACACTAGCTTTGAAACCTCAGCCTCCACAGGCTGGGCAGGTTTTGGAAGTATGTGAGGACTGAGTGATGAGCACTACAATAGGCAAGCATCCTTCTTGCACAGCGGCGACTGTGCAAGAAGGATGACTCCAAAAACTATTCTTTCTCTGTCAATACAGCAAAGGCAGCGGACTTTATTGCCTCAACAGAATACAATTACCATCAGCACTGACTGCACAACCACCTAAAAAGTGGTGGAAATCCCATTCAGGTCTACAGAAAAGTAAAGCACATGTGTTAAAAAATATAAAAATGAAGCCATGAAAAGGCCACACAATAGTTTATAACTGATTTAAAATCGATCCAAATTTACACTGCACTGTAAAACTTAGACAAATTAAATCACAGATTAAGACAGGAGCAATACTTCCTGCTCTAATCCCTTGTTCTACACTTTACTGTCAAACCAACCCACCACGGGCCCACCTCAAGCAGACTCGAGTGTGAAGCCTCTGGGACTGTGTGGCTCCCCTGACAGCTAGTGACCCCGTCCCCTCAGGGACCAGGAGCACTGTGGCCCCTTACTAAAACTTTTAGGAGGGCAAGTAGAACATTTAAATTTCCGCCATTTTAACTATTTTACTGAAACATGATTTGGTAATACAAAGGCTTAAATTACAGATAATACAATGTGCTGTTTTTAACTTGAGTTCGACGCAGAGATCTCATCTGATTGGTTACTCTGAACCTCAGGACCACTCGCTCACATCAACATCAAAGCTTTTCAATACCTGCTAAAAAAGATTTATTTTTTTTGTTGACCCCATCTATGCTGTTTACCAGATAGGGTTTTCCACCTACATCTAACCTTAACCCTTCTCAAAAAAAAAAGGCTGCACATGTAAAGCAGTTGTAAAAAATGTTCCGTCTCAAAAAAACATGGTTGCAAAATGTAAGTATTTGGTCACAGTCTGGAGCCCTGCCACTTACTAATGACACCTCCACCACAAAGAGGTTTAAAGTGAGAAGAGGCGGGAATCTTCCTGAAAATTAGCAAATATTTTTTTAAGAGTAGGTAAACCTGCTACAAAGGGATGAATGAGATGAGAGATGGAATCAATCCTCATTGCCAGTAGACGAGTTTGCCTTTCTGTTTTTCTTCCTGGTGGTTCACATTCAATGGAAATAAAATGGAAATAGATGCATATTGTACTCTTCACCACTGAAGACAAAAGCCAGATGTTAGTGATTTTTTTTGTCCAGTGAGAAAAGAGCTTGGTCTTCCTCTCTCACACACACACAAACACACTGTGATAAGCATCAAGGATTGTGAATAACCCGACTCAATAGAATTCGCTCATTAGTGTTTTTATCTACACAGTTTATTACTCAAGCCAACCTACATATGGGGTATGTCACACCTACAGCTTCTCATGAAAGGAGGCGGTTGGGGAGCACAAGGCTGCATCCCATTCATTCCTTCACCCCCTCACTACAACATTGATCAAGAACTGAGGTTGCCTCTGAGGAAGCCTTTCCTGCTCAATAGCATGTGTACTTCCATCTGACTCTCCCCAACATTTAGTCAATACTTGTGCAGTTCTTGCACTTTGTGAGCAGCTCTTTCTGCAGGCAATCTCAGCGAGGATCAATTAGGCGTCAGGACACAGAATGGCAACTGTCACATACAGTGAATCCTGACAGGTCTTTTAAAGAGGCTGTGTGGCTGGTGGTCTTATCATGATGGAGCCCACTAGCAAGTCCAGTTCCAATAATTTCCCCTTGGGTGGTTTTAATTATTTAAGAGCCTCATACTGAATGCTGTAAAGGCATGCACACAGACTTGCACACCCTCTGCCTCGAATCTACGGCAGCTGGAAAATTATTTTCCCAATTAAATTGTTGTTTGCTGAGCAAACACGTCCCAGCGTACCAACGCCAAAGAGTTCCTCCTCCTCATCGTTTGATATGCAAACTGGCCACCAATCTCTAATTTGCTATCACTGTAATTGTAAACATTTGCTGAGAGGAGTTTACATATGGTAACACTCCAGATACTCCCAGCTGCCACAAGTCTTGTCAGGCTCAAATTAAACCCATCTCTTTGCTCGGTCGTTTATAATTGGAGCCAGAAATACATTTCAATAACTTGCCTCTCGTTTACCCGTTATGTTACCTCGTTATGTTCATGTGAGAGAAGGGTTTTGTTCTACTGCATATGCAAGTCCCAGTCCCTATTTCATTCAAATGAATGGTAGCACGCAGCTATAGCAGGCTGAACGCAGACTGAGTATGACCTGCTCTCTCATCAAAGAGAATGTGGCTCTGCAGAAATGTGCAGCGACGAGGCCCCTGATCAAGGTGAGGTGTTCTGCTTCTCTCTCTTTGTCTAGTTCCTGTCGACAGTCTTTGATTTGTATTAAAATATATTCACGTCAGAGCAGCTGATTAGCTACACCTGACAGACGTGGATCAAAGAGTAACACACAGATGATGTAGTTTTCACTACACAATGATTAATCATTGCAGAGTCAGTTCTCCTACGTTTGTGTTTTACAAACTACTGTAAAGAAAGTGTATTTATTTGTTACAGGAACTCAGACTCAACTTCATTTCATTAGCTGGAAGGTTGCCATGTTCTGAACACATCCCATGTTTTCCCATTGTTTTCCCAGGAGTGTCCCACAAAGTCTTAGTTCAATAGATGGTGAGAGAACTACAACAGCATTTATTTTCCACTACCTGAAGAAAGACAGGAACAACTATACCAACTTTGTTGAAAATATCCTATTTTAATCAACAAAAACTACAAAAGTATCACTGGAGAATTACACTATTTCCACTGAAGGCATGCAAAAAAATAAAAAATAAAAAAAATGGGGCAGTGGCTCAGGCGTTCATGGTTCATGCTGCTTCCTAATAATTAATACTGTACAATCTTCAGTTTATGTTCAAGCAGAAATCTGGAAGATGCATGTGGTGTTTAATGGAATCGGAAACGTGATTACAGCTTACTTGGTTATTTCCCGTGTAGGCCAGGAGGTAACTGCTAACTAATTCACTGTTATTGGTTTCTGAAACTGTTAAGAGGATAAGAGAGAAAGCACTGTGACTTGTATATATATTACATACTGTATATATATTATAGTTTAAATTTTATGCTGCAAAACTGCATTTCTTTGTTTTGTTTTGTTGTTTTTTTTTTACCAGACAATGACAATAAAAATGTCTTTATCTTATATTATTGCAAAAGGGTCATGTATTGGTAAAGCAGGGGCAGCTTCTTGCAAATAAGACTTTACAAAATAACAGCCAACTTCAAGTATGCGAGTCAGATTGGTACCCTGTGGACTTAAATGTTTTTGTTTTATTATTGTTTTAGCTGCATCATTTTTCAAAAGCACCTGTCAGCTGCACTCCGAAACAGCAAGAACCATTGTTGATAGTTGACAGATATAATGTTTCCAGACATTTTCACTCAGAGGAAAGTGATGAGCTTGAGCTTCTTTCAGGGTGCCTTAGGGACCCCCCTTTGAAGCAGAAACAGGGGGGCTCAGTCATCCTAATGGGACTCCAGTCTGTGAAAAGTATGACTAATGGGTCTAAAGATGAGGAACTATAGAGAGGCCAGAGTCAACCATACATCATATGTCATCTGATTAACCTCAGCTATCTCACTGTACTTTTACAATCGTCCATTCACACGATGCACAGTGTATAGCCTGTTTCCAGAGGAGTGTTGTTAAATACTGTATCATGTGTGGATTTTGCTGAGTGAAAACATTTCAGATGATACATAATACATGAAACTACTCCACGCTCCCTCTAACTGTGTCACACTGAAGCAGTAGAACAGAAACAACGCCTTGTTCATGTGCAGCAGTAAGATCAAGGTCTTCCACCACACACCCCAGTGACTTATTGTTCCTCTGGGAAATAAAGTCTAATTGATAATTACAAAGACAAGGCCTCGAAATCGGCCCACACTGCCTTTCACCGCTATAAGAAAACATGCACAGCCTGCTAAATATTCTTGTATATTGCAAAAGAAACGTCTAGTGTATCCACTTCAATCGATGGCAGACGGAAAACAATATTGGTGAGATTTGCAAAACCATTATTATGAGAGCACTCGAGGAAGATATGAACGCTGCATGGTAATAAGGAATTATTCCACTGAGTACTAAGAATAATGGGATTTTAACACACACGGTGAGTTTTCCTTTTCACTGATTCTTCTCTTCGTGAAGTGGCTAGCTAGTTCCTTTGTGGCACCCTGCCAGCCACATCTTTTCAGTGACTGTTTGCAAGCGACCAGCTGCATCACTAAAACGTGGCTGGCAGGCTGCAGTAGTGTCCCTCAGAGAAATTCAACTAACAGAATATTGTCAGGATTTATGCCAGACATTTGACTGCTTAACATACTACTGAGGTGCAATGTGGCTTTAAAGGACACCTCCAAAGGCTCCGGACAAGTAGTGTTCTCCGTTAACAGCTAAATAGCTGGTGAGATGGCGATGGATACGTTTGGATATCTTCACATCACAACAACGGCATTCTCTACATTCACATAAGGTTGCATTAAAAAGCAATTCTGTATAAATAATAACCATGGTGGAAAAAAAGGCCCCCAGTTCCACATACAGAGAAAGAGAGCACTGAAATCCTAACTTGATATAAAAACTAAGATAAAAGCCGAGGGCATGCTTTGCATTCGATGTTAGCAAGTATTAAACTTTGCCCGCTGAAGTCAGGGACCATGACGTACGGCTAAGGTAAAAGTGTTGCATTATCCTTTAAGTAAATAAATACACACAACCACAGCTTATTTTAACAGAACCTCTATAGTATTGGCTTACAGTGTGTGTGCATATAAATGATTTCCTTCTTAAAGATACAGCAGATGCAGAACGACCTAGAACTACCAGCATGCCTCTAGCTTGTTTTTATTTTTTTCCATTTTTAACTTAAGCAACCAGCAATTTCAGTTGGCTCTAGCACTTATCATGTAAAGAGCACTCTGTGCGTTTAAGTGAGGGGGCTTATGGTAGTCAGGCTGCAACTACTGGCCAGTGTCATAGATCAAAAAAGTCATTACAGAGACCCAGATGCTTGAGTTGGGACACGCTTGTTCCAGTAAATTGTTTTATCTTGTTGCATGCCGACTAAAATACAAATTTTCAATGTAATTGAGAGACCGAATATTTGGACTATTAGAGTGAATTAAGTCTTATTGTTGGTGGTCCGATCCTGGGAGTTGTCATTGTGTCCATTTTTTTTTTTTTTTAGAAGAGACTCAAGAGCACATGCTGATTCCTAGCATGTTCAGCACTGCTCTCCAGTGCATTTACAAGCTGTAAGCAGATTGTGTCTGCACATAGACCCATAAAATTAAACAACATAGATTTTTATTACCGTTATGCTCTAAGTTGGTTGTAAGCAAGCTTTAGCAGTGGTTTTAATCATCTATGTATTTGAAGGAGGCAAGATGCCAAGAGGTGTCATCATGCCCCGCTGCGTTTAGTAGTTTAAGAAAGTCTTTCTTACGGTACTTTCTGTATGGTTATAGAGCAAAGTCTAGCATTTTTGTGGTAAATTATAAAGTGAATAGTACACAATATCAACTAGAGAACTGACTTGAGCCATTTGTGTTAATATCTATCAACAGAAGTACGCTGGCTAATGTTAGCCTGAAGGACTAGTATGTTTACTGTTGTGTGATAAGAAACAACAGTGACAGTGATAAGTGATAAGACTTGTAGATGTACTTAATACTCCTTCTTAATACTCGTTTTGGTTTTTATATAAAAAGATTTGATAAGCTCACTTCCTTTTGGTATGGCTTAATACAATGGTATTAAGATATTTTTATGTTGTATCAAAGCTGTTATACAAAAAAACTGCAGTTATTTTTTTAATCTAAATACATCAAGATAAAATAGAGCACCTCAAACATTTTTGTCATTTTAATGTATTAAAATAAAATTACATACAGTAATTGTTTTTACTTTTATAAATTAATCATTTTTAAATTATAAAACTTATATGTTGAACTGGGGGGGAATAACCTTAACATAGCTCATCTCAGTCCTTTCTGTCAGGTGTGAGTGATCAGTATAGTTTTGGTTGAACTGCCAAGAACTCTCCAACTTTCTGCTTTGAAGGTGACAGCTCTGTGCGTTTCAAACCTTTGCTCTCTGAGTGACTGACTGTGACACTTACAAGAGAGGTTTCTCATGAAAGGAAATCATCATCTCTAGCGGCATTCACAGCCCTTGAAGAATCATTTCCACTGAGTTAGACATGTTAGTGCTGCAGACCACCCAGCGAGTTGAAAAAGAAGGTAAAAGCCCACTGGGTGCCATGCAACGAGGGGAGGACAGAGACAGGAAGCGGTGAGGCAACTGCAACAAAACCATGTGACATCCCCTTTGGAAACTGGTCTCTAATATATGCGCCTGAGGCCACTGTGGAAAACAGACCGTCAGCATCGGAATTACAAAAGATCTCATGAAGGGTCAGGCGTGAGTGTGACGAGAGCCTGGATCTGGCCTGAAGCGGTATCAGGGGACAGAATTAATTAATCCGTGCAAGGAAAAGCAAACACGGGGACTGCTATGAAATGACATGCTTCAAATGACTGCTTTTGATGACAGGGTGCAGGTCTACGCAGGAAATATATGCCCTGGAAATCAAAGAAAGAAGCTGCAGAGTGACATGAAGTAAAAGAGAAGCAAGGACATGACACCAGGTTTATGTTGCCAACTTGCATATTTCCACCTGATAATAAACAAGTGGGGAAGGAAGAGGAAAAAAATTATGACAGAGAACAATGCAAAAATGCTGACAGCCAAGTTTGATCTATTGTGGTTTAAAATCTCTGTGTATGTACAAGGATTCCTCCCGAAGTCTGGGGTGTTTGAAAAATGTTTGCTAAACCAAATTACTTGCTAATCCAAAATTATCAAGAATGTAATGGAAAACTATGAGAAAAACTATGAGAAAAAAGAAACGTGGATGAGCACAAAATCATTTCTCAAAAACATACAATTTAAATTGTATTAATGCAGTTAAGTTCCAAGAATAGATAAAACCAAGAAAAGCCAACATCCCAGGGAGAATTTCTTTTAAGTAAATTTGACTGACCCATCCCATATTTGATATGACCACAAAGACAACATCTACAATTTGACTTAATCTAAAACTGACCAAACAAAGACAGAGACACCACCTTCAAACATTTAGACCATAGCCAAACACCTAATATAAAGAGTTAAGACTCAAGTTCAAACACAAAATCTACTGCCTTGAATATATGCACAAACGGTCCATGGTGTTAATTACTAGAACATAGCTCCAACTAGTTTGTACCGACTGATCAACTTTACTGCTGTGCCATGAAGATTTAAGCAAGGAAGTCAACTAGTCACCGATCACGTGACAATAAAAACACAAATGCCTCCAAGAAGACAGGTGAGGAGGCCATTGCAGCAAACTGGCAGTGGTTCATCATATGTGTGGAAATACTTCACTAAAGATGAAGCCCATTCTAGTGTGACATGCAGAACATGTAACTCAGTCCTGAAATTCAACAAATGGACTCAACAAATGCACACTCATCTGAAAAGGCATCCGCGAACCCTAGCAGAGGAACGGTCCAAATCGTCTCAGCGGTAGTGAATGAACAGCTTAACTAAATGACCTGCGCTAAAAGAAAGAAGGAGGATGCACATCAACAAATTGCTGGTGAATTTCATTGTCTAAAGTTATTAGACCTTTAGCTGATATAAGCGGAAATGGCTTTGGAGATATACCGACTACATTATCCTATCTTATAACACGCTGTGAACCACTAAACGCTAGATTTATATAGGTTAAACAAATCTGCAGCGCACAGTATTGATAAGGACATGTGTTTCTGTTCAGTTCTGTTGTGTTGCTGTGGTTATAGATCATGTTTTGTTTTTTTTCTTTGGTGCCAAGCGAGAGCCGCACATTAGAAGTGTCAGACGTGGATTTACAGACAACAGTAGCCTACGTTCAAGCTTCAATTACCTTGCAGAAAAGCTTCCGTAACTTCTTTTGTGTGAGACGCTACAATATGTGTTCAGGTCAAGAACATAGATTTCAGTGTTGCAAAGCATTACTTTCTACTGTGTTTTTGTGTGTGACGTCATCAACTAGTCGCCGCCGACTCAACTTTCACCGCATATTAGTCGATTTTAAAAAAGTTTCTGGGAATTTGCGTGGAAAATGAACAAATGTCACATAAAGTTTTTTCCTTTTTGCGTGACTTCTTGAACAATCTCCTCTTTTATTCTGTTGGCTCAACCGCTAGCTAGCTATAAGCCCCACTACAAACAAGCGCAGTGTTTCACACACTCATTCACGCTTACTGTTGTCTTGTAGTAATGCCACATTGGCCCATTTCTTTTTCACAGACTCTATGACCATACATCTAACACTATGGAGCTTAAGAACACCAATGCTAAAATTCACTCCCTTGAGTATGTTTATTTTATTTCTTTTCCCCAGAAAGCCTTTTGTCAGCCCCAAACTGAATTCATGTGGGTGGTGCCTGCAGTGTGCTCGCTGGTGGCTTGTGTTTCTCTTTCACACTTCCAAGGGCCCACATGAAAACGATCCTCGCATGGGAGACTATTACAGGCATCAGACACTAAAGTATATGGCTCAGTGCACAGACAGTGGGCCGCATGGGCTTCAGTTGCAGTTTGAAATTCGCTTTTCCAAAGAAAACCCTCTATTTTTGGTCTTTTGGTTATTTCTCAGCCTAAAATCTTGAAACCTTACATGAACAAGCAAAACAGATTTTTATTGAGGTTTCATTATTGCTGTTGAATTTGCAGTGTATTTTTTTATTTTTTTTTTTCACATTATAAATGCGAAGCTTTCGTATTGCTATACAAAACTCGACAAACTCTCTCAATAGTTATTCGATATGCACTTACACAAAGTCAAGGCCGCAGCTGGGAGAAAAAAAACACTATAGAAGTAAGAATTTATGAATGATGATTATGATATTCTTTATAAACATTATGAAATGTGGAAATGTACTGTACAGCATGAGATCCATAAATCTCAAGTTACAGATGAAGTGGCAGATACTTAATAAAATAATGTTATAGTACATTAACCTTACTTGTGCGCCTCAAACACAGCACAGACATGGAATAGATTTACTTTTCCGTGTCAAGGCCATGAATGATAAGGCCTGGTGTGATTCTCTGCACAGGCTTAAAGGGGAACTACTGTTTTTTACAACATGGACCTTATTTCTGCCATAACATACGATCATTTACTCAGCCATATAACTTTTGTGTCATTTGTAGTCAATCGGGAGATATTTAGATCTGCATATATCCATATAGTGGGAGTGACTGGGGCACCGAAAGGAAGCCTCTAAATAACGCATTATCTGCCGCAAAACTCGTTCATTTCACCAATGTTTTGTTATCGTATGCTAGTGCTATTCCCCATTGAGTCCGGAGTTACCTGTTATCATCATCCGAGGTCTATAGACCTACAGACCCCAGATGATGTCTTCTGACCTGGATGATGTCATCTCTGAGCGCCACACGCAATCACGACGGTCGGCTTGTTTACCTGTAATTTGCTACTACTAGTTTTTTGCAACGTGGCTGAATATTTTTTACGATTCTGAGCTTGTGGACGAACCATAGCAGTAGCAAATCAATGGGGAATAGCACTAGTGTACGGTAACAAAATATTGGTGACATTAACGAGTTTCGCGGTAAATGCGTTATTTAGAGGCCGCGTTTTGGTGCCCCAGTCACTCCCACTATATGGATATACGCACATCTAAATATCTCCCAACTGACTACAAATGACACAAAAGTTATATGGGTGAGTAAATGTATTTTATGCCAGAAATAAGGTCCAGGTTGTAAAAAACAGTAGTTCTCCTTTAAAGCTGGCTTCAGGGCACAAGCATTACAGAGCCAAGAAGCCAAGAAGCAAAGCAGTGTCATCAGAAAATAATATCAACTCTGAATAAAAAAAATAAAAATAAAAAAAATAATCTTCTTTTTCCAAACTCTCAGAATCCTTAAGCGTGAACAGATAAGTGTGGAGGGTGCTTCTGTGCAGAGGGACAACTGGCACAAAACCCATCAAGACCCCCTATTTGTCTATGAATATCAAGTTCCCAGCTCGTTTTCAGTGCAGCAAAGAAAAATGGCAGAGCTGAGCAATACGGTAAAAGTAATATGGAAATAGATTCGCTTTGATGAATACAATTTACTGAAGGATTTTCCCCAACAATCGTAAATACACAAACAACTCCGACATAGGGATAAATTCATGTTATCAACATAATAATATGATGTTACAGATGGATAAGCGACTAATGGTTATCCATCCAGTAATTTCCTACTATTGGTAGCCTTGTTGCAGAGATAATACAAGCAGCTGAAACTGTTATTTTTGCTCCAACTAAATAAATAGTTTAGCACTGTCAGAAAAACAATGAAATCTCAAAGTTCAACTGGCGAGCTCTTGAGCTAGTTGAGGTACATCTGATTTTATAATACTGCTTGATTTTCATTTATTTCTTTTTTGAAACAGAAACATGAAAAACACTATTCTCTTGAAATACGTTTGAAGGCCGTGTGCTCACTTAGAAAATGTTGCAATTAAAGTCAAATCACTCAGGAGTCTTGCAAGAGCCCAGAATATTCTCAGTATTGTACCGACTCGGTTTGGCTGAAGTTTTAAGTGTAGCTGGTGGCAGACCCCTGCTGCCTCGCTGGGTCTTCATGTCTTGTTGAGAGAAGACGGCGATGTGTCAAGTTTTTTTCTGAGCTGTCTCCCATATCAGAGACACTGTGAACCGATACAGCTCACACACATTTCTCTCGCTCTCCAGCTTAAGCTTTTTATTTAATATATTGCGGCGGTGGGTTGACACTCATGGATGTTTCCAATAAAAACCCAAACTCCCCACAACTCATTTAGAAATGAAGGAGCAGCTTGAATGAGAGGTGAAATGTCTTCAAGAAACCCACCTCAAGTCCTGCTTCCTTTGTTTGAACTTAGTTTTTTGGATATACAACATATCTATCTTTGTTTTCTTGGCAAAGCAATACCATCGAGCCATGCTACCTGTCCACAAAAAAACTGAAATGTAATAGGCAGCAAAGTCACACTTCCCGGAAGATGAATGGTTTCCATTTGAACACTATGAATTTTCCATTTTCAACCTTAGAAGTACACTATAAGGCTGCCTACGCATGACAAATAGTAAAATTACCAGTACATTGGTCATTACTTTATACCTTTTTGTATTGTGGGGGATAATTACAGATTTTAGCATTTTGGAGGCTTTTACTTGCTGAGATTTGAGCTTTTAGTTTTGTTATCATTCAAAGCAGCATATTATGTAATCATGCATTCGTGCAAATGATAAATCCAACAATATTCCAGCACTTAAGATCCCAGCATCAGCTCTCTAGTCGACAGCTTCTCAAGTTTAAGCAGCATCTTTTACTCCCTCTTTACACACACCATTTCTTTTTTAGTTCCGTTTTGATCAAATGCGGACTAAACGAGATAATGAGTTGACATTTTCATTCCAGCCAGTACATTATCGCAGAGTAGAGCCAGTTTTATATTAATATTTCTTACATTCATATTTCCATTAGATCTTTATTAGAAAGCCAGTATTCTACAAACAATGACTATTTTGATTAAGCCGTCAAATGGGTTCACAAAAGCGTTAGTAAAGCAAATAGGATTTCCATTTATGTCTACAGCAGAGTTTTCAACAAACCACGGTGAATGTTGTTATATCAAAAGGGTTTGTCCTCTACACAGCGGACATTTGAGAACAAATTTTGTTCACGGGCGTGCTTCTCATGTAAGAGGTTAATAACATCGGTGGGGCAAAATCCGGTCATCTTTGGAGGAATGTGAAGAATGATGATATATAGTTCATGGGTGCTGCATCGCTAATTGTTACTCAGTTAAGTGTTGTTCTTCTTGTCCTCGGACGTATTGTGTTGTATAAGACAATTATACAATTATTAGGTATAAGTGCAAGTTATTTGGAAGAAAGAGCTCCTGCTCTTCATGCTGCTGAATAGCTGCTCGGCACTGGCAGCTAAGATATTCTATTCATTTTTTTCTATTATCCAACTAAATCTCCTACTTCATGGCCAGACATTTGCAAACAGGGTATGTGTCTTTCATGCTCCTGAGGTTTCTTCTATTTTCGTTCCCCCTATACAATATGTCCTCAGGTACTTCTGTTGTTTTTTTTTTTTTGTTTTTTTTAGTTGATATGAATATTGTTACTTTGATCTGTTTGCAGTTTCTATTTAATGTACCTTTCATTGCTCTGTTGAGACATCCATGCATGTCTGTTCCCTTCAGTTACAAAGTTAGGACAGTGGGGTTCTTTCATTCCACTATTCCCTCCTCTTGGCGATCTGGAGCTTATTTTGCTGGTAGTTTTTTTTTATCATGCATCTTTCCACCCGTCATATCTTTTCTCTTTCAGCAGGTTCTATTATCAAATACCATCCTGCGTATGTTTTAATATTTGCATTTTGAGAGACACCTCTTACTGATTGTGCTTTTGCTTTGTTGTGTGTTTTGATGATTGCCCATTTTAAGGGTTTGAACCACATTTGCCCCTGTATTTGCGTGTACCTATAGCAGGGCTGTCCTTGGGAGGCATTATTGGATACTGACATGCTGCTTGCTGTCATCTTGAGTCAAGGTATGGCTTCTTCATGTTTGCCCACTGAGTACTTTCCCTAAACATATTTTCATTAAAACGTGGCTGATTAGACTGAACACGATGCCTATATTACAGCTGACTCAATTCACTCTTTAATTTCCATAATATCTCACTGTGCTATCTCACTGTCTGTCATTTAGTAGGGAGGTATAGAGGCACCAGCATTGAAAAGAAATCGCTGCATCTTTGTTTGTCAGTTCATTGTCTAATTATAGTCACTTTGGCAGGAGAATTCATGGACATAATACAAATTGTTTCCAAGAAATTGTTTTCTACTGTAGTGGCCTCAAGCTTGTTTTGATTTTTTTAAGGCCTTCTCAAGAACAGACTTTTCTGACAAATCCTATGACCATCTGTTGTTATACTTAATAATCCAACAAGCCCCTTTTCTTTCCTGAAACCAAAGCCCTCAATAAATGAATAGTTCAGTTTGTTGGTCCATCGCTAGATTCATCTTAATATTGGATAGACCGTCATTAAATTTTTTTTTACAGCCTCAGATGACTCTTACAGGCAGAAGTCCAGAACATTTTAACAATTGGGAATCATCATAGCCACTGTTTAAAGCTTAAAGATAATGAATTTTCGCCAAAGAGGGTAACTGAATTGAGACCAAAATGAAAGCAGCCCCTCTTCACAGCACTATTAAAAGGAGATGTGTTAATCACTGCTGTTTAATAGAGGCCTGATGAGCAGTATGTTCCCCAAAAGACTAATGCATCTCATTTAGTAGAATGGCATTTAATAGGAGCTTGACAACATTGTGGTGAAAGGAGAGAAACATCAAGACAGATAAACTACAGCCTGGGGTTCACAATAGGTCGGTCCTTTGTACCTTTGTTTCCAATAAATCAGACTTCAATTTCTCAAAAACACACACACACACACACACACAGAAAGTATTTAGAGCTTTCAAAGCCCCAAATGTAGAGATAAACCAATACAACTTGAGCAGCATACATCTATATCTGGATAATTGCCAATACTGATAGAGAGGCAGCTGGATATTCATTTGTGAGATCACACCACAATCCAGCTTGCCATGGTTCAAGCTGTAGACTTGTGGCAGATCCAAAGGGGTGCAGATCAATTAGCAGCCTGTAAGCAACTACTGGCAGCTATACACAGATCAGCCACAACATTAAAACCACTGACAGGAGAAATAAATCTTGGGCAATTCAATATTCTGCTGGTAAACTTTTGTTACTTAGACATGTACCACCCACCTAGACCAGACCAGGCAGCCCCACCAATGACACAGCACAAGGTGTTGACCTGGCCTCCAAATTCACTAGATCCCAAACTGATCAAGTATCTGTGGGATGCACTGGAACAAGCCTGATCCACAGAGGCCCCTCACCTCAACCCACAGGACCCATTCTCTGATGAGTCACAACTGTGTTGGAGGCACAAGGAAGACCTATGCAATATTAGGAAGGTGGTCATAATGTTATGTCTGATCAGTGTAGGTTGTCATATCTTTAATGTAAGAAAATATGGAGCAATCGGTGCAGGGAATTGAACCTGCACTGCTGCAGTGAAGACTATAGCTCAGTTCACTGGGCGCCTGCTCAACCAGAGGAATTATCTGGACACCTCAGGCTCACTCACTAAAAAAAAAATGTTAACATATAAAGTCCCAGTAGCATTACAAGTACCTAATAAAATATTTACACACCACATCACACACACATATGCAGGCGTATATGTGTATAATTATACAAATATAGACATGCAAACCTGTGGTTATACATTCAGATGTGCAATAATCAAAAAAAGGTCAGAGAAATGGAACGTGGAAATGCATTGTGATGTGGAACAGGTGGAAATGTGTGAAAATGCGTAGTTTAAAGAGGCTTTAAAAATTAAATCTCTACAGCAGGTAAAGCCCCCATTTTCTTTTAATATTTGTAACATGTGCGAGCACTTGGAAGTTTTATAGATTGATGATTATAGATTGTGCTGGGTTTTTTCTTTCTTTTTTTTCTCAATTTAACTTCTTTCTTTGTCACCATTTATGGCATAATTGTCATGCTGCACTAAGGACATTCCTGAGTTTTCTCCTCTTGTGATTGTCCTGTTTCTATAGGGCTGCAGGGCTTTATTTTGGAGTGACAATTGTGCCCACAGAAAGCAATAAAAGAGCAAAAAATAATAATAATAAAAAGAGAGTTCAGAGTGTTGATGATAAGTGTATTGTGTTTATCACTGTGGTAGAAACAAAAACAGAAATAGAAAATAGAAAATTGAACAGGTTTATTTACACGTGCATTCAAATGCTTGGTGTAGGATTTTCACAATAGCTCCACATTTGGACAACTATTAATACATTACTTAATATACTTTATATTTACTACATTATGGCTGACTTCTAAGTAGGAACAAATTATACTATAAAAAGTCATGTGATGGTCATATGTGTGGAAAGAGGTTAAAAAAATAAAATATCCTTATCAGTTCCTGCTGAGCACACTGGTTGCTATGAAGTGTTTAAAAATTCAGTGCCAGTGATCAAAACTAAGACAGAAATTTAAATAATACATCTGGAGATTAAATTAAATAGCCCCAAGGCTCTTATTCCTTGTTGAAAACAACCAATACAAACATAGAACACGGTACAATTAGACATGCAAAGCAGCAACGCATGGTTCATAGTTCACTACACAGCAGCAAAACTAATCAAATAGTTGAGATGCCTTTATTAATTTAAGATGCTAATGTGAACATGGTTGAGCTGTACACAGTTTCGACAGTGAGTTTTAATGAACGAATGTGCCTCACTAGTATGAAACTATAAATAGTTTGAAAGCAAATTCAAATTAGAGTCAAAAAGATTTTGAGTCTGTAGAGTAAGGTTCACGAATCCAAAGTTTGTCGTTATAAATCAACCTTTGTAATGACGGTGCAGCTTTCTGCTGTCTGACACTCTTGACCTGCGTTAACAAGCTGGTTTGACATTAGCATGGGCCTCAGCTCGCTGACCCAGACAGTCTCCAAACAACGACTCAGAAGACCTTTAAACTGCAGCGCTCATCAACACGACTAAGACAATTAGCAGAGACAGGTAAGCGGCAACTGTTTTCTTCCTTGAACAGCGCAGAGGAGCACTCGCTTCACATTTTGTGCTGTCCTGATGAGCAGTTAACAAACACACTCTTAAGTCCATCACGTTATACACTAACAAGTTCCATCTGGAGACACCATCAATTTTCTCAAAGGGACACAGCACGTCCTTTATGTTCTGGCAGATTGGTTACTTTATTTTCTACAGATTAAATTACATCTGGGAGTGAAGTGATAACAATTTATCTGTTCTCCTTCCCATTAGAATTCAAAATTGCAAATTTGAGTGATTTAAGGAAAATAAATCAATTACCACATCCAGCGTAGTTTCTGTCAAAAAAATGCACAACGAAATTCTTGTGTTAATAAACTCTGGGCAGCTGCCTGCTTGTAGCATTTATTTAACAGGACTTACAAACAAAGCTTAGGAGAGGGCTGATATCCTTAGTTCATCAGACCATCTTCATTTAAAGAGCATCCCGACTCTCGCAAAGCTTTAATCCACGGCTTGTTCTGAACATTATCTAATAATTGGCACATTCCCCTGGTGAAAATGGGCCTGTAATCTCTTCCCCCGCCATGACGGTGTAATGCATTGCTATGTACATTACATACGGCTTTGAACTTATCTCCACCCCCCCCCCTCCAACTAAAATTCGTAGTTGCCTCCCACCTCTCTCTGAATGGGAATGCAGTACATCACATTACTTCGACCCCATTGCTCGTGTCTTCAGGCTATGTACAGTAATGTTAAAGATTAATTTCATGGTCTTCTATTTAAATGATGTTTACCCTGAAAAAAAACATGGTAAAAGGGGGGATCATTATCATAGAAACTGTAGCATAGCTCTCATTAAGTATGCGTTTCATCCCAATTCAAGAATACACACATTTGTGCTCATGAACTTAATGGCAAATTATCAAACATGTCTGCAGTGACCTAGCACATTCATGATAAACATAAACAACCCAAGCTCCCAGGCTGAGTGAGGGCAAACATGTGCTCCCTTGATCTCCTAATCGCCCATACTTGGTCTGCACTTCATCCCAGCAAATGGGCAGTTCTGCACACTGGGGTTTTTGCAGGTTTGCGGGGGAAACAGTGGACGCAGTAGGTCGTACAGAGCAGTTTTTGGCAGCAGCTAGAGGTAAACATCAGCCCTTTTCCCTGTTTAGTAAACCAACAGCTCCGAGCATCAACACTGCTTCAATAGCCTATGTTTGAGTCCTGCTGATTGCAGTCCCCACCACAGGCTCTTTTCAAGGGATACTATTTTTTCTTCTTCATTATTTTTGCTTTGCCTTCACAGGTTTTCACTCTAAAACAGAATTGAAGAGTAACATTCAAACAAAGTATGAAAACCACCAATCATTTTTCTCCCACAAGGAAAACAGTTTGGTCATAATTGAAGACTGAAAGACTCTCTGCTTACAAAAAGCACGTGATGGATGTAAACTTCCATCTCCTGCCTGGGGGACATTCAGGTGCAGCTAAATCAACCTAGAAAAAGCGACCGGCAAGACAAGTCGACCTGCTGGAAAAGCACGTACACCGATAGTATCATCTCTCATTGAGAAGAGGGATCAGGGAATATTGGAGCCTGAATGTGAGCTCCTCGTTACAGTGCAAGTCGAACCTTCTGGAAAATATCTTGTCTGCTTTGTTTCCTTTTAGTAATTGACAGGAAAAGTGAGCACCTGTGTAATTAGTATTATCAGGTATGTATGTGACTAAATGAATGTACTTGTGCTCGGTCTAACATAAAGTAGCACTGAGAGAGAATAGAGAAATTTTAGTTAATGGGAGAAAGGTTTGATGAAGAGACCGGTGGATGTAGACAGAGTGTCTCGTCACAACCTGGAAATAATTTCACCAATCAAATGTAGACCTAATTTGAAAGCAAAACCTTACAGCCCTCGTTACAGAATCTAGACTGATCAGGCATAACATTATGACCTAATATTGTGTAGGTCTCCCTTGTGCATCAGAACAGTTGCGATTCTTCAGAGAACGGACATGGGCCTTCTGAGGGTGTCCTGTGGTGTCTGGCAACACAATGTCATTAGTGGGCGCCTTTGGGTCCTATGGGTTGAGGGAAGGGGCCTCTGTGGATCAGACTTGTTCCAGTGCATCCCACAGATACTTGATCAGTTTGGGATCTAGTGAATTAGGAGGCCAGGTCAACACCTTGTGCTGTTTTTATTGTTTTTTTTTTAGTTGTTCCTAAACATTTTTTTGTGTATGTGTCTGTGTCAGGCTGCATCCTGCTGGGGAAGGCTGTTGCCATCAAGGAATGTCATTGCTGTGGGGTGGGGGTGTCTGGTCTGGTCTAGGTGGGTGGTACATGTCCAAGAAACACCCGCATGAATGCCAGGTCTAAACGTTTCCAAGACGCTCAATTATTTACGTCTCCTGTCAGTGGTTTTAATGTTGTGGCTGATCTGTGCATTTTGACACATTAAAACAGGAAAACAATTGTAAATAAGAAAATGAATGATTGTTTAATTAGATTTAGCTTTTTCAGAGTCAGGGTTCACTTAAATAAAACCATACTTCATGATGACTCAATAATCAAAAAAGTACTGTACTGTCATTACACTGAGGGTTAGACAATATAACGCACTCGATTAAGCACTCGATGAGGCATTGAACAAACATTTATGACAATTAATGATGTTTTCAACACAGGTCCTTTTCCAGCTAGTCAAGCATATTTCATAATGACTCAGAAATCTCTATTGTCAGAGTCTCTTCATCAAAAAGTGCAACTTAAAACCAAGTTAAAAACCAAACAACACCACAACTGAACTTGACAGAATGTGGTGCAACAAGGAATGTAAACCCATCTGACCGCTGGGTTTTACTTTCACAGTTAATCAAATTTAGTTCCCAACCAGCTAGATCTGCTCTAAAATTGATGATTATAATCGATGTGAATGTCACCAGCAGCTCCAATGTCGTTTCAGTGACCCAGGATTTACTGGCTAATCCGCCTGGCATGTAACACTCGTGATAAAGACAAGTCTGAACCAACCTGAGGGAGTCAAGGAGCCCAAAAGCCATCAGTTAACCTGAGATAAGGCTCTTCTTCCCTGTGCCCACTTATAGCATCCCTAACTCCCCTGGCACATATCCACCCCTTGCCTCTAAATCAAACACTGAGGTCTTTTATTAATAGCCTATCAGCACAGTTAACATTTATTTCATGTGTATTCATCTGAACAGGTTTTACAAATGGCCTGGTGCTCGTGAACCTGCTTTTGAAAAATTAGCCTTGTTTTTTAGGCCTCTCCTCATGAATTTCAATGACTAACAGAATGTACGGTTGTGCGTCTACCAAGATGCTGCTTTGTGCCTTAGGGTAAAAATGAAAAACTGCTTTATTTAGAGTGTTCAGGAATATCACACCATATGGTAGTTTGTTTAAATCTGTGGAAACGTCATGGGATGTTGTGATGGCGGTTCACAGCTGGGGGAAAGGCTCACTAAAACCCAGGTGAAATTGCACATTATTACAAAGAAGCTCTCACCTAATATTTAGAAGAAGATACGTTGCATTAGAAAACAGTGGTTTATGGTTGACAGATCAGCAGACATGAAAACTGCGACACAAGAGGGAGGGGGGGTCACACAGGAGCACTGGTGCAAGTATAAAAAGATGCTATCAACAGTTATCTAGCGGTGATCTCCCCCAACATAAGTGAAGCAGACAGCGCCTCCCTACAGAATTTATGGTAGCCTATTATTTCATTTTCTGAATACCAAGTGTTCTCCGAGCAATGGCACTTCCAGAGAGAAACATGGTGTGCTGACAAAAATTGATTACAGGAGCAAGGAGACAATCTATTTCTTCCTTTAAACTGATAGCAAAGACGGACAGGGTGAGAAAGGTGGGCTGTATAAAGACAAAGTGAGCGAGTGGAGAACGAGAGAAATAATGGGCTGGGAAATTAGAAGCGAGGGAAAGAAAGGTTTGCAACAACTTTCCATTTTCGAAGACAAACATGCCAATGAAAGTGTTTTGCATTGCAGATCCATTCAGTGATAGTGCGGTACCTGACAAAATTTCAATCATAAACTCCTTCCTACACTTTTCTGTTTATAAACCTGCAGGCGCCATAACACAAAGTCAGTGCACTGAGTTGATTAACTAAAAGGGAAAAGCCTTTTTTTTTTTTATTCCCACAAAAGTGTGAATCCAGAGTTGCTACCATATGAATAAAGTTTTCATTATTGTATTATGCAAACTACTAAATCCATTGTACAGGCTTACAGGGAACCACAATTAAGTGAGAAACCAAATGCAGAATGCTGTGTGTGCACTTTGAAAACAAAAACATCTTCAAACATTAAGTCAACCCCTGTAACACACACAAAAAAAAACTAATGTACAATTAAGTATTATAAAAAGAAACAGACAATACTGCATGCACATAATTACAACATTAATGCATGACTTTCCTCCTCAGGTTTCTTCTGTGCTGTACCATCGGCCATCCTGGCCACCGGTGCTTCATAACAAATACACTCAGATCTCAGTCTTCATCCTCATTCAGCCTCTCCTCTTGTTTCGCTCTCTCCCTTGTGTGTGTTGTCTTAGTCTCCAATTCTCTTTGTGAGTGTCCCTGTGGCTTTTCCTCCTATGTTTGTGTCTGTCCTTTTTCCCCAGGTCTTCGTGGCGAGGAGGAACTCATGTGGCTATGGTCCTTTATGTTTGGCGGCACCAGGAAGCTGCTCTGCTTTGTCCCGTATCCACATTTCTTGGTATATATTTACAATTCGCCAGTGATCTAGTGACCTACAATCTGCTTGATGGCTCATACTGTCATTTTACTATGTTGGTTTATTCTGTATTGGCAGAAGGATCCCTCCTGTTGGTCTTCCTTACGCCGTTCTTTTTCCACAATAAAAGGCTTTTCCGCAAGGACTTCAGGATAGGGTATGTGCACACTTTCAACAAAGGCGACTGAAAATTTCCTACAAATGTTTGTTATCTCCGAACCTCCTCAGTTAATCTTTCCTCGATGCGTGTTCTCATTCAACAAAATCTTCGTCTTTCCCATGACATCAGAGTAGGAAGATCATTAGATAAGTCAGTGTAGCCTAATAATTATTCTAAAACCGGTATTTTAAGGTAAAATAGTGCTAAAATAAGGTAAAATAATGTTGCTTTATATCACTCTACATACACAACTCATCTGGAGCATACAATACTTGAATGGGCAAACCAAATGCCAACTGTGCAACAAGATCTTCAACTTCTGTATGAAGATGATTTAACATTTTTCAGGGATATACTGTGTGTAGGTGATTTAGTTTACACTTCGGTAGAACTTTAAGAGCATAAAAGCAATATAATCATCATATAAGCCTCCTCAAACAAACAACCTACTTAACTTGATGAGTCCACAGTCAGCACAACTTAAGATATGAGATGATCAGTCACTCAGTCTCACAGAATTTCTCGTATTCTCAGTAGGTAGAGCGGGTTGTCCACGAACCAGAGGGTTAGCGGTTCGATCCTCAGAATGTGCCACATGCCGAAGTGTCCTTGAGCAAGACACTGAACCCCCAGTTGCTCCCAGTGTGTGACACTGGTGTGTAAATGTGTGTGTGCTTGTGTAAGCGAATGGGTAGATGCACTGTAAAGCGCTTTGAGTACCAACAGGTAGAAAAGCGCTATATAAAAGCCATTTACCATATCCCTATAGATAAAACATCATATTATAAAAGGAATATGTTGAAAAGGTCACTACATATGTTTTAATACCTGTTGGCCAGACCTGAAGAATCAGAGCTCCAAACGCTTTCAGTGGGGATGAACACGGAATGATTATTCATGGATCAAAGCATTACCAATTCAAAACAGCATTCGGTAAAGATGCCTTTGACATCTCCATCAAAAGCCATTTTCAAATTAATGTCAAAACAGAATTAAAATCTCCTCGCTGGATCGCTGTCTTCCGAGCTGTACAGACAGCACTAATCTCCGGTCGCCATACTTTATGCCTATGACAGCGCAGGTAAAGCTGCAGAGCCAATACATTTGTCCTTCAGTACATGACACCTTAGCCTTACTAATGAGCCATTTAACATCACCGTGAAGGGAACAGCAGTTAAACGAAAGGCCCCTTGTGGATTTGGTAAGAGCATGTCAAGACTGGAAGAGACAGTAATATTTCACATTGACAGGAGTAGGAATGAATAATGAGAAGTTTTGCAGTTCTTTCAGAATAAGACTAATCTCTGAACATTTCCCCACGCCCCATCTCTCCCCGCAGTCATAACAGAACCTATACACCATGCCGTAAACCCAAAGGAAAGTTCTGTTCATCAGTACTCATAATATGCTTCCCACTTTAACTCACTTTTATAAGACTAGAGCACAAATCAGTCATTAATCATCTGACTTGCCAAGAAACAAACAAACTATACTAGCTCGAAGAATAGGTTGCACTTACCGACACCAAACATTTATATTCACTCAAAGCACGTTTATTCTTCATACACAAGTTATTTTAAACATTTCTCCAAAATGTACAGGGAGGTTTATGAATAAAAGAACCGGCTCTTCTGAGTCTCTGCCTTAAAACATAATGTATTCATGAGATGGTGTAGGAAGTACACCGGAGAAACTGTCAGTCACTGTGAGTTGAAAACTCAGGAAAAACGTTTGGTTTACAATGACCATCACAAATCACATTAGTTTGGTCACATTGCCATTGATCTTTTAGTTTGAGTCAAATTAGACTGAACAATAAGTGATAACTAATGACGTTTCTCTAAAAGTCCTCATTTTGACAAACACTGGTAATGAATCCATCTCAGACCTTGACATACGCCATTCTTACAAGTGCACTATTCGCCTCATCTTCTGAGTGGTCATGAAGTTTAGTGTACTCTTCTCCAATCAGCAGAGATGTAGACCCAACAGTGTTGCTATGACAGTTTTATCTAATAAAAGTTCCCACAGTCTTCAACATGATCAAACACAGACGTTGCTGCCCATTTGTTTTCTGCGCTGCTGTGTATTTAAAGCTCTTTTCTCCATATGTTACTCTACACACATCTACAACTACTAAATAGTTTTTAAGCCAAATTAACAACTCACATTTCCATCAAGTAATAATTTAAATCTACTCGTTTTTGTCCAGTAACAACGGCCATATATGCAAAACAAACAACAAAAAAAAACACTATAGAAAGACTATGATTGTTTCAATGTTGTCAAGAAGAACTCTAGCACTAGTAGCAGCTGTTCAAATAACATAAATTATGCAATGCTTCCTAATACTTGTGGTTGGATGGCTCATGTCATATTTGGGATCAGTTATTACCAGCATCCCAGTAAAGCATTTTGCAAAGCAAGTATCTGCTCTAAATTAATATATATTTATCAGTCACTACCTTTACATTCTCAAAAGAATACACACATATATATATAAATAATTAGTATTTCTTCTGTTAGTACACATAGTCACTAGTGTCCTTTCCAGCAATTAGTACCTGAAGATGATAAAGATGACTATGAAATACTGAAAAGGTAATTTTTGTCAGAATTAACCTCTAATCTATTCATTAGCCGCAATACATTGTTTTATCTGGATAGGCTACTTGTTCTTTTTACCGACTATAGTTATATTTAGAATAAATAAAGGAGAGCTGCCAGTCAGCTGTGGATAATATGTTGGATATTGAGACATTCCCCCTAACCACTTGTAATTTATATAGTACCCTCTTTTGGAAGATAGTAAAACAGAAAGACAGCCTAAAAAAGAAATTAAGGGAAGAGGAGGCTCGAGAGCAGCAAAGCTGACAGACTGGCATGTAAATGTGCCCATAAATCTTACTGGAGAACACGGAGTGTGCTTTATCTCATCTGGAAGGAGCAGTTCATCTCAGCTAGACAGTCGTTTGGACGATTAGACTCAAGAAGCCGGGCTCTAAATTAGATAGCAACGGCCCAACTCTACAAATGTTCTGGGTTATCTCACCTCAGATAGTTCTGCATTCAGAACATGTCAGTTGCGTGACCTGGTCATGTATACGTGGGTGGGCTGAGTGGAACTTGTGTGCAAATATACAGTTTGTATTTTGGTGCAGCTACAGTATGACCAAAATAATAACTACAGTTTTATTTTTGTTTTATTCTCGAATGGTTTTGGACGTTGAGGGGAAAGCGGATTGAACATATTGGGGGGAAAAAAGAAAGATGAATTATGTTCATCTGTTTATAAAGCTACAGTTCTGAAACAGCAACAGACTGCATCAAATATGCCTGAAATGTTTAGCCTTCACTTGTGTACTGAGGCTTGTGATTATCCAAGAACTATTATAACAAAAAAAAACTTTCATCTGTTAAATACCCACAAGGATTACACACCTACACACGAACAGATGGACTCGGGCACATGTACAAATATAAATACTTACTGTATGCAAACTCCAACAAATGTATCAGTAAATGCATAGATGAGCTCACTAACCTTCAGGAAGCAAAGAAATTCACCAGGGAGCTTTTTTCTATGTATGTATTTAAAATTACATGATGAAATATAAAAAGGTCATAACTACTGTACGTTACGGACCATAGCTTATGTACAGACAAGAGCTTCATCAATAATCGTCTGTACTGTGTACATTTTTATAAGAGAAAGCAGTCAGAGGGAGCTCTAGTCAATTCTGTCAGCATCTCAGTGCACCCTCCATACTCGTCTGCATACACAAGGAAGAAGAGAAGACAGATGTCACGAACCAGCAGCAGCACAGCATAACCAAAACAGCTCCAGAGAAAAGCTGCTGTGCAACCTCTCGGTGTTGTTTATTGGAGCTTCATCAAGAGACTGAAACATCTGCAGCATGGCAAAAACCACTAGAAAGCACCAGTGTGAAGAAAGCAAAGGCACTGAACAAGGTTGGATAGAGAGAGGCAATAGAAGAGGCCGTTTCTGAATGTGTGAGACGTGAGAAGCAGTCACCAGCCTGGTCAAGCAGGGTTTAT
The DNA here is from genome assembly GCF_963514085.1 of Chelon labrosus. Classification (NCBI taxonomy): domain Eukaryota; kingdom Metazoa; phylum Chordata; class Actinopteri; order Mugiliformes; family Mugilidae; genus Chelon; species Chelon labrosus. The sequence continues at coordinate 16,703,980 of NC_140338.1, read as the reverse complement.
TTCCTGGGAAGGTCCCTGAGGGTACTGTGGGGACCAGACGGCACTAACAATGTGGCTACACTGCAGCAAGACATGAGCTGCATGTATGCATCGTGGTTTGCCACAACTTGTCGTTATTACAAACAAACAACTATAGAAAGATTAGCTGATCCGCTTACAGTAAACAGTGGTATTTCTCGTGGTTAAAGTGCGAATAGAAAAGCAATTAGACTTTGTTTTCTGTGCTTTTGCAACACGCTACTAAAATTATTTATGATGATACACAACAACGAGGATCCTGCCATGAAAGTAGAAATCATAAAACATAATTAAGAACAAACAGTTTTGCTGAGACCTTTGAATATAAAGTGATCGGCATTTAAATGCTAAATGCAGCCTAATATATTACTGCTATCCTCTATAACACCATTTGATTAAACAGAATACAGGTAAATTATACTTTAACAAATAAAACAACCACAAAAGAAACAGGAAGCAGTGACTGTGGACTGAGAAGAGTCACCACCTCTGATTATAACATGCTTATTTAAACCTGGCTTTTCTCTGAACTGTACCCCGAGCATAAACAACCATTAGATCAGCCGTTTGTCATGAACTGCATAATTATGAAGGCAAAAGTGCAGCGTTACCCACTCTGCAGTAGTACAGATGCCACAGACGCTGTGCTTCAGGCTTATGTCAACAGAGAAAAGTGAACACCTAAGCATCATTTACCAAGTGGAAAGCTCTGGAGAGAAACATAGCCTCTGTCCTTCTTCTCTTCCCTCTGTTAGAATAAATCACCATCATTGTCACTGACAACTGGACAGACTCCAATTTTAAAAAGGCATTTCAGCATGCCAATCCAGGGACACGTAAAATGTATCCCGAAACATTGTACTGACTTCATTGGCCAAGTGTTAAACTGCTTTTGTTGCGGACCGGAACATCAAAACGGACCCAGTACTTTATTGTGTGCACATAAATTACACTATAAACTAATGCAGCCTTTCCTTCTGCCCCCTCCCCCTTAATTCTGTCCTCAAATGGCTGGATGGACGCCTGGATAAAATGATCATGGAAAGGGACCTGCAGACAAACACGCATATGCACAAATAAACTCAAATTCAGCCAATTATCATAATAATAATTATAATAATGATAATATGCCAGCACAGACCACAGACTCAGTTCCAGCACAACATGCTCAATGTTAGAGAAAAGACAGGCCAACATCCATGACTGACTGTTAGGCTGGAAATGGCAATTTATTCTCGATACAGACTCCCAGGAATGTGTAGTGTTTTAGTAGCATTTTATGCAACTGTTTTTTTGTTTTGTTTTTTAAAAAAAGAAAGAAAAGCAATTTATACTAATATTTGTCTGCACTTCTTAAACGGATAACAAGACAAAAGCAACAGCATACTGTTTAAACTTTATTGTAGCTGAACTTATTACTAGATTAACTGAAGGAGAATGAAAGTATATTCCATTAGCATTTTGAAAGAATAAAGCCCATCTGATCAGCTTCTCAAAAGGATTATTTGCCATATAACAGCATGTGACAGTACATAAATATGTTGATTTGCGCATTTGATTGTTGGTGCCGGTGCTCAAGACGTAGTTTTCCATCAATGTTATACTCTTAGTGAGTGTAAGCAATCTTTTGCAGAAAAATAATATAGCTGGAGGTAAAGTGGTTACCATAAAGATTTTGAGTTTGAACCTGCCGTTTATCAGTAGTTTGCATGTTCCTCCCACTGTCCAAAGACAAACTTAGGGTAACTGGTGATTCTATATTGGCGTGTATTGGTGTGTATGCAAGTGTGAATGAAGTTTTAGTCCTAACATTAATTCATAAATAACTATAAACCTGTCCCTTTATAATTCAATGTTTAAATTATGATGACTCTTGTATACACTGATCAGCCACAACATTATGACCACAGACAGGAGAAGTAAATAACATTAATCATCTTGTGACAATACAATGTTCTGCTGGGAAACTTTTGGACCTGGCATTTGATGTTACTTAGACATGTACCACCCAGACCAGACCAGGCACCCCCACCCTATAGCAATAACACTCCTTGATGGCAGCAGCCATCCCCAGCAGGATGCAGCCTGACACAGGCACAAAAACGGTTCAGGAACAACTCAAAAAAACATGAAGAGCAGCACAAGGTGTTGACCTGGCCTCCAAATTCACTAGATCCCAAACTGGGGGGTATCTGAGGGCCCTCTGTGGAACAAGCCTGATCCACAGAGCCCCCTCCCCTCAACCCATAGGACCCAAAAGCCCCCACTAACACCATTCTGTGGTCAGACACCACAGGACACCCTCAGAAGGTCCATGTCCATTCTCTGATGAGTCACAACTGTTTTGGAGGCACAAGGGAGACCTACACAATATTAGGAAGGTGGTCATAATGTTATGCCTGATCTGTGTACATCTTACAGTACGCTGAAGGAGTATTCAATTTAAACTGTACTGCTGTCATCCTTGAATAAAAACCTATAAGAGCATTTAACAGGTGCATGAAAGTCTTTCCATATTGTATCCAGAGTTTCTGAGGTAAAAGCCTTGTGGTCTGAGCATGAAGACTGCGAGAGACTTGTGAGTATATTAAGGGTTTTTGTTACAAGGCTGTCGTCTGTGAAACTGTTCACCATCTCATTTCCTTTTGGCTCTTCGTATAATATTGTCCAAGGACAACAACACTGTAGCAACAACAAAAACATCTAACTTCATTTTAGTGTTGTATATTCACCTGCTCTGAATTTTGCACCTTCAGCACAGTTTCCGTTCAGCTGCATCACGATGTTGACAGAGCGCCGCCGCGAATCACTAACAGCATGTTTTCTGGTTTGATGCCATTATTGTGTCCACGTGTCTATGTGACAGCAAGTAATCAACACATTTTTTGGATTTAAAGCTGTCAGACAGTTGATCTGTGGCTATTATTATAAACAATTAATCAATTAATGACCAACTATTGTTAAAAAAAATAAAAAATAGTTAAGATACAATTCACAGCTGACATTTTAACTTGTCATATAACCTATAAAACGGTGATAAAATAAAATTAAAAAACAAAATTCTGTTATTTATTCCTTATGCTCATCCTTTTTCTACAGTCTTCTGGGAAGGATATCTGATAGCAGTGCTCTTTTAAATGGATAGGAAAATGTTTATAGATATGTCTGAGAGACAGCTCTGAGATACTTTGATTAATTGTGTGTCAGACTGGGGCAGCATTGACTTTGAGTAGGTTTTAAGGTCAGAGTCCCTTCTTTATGTGTAAAACACGCCAACCACATATGTACTCATTTCAATGACAGTTTATCATCCAACTATGAAACCTATTTTCACCCTGCTCTGACCTTTTTTTTATACACAGTCTATGGTTCTGACAAGGGTCTGCTACTCCGGTCGACAATTCCCCAAAGTACACTGCAAGATGTTAACCGAGGGATTTTTTTTACTTATTCTATACTGCTTAAATATCCTGCTCACACAATTGTCCTTTCAGATTACTTTTTCAAGGCCAGAAAAAAGCAGAAGAACCATAGCATTATATTTGTGTCCACTCAACTTATTTCTTCAGACCATAGTATAGAGAGGGGGAGAAAAAAAAGAAATGTAAAGGTTAATTTTCTCCTTTATAACCTGGGCCATTCTTTGTAATTAGAAAAAGTGTGTGAGTACGCATAACACACAAAGGACACAATAGTCCATTCTATATTTTATTTTTTTTAAGAACTGCTGCACAAACACATGGACAATGCAGCCTACGCTAACATTACAAGCAGCAAGTGGAGAAACGCTGCAACAGATGTCGGCCGTCTCTACAAACATTAGTAAATTGTCAGGGTTTGAAAACTGGATGTGTCAATATACAATATCAACTGAAAGTCTCACGCCAAGGACACTATACCCAGATACAGGAGTCCTGTCTTCAAGGTGTTTCCTCTTTTCATTTGAAATGCTCTGTGACCCATCTGCATTGTGGCTTTTGATCGTCTATAACCTCAAAATCAAAGTATCTCTACTCACCCAAAGTGTGGGATGCAACCTCATTTAAAAATTAAGCCCTTTTCACACGGGATTAGTATTACCACGTGATTTAGAAAATACACCTCTAGGAATAAGCAAATTGTGTTTTACTTAAATTTACCATCCATGGTTATGATGTCTTTGCGACTATCCGCTTCACTCCGCTACATGTCAGAGGTTATACCATAGATTTCAGCCTCTACACTTTTTGACAGCATTAGTCACATTGCAATATTGGACAAATAATAATGATAAAAAATATATATTTTACAAAATAAAACATGATGTTATGAGGCTGCATTAATCCCAGGGGAGGATTCACAAACAATGTAGTAGTATTTAAATCAGCCCCACTTCTACCGACTGGATGAACATACATTAATGCTTGACTTAATAAAATCCTAAACATCAATATGTGCTGCCATCTATGGCATCGATCTCATCATCCTCGCATTGGTCCAATGGTTTTGAGCTCTTCTTTTTTTTATCCCCCAGTGAATGGATCAGCGACATCTCGACTTTGTTCCCCAAAAGTTGTCCAAACTTTGATTTATAGCACATCCTTCATGATTCTTAAATAAAATGAGGCAGGAAAAAGCCACAAATCAAACGAAACTCTTACAATAAAAACACAACCCCCAAATCGCAGAGATGCCGATTAGGACAGGATTAAGATCACAGACCCAGGTATAACTGGTCCTGGGTGAAAAAGGGCTTCAGACAGCATTTTAAAACTGCTGGGTGCAGCTTAAATGATAAATACAAGTCCATATATAGCGGTCAATTATTACTTTTAATAAATTGTATGCATATTCTTGCAACTGGGCTGTGAACGAGATTAATATATGACCTGAAAAAGGAAGATGATGATTGAAATTAATACATGACCCTAAACAATAAGTAAATAAGTTACTTACATTCTGAGAAAACGATAGCTAATAATTATGTTATAACTGAATCTCTGACTTGTACATTTCAAGGTACCGAGAGGAGAAAAAAAAGAATGTGTGCAGATACCATAAAATGAAGGGTTTGAAATCTTCACAATGGAAAGTGAATGAGTAGGGGACAGGTACTGTCAAGATATCACTGTGCATAGCCTGTGAACTGCTTCAATATGCTTTTACAGCTTATCAGAGTCTTTTTTTGATGGTAAATGCCTCCTAGTCTCAAACTGAATCGCTGATTCTCTGTAAACTATTGACAAGGCCTGTTATACAGATGGATAACCGTGTTCAGTGGGAAAACTGAGGCCAGTCGCACCAAGATGCGTTTCCTTTCAAGTGTCCCTCACCAGCAAACCCCTGTTAAAAAACACTTCAGGCAACTCATGTCTGATGAGGTGGCTGTTTTTTAACAGGAATTGCATGTCACAGTGCTGTTATCTAATCAGTGAACTGATGATCTATAACGTGTAACAATAAGTGGTAGGTTGCTGCGCTACAATAAAGCATCCATGTCATTATAGGCAACATCTTAGAAGAGATAAACATGGAGATGGGTCTAGCATCTGTTCACCTTTCTATAGTAGTATGGCCCTACACACAATTCTTGGTATGCTACCAATGAGAACATATACATCTTCCCTTCACTAGATGCTAGTAGTTAACAAGTTATGCAAACAAGCCTCTTCAGTAACCTAATATATTCCATGACTTAGATTTTTTTCCCTGACAACAATGTGACACAAGTCCTGCTGACATTCTGTCAGGCTGGCAAACTCCAAGATGCTGTGTAAGACAACCAGCTCGACAGATGAACAGCTGACACACCACAAAACAAGAAGTGAAGACAGAGGCAGAAACATATCCAGATACATCCAAGACCAGACTCAAGAAGCCAATCTATTTTGAGTTAACGGACTCCTGCAGCGAGTTCCCTGGAAGCAGAAAATACCATGCCATCATCAGGCAGTAACTTGAGATTTATACAAATCGCCACCTGGATTTAACTAAGCAAATATAGGTACGAGCCTCCTATTGGATAATTACTGCATGGGTGATTATCTTTCAGCTGACAACAAGTTATTTAACCTCAACTGATGCAATGAGTAGCTTCTCATTTCTTAAACAACCATGTTGAAAGACACATCCCGTGGTCTTAGAAGTTAGTCTGTTTGAGAAGGGTCAAATCATTGGCATGCATCAAACACAGAAAACATCTAAGGAGATTGGAGAAACTACTAAAACTGGGTTAAGAACTGTCCAACGGATTATTAAAAACTGGAAGGATAGTGGGGAACCATCGTCTTCGAGGAAGAGATGTGGTCGGAAAAAAAACCTGATTGATCGTGATCGTCGATAATTTAAACGTTTGGTGAAATCAAATCGAAGAAAAACAACAGTTGAACTCAGGGCTATGTTAAATAGTGAAAGTAAGAGCATTTCCACACGTACAATGTGAAGGGAACTCAAGGGATTGGGACTGAACAGCTGTGTAGCCTTAAGAAAACCACTAATCAGTGAAGCTAACCGGAAAAAAGGCTTCAGTTTGCTAGGGAGCATAAAGATTGGACTCTGGAGCAGTGGAAGAAGGTCATGTGGTCTGATGAGTCCAGATTTACCCTGTTCCAGAGTGATGGGGGCACCAGGGTAAGAAGAGAGGCAGATGAAGTGATGCACCCATCATGCCTAGTGTCTACTGTACAAGCCTGTGGGGGCAGTGCTATGATCTGGGGTTGCTGCAGTTGCTCAGGTCTAGGTTCAGCAACATTATGTGTCCAAAGAATGAGGTCAGCTGACTACCTGAATATACTGAATGACCAGGTTATTCCATCAATGGATTTTTTCTTCCCTGATGACACGGACATATTCCAAGATGACAATGCCAGGATTCATGGGGCTCAAGTTGTGAAAGAGTGGTTCAGGGAGCATGAGACATCATTTTCACACATGTATTGGCCACCACAGAGTCCAGACCTTAACCCCATTGAGAAGCTAAGGGATGTGCTGGAGAAGGCTTTGCACAGTGGTCAGACTCTCCCATCATCAATACAAGATCTTGGTGAAAAATTAATGCAACACTGGATGGAAATAAATCTGGTGACATTGAAGAAGATTATCGAAACAACGCCACAGTGAATGTGTGCTATAATCAAAGCTAAAAGTGGTCCAATGAAATATTAGAGAGTGTGACCTTTTTTTTTGGTGGCAAGTTTGTTTTTGGCCAGGCAGTGTATCTTAGTATGTACAAATACGGACCCCTTCTCTATGGGACTGGGGGAGCAAATGGATACACAAATTATTTCATCAGTCAGTCAACTATTGGGCAACATTTAGTCCTGTGGAGTGACGGGCATTAGCCCAAGCATAACAGTGCATTATCAGAAGAGATACATTTAGCATTATCTTGAGGCAAACTCCTTAAGCTATTAAAAATTAATCGTACCTCATTATGTAGTGCAAAGTTAGTATCTGGAGCAATAGAAATGTGCAGTTATATCCTTGGTAATATAATAATCATCATCCTAGTTAATGGACCTGTGCCAATGTGCAGTAAAATGCGGAGAAACCGTGAAGTGGAAAACGATGCAAATCATAAGCTGAATTATGATTCGCCATTGAATCCTGCTTTCTAAATACAATTACCAGTATTTCCAATACTGTAATGGTTTTACTGCTCTAAATCTCGGCTGATGACATTGCAGTCACACACAAAAACTCAATCCTCGAGCCTTAGCTAAATCTGATTAGAGCAGGCTTTGGTGAGAGCGAGAGAGCAAGGGGAAAGAGACAGGGTTTCAAAAATCACTCACTTTTTTCTCTCCTCTGGCCTATTGCCAGGTGGAAGCATCCACAGTTTAATGTCAAAGACAGGGCACGGGCAGGCAGGTGAGGCCAAGTTGCTGCTGAGTGAAAGGGACCAGGGAACACAACTAGCAAACATGCTTCCTTCTTCAAATACAGTCTCGCGCCTCTATACTATCTAAGCTGCGTAATGAAGATTTAAGCAGATGTACATAAAACAGCCCTCTACTTAAGATCTGTTCTATAAACAGAGACATGTACGTAAATGATAAACAACCACCATCTTGTTCTTCATTTTGTTACACTACTGGAGTTTTCTATGAAGTCTACAACAGTGCTTTGGGAAGGCAAGTGTCAAGAGGGTGTTGCTGGATGGCTGACTTCAGACCTGGACAAGGAGAAGAAATTGATTTTGTCTGCACAGAACAAAAAAAACAAAAAGTGTACCTGGCCTCAGTGAGCACTTATGGTTTGTTGTGGGTTATTTTAGATTCAGTTCAGCATTGGCTCAACTCTAATGTGATTAGAGGTTTGAAACCGAGACAAAAGAAGAAAATGTGGAGAAGGAGCAAGACAAGGAAAAGTGGACAGACAGATGGTCGTATAACGAGACGTGAGGTTGGCAGGGTTAGTCGAGGGTTAAAAGAATGACGGAGTGTAAGAGATGTGGTAAATACATCTATAGATGTCTCAATATTGTACTGCCAGGAAGCACTGTAATGAGATGCATCTCATTAGAAGTACATTCAAGACTACGGATAGAGAGGAAAGCTGGAGTTCAATCAAAAGTCAGGGAGTAATGTAGGAAGAATGAAATGTGTAGTTACATTTATATACAGTTGTTGTCTGTGGCATCTTGTGGGACCTGATGTGTCCTCCATTTGTGATAAAAATGCACATGCGAAGATTTATTTATAAATATCAAATGATAGCACCTTATCATAGGAGTATCAACACAAAGAGTCACTACAAGGTAGACAAGCGTAGAGAACTAATACTTCTGTATCAAGTCGGTGCAAAATCTGAAAACAAAGGTATTTGTTGGTAGCTAGGGTTACTAAGAGCCATTCCTTTTTTCAGTAATTTCTTTTGGCTTTTAGTGTAGGTCTTTATTTTGATAGGGTATTATGGAGAGAGACAGAAAGTAATAGGGTTAGAGAGGCTGGAACTGAACTTAGACCACTGCAGTGAGGACTACAGCTTCAGTTTATGGGCCTATTGGGGCAAACCCCCACACAGTTACATTTTTTCATTCATTCATCCAGCATCCTGACAAAATTCCTGCAAGACTGCCAAGAACAGAGGGGATACCACAAGGAATACGGGTCTCGAATACAAAACCGGCTTTGTCAAATCATGGGAAATTTAGGATTTCAACTGGTTTTTAGTTCATCAATCCATTAATTAAACATAACCATACTGACGTATTTTAACACATCTATAAATGAAGAACCCATTACAAACTTTAACTTTTATCTAAAGATACTATTCTACAAATGATTTATTCAGTGGTATTCTAATTAGAAAACCTCCCAGGCTCTGAACACCACCCAACAAAAAAAAAGAACAAAACTCAAGGTAATAGTCCAAATCCTGATACTGACGTCTCGTTGTTTGAAAATTGAAAAGATGGAGGACTGCCTAAGTACAGGTGCCCGCACACAGCAGCTCCAGTGCAGCATTGAGTGGTTTTCATTTCATACCATTGGATGTACTGGTTCAGGATTTGTTGGTCATTCTACATACCTGCCAGCAGAAACCGCTATATTTGGGGAAGGAGATAACTATTTGTATACAAATTCGTAGTTATTGCAGTCCTAATAGTGGTGAAGGCACCAAGGATCTTGCAGTGTTTCCACTAACATTATATTAGAGGGCTCAACTACTGCCAGGTACACCAAGCAACAACTGATGCAGTTAAATACAACATTTCTGCCCTAAGTCCGTCCTTCGTGTGACTCCTAATGTGTAGTTGATTTGTGCTACTTTTCCGATAGGTATTAATTTTGTCTTATTGTGTGCTGGTTAAGTTTCCAAAGTTTCAACAAAGATTGATGATTTAGATTCAGCTCTAATCAAGTAACAACATAAAAAAAATGCAGAACTGTTTAGTTTGAGGTAATCTATAAACACTGTCACATTGCAGTGACATAGTTTGTTGTAAAATGTCTCACTCCGTATTTACCTCGGTCAATGTTTTAACACCAGTGATCTGTTTAGTTGATTATTATTCCTTGTACACTCCTAAATATCAATACCGGTATTGGTTGCACTCCAGTAACAAGTGTAACCAGCAGGGGACACACGCAACTGCCACGACCAAGTCAATTAATTGCACTGTCAGCTCAATAATGGCTACTAGGTCAAACAAGTCTCTTGAGGAATGTTCATTTTCAACTCTTGCAGTGTGTTCCCCATTAATATGACACGCATCTGCATAATTTACTGAAGCGTATATTGCTGACTTATCGCTCATGCTAATGGTGCTAATTAACCAGGCGTGGTGTTAGGATTTTGTTGACAAGACCATCAATGCAATTTCTCATTAAAATTGCCACTCTTAGAGCATGTTCACCATCGGCTACACAGTTCCTGAGATAGGTTTGCTCTGTCATTCTCACACACATTTAAGCCAAGACGCATCATGGTTGTCCTCACACATGTGTACCTCCATAACCAGCCCCATAAGACAGAACCTAGAGCCACTTTAGAGACTGCTCACATCCGTCCAGGCAGAGGTCCAAAAGGACAGGCTCGACCCAATAAAGCTCAGAGGCTCCCTACTGACCAGGAACAGCCTCTCAGCTTGCCTCGTAATTATTCTGTTGGCCCTGTTAAGAAGCCAGAGACTCTGTCCCTGCCCCATTACTCACACAGAGCCGAAGATACCGCATAGAGGCTCCCCGGGCTGCAGCAACACACAGCTACAACTGTGGAGGTGTGGAGAGACATGTGTGTTAACAAACAGGCAAGTTGTATTTTAATGTTGAACAATCCCTCATTATGACACACACACACACACACACACACACACACACACAGATTAAGATGCTTTTCACACAACAAAACAGCTTGAGGCATTAAACTGGATGAAGGATCGAAAGCCTGATGTGTTCTCAGATGAATGGCATTTGCATTAGCTTAACAACATCTAAACAGAAAAGCTGATATGGCTCTAAAACCACACCGTTCCTTGGGAGTTACAACTGAGAAGGTGAGTGGCCTTAGTGTTTGAATGTGTTGTTGTGCTTGTAATGAAATACCTCTAAGAAACAGTATAATTACATACAGTCGTCATATTGTTGTCCTGATGAAATGTTAACCAGTGAAAGGTGAGGTGTTCTTCAGGTTACGTGGTTGAGTGTCAGGTGAAAATTACTCTATCATGGGTCTAGACGGTGATGTAATCACAAACCTAGCTCTGATCTGACAAGAAATCAAACAAGCCACTCATGTAAATACGGAGAAACTAGCAATTTAAAGAGTAAATACCTGTCAAATTTCATATGTTAACCCGCCATCCTATGACAATGTCAACGAGAAGTGTTTCAGAATCCCACGAGGACGAAGCATGAAGCCACCTGAAGGAGACATTTTACAATCAGCCACACATCCTGGTAGCATTTAAAAATCCTTCGCCAATATGTCATTGACATTTGCTTTAATTAGGTTATTTGCGCAGTGATTAACTGCTACATGCAACAAGCACAGAGAAGGACAGATTTATGGGATTATATATGACTGTCAGTCCATATGGTGGATTTCAATAAACTGGAGGTCTGAACTGAATCCATAAATCTGTGATAATTAACCAACAGAGGGAGTCAGACTGTAATTTATGTCAGTGTTGTTACATACGCTCACTTGCCCAGTTCATTAGGTACACTAGTGACAACAAATGCTTTCTAGTAACAGTCCTGCACTAACTCTTATTCAGTATTTGTTTAAAATAACTGAGACAGCTGTTGATCCTACTCTATTTTCATTTTGGAGGCTGTGGTTTGTAGTACTATTGAATTATATTGTGTTGTACGGACACATTTTAGTCAGTGGGCTAGGCTAAGTAACAGAATTCAGTACAGTTTATCAGCACCACAAACTACATCCTCCAAAATGATCACACAGTTGAATTAACACTTTCTTAGACTTATTTAGATATATCTGTAATGAAGTGACAATCGAGTGCATAGAACTGCATGGACTTAAAAAAAAAATCTAAACAATAACACATAGGATTACAAACACATTGGTTGATAGATTGTTATGTTTCATTTGCTTCAGAAAGAACTGCTCTGGATATCAAGTTTCTAGAATGGGAGGAGGCCTCTGTTTCAATATTATATTTAGTTAACATATAGTGCAAGATATTCCTTTTTACCAGTGTACCTAATGAACTGGCAACCAAGTGTGTTATGAGGTAGAAAGAGCAAACAGAAAGGCATCATCAGTCTCAAGGTTAAAGTGGGACTGATATAGTATGAATACTACTACAGCCTATGAGTCCAAGCATGTGCATGTACATATATGGTGTCTGGTGCAGACAGTTTCTTATCTCCAGTTTTGTTTTTTTAATAAACAAATTACTGGTTTCAGTTGCTCGCCCACACTCATTTCCCAACAAAGAGAATACTATCTGAATCCCCTGGAGCCCAAACCGCTTTATTTATTTATCTAAAGGTCTGTGGTGAATAACTACAAACTCAGAACAGTAGCAAATCAGCCTGTGAAGTTTACAGTCAAGAAATTTTAACGGCAATTGTGGCTGCCACAGCACTGCAGAGCATCAGACGGTAGAAGGAGAAGAGACTGCACTAGAGGGGTGTGGGCTGAGGCAAAGCATGCAATGCAAAGAGTGAGTTTAGTTCTTCGAGCAACAGCTCCATCTAGTGGTCAGTGCAGGTTAAGAATAAAAACATAAAATAAATAAGTACTGTACTGTACAAATAATGTTGTGACTCCCGTTTCATTTTTATTTTATTTATTGGTTTTTTACCTCATGTGGAGTTTGGTTTGGGGATATCTCTCTTGATAAAAAGCTTTATTGAGAAAATTGTAGTTAAATAAAATAGTGAAAAGTGGAAATAGACTGAATTAACTGAACTATTTAATAACAGGTGGAGGCGTATTAATTATTAGGGCTTGGTTCCATTTCGTGTCACAGAACGAGGTAACGGTGAAGGAGCATGCGCAAAGGAAAGAGCTCCACTTAGCCGAATGCAGCCATTGTCAAAAGGCCAACAAATTCAAGTGACAGACAGTTTTACATCTGTATCTGCCTTAAACCTAAGTTTAAAGCTTAAGAAGCGTGTACGTCTGTTACTTTACTAAGTCAATAAAATAAAAACGGAACCAGAATGGACAAATGCGGCTGTTGGTTGCAAAGTCCGTTAGCTTAGAGAAACTTAGCTTTAGCTTCTTCTACACTAGAGCATAAAATGCAATGTGTTTCTTTCTTGAAACTCTACATGAATTGTCATTAACAAAATAAAGTTATAGTTAATATGCCTTATATCAAAATAGTAAGTGGTGTTTGTAAATAACGTTTGTTTAAATGGGAGTTTCAAAATATGGCTCGGCTTTTGCCTTAGAAACGTTTACATCAGCTAATGTAGCATTGGAGCTAGTTTTAACTAGCAAAAAAGGTTAACGGCTCTGAACATAATGCCTCATGTCGAAATATGAACAAAACTTACCGCTGTTTAGGTGTCTCACTTCGACTTTTCTATGCAGGTGGCCAAACTTCTTCTCTTGCTCCATTAATTTTACTACTTCCTCTAAAACCAGACTAAACGAGACTTAATTGCTCTTCAATCAAACATGGCGACCGGAAGTGACATAACCGCCCATCGATCCACAGCAAGTAATCGTTAGTCAGTCATTTAAACGTTTTTATAATTTATCTGAATAACTTCAAGTTACAACTTTATTCATTTATTTTTCTATAGTACCATTTTTTGCAATTTTACATTACAAAACTGGCTTATTTATTGTTCCATGTTACATTTAAGTGGTAAAAATCCATTGTGCACACAAGGACATTGTAATCCTGGAAGTGAGGTAGTCTCATATGCAACAATCCTGATGACTAATTAAATCATATTTGACCGTTAGAATTGCTGAGAATACAATGAAAGCTTTTTAGAAAATGCTGTTCATTAAAAATGACAGTGCGAGTGAGGAAAACAATGTGTTTGAGCCTGAATCCAAGTGGAACGGTTTCCCTACTTTGCCACTCTAGAAATACGTAAAACTAAAGAATGACATAATGAATATGTAAAAATACTCACCATGCAAAACATCTACAGCAAATTATCATGTCACTTGTCACTTGCTATTCAAAATTCTCCCCTACCATCCAACCATGCTGAAGAAAGACAACACACACACACTTAAGAGGTTGTGTTTTATTTAGACGACTTTAAAAATTTACATTTTCTTTTTAGATTCGTTAAAAAAAAACTAAAGCATCATCAGCTCTGCAGTCCATATCACAAAGGAACTGCAATAAAGAAAGGTGAAGTAGAATAAAGATGACTTAGTAGGCACGACTTTTAAAAGATACATGTTCATCTAACTGATGGCAAAATATGTACAGCAATGATTTTATCTTGTGGTAGCACATGCTTGGGGATTTCTCAGGGAGAGGTGTCCGGTTAGTAAAGCACAGATTTATGCAGACAAAGAGTTTCTCTATGAAGACGCATCAAGTTGACTGCATGAGGCAGTCAATATCCCAAAACTGTATGCCAGTTCAGTTTAAAATAAATTAAACCTAAGAGCAGAGAGAAATGAGGAAGAGAAAACAGAAATGAAGCTGTGAGACTAATTGACCGCTGCTTGTCAAACTAAGCATTTTAACAGACTCTAGCTAATGTACCTCCACATGAATCATGAAAACTGAGCCAAAAATGGACACGACATCCACCTGATGAAATAACTCCAGAAATAAATTAGAAATGGAAAGTTGTATTAGTATGCATTCATAAAGAGTACCTGATTTTCTCTCTTTCTCTCTAGCCTATTTGATACCTTTGCATAACTTATAGAAAACCTGTCATGTTCTTTTAAAAACTCACAGTAATTCATTCATTAATCACAAGTCCTGATACCATCTACGACAGGTACAGGATTCTACCCTGCAGAATCCGTATACCTTCGAGTCAAACACGCTGGATATTTCATACAAATAAAGGACACTTTTCCTGTTTATATACATAACACTTTTGTACAGTCTTTGCACTTCCATTATAACAGATTGAAGCATCTCCACTTACAAAATAAATGGAAATTAAATCATGTTCAGTGGATTAAACCTTGAGTGAATCCAAAGCTTGAATGTAGCACTTGGTTATATTGAAAATGTTCAACTGCCTCGGCATTAAAATAATCTCCGTCGTACTGGGTTTTGCGGTGTGAAGTTTGGTTTAGACACAGATCAGGGTCAGTATAGGCCGTCAACCATAACTTTAGAAAGAAATCATAAAACTGACCTCTGTTTTATGTCCATTCAAACTAGGCTAAAAGATGAAAAATCAACACTGTTAACCTGCTATGCTAACTAGTAGTGTTGCATTGATAAAGTACTGTGATCATGTTATCAAGTGATTTCACTTACACTCCAAAACAATATCAAACAGCATTACAACAGGAAATGTTAACTCTGGAACAGCCCGCAGGCAACTGAAAGGTGAACAACAAAAACTCTAATCCATATAGGAGGCAGTGAATGTCCAAAGTCCATGAGTCTGCTTAAGTCAAACGCAGAAGACTAGTCCAGTCACTCCACCTGCTTTCATACTGCATACAGCTTATTCCTGGCCCCACACAACTTTACACAGTGCTCTCTCCTAGGCCTGACATCAGTGTAACCTAAAGACAGTTGAGTGGCTTTCACGCTCCACTGGCTCTTTCATACCAAGGACCTCGTTGAGGTGGAACTGGACAGTTGGGCCGTCCCAAAGCACAAACCAGAATCTACACTAGTGTAAAAGGCCCGACAGTTTGAGGGTTTGGAGGGTGGGTTGGTGTTCGGGTCAACAGGGTCACTTCGGTCCCTTGGCGGGGGTTTCTGTCTCTGTGGATTGGCGGCCATCGCTCCAGGCCTCCCGGGTGCTCTTAAGGGCTTGTGTCCGTTGCTGGTCCACAACCACATAGTCAACACGCTCATCTGATGCTGAAATGCCAGTTCCATTGCTTTTCATCTGAATAAAGACAAGGTCAGCTTTAGTATTTCTTTAAATTCATCTAATGGAGATTCGGAATAAGGGGGCTATAAATTCCTACCTTTCTGGGTGGGGTAGACTTGCCAGATTCAAGATCCAAATCCAGATACTCCACCTGTTTGTCTCCTTTTGGCTTCACCATAGGGCTACTCCCACCATCCGCAGTCATGGGCGCAGGAAGCTTCATGCTCTGCGTAATCCGGGAAAAGATGTTTTTATTGACAGCAGAGACGCATTAAACTACACTCAAATTCGATTACACTAGTGCGTTGTCACAATAACCGAAATTTCTTTGCTTAGAAAGCTGACTGATATTTGATCCACCAAAAAGTTGGTAGTTTCACAAAGCATATTCTGTCACCCCAAACGTCATTCAACACCATCTTTACAGTGTAGACAGTTTATAGTTTAGAACAATGGGAGGACACATACAAAATGTACAGCAGTCAGTAAAATACTTCCATCTAAACTGGATGTCAAAACTGGAGCAAGTAGTGATTTATACAGGCACTACTTAGAGGAAGTTGGATCATCGTTTCATTCCAGAAATAGCTGGTCCCACTATTGCAGTGTGGGTGCATTCCTTTGCTAATACAGCCAACAAAAATGGGCACCCAACCAACATGTCAAAACTGAAGTTGCTTCAAAGCAGTCTCTGAACTCGGATTTTCATTTGAATTCTTAATAGCCTTTAGGTACTTTGGTTCAGATTGCACAGTTAAATATTCATGTTGTTTTGCATTCATGGTGCTTTTCAGAGATTTTTATTAAAGATCCAGTGTGTAAGATTGGGGCGGGGATATGTTGGTAGAAAAGGGATACAGTGTTCCTGATTATTTTTCACTGTGGGTAAAAACCTCAATGTGGGTGGCAATGGCCATTGCCGACTTGGTACTACCTGCCTCTGGGTATACATGGGACATCTATAGAGACAGCAAGCGACCTATGACGGCACCCACCTATCACTCAAATCCAAATCCACGGGTATGTCCAATAGAGAAAATAGCTATAGAGACCACATTGTTGTCTGTACCAGGCAGTCAACAAGGTTATTTCTTCTGTAATGTTGGGCATTTTAAGATGGAGTTCTTTAAGGATTGACTCATTTTTTTAAGCCAGCTTCAAGGGGCCAGTTTGAAGCACTTCCAAACTGGCTCCATTTTTCAGGCCTGGAGGTTTCCACTTAAGGATATGGATGCCATTATATCCTACACACTCGACCTTTCAATAACAGTTGAGGGACAGAGCTTTGTAATATACTTTTTTTTCTCCAATGTATTCTAAATCTTCAAAACAAATATGGAAAGGCGGAAATTTTGGTATTGTGACAACACTAAGGTACATGTTCAGCCTATAAGTAGTGTTAACTGTGAACTACACATCGGGTGGAGTTATTAGAACTAGGAACAAACATACTAATTGTGAGAAAAGTGATGGTATATGACATCTAGTGTATCCAAGCCACAGCTTGTGGGTGATGTTGGGGACTGGCATTAGCACAACAAGGTCCGTGCTATGTACTTTCTGATCTAATTATAGCACCTGAAAACAGCAAACTCTAGGTGCTCTGACAGGGCAGGCCATGCATGTCTAGTCTGGCAAACCCTGCTCACCTCCTCTATGGTGTCAAGTTCCTCCACCTCCCTCTTTACAGGGGTGATGGGGACTGTGCAGTAGAAGGACTCCTCTCTACGCAGAGTAAGATGGAAGTAGTTGCAAAGGAGGAAAAAAAAAAAAAGAGAACAGTAAGTGTTTAAGAAGAAAATGCAGGCTAAAGGAAATGGATGAAACCAGGGCCTGGTGAAGCAAGAGAACTGAGGAACTAGGGAGAAAGAAATTAATGAGTGGTGAAAGAACAGGACGCCAGCAGATGATATAAAAGCAAATGTTGGAAAAATAGTACACAAAATGTTAACAGCAGGAAAAATAAGAAAAGTGTAAACCAATACACAGACTGTAAGAGAAAGGATCCCTGTTGATAGATGTGTTCTTCATCAGTGTTTGTGCCTCATTTATCCTGTATTATTCTTTAAAGAGTAAGCTGTGAAAGCTAATTATACCCGTTTCAGTTGTGATTTGTGAATGACTCTAAGCCACCGCTACGTGATTTTTATTTCACACGATACTCACATAAAAGAACACAATACCTGAAATGCAAATTAACAAAAACAGGATAAAGAAGCAGCAGAACAGAACAGGAGGAAACTGCAAAGAAAAGAGTCGAAGTGGTGAGGAGTCCGTCTGCGGCAACCCCTAAACTATACACCCCAATGTATGACTTAGGGAGAGGAGCAAGGACTGGAAGCTTCTTAATAGTTTCTGTGAACATTTACAGCTTAATGTTGCACAGTGTTCAAATGTGTCTGCCTAATACTAAATCTTTCGCTGTATTTATGGTACACTGGTCGTTTAAATGAGATGAAATGCACTGAAGAAACCACCCCAAACAATTACAATAAAAACTGACATTCATCACATTTTTTTCTGTAGCTTTGATTATCTGCGATTTGAAAAGTGAAGAAAAACGTAATCATGCAACTTCTTTAATCAGAGGATAGTTGTGTGTTACATACTGGTTCATCTGCGGACATATTAGAGAGCATGTCTACATAATTCTCAGCTGAGTCCTCGGAGTCAGTGCTGGAGGCCGTGCTATGCACTGACGGGGGTCTCGCTGGCATTGGAAACCTAGAGAGACTGAGCAGCATTCACAATGTTTACACACCGATTTCTACCACAAGACAGTCTCTGGTGAGCACAACACATGATACAGACACAACAGCCACAGCTATGAACCACTGCAGCCAGAGGAGCCGTGGCTGCACTAAGCACAGGAATAGACCTCGTCTCAGGTAAGCCAACAAAGTGCTTTCAGTGTGACGTAGCTCTGAGGCAGATTCCAGACCTGTTTGTATGAGCAGTGCTACTTTGGTCACACAGAGACTACAGTAATGCATGAAGTGTTAGTGACTACTTCTTCAGTTAATTGCATCCACTAAATAAAGGTTCATGTTCACACCAACTCTTTTTTTTTTTCCCACAAAGAAGAAAACACCAACCGAGCAGTTGGGACAATACACACTGTTTCCATAACAACATCAGCTGCTTTAGTCACAAGACATTGTATGTAGTAAATTTTTATGATTTTCTATGTTACATCTTTCTCAACTTTAATTCTTCTTAAGGAGTGAGGCACAATGCATTTTCTAAGACAGTAACCCCATTTCACACTAAAAATAAAATGAGGCTCACGGGAAAGCAGAGTGGTGTGAACGTGCCCTGAGCTGTTAGCAAAATGTACAACTATGAAAAAAGCTGCAGGACATTTTAGATACTTACTCCCGAGCAAACGACCGTGTGACCGGCGAACGGACAGGAGTGCAAGGCTCCTCCCACTCTGGCAGTGGTTTGATCTCCAGTGGAGCGGGTCTTCCTGAAGCAAGGGACACAAACTAGTCAGTCGCCGTTTAACACATATCCTCGGGCTGCAAGCATGTGAGGCTGACAAAGGTCAAGAGCAGAAAAATGTTTCATATCGAGTTTCTAAACCAATGTGTTCGTAATATTCTGTGTTACTGTTCAGGGTTTTTCAATTAGAAAGTCAGACCTAAACTAATTCAGGTCAAGGCTGTGACTAGAATAACATGGGCAGTAAAATATATTATTAAACACCTACTTGCCAGTTCATTAGGTACACCAGTGAACTTGGTGAACAATACTGAGCAGTGACCTTTTTGCAAAAACAACTGCTGGATATGCGGGGTGTACAATGTGTGTGACCAATCTGCTGTTTTTGGTGTTTGAAATTGAAAAAAAAAAGAAAGAAAGAAATTAATTTGTACTATACAAACTGTGGGAGTATAGCAGCTCACATCTCCCTGACTTCTTGTTATGTGTGAATAGGGTTGTAAGTGTTTATAGGTTTGTACATATTTTTTTATTCTAGTTTTTTACATTTCTTTTACTTTTATTTTTTTATTTTTATTTATTTTTATTCCAATACTTCTACGGCACCTAAGGGGGACCTCAGGTCACCTTAATTTCATTGTACCTGTACAATGACAATAAGGACAGTCTATTTTATTCTTTTCTATAGATATCATTCCCCACAGCTCTATGTACTTAAAGCAGAAGGTGTCCAGTATATATATGTACACAAGCAGGAGTGTGAATATGGTTTGTTTATGCGAGGTTCTCTTTCATTAGATGATATCTTTGTTCAATTTCCTCCTGAAGGGTCATCTACTGCTTTTCTAAAGCCGTAAGAGCGTTTCAGTGACAATAACTCTGCTGCGGCTGTTACATCTTAACGTGTGTTTTGTAAGCACAATGTGTTGCACTGGGAAAAAACAAAAAAACAAATGTCTGGGAAGAAAAGTGTTAGTAAGTTATTGCTTTGACTGAATGTAAGAAATCCCACTAGAGTGAGGGGACATTTAGGTAAGGTGGTGTTATGACTGTTGACAATCCGCCGAGCACGAAGTGTACACTCATCCATCCCCTGCTGGCTGGGATTTAAAGTGATAAGACAACAGATTTAAAATTACATTTTAGATTTTTAGAAATCACGGCGTTGAAAAAAAAAAAAAAAAAGAGAAAAATCCCGCCACATCAGCATGCAAAAGAGTCGAGATGGAGTAGACTGCGGCGAGGTCAAAGAATGGAAAGTATTCAGATACACGATAACAGTTCAGTGCGGTGTACCTACCCTTGCGTCGTCTCTTCGGGCATTCATCTACGGTTTGAGAGTCGGTTCGCTCTAAACCGACACCCTTTGCTCTTATTATTTTAGGACTCTGACCTGATTGGTGAAAGAAGATTTTGCTCATTATAAATTTTTTTTTTTTTGGTGATCACAACAGTTCAGGCCTATTGTAACAGCTGCTCTGCCATGCAAAGCAAAAGACGAGACTTTGATGAACAGCAAAACTACACCCTGGCGTTCACCCAATCACCTTTTTTTTTTTTTTTTTTGGTGCAGCACACTTTAAGAGGATGATTGTCATGACAACAGCAGACCCATACTGCCCAACATGCACCTCACTCCATGCACCACGGCTTCCCACACAAAGACTGACATCACAGCTGTGCATGCACGACGAGCTGTGTATAAGCACGGTGAGTACACTGAGAAATCATGTCATGTTGAGAAGAGCGCATACCAATCTGAGTTAACTTGTTGATCAGGCACATTGCTGTTCAAAATCCTAAACGAGCCACATTTCCGAAGATCATTTTTTTAAGTGTCATAAATAAAACGATGAACACACAAGGCACCACAACATACAGCTGACACAGTCAAAGCATACCGAAGAGTACGCTTAAGATGAAACCAATCATTCTCCAGAAAAAAAATAAAAAAAAATTTGCATGGCTCATGGTATATGAAGAAATGAATCACATCCGGGGATAAATCAAAGAGACGTGAGAGACGTGTCATTTATAAAAATGTATTCATCAATACTCGCTGTTTTAAAAGGATTCAGAGGATAAATGTCTCATATCAATGCTCCTGAATAGTGCCGTTACTCACAACTGTGTCATTTTTTTTCAGTTTCACTCTGAATAACATGCTTTAAATATTCAACAACATCTGCCAAAAAGATTTCTGCTCAAATTCTGGACTGCACTTTGCTTTACACGGTTTCGTATCTAAAACTAAATGTGCTCCAGGCAGATCCAAGTGTCTTAAACCCATAATCCAAATAGTTACTACTGTGTTCGGAGCAGCTGGGTTGAGGATTAGATTTACACTATGATAATATTATATTTTATATATCCCTTTTCAAATCATTAGTTTCAGACTGGTTTGTAAAAAAAAACACTAATGAGGAATGACATGATACTCTCTTTGGTTCTGATAAAACCAAGACAAATATGTTAAAGGACAGTCAAGTAGGATGCTGTGCTAAAATTAAGTGGATTGCTGGAAAATATCAGTGAGGAGAGAGAAGTGATTCATGGCAGAAGACAAGCAGGGTTTTTACCATCAAGTCATTGATATTCTGAACTAATAATGACATATTTAAAAACAGAAGATACTGCAGAGTTATCGCTGCTTGATAAAACATAACTAATGCCCTAAAGTGGCCCCTATCCTACAGAAGCTGATTTGGAGTATTAAATATCTTTTTATAATTTTTAATCGTGGTAGACCAGCTACTTTGACCCATGCCAAATATGGAGCTGACTGACTCAAAGGTCATATGAACGAGAGGAATCCCATTTGGGAAATGCAAAACTCCGTCAGACTTGCCTTATTATCTACAGGATTTTGCCTATGTGATGATTTCCCATCATTCCTCAACTGGCTTTCTCCCTTTTTGCCCATTACTTAGTCTTTCAATCTGCCCAGATTGTAAACCCCCTTGCTATTAGGTCTTTAATCAAAGGGCTCCATTCAGATGATGGGAACAAAGGGGACGGAGGTGACCACTCTGGGCTTCAGTCACTCCATGGCACAGGGGCCAGCCCCGTCCAAAACAGTCGACAGAGCCTCACAGGGGCTCGAGGCAAACGTGTCTTTGACAAGGACCTAACTGTGTATTGTATGTAAGAGGATGCAGCAGGCAACTTATACATCAAGAGGTGGTCAAGGACGGCCGCAGAGGAAAACGGTCGTCTGTAATGCCACAGACAAACTGAGAGACATTTTTACACATTAATAAGGACAACTCAAGTATGATGAAAAATGGCACTGCTCTGAAAATGAAATTTGGTACAGATGGCTTTATGACCATGAGCCAGCACTGTGGGAATAGCAGCGTGTGAGTGTGAGACGAAGCATGGTCAGTTGTTGCATTAGTAAATACTGAGCATACTGAAGAAAGTTAAGAGCAACAATAAACTCGAGCACACACCAAACCCAGGGCGAGAACATGACCAATACACGAAATATTTATGAACCTAGTCACAGCTAAACATGCATGCGTATTTACTGTGCCCTCACCTTTGCGATCAGGTTTGAGATTCCGGTCCACGGGTGGGGGCTGGCAGTCACTGATCATTGGCCTGCGAGGAGGCGTCTTCGGACTTGAACGGAATCCCATGTGGGCGGGCGGCGGAACCTGTTTCCCCAGGGAGGAGAATTCCATGGTGCTTGGGGTCATGGGCACATAGTTGGGTTCGTGCATCGGCTCCGACAAACTGCCCGAGTGATGGTGCGACGGCGAGTTGGCGCTCATCGGTACGTAGTTCTGGTCGACCTCTTCTGTAGACTGGCTGCCCACCGGCATCATTCCTTTGTTTTTCTTAGGGTGACAAAGCACACGGACACGCTCTCAAATGAAAGAAACAGACTGACGAAGAGCGCATCTAAACTCCAACATGCTCAACATTGACATTAGAAAACAACCAATAGCTGATTCTCCATTAATAGAAAACCTCCGTATGCAGACTGGCTGGATATTCTCAACAAAAAACAAAAAGCTGTAGAAGCACAAGAATGAAACCACAGACGCTAAAATGTACAGTTTGGTCATTTTGGTATAGAACAGACTACACTACCAAGTAATTGGGGATTTGAAAGTAGATGTACACACGTCATATAAACTCAGTGTTTGTGTAATAACTCTCACCTCCAGCAGGGGGAGAAAACCCATGCACCCTGGCTTTAATATTAAAGCATTATCAGCTGTAAAAACTGCTTGCAGGAATGACAGTACAAGCATATCTGTGTTTAACGCCATAAACTCTTTTATCAATCTACTATTGTAATAAGACAAAGTGTACTGGCATCATCATCTGAGCTAAACTGAGTCTTCCATTAGGCAATTCATAATCTCTATTTTTACAACTGATTAACTGTTCTTCAGTTTCACTCTCTCCGTGTCGCCAAGACTGTAGCCGCTGTTGGATTTCACGAGTGATCATCTATAAAAATTAATAGATGATGTTAATGGTAGAGTGTGACTTCAAGCTCAGTAATTTTTGATTAGGTCGGCGCTTCATGTTGACCTGTTAACTTTTCATGTAGCAGGCTTCTCTATGCAGCTGAGCAAGATCCTATATTATTATAACCACAGATGGCTTTCCCTGCCATCCTAAGACTGAGTCGCACATACTCCATGAATTCAGCACCTTGCAATAACTTGAAATCTAATAGCAACGTCAGGTGCATTTGAAAACCTTTGTCTGTAATATTAACACTGTTCATCAAACATGAATAGTTCTCCTTGCTGTCAGCCACTACTTGAAGCCGCACCAGTTTTCCGCAGAATTTATTATACACCAGTGACTCCGCAGTGGCCCTGGAAACAACACTTACAAAGTAGCTGTTGAAGCTTTCGTTGAAGTCAAATGAGCAGCTTTTGTCGGAGGGGAATGATCTAGGAATGTCGTAGCAGTCCTGGGATCCAAAATCTGCAAAATACAAACACGTAATTGCAACACACACATCCTGTAGCTGTATGAGGTATTTACTATTGAACACCATGACGTGAATTGCATGTAGTATTAGCTTCGTATGTTATCGCTTCCCATTATACACCTTATTCAGGCTTATTTATGCAACAGCACAATCCCGATGAAAAACTCAACAGAGGCCTAATTAGAGTATGTGTGCTGACTGCAGATTTAGTAATTCAGTGAGACAGAGCTCAGCAGCTCTACGCGGGGGCTCTACTGTGTGGCATGTAATAATTGTTTTTTTTGTATTGTCATTAGAAACTGATGCTAATGCATTCCACTTATGTCCACAAGAACCATAACAGTGCTAGGGGAAAAAAAACAGAGGACAAATGAGGCTGTCGGCTGAGGAGGACTAAGTGGGGCATGTCACTGCTGTGAAATACTGTAACTGCATCCAAAAAAGTGAACACAAATATATTTCAAATGGGTCAGATTGAACTCTAAAACTAAGCTATTTTTTGTTCAGTGCTGTTCTTTATAGTGTCTTTTTAAATGCGGTTCCCTTTACATCTCTGGGCCCACTCACTCGCTCAGTCACCAGGATTCAAGGCACAGGCAGACGTTTAAACAAAGTCTCATGTAAAGATACAGAATCACAGCAGCCAACAACAGCGCCAAATGTGCTCAACCAGGATTTACACAACATATAAGACGGGATGTTCAGTATTTTCACAACAATTGCTAGTTCGGCAGCTTTCACAGGTGGGTAGTACTGGTTAGAGCAGCTTTCCACTAAAACATTTGCAGTGGTATTTGTCATCACGAGAGGAGCAGGAAACAGGAAGAACAAATCATGTGTCCGTTCGTAATCTTTAAGTTTCTCTTTTCTGTGTTCTATGTTAAAAAAGAAGAAGTGGCGCATTACTTCAACAAGTGTT
This sequence comes from Chelon labrosus, assembly GCF_963514085.1. Taxonomy (NCBI): domain Eukaryota; kingdom Metazoa; phylum Chordata; class Actinopteri; order Mugiliformes; family Mugilidae; genus Chelon; species Chelon labrosus. The sequence continues at coordinate 16,678,689 of NC_140338.1, read as the reverse complement.
ATTCTAAAAGGAATCTCTTGTCATAACATTTTCCTCAAAGCTAGAATCTTCTCTTGATTAAATACTCATGATGTAATCTTTTCAACACTGTGAGCGTCATGTGTTGCCCAGTTTAGAGGACAGGCCCAATGCTCCAAACGTTTATGACTTAGTAGTATTGTAACACTAAGTAATGACAATTTGAGCGGATTGTTAAAAGCAGCAAAATTAACAGTGGGAAAACAGCATCCATCAAAACAAAGGGTACCGCACAAACCTTTTCGGAGACGTGAACAATCCACAGTACCAATAGTGTTGCTGCGTAAAGCCTTACTCCTGGCACTAGTAGGCACACAGTAGTTTCCGTCCGTCTCGGAGGCTGAGCGAGGCACACAATAGGTGTCCGTAGGTGAGCGCTCAGCAGGGGGAGGTGGAAGTCCTGAGGTGGAACTGAGCGAAGGTTTTGGTGGTCTCGGAGGGGGGACGTCTCCCCCACTCTCTGAGCCTCCCACCCCTGTCGATGATGATAATGTACGGGGCACCTGGTAGGTACAGTTTGCACCAGGAGTGGGCGGGATGTCATAGCTGATAGAAAGGTTGCGCATCTGTGTCTCCATCGAGGCTTTCCTCGACGGTGTGTTGAAGACGTAAATGTCAGAGCCATCCCCGCTGTCTGGATGAGCTGGAGGGGAGGAGGCTGACTTGGGGAGCAGCACAGTGTCCTGGGAGTAGCTGCGAGGGAGGTGATAAAGGCTGGAGTCAGTTGAGAGTGAGGCACCACGTGACGGAGGCGAGTCGTAGATAGACGGGGCGGAGGCAGGAGTCTGGTGTTGTGGGAAGAAGCCATTGTGCGACGTGTGTTTAGCTGAAGAAGTGGAGGATGTAGGCGTGCGGTGAGACGGGAGGTTGTCATTCAGGTCTGTCTCTGAAGAGGTAGACTTGGAACACTCAGCATGGGCTCTAAGAACACAACACAAACACACACCAGAGAATTAGAGAATAAAACACATGGATTATGAGAAGTTAAGGAGACCACACGTTAACTGTCATGCCACTGTCTGCGAGCTGCTGTTAGTAACCAAGCTGTCTCGAGAGATTTCTTCATCAGCAAACTTTGGCAACTCATGCCATCTGTCTTTTTTTGGTAGCCATAGGGTAATGTTTAAAAAAATGCAGGCAATAACAAAACCAGTGGTGTTAGGTAGAAGTATTTTTGCTCCAGAAGAAGCTTGCTTCAAGCCCAGCACTAATAATCATCATTTTCGGGTACAGTCAAGTAAATCCATAAAGTGTTTGTCTCTATTGGTCAATCTCTTATGTTTGTACAGCACTCCACACAAGCAGGCAGATGCAGCTGGATGGTTGGCCACTCACAGACTAGCCTGTGGAGGAAGAGTCTTGCTCTCACACTCCTCCAAGAGCAAATACTCCTGGTCCCCCTCCAGTGGAGGGTGATGCTCCACTGAGCTACACACAGCATACAGCACGGACAAGGACAAGTGGCAGTACAGTTGAAATGCAGAAAAAGAATAAACAGTCGGGAAATTGTACAGAGAGAAGCTAACATCACTAGCCTGGTCGTTACCATCCTACGTTTCTGCCCAAAATTTGATTTCGGTCTCGCACGGAGTCTGGCCCAATTGCACTTCCGCGGTTCGCGTGTAACTGCGCCAATCAGCAAACAGTTGAGTGATGACGCGGAACTCGCCTGCCGAGTTGCTTTAAGTCCAGCGAAGCTTGTAGTTCAACAGCATAGCAACAATGGCGACGGAGGAAGTGACGCTAGAAGCCATCCGCGAAGTTGTCTCAACTCTTGAGAGCATCACGGAATTAAAACCAGAACAAGAGGCTTGTCTTGTCAACTTTATAAATGGCAAGGACGTCGTAGCTCTCCTTCCAACTGGCTTTGGGAAAAGTTTGATTTATTTAACTGGAAGCGGAAGTGGTAAGCGTAAGAGCCTGACCTCCGGTGCACAATATACGTCATTACCAAACGTTGCTGATTGGTTAAGGGAACTCCAATGATTTTAAACCTCAAAATAAGCATCCGCCCATTACGGAGACAGATTCCTATTACATTGTGCCAGCCTACGTGCAAGACCGAAATCAAATTTTGGGCGGAAGTACGTAGGATGGTAACGACAAGGCTATAACATCACGGTGTAACACTCGAAACAATATATGCTGGTATAAAACAATCTCACCTGTTGGGTTCAGGCTTTTTACTCTCACAGTTGGCCAGCCACAGGTAATCCTGGGGCTCCTCTGAACTGGACTGAGAGTCCAAGTGTCGCACACTGACCGGTTGGTAAGGAGGCGGCACACTGGACAGCACTGCTGCTGGAACAACAATATTACCCGGAGCTGGGTGTGGGGGGGTATCCACCACTAGACCCCCGGTGGCTGACTGATGAGCAGCTTTTGCTGCTTCTGGAGGAGGAAAAGGAGAAGACTTGAGTTAACTCCTGTCAAAACCTTATGTGAGTGTCTTGCATTGTTTGGTACATACAACTATTTGTGCCTGAAAGAGTGAAATGCAATCAAATGTGTTCCACAGACGATCATATCGGAGTTGGGATTTATTGTCACCTCCGTTAACAGCAGAAACAATATAATAATGCTTTAACTTATTATATTGTTGATGGAGAAAGCACATGTGAAAAGCACTGAGATCTTTAAGACTCCGCAGATGTCAGTTTGCAGTGGATTATTAAGGACAGCACTAAACACATGAATAGGATATTCACTTTATGTAAAGCTTTACTTGAAGCTAACATACACCATGAGGACCTATATACCGTGTGTGGAAAGCATTCGTTACTTTATTCACTTCAGGTGGACGTTTTCATTGGATCCAGTAGACTCATTAAACCAATTTCACTGGGCCTTTTTCATTTCGGGGCTTTTTATACTGAATTGGCTACATTTGCATTGATCCTATTATAATAATCCTTTTTTGGGACATAACCACATGATTTTGTATTTCTGCTCCAACTGTTTGTTAACCTCTGGCTTATACTGAATCCCTGGTTATTCAGGCTGGGAACTGCTCCAACTGTGGGCCGGTGAAGCCCACTGAGACCATGCAGGTGATGTTGGCAACTGATGATATTAGGCACAAAGTAAACATTAAGCCGTGTTTGCGTATGTCAAATCTGGCAGAATAAACCTAAACCAAGCTGTTTCCTAGCAACCCAATTCCAATGTAACACTATAATCTCTGGCAGCATTTTGAGGGACACCACGTCAACTTTACATCTCTGCAATGTCTGAACTTGAGCAGCTGATGGATGCTGATAAAACGGCTACTTAAAGACAAATCCCAGATGTGCATTTGTATCCCCATACTATATATAGATATATATACATATGAAAAACAAAGACTGCAGCTACAACAGCCTTAACTGATACAACAAGTCACACCACCCTATAACCTCACATCCTACTTGGGCAGAAATCCAATGGGAAACAAATCCAGTCGAAATACACTACACTGTCCTGCAAGAGGTATAAGGAACACTAGAACAAACAGCTGGTATCAAATAAAAGCACACTATAGTCGTTGCAGGTAACAAAAAGCACATCATGAATCCGTATTTGCACTCATCACTTGATACACGCATGAAGCCTAATTAAAAGCTTCATTTGTCCACATACACTGTTCCCACACTTCTCCGCCGAGTAAAGGTCTCTCCTTTGTCACACTGTGAGTTATCAAATATCAGAGTCCTTTTTTAAATCCGTATGCTTGAGCTGATTGTTGTACCTCACCGAGAGCCAAGATGGCTGATGCGTATGCTGGGTGAAATGTATTTATGTTTTCACTCCGCATTTCTCTGCTTTTTCTTTTCACAGTTCTGCCTCCCACTCTCTGCCATAACTGATGTGGCTTCTCATCTCATGTAAGGTCCTGGAATTCTCTTCTTTTAAAAGCTTCTCTCTTTAAAGTGAATCACTTGCTCCTCACGTCTCCTCTCCTATCTTGTGCTCTTTTTGCCGTTTGTTTGTTAAAGCTTTAAGTGCTGATTCATCCAGGAAAAGGGAAAACCCCCTCTGCACGTACCGATCCATACCTCCTACACTGTCTCAGAGAGCCTTCATTCCCCCAGACCTCCTAATGCCCCTGCCTCTAGTACCTAGCCAACTAAGAAGCACTCTAGTGTGGCCACACATGGCAGTGGAGTGGGAGATGAGTCTCACATGCTGAGAAGCGCAAGCAAGTGTAAAACAGAGAGCCAAGGACATTCTTTTGAAATAAGAACTGTGAGAAAAGCTATCTGCTTGAATCTTCTGTCTTTATACAAAGTTTCTCCTTGAACAGTTATACTCTTAGTTTGCACATCAGGGTTTTAAAAGCCAGTTCCAATAGATTTGTTGAAGAGCTGCTATGAATGTTGTTATCAGGGTTATCTTGCAACACTAGCAATGTAACAGAGGTGGAGGCATAGTCAGAACACTGCGGCAAGGACGACCTTGGAGCAGCATAATCAGTGACTCAGTTGTCAGGTCTGCAAAGTACCTTCTTCTCCTAAAACAGCTTTAGTGCTGTGATATGCCAAACCATGAACTGCTGCAACTTTTGTGCCACCTCTCATAACACTAAAATGCTTACACGCTTTGTCGAGAAGGAGAAACTACAAGAACACTGAGGTACAAATCGTAAAGGTTGCAATTAGGCTCAGAGACAGAGGGGGAAACAGGAGTATGCAAACGAGAAGGAATGAAAACCAGATAGGAAGAAAAGAATGAAGGAAGGGCAAAGAGACCGACAGGCACACAATGCTTTGATTATCCACCACTGGGAACAAGGGTAATGTGAGCCACAATACATCACATGGATCAACACATGGATCATTAGACTCCGGCTGAGAACTATGTTGAATAGAGGCCTTCTAGACCAGTCAGCGTACGGGAGTAAAAACTCAGATAGGTCGCTTCGGCTTCAGTTTGCGTAAAATTGGCCGTGTGGTTACAGCGTCGTAACGGCACTGATGTGTGGTTAGCTATCTGACGAGAATACATACCATCATCGGTGGGGTTAAATCCACAAATGTCGCAGATGTGACGGACCCACTTGTTCATCTCGTCTTCGGTGTCAGCCACCAGGTAAAAGACGCGGTCGATGGTCTTGATGTCAAATATGAAGCTGTGCTCCAAGTCCTTCTTGCTAAACGTCAGCCCAGCATCCACCTTAGGGTAGCAACCAAAGGGGTTTAGCTTAATACGGCAGCAGTAAAGGAATATTTACAGTCAATACAGTCAAGATAAACCTACGCTGAGTTTGAGAGCTGAAATAATTCCTTGAAAGGGAATTATTATTTTGGTAACTGACACATTGCTGAGCTGGATACTGCTACTGATTTGATTTACCTATATATTCACTTCAACATCAACTCAGGGGCACTTTACACGGAAACGATTGGAGGTGAAAAGCGCAAAACATTTTATCGGATGTCCTATATCGTTTAGATGGTGACGGCGTTTTTGGGGGTTGAAAACGCAAAAAAGTGAAACCACCCTCCAGAGTGGAAATCTTAAAAACGCTCCACCCTCGCGTCACCGTGCAAAGGGTGAATAACGCAAAACTGCGTTTCTCGTCGAATAGAAATTACGTGACAAGCATGCGACAGGACCGGAAAAACAAGTAAACAACATGTCGAGCTCCGCGATGGAGGTTCAACAGGCCCTAGCCGCAATAATTTGTATCCAAGTGGTTGTTTTGGTTAATGTATTTCGCGCGCTAAGCGTGGAAAAGTAGAAGAAAAGTAAATACCTCTACGCAGGCACTCTTGGGAGTGTTGCCACCTAGCCATCTGGCAGTATACTGCATCTATGTGTATGAAATTTCACACACTTTTGCGTTTCCGTTTGAACACAGAATTGTTTCAGAAACGCTCGTCTAAATGCGGAGTTAAAAGTGAAAACGAAACGCCACTTTTGCGCTTTTGCTTCAGATAGTTTCCGTGTAAAGGTAGCCTAATATAGAGATATTTCCCTTTAGAAGGGAGTTGTAGCCACTGTCATGTTTTCAATATGATTCCCACGTGGACTAATCCTGCAGTCTCGCAAGAGTGGTCATACCAAACAAAGTTGAATTCGTTGAACTGCTGATTCATACAGGATTTGTTTTCAACCAAATGGCTCTGATTAGTTGTAGGTTGCAGAACTGACTGCAGAGGTATTTTTTTTCCCTCCTCTGTGTTGCTTGAAACACGCCCCATAATGAAATCCAAATGGTGCGTTACTAGACTCATATTCTGATGACTGGATTGAGTATAGCTGTCAGACTGTTTTTTTACAGTATAAGGGCAAAACTGACTCTGACATGTGAGACAGAAACTGTGATTTTGTTTAGAACTGGACCTATTCGGGAATTCACCGTTTACGCAGCAACGTGGAACTTGGCTCTTCATTTTCAAGGCTGGTTGTAACGAGGAACCTTACCTGCTCACATAAGTTGAGATCAATCACACGGATGGGTTTCTTGGTATGGTCATTCTTGTAGTACTCCAACACGTCTGGGTCGCCCGTCAGACGGCCACTGCGAAGAACAAACCACCGCTTCTTCCATGCCTGCAGGGTGAGCACAGAAACAAGGCCAAAGGTTATATGTGTGTTCCCTCAATGCAGGCAGCCCCATTCCCAAATGACCACAGGCTGGCCAAATGCTTTATTTTTCTAGGATAGCCGATGCGTCCGAGCATAGCTTGTGTCTGTGTGTGCACTCTCCACCAGCTGCACTGCCCTCGCCAAAAGAATAGTAGGAGCCAGAGGGAAGAGGCCCGCAACCAGAAATATGTGTCTGGGATAACCAGAACAAAAGCCACATAGTTTGGTCTAGCACCGTGGCTACAGTGGATGACCAAATCTATAAAGAGAAACTGGCGATTATGTCTCTTCCTTCACATGCAATTAGTTGTCTGTGAGAAAAAGGCACCGCATAGCAGACAAAAGATATCTAATTCAGAAACAGCAGATGGAGGAAATGGAAGAGATGAAAAATATAGCACTTAGAAAACACTTTAGTAACACAATCCTTTTATATATTAAGAGCATTAATAAGAGACCACTTTGCTTTCTTATTTGGCATAATTTAATATATCGATAATCGATTATTGAGGCCTGATGAGAACAAATACTTTATATAAACCCCACAGTGGAACCGTTATTCCATTTGCAGCTTTTAAGGAGGTTTTAATTCACCATTTAATTATACAGCTCCTACATATCTCGCATAGTTCATACTATGGGTTCTTGTTCAGAGCTTTAAGATACACAGCCAGAGGATGATTCATGTTTGCACTACACTGACTCGTGTTTGTAGTTTTATTTAGAATGCATATTCAGCAGGAGTTCACTTAAATGCAGACGGGTTATGAACTCTAGATTTTGTTGAGTCATGGCTGTTGGACTGAACACTTTGTTTTAGTGCTCTAAATAAGCTCTCCACAAAATACCAGCAGGACTTGTCTGAGAGCAAAGAGAGGACTTTGTTATAAGACAGGGGATTTATCCAAAAAAACGTTTCACTTCATTTCGCTGCTTAAACTATGAAAAGTATGTCGTAACTCTGTAGAAAATGAAATGATCAACAGAATACCAGAAACTATGAGTGCTATTTGAAATGATACACAAGATCCAGCAGACAAACAACCACCACTGAGATTAGGCAGATCAGGAAGCATACCAGCAGAGTGAGAGGAATGCAAACTAAAGCTTTGTTGTTGCTGTTTTGGGGGGTAAGATTTTGACCGTATTAACAATGCTCTGGGCTTGGTTTTCTTCATCCTTTGGATGTTTTTCCATCCACAGGGTGTCCTTTGTTAGTGGGCCAAGCCTCACACTGAGACAGAATGAAGAGCATTAGACCTTTCCCTCCACAAACAGGATGAAGAAACAAGCAGGCCTGCAAAGCCCTTGGATTTTAAACAGCAAGCACACAGCACTGCAGGAATCGCATGGACATAAACACCAAAACATTGAGCGATACACACGTCCAAAAAAAGTTCTGTAGCGCAACAGCACAAATTGTCATAGAGTAGTGCACTCACACGTGCAGCACATGTTTCACACACTCTGGTTCAAAGGGCCTGTATTATATAATCACAAGTAAGCACAGCATACCTTCCTTTGAGGCAGACCCACTTAAATATCACATTAAATTGGTTAAAGGTAAAATGAATGTCCAATAACAACAACACTGATGTGCCTGTGCTGTGTTGGCTGGACAAAGACGGAGGGTGTGGAGAGGGAACCTCTTTCTCCCGCATATGACAAAGCAATCTTGGGTCAAGTTACCCTGTGGGGAACAGAAGGGCCAAGAGCTTGGGTTACAGCAAAGCCAGGCCCGCACAGGGTGAGAGTGTTGACAACTGGGCAACGTCCTCAAGACCGAGACAAGACCTGGGCCGCAAACGTGCTTTACAGGTCAGGGAGAATTTAAAATTCATGAGAAATTAAAAGGTCGGTTACAGTTTAAAAGATATGGTGAAGTTTTATAATCTGAATCGGACACTGAAATGGTTGACGAGCTTCATTAAACTTTGTTACAGAATTTGCAAACAAATACGTGACACAGATGACCACTACCTGCAATTCTTAGCCAATTAAAAACCAAACTGAATATTCAGCAGTAATTAATCCCACTGATAGACCAGGACCTGGTTAAAAAAACAGAACAGAAACACTACTGTACTTTATCACAAAAGTTTGATCACTGCTAATCCAAAAATATGCATTGTGGACAAGTACAAGATAAATGATAAAACTCCAACTACCGAGAATTTGTATATCAAGGACATAATCAGCTGTTCGCGCCTGGGAATACAGTCAAAGTGCAGTCACCTTCAAATATGTAAAATAATCCTACAGTGAAAACTGTACTCTCACTCACAAAAGAGGTTTAAGATGATAATTTAATTTACAACCTATAGATAATACAGTTAAAAGCAGTGATTTCAAGAGCTGGAATCCCTGAAGAGAATCACTGTCTCTGAGCTGCCACATTAGCATGGTTACAGACTGTAGTGGTTCTAGGATGACAAGCTGTGTGGTAGCTGGAGCATCTCTCCTCCATCTGTGGGCCTTCACAGTTTTTTTTTTTTTCCTCATGCACAACTCTGCTGTTTTATGCCACTGATTTGTACCACACATTCTGCACCAGACATGTGAATAAAACTACTTTTAGAATGATACACAAATGAAAAGACTATCCAGGGTGAGCATTACACAGTTCTTTACCCCCCCCCCCCCACACACACACAGTGAAGAGGCCACTTGAACCTGAAGGGAGCGTTTCATTGATATGGATAACGCAAGCCCTGGTGTCTTGTGCTATCCATGGGAGAAACTGATAGAAACTGGTAGAATCAGATAAGTGCATAATATTGCAGAACACATTTGCATGCATTGCAGTAATCAAGTTAAAATCCAGTAGTGGTCGGTAATCAGATTTCTCCCCAACTTCCTACCACATTTTTGTACCAGTCCCGGCAGATTTAAGTGTATTAAGAGACATGAAGTGAAGCCTGAAGTGTTCCATTTTCTTTTTCATAAGTGCCCTTGGACTGACAGTGGGAGAGCATGCACCACACCACACAGTTCTTTCATGATGTTACCGTATCTGCATTTAAAAAAAAAACCTTAATGTACCGATTCATATAAACTCATTTTATATGTATTCTAGTATTTGTTTCACTTTGAGTTGAACTCTTGGTTTACGTATATTCAAAATAATGATGCTCTGCTGCAACTAATCATCTTTCATTTCATCCCCCTGAATTGCTGCCGCTGCAGTGTTTTCAGCCTAACAAACTTGTAACGTACTCTTGCTGACGGCATGGTGTGCTTTCAGAGGTCAGGTTCCACAGCAGAAAAATAAGTATGCATCTATTTGCTTGATTAAATAATCTATGACACTTGTTTACTTGACTAAATATCACTGTGAATCAGTACGCTGAAATGACCACCTGCACCAATTTCAACGTTAACTGTCGGATTTTTACTATAAACAAATCCTTTCCAAACAAACAATGTCATTTGCTATAAACACATCACACTCCTACATATAGTTGCTTTAAGAGTATGTAAACAAACTTGAATGTCAACACGTCCACACCAGAGTTCCTTGACCCCAATGTCCCGGGTAAACAATGAAAGAGCATGAGTACATGATCTTTGCCAAACACTGTAGTAGTAGCTGCCCACCATCACATACCTCCTGTCAATGCTCATGAAGAATATGATGACATCTCCAGTCCTGTTTTTTGTTTTGTACAGTCCATTGCCGTCAGCGTTGAGTCAATGACTAAATCCAAATTGGTCTAAAACCAAGTTTAGTGCTTAATGTCTACAGGATGTATATGCGTCTATCCCAGCCTTCCTTAATACACCAACGGATTCAATTCACTTAATCGCAGAGCCCGCTTCAGCTTGTAGGAGCCCAATGTTCACTGCCCCGGGGCTGGGAATGGGACGGCATGGGACGACACTGGACTGGGACGGGGAGGGCTCCCATGGCATGGCAGCTGTGCCTGCCAGCCCCCTCTTCATCCCCAACCCCCTTCTCTCTACGCATGTTTTCTGATAGGATGAGAGACGGGAAGACATCCTTCACTTGCCCACCCAGGTCCTACAGTCTATGGGGAGGGGGCAGACAGAGAAGGCATTGAGGGGTTTGCTGAGATGATGACATAGGAAGGGAAAGTGGGAGGGTTGAGAGGAGATGCCAACTGAGTGGAGTCACACTGCCGTCAGAGGCCTCCTGACCAAACATCGCTGGTACATGACTAAGGCAAAGGTGTTGGAGAGAGGTAAGGAAAAAGAGAGAAAATAAGCAAGAAGGCCGATCTGATGTACTGCAGGTCCAGACAGAGATAAATGATGAAAGACAGAGGAGAGATTAGGCGCATCCTCACCACAACTTCTACAGGAAAGGAACAGGATATAATGCAATCCAGAACAATATTGATGTTGCGTCATTCTGTCGATGCTCCCTGAGGACTGTTAATAAAACTACATGACAGTTTTGACACAACTGTAATTGATGCTGTTGTATTGCACTGAATAACATTCCAATGTGATCTTCCCCACTGCCCAAACACTTGGCGACAGCGGCCGTTGTTACAGGAGTTATCGCTCAAATTCTGGTCTGGCGATTCCTTGCTCACTTACGTCTCTCGTACAACTATAGTGGGCCATTACACATTGTCATGACATCTCACTGGTTTCATTTACATCTTAAGTCTGGCCAGAATTCCTTTGGGTTGTTTAAGTTCCTACAGCAGAAGAATGCAAACAACAATATCCACCGAGTCTAATCTGGAGTGTTGCTTAAAGACAGGACTCCAAACTGGAGACAATATTATACTAGGTTTTATCCTGTACCTGCTAAAAACAAAAAAAGACACTGCACGGCCAAATTAGTCTCCAACTACAAGAGTTTGATCCAATGTTTTAGTCCAAATATGTTGAACCAGAAGCTAGTGCACCACCCTGCTAACGCCACTCAAGCTCCACCAACTCCGGTTTTACTTTGCTTTAAAGGCTAATTGTGCTTGATGGTTTGGCGCTTAATGCAGCCTAAAAGGCCTTTAAGTGCACTGATTGCTAATGTGATGTATGTATCACAGGCTGTTAAACTGCATACATAAACTTGTGCGCCATACGGTATCGCTAATGGGAAAGGAGAGTGAGCAGTTGGGACGTTACATAAGACTGTCTCTTCAGGACACGGACAGGTGTGTAGCCTCCATAACACTCCTGCTGAACAATGTGTGTAAAGCTGCATCAGAGTCATTCAGTTTCAGTTGCTTCATGTGTGCCAGTCAACACTGACACAATAAGTGTCCACTCTGCACATTTTGGTTCAATTCAACGAACCAAAGACAACTGTGGGGAAGTGGAAAAGACACAGAAAAGTGACCGTTATGGCTGTATTCTTAGATCACTTACTGTGAAACAGATTATGCTATGGTAATAGATTTATGGCATAAGAAACGAGCCATGCACAGCCATATGCAACGCGTGACTTCACAGCTTGTAATGATTTCTGTGGTGTAAATATTCTCCACCACAATCAAGATATCTGCACAAACAACCTGCAAACACACTTCCACTATACTTTCCTGTTTTTGATGAAAAGGAAGCTACTGAAGAACGCTTTAACGGCATCAGTTTGGAGAGCCCTGTATAGATTTAATCCTTGAAAGCATACAGACAAGCAGATAAGTACGACTAAGTGAAGTGTGCACCAAATCAGCAACATCAAGAATAGCTTGATGTAATATCATGATGTGTCTTATAACATTTTTAACACTTATCTCGCAAAAACTAAAAACACGCAACAGCAGCTCTTAAGCCGCTGTTCTTACAGTCTCGCATGCACTCAATAAGATTTAATAATTCCACTGCTGTGAACTATAATGATTGTTCCTTAAAATGATTGTAGTTTCTGTGTTTGAGAAAAGCAAAAATAAAAACTCCTGTAAAAATCCTTTTCACTTGGTAAGATGTAGGAGGCAAGCACCGACTGCCTAGAAACACTTTGTTTCCCTGAATCTTATTGAGTCACAGTGGCCACATTTATGGGAAACAGAGCAGGTTGAATAAACCAGAATTATAACCACTTATATTGCAACACAAAGCTGAACCTTTGTATCCCCTGTCATTCAGTGACAAACAGAGCCAGGCAATTAAAAATAGTATACTTGAGTATACTCTAGCCATACCATACTCGAATTCGGTAACATCCCAGTATACATTTGGTTCCTATATTAGAAGCTATTTGAGCAGTAAAGAAGAAGTAAAGGAACAGGCTTCCTCGAACACATAACTGAAGTGGCTTTGTGACGTCAAGAGTTGCACATCAGTGCAAACACATGATTTATTCTTGTCATCAGATATCTGTATTAACACATACATAACAAGCAGTAAGTATTTGACGTGCCTGTAGTCAAGACAAACAACAACCAATAAACAAGTGTTGAGTATTACTATTGTTCATTCACAGCAATCTGCTTCACAAGCCACTTAAGATTAGTGCACAATGAGGCCAGCTGTGTTCAGCTGGGCGTGAACAAATTGAACCATTTTGTCTGCTAGCTCTCATTGTAAAGACTTTGCTATAATGAGCCAAAAGGCAATACAGTAAACAACACTTAAAAAATTACAAAACGAAAGTAAACACCACAACGCCACAGGTGGGTTTAAATCTAACCCTAATTGGACTATTAGATATTTGTCACCATTCCTGCATTCTTTACCTTCCCACAGATCTCTCCACTTTTACCATTAGCTTAGCTCTGGCTGAGCAGTTAGCACATAGCAGCATGCGAGTAGCTGAGCCATCTGTCCCATCTGAGTGGGCTGTGGGTAAATGACCTGCACCCCAGCTGCACTGACTCATCCTGACTAGGACAGCTTCTCTGTTTGTTCCTCAGAAAAACACAGTGTAATGGACAGAGCAGAAGAGAGACGGGGCGCAGGGAGAGCACAGGGTGAAGTCGGGGGAGGGAAGGTCGAGATTTTGGCGATAGCAAAAAAAATAGTGTGCTCTATTGTTTAATGCGCCAGAAGTCACCACCAGATTCTTTTTCATGGACACACAGCAAACACAGCTTTTATGAGTTATGAGTTGATATGACATTAAAAAGAAAATCTTTTTTGTGTGAGCTTTACGCTCACTCGCTACATCTTTCCCCGGCAGGAAATTAAACACACAGCATCGTGTCAGTATTGATTTGTGCACTCTTCAGAAGGAAAAGGGACACCAGAGGGAGGTGAGAAAATGTAAAAAAAAGAAAAAAACAGAAAGAGAGAGAGGCATCAGGTGCTGTGATCTTACTCAGTGTTCATGTGGGAAAACATAAACGAATTCATTACTGAGAGCAATACCAGAGGACATTTGAATCTTATCTGATTTGTAGTTTCAGTCCACAATATCAAAATGACTTCTGGTGTAATTATTTAGCAGTGCCATGAAGCTGACCAAGTAGATCTTCCCGTGTCAGTATGTATAAAGGACTGACGATTAAAACTGACTCAGCGAAAAGGTTACACTGCAGCAACGCCAAGTATTACTTCTTCTGCCCCTTTGTGTGGTCAAACACTGGGCATTTTTAAGTCACGTGTAATGTTGTGGGTGCATAAAGGGCTTGAAGAAGCAAGAATTTCCAAAACTGTCTGACATTTCCAGCTATTTGGGTAAATACCTGAATACTAAATAACCGCATCTGTTGACGCAGAAATGCAAAAAAAAAAAAAACTCAACAAAGTATTTCCATGACACTACGATCTGACTTGAACGCTGTAAACAAATACGCAATTTTGGAGACCACAGTGCTTCCCTTAGCCTCACTATCAGGTCCCTAAGACTGTGCTGAACAAAGGCTGTTCTAAGAGAGGAGTGTCAAGAGCGTCAGAGATTTTGGCACTCATGGCCTTGGTGACGAGGTCTGCAGAAGGAGAAGGAAGGGAGGGACAAAAGCTCCTCTATGCCTAGTGCCGCGACTTGTATAAATCAGTCTTTGTTAGCGAGACATGACTGGGATTCTTGCTAAACAGCTATTTTTACATCCTTGAGCACCAGAGAGGGCAGTTAACGTACAAGTAAGAGTGCATGCCCTTTGGCTTAGTGAGGTTGTTCAGCCCACGTCATCAGCCCTCCGCCTGCTGGAAGGAAGAGGGGACTTCCATGAAAAATGTGCATGCCTCAGGTCCATCATCAGTGGACAGTGGTTAATAGTCAGCCTATGCTAGCACTGGTCTCCCAACTCAAGGTAAACACTCTTGATTGGTCTCTTGAGATCCGAGCTGTGCACGGTGGACTCCAATGCATCCCCTACCTGATGTGAGAAACATTTTCCAAAGCTCAGCACAATATTCTGTTGACAATGATTAAAGACCTTTCTGGCAACCATCGCCTTAACAAACATGCCTGTCTAAACAGATGCTCATAAACAACACTATTAAAAAGGTCCAGACATTTTCATGTTACCTGTGGCGTGTATAATACAAGCACACAAATAGACGGTAAAGCTTTTCATTACCATTCAAAATGCTATCCATGTACTGACATAATAAACAATCAGAAAGTACATTTTTCAGCAAATTAATTTTAAGATTATAGCAAGAGGTTCCAGTGAAACAAATCTTTATTCCTCAAGTTATTTCCTGGTATGTTGAGTTAGCTGGCGAAGTAGCCACTGAAGCCATTTCAGACACTGAAAGTGTAACGTTGCAGACACTGCAAAGCTGTTTAAGTGACTGCTTTGTGTGATTTAGACCTACTTTTAAGTTAATGTTTCCTTACAGCTTCATTCAGACGTGACACGTGGCGCGTGAGAGGGTGTGGGACAGAGCAGTGGGTAAAATGTTACGGTCAGGAAGAAGAAAGCGGTTATCTGCGCGCTCTCTATTGCTCAGGGCTGCATCAACGATGGATTTTAAAACTTGTTCTGCCTCTTCAGCTTTAGAGGCTACCATGAGCACAAGGGAGGCTCATGGCCACTTCTAACAAAGAATCTACTGATTCATTAGTCCGATCGGTTTCATCAGTTAATGGTATTTGATAGCAATATCTGCCGCATGGTTGATAAAATCAGACACTGCCCAAGGATCGCCGAATTCTTAACATATCACATTGTGTAGCTATAGCATGTATTTGAATCTTTGGTTTAAACAGAGACAATATATTTAGAAGGTGGCAGAAAACCTGCATTTCTCTTTCACTCTGTCTGCATGTTTCACCTTGAGCTGTAGTAGTTTTTGTGTTTATCGGAATCATTTCTTGTTGAAAGCAAACTATTACTGGTCCAGACTACAAGACTGCAGATTGATGCTACAAATATGCTTTGATGAACTAACACAAACTTTGCCGTGATCATGCAGCACTTGTGAATGGAGGTCAACAATGCATGAGATCTACAAGTGACAATTTTCCCGTTACCTTGTATGGCAAACACTAACCCTCAGCAGCTCATTATCATGAATGAGAAGGCGCCATAAAGCTTAGCGTGAAAAAAGATGACGAGCTAACCGACATTCACACAAATGTTTCACCACAGCAGAACGTTTTCAACGCGTGAGCACAAAACAACGAGCCTACCTCCCAAGCTGTACATCCACAGCAGCCGTTTGCATTTTGTGTCTTGTAGTTTTCTCTGTTATTGACAGTGACTAAGCAAGTGTAGAGTTGTTTTTGTTGTCGTTTGCGCCTTTAGGACTTTATCATGTGCTGCAGTGTGTGCGGGGGGTCTGCAGTTTGTGACCTCTCCCTCCTCCAACTTCCTGTTCTATGTAATCAGGTCGTCCCAGACCCTCTTAACTGCCACAGCTAAATCAGAGGGTGTGTGCTACAGAGTGTGTGCTAAGTTCACAGAAAGACTTTTGAAATGTATATTACGCTGGGATTAGCTGGATTCCTTTGTTTATAAAAAAATGAAGACATATATTGCAATTTCTCTCCACAAATTACACTGTTTCAGAAGGATCGCTCACTATGTTATGTCCTAACCCGCATCCTGTTTAAAGGGAACTACATCACATGATTGAAAAAGCAAAATTTTTTACGAGCCTCACCACTCATGTTGCTTTTCTTAATGGAAACGGTTCAAGCTATATAGTCCTCTCCCCAGATTAGAGCAGTGAAATCTTAATTCCCACTGCTAATCGAAAGGCTGTGCATAGCACATAATTACAGGCAAATCACTTTTCCTTGCGTTCCTCTTTCTAGAACAGAATCTGAAGGCTTCATCCTCTTCCCTGGATCTGGGCCTTCCTCTGCTTCCTGTGGAGACTTTATGATTCTGTTTCCCATCTGCAACCTCAATAAAAGGAGGTCGGGGATGCCACAGCATGGACAACTTCCTCTATTCGCCTTCTCCAAAAAAGCTCCGCTTTGGCAGTGCTCTGACCCCGAAACCCTTTCTCCTAATGCTGTATACACACCAACTCTCTGACTGGAGGTCCTTTAAAGTTACGAGATATCAAGGAGTCTCAGAGTGTCTTAAAATGTAAAAAAGCGCCAAAGGTTCAGTTAGGCCAAAATTAACGAGACGTTTACTTGAGGTCTTCAACTGACCTACTTCCTTCGCTTCAAATGCAAAACTGTGAAGCGCTGATGTCCGGCTGGACATACAAGGAGCAGAAAAATAGGGATGATTGGTCTGGCCGCTGTGAGACTGAGGACAGTGAGGGTAGTGATGGTAAAATATTTGATAAAACACTGTATAATTTACAGCTTTGTAGATGACTGTTGTCAAACCCTGCCATTGATTTACGATTCAGTCCTCCAGTTTGTAATCAGGTTTAACACACGGGTAATGAAAACAACTTTTTGCAGACTTATCAACTGCTTGTTTGAGGTAATCGTGTGCTTTCCCTTATGCTCTGCTGCAATAAGAAACTTCAGAGGGGCTGCAAATTCACCTCATACACAGAAGCACTTCCACTTTTTAATGCCATCTACTCTGCTTTAAAACAAATAAGGAAAATCAGCTACGATCAGATTATCTGTATTTGTTTTTATTTTATTCGTTGTAATTGATACAAAGGTGGAATTCATTCTGACCCTGACTGTAATTTGGAGTAATTATCATTCTATCAATTCATTAAAAAAACAATTATGTTTGAATCGTGTTAAAAAAGCATATATATTCATTACCAATGTAATTTCTACGAAACAGCTAATCAGATAACCATTTTTATTCTACTTTAAAAGCCATGATAAAAATACCGTCTCCTATGACTACACTGAACTCAGGAACAATATTACATATAAAATTACAAAAAAAATATTATTGAGGCCAAAGACAGCAAAGGAAATTAGAGAGAAATAAGAGTGAGAACACGGCTAAAGATAGGACCACCCAGGCAATCACACTGAAGAAACCACAATACCAGCTCATGTGTGCCTGCATGTGTGTCCTACTGAACCCTTACACGTCCACCTAAGAAACACCCACAACAAAAAAACTCCAACTCCCAACTGGTCCTCCTGAACTTTGTCAATTATGATCCGTGTCCACCGCGCAAACGCTGCTCCCATCTCACAGTCAACCTCTTCATTTCTCTCCCCTCCAAGTGAAAACAAGAGCAAATCTTTGTTAAACTGAAATCGTTCCTTTGTATGCAAGCGCCCCATCTTCCCACACAGGTCAGACACACAACAATCTCAAGTCTCAATTCTTCCAGAACAACCAAAGCTCAGGATCCAGGATTCCTCAGAAAATAGACCGTGATTGTTAACGGATTTAAAATGACTAGTCTTGTATTCAAACACCAAATCCTTACATGTTCTGTTGTTTAATCATTCTTTTTTTTTTTTCATAAAACAAACACAACTAACGATGAAAAAGGTTGTAAGCTGCAATAATTTTGATGACTTGATGCTTGAGGGAATCTTAAACTACTTTTTTTTGCATCTACTTGAACAGACAGAACAGACCAGGACAACAGATAGATAGATAGATAGATACTTTATTAATCCCGAGGGAAATTCAAGCATCCAGCAATACAAAAGCTATATAAAAAATATAAAATGACTAGAAATGAAATGTTTATACAACTATAAACTATGTTAAAAATATAAAGTGACCTGTTAGAAATATAAATAAAAGTGACCTGTTAGAAATATAAAGTGACCAGTAGAAGTAGAAGGTTTTTGTTTTTTGTTTTTTTGCTACATATAATATAAAATATAGAGCTAATTAACAGCATTATCTGAATGTAAATATCCGGTAGTAAGAGGTGCTCGTTCATTCAAGAGTACAGAGTAAATTAGTTATATGACTTCAGAAAATAAACAAATGAGTAGTTAAAATTTCATGCTGGAACAAGCAGTGGAAACTTTCCACTTGGTATTATCCATTTATCTACAACAGCTGTGAACCTTAATATTGCAGTGTGAGCATTTCTTCAAGATGTAATTCTGTATTACTTAATAAATCAAAAATAAAATACTGCATTACTTCACTACCTGCTAGTAAGTTCATGGGGGCTCTGTGCAGAAGCTGGTGCAGCAACCTGATGCCAGAACCAACCACTGTGCAAACTAACAGGCTGAACACGTTGGCTTCACACCAAAAAAAATAACTGTTCAGTTGTTTTATGCAGCTGGGGACACTATGGAAGTAACATTTGTGCATTCCTACCTTGCCAGAAATAAACTGGTTAACTGACATCTGCAGTGTACGTGCCCATTTCTGTTCTGACAAGTTACTGAAGGCTTCAGAGCGAGCCTTTCTGAACACAACAGCAGCTGCGTTAACATAAAGAGATCCCCCTGTACGGTAGAGTACATCAGTGAGGCTGCATCCTATAAGCGTGCTCATCAACAGCGTATTGATTCATAAGGAGCACCGACCGTACCATCAAAACAAGCCGATTCGCTTACTGCGTCGGCGACACAACCCGCCATTCCCTCGCTCAGTCTTCCATCCCACGGTCACTCTGCTTTCATGTGCAGCTGTGAAATTCTCACCCAGCCAGGCGCCATTTGACCCCAGTCCTAACAATCTGCAGTAACTGTCCAAAGAACACAGACCCCAGAAGTCATACTGCTATCTTTGCAAACAGCGCATACAAAGAGAGACATTTTTCAGAAAGACTGAAGGACAAACAGGTGTTCTTAATTTAGAGGTGCCTCAATAAAAAGACAATTATTCGAACTATTTTAAATCAAAAACAGAATATTCAGTCTTTACCCATACTACTAAGCAGGCTTCAAACAAACAACAAAAGACAAGAATACCAGCAAATGAAAGAGTGACACTTACCAAAGTCTCGAGAGCAGGTATTATGTTCTGTGAGGACCTCTCACTCAGTAATTCTCAACTGTCTCACTGCGGCCCAGGACCACAGTGCCGCTGTTACTCCATTGGCTTAGATAGGCAACTGTGTAATTGCTATCATTGCTGCACTAACTCTTACTTGCAGGGCGGGGACAGGAACTCTTAGTCAAGTAATCATTCCATATGATTCATTAGAGTGTCCGCACACAGGGGGAGGGAAAGATCAGGAGAGTACGAGGGAGAAGCTGGGGAAGATGCATCAGGCAAGAGAACGAGGAGGTAAAGAACTGAGTGGTACTCACTGCACAGCTTGCAGACAGTTTCAGACTTACACCACACTCACAAAGTAAAGCATTAACTCCAATGGAGCAGGTTTAAACATTAACGCAGCTTCACTTCATGTACGACTGAGGGAGCACAGAAACTGCTCAGCAGTTGCAATATTAGGTTTTTCATCAAAGCTACACCAACCACCTCTTACTAAGTTTGCCAGGAAACACGAGGCTTGGTGAAACAGCGAAAAAGGAGAGAAAAACACACACAAAGCAAAATAACATCCCTTAGTGGAAGTTTCCACTTTGTTAGCGCTTTTTATCTTCCTGGTCATCTGGTCCCAACACACACTCTGGGCAAAAAGATTTCCTGTTTTGCCTCCTTTTGTCACTGCAGTTGTGTTTGGGGGTTTGTCGAGTGCTAACTTTAGAAACGCTTCTGCTTTAATATTAACCTGGCGCTGCAGCCAACAGCCAATTCCCTGCGAGTTCTCCAGAAAACTGTGAATTTGATTTGGCAGCTCAAATTTCTGTCTTTTCTTCTGAAGTTTATGACTCACTAACGGGAATTCTGCACATGCTGTGCCACAGTGCTGCCACTGTCTCTGCTTCTAGTGAATGCTAAAAATTCATCCAATCCTTAGGGTTATTTTGCATTAAACTGAAAGTGTTTTTGTAGTTTCAATTTTACTACTTACTTTGTGAGTGAGAGTAATAATAATACTAAACTTTTCCTTGCTTTGGCCTCAAGATATCTTGTTCAAATGTAATATTGCACAAAGTCTACCCTCATATATTGCCACAGCAATTGCTTGTGTCCTGCTGGCTATTTCCTTGGCATAGATCCCATTGATTACCAACAAAAATGTGACCATGTGAGGTCTATAATATACCTACCCACAGCCTGATGAACACGAGGAGCCTTTTTTTTGGAATGGACAGTCATTCATGCACTCTATTGCATAGATTAAAGATAAAGTTATTCTACGATCACAGTTATTTACATATGATTCACTAAAAGATTAACTGTGCAGCTGTAACACTGAATAAAACTGCTATCAGTGCGCGTGACAACACAATGCTCCGATCAACACCGTTAAGGTGGTGTTTAGGCTAAGTGAGAGTCATCAAACTTCCACTTCCTGTCGTCCATATTTTTGTTTGTGCCATCACCCCAAAGCAAACATCTCCATACTGACTGAGTCAACGCCAAGGGAAAGCCACAAAGCTAACAATGTTCTGCAAATGAGGCTAGCAGCCGGAATGCAGTGAACCGCAGAAAAACAACATCGTCAAGGACGATCTAACCGGTGATTAAAACGCAATTCATGTTTCTTTACCTGGTTACGAAGAGTCCAAGCTTAGCTCGGATGAAAACAGCGCAGAATAAGCAAGGTAAGCGAGCCGCTGACCAGCCGCTGTTGTCGAGTGCGTCTGGCCACTTTCCTGCCTACCCTGCTGACTTCCCTCCCCTCCTCTTACTCCATCAAGTCTGCAACACCCTGCTCCAATAACCCCTGACCCACAGGAAGTAGACACAATGGACTGAAAATAACGCACCACCTCCCCTGGCAACAACTGCCCACCACAACCCCCACTGCACACCGCCTCTCCACTACAGAACACCTACAACAGGCCGGCTCAAGATAGGTGGGCAGAACCAAAAATATCAGCCACCACTCAACAAGCTGTGCCCACATGCTAGAAAGTGCACTATCCGACTTTTGTATTCGCAGCAAAGCTTTTTATTCACTCCTCCTCCAAATGATGGAGTTAGTGCTATAAGAGCCTTCTATGATATACTTTAATGTCATGGACATTCTGGGAAGTTTTTACATATATTTGTACAATTGTTTCAAAAACTTGCAGTGGTGCAAGCTGGAAATCTTCAGTGAAGTACTACACACTACTGCAGATTCACACTACAGCGGGGTGTGGGTAGAGCGACAGACTCATGATGGTCTGCTTTCTGCAGGAGAACCACTGCATGATAATATGACTGACTTCTCCAGTCAGACCTAAAAAGCATCTGTGGGTGAGTGAGTGGGTGTATGTGTGAGCATTTGACTTATTTGTTCTATGCTAATACTGCTTTCGTCCCTGTAGTGCACACCAATAAAGTCTTGAGAAAGTTTTTTTTCATATTTTGAGGCTTCTTGCTCGCTAACAATTCAATGATGGATAACAGGTGCCTTGTTAATACTGAGTGTGTGCATCTAAGCCAGCCCTTATCCATGCAGTGAGCAGCAGCAGCAGTCTAATCCAATCAGTCCAATGAAAATTATTCCAAATCACATTTAGTGGCCAGTGAGAGGTTGTCTTAGACATGATCTAATTAGCTGCTCTCTTGCTCGAGTCTGTCCACTAGGAAATGGCTTGAGATGCCGAACACAGAGATAAGGAAATGGACTGTGATCTGTACGTCTGTGCGGTTAGTGGTGTTGCATTCAAAAAAGTGGTGCCTGGTTACTCAGCAGAACAGAAGGCGGCACAAGATCAAAGCAGGATTTTTGGTCATGAAAAATAACAATAAAATATTTACTTAACACAAAACTCAAAAGATAAAGAATTCGAAAAAGGTGTAATGAAGTCATATACTGCTGCAAATCATACTTCAATAAGCCGCCTTTCTCAGATGCGGATTCTTTGAACTTGCATTAACCACGCCGTGTGTCCTGCTCTCCGAGCCGAGATGAGCATGCCTAGGCTTGTTTTACAGCCAAGTGGAAGACACACCTCCTTTTTCAGCCAGTCCCATGAAACTGGAACAGCCCTCCACTTTCTGTTGTCACATTCAGATGATACTACTTTTTCTCGCTGAAAGCGAATGTGTATGGCGTGAACGCATACCACAGAGGTTGTGTGAAGCTTGTGTGCTCATGCGTTTCGCCGTACACTGATTCATATTCAGAGAATGTGTGGAATTCCACGTACACATCGCAGGCAGAAAAGGTAACAATGCTAAATATTTTCCCAACTCAGCTGTTACGCAAAAGGCTCTGAAACAATGTCAGTGTATTTTTTTTTTTAACTCTCTTTAGCCTTAGGTCGGCTTCTGTGGGTGTGAGCTTGCATGCCTGCCGATTTGTTCCAACAGCTTGCACTCATTCATACTCAAATCACCTGCACTCACCATCACTCGTGGACTTCCCTCCAACGGTTTAAGTTTCCCAAAACATCCATGAGTGTGAATACACAATGCGTCCTAAATCACATTAAAGACTGACTACTCATTCATTCAGTAAAAAACACACGGCGACCACTATAAAAGATTGCCCGAAAAGAAAAGGGATGTCTCTTCATTAGTAATAAGAATTTTTTTTAAATATTCCATTCTTGTACCTAAATTATAACTTAATAATAACTCAAATAATAACAAGAAATTCATAAAATTGTTGAATATGATTACAATGTGTGTGATTCTGTGATTAAACAAGGTATGCTGATATATGAGAGTAATGTAGAGTTAAGTGCATTTCCTTAATCTCCTGTGTCTTTATTTACCTTTATTACTTATTATAACAGGATTTAACATTTGTCAATTGAAATGAGGCTGATGAGGGAGAAATGGGCACAACACCAAGCATCCACAGGGGTTTCCCCTTGATGAAGAAAATGTTTGAGCCAGCCTGATATTATCCAGGCATGTCAAGTCCAGTTACAATACAGAAAGTTGGGAAGGGCTTGACCCTCCTGTCAACAGGTAATTGTAGAGTCTTCATCTTTAATCTAGGTCTCTTTCCACGCCATATAAAATGTGGAATAGATCTTTCAATATCTAAAACAGCCCTTCTATTGATTGGTAGAATATTCTGGGGAGCACGTTCATCTTTACAGGCTGATCCTGCCCATCCATGACAGAGGGAGATCGGACCACCTGTGAAGATCACGTTTAACTGTTGTCAAAGTTGCTGTACAAATTTAATTATATAACTTTCTAACCTTCGCTGATACTCTGATGCCTAGGTAAACGAAGTCAGCAATTGACCATCTAAATGGAAAATTGACAAGGCTTGCCCGGTCCCCAAAGTCACCCAGTGGCAAGGCCTCTGACTTGTCATTTTGTACCCTGAAATTTGATCAAATTGACTGATAAAACTGGCATGGAATTCTCTGGTTTGGTAATAAACAGCAATATATCATCAGCATAAAGCGATATTCTGTATTCAATGTCTCCTAGTGAAACGCCATGGTGGTTTCAAATAGTCTCAGCCAGAGGTTCGAGAGCAAGTGCAAATAAAAGCGGTGAGAGGGGTCAGCCTTGACGTGCTGGCTGCGTTTTTAAAGGTCATTATTATTGGAAATCCTTAGCTAATAAAAATCTAATACAGTTTGAAATATGTCAAACTCAAAACACAGCATGTGCATGTGGATGATCAGCAAAGCGCAAATCACTAACAGTCAACGTTTGCACTATTACTCAAGTATCCCTTTCACTCTCTTGTGATTCGTGGTGTTATTCCTCCAGCTTGGTATAAGCGCACTTGCAATCGCTTGCGGTGGCAAGGGCAAAATCCAGGTCATCAATCATCAATACCCATTACCCCAGTGAGTAGGAAACAACATTAAACTTAGGAAATGGAGAAATAGAGGTTGTGCATCTATTATGTGCTTTGTGCTTGAACTGAACCAGGGACCAGTTTTGTTAAAATTACAGTAAAAGACAGCATTGCTACCTCATAATCACTTTGTAAAAAAAATGTTTTCTTGTCCACTGCTCAGAAAGACAAAAGGAAATAACGCGTATTACAATAATGCCTGAAAATAACTTGCCATCATTTCAACGGTTTCTTTGTCAAACCACATCTACTGCTTACGGGAGCAAATCTCAGTGATTTTAATTTTATTGGCCCATCTAATGAAGAAAGTCAGTGTTACTCCTTGACTAATACATTAGCACTACAGCTACTATTGCTCCTTTGTATAACCAATGGGAATCGTTGCTGAAAATGATTCCCAGACTCAATGTTCCTAATTACCCTTGTCCATACAGTGCCCTATTCAACCTGTACACTCTGAGGATGGTTTGTGAGTGCACATGGCAGCTGACTCTCAGCCATGAGAACTAAAGCTGTACTGGAGATAAAGACTTGCTCATCTGACTTCAAGATGAGCTACTGCCCAAAACACAAGTTTATCACATTCCCACAGTATCTCCTTGTTGTGTGGTCTATCAGTTTTTATACTTTTTTCCCCAGATAAGCAGAAGGTTAAACCGATACATGCTTTGCTCCTCAACAACCTTGACACTTTTATCCGTTGCATTTTTTCCTTTTGATTACCTGCTGCCTCTCTGCTCCTCTTTTCATCCTATCTCCCTTTGCCTCGCCAATCTGGGCTGTTGTGCAGAGTCACATGCACTTGTCAAAGCTGCATTGTTAGAATTCAACACATTCCTTTGGCAAGGCAGACTTGGTTCACATGATCACGCTGTTCCTTGACCGCTGACGAGATGGGGTTTAAACAATTATCCTTTCAGCCTCTATTAGCCTCAACACAAACCGCGCAGTCCAGCTAAATGTGTACATAACAGGTAAGGTGAGCACAAGTTGTGGCTTATATTATATACACATCTGAAACACATACCAATTCTTTATCAGATTATCTTTCCGGACTAAAATAGAAACACAAGCTCTGATTTAAAACATCTTTGAGATTTAAAAGAGTTTTTATAGAAGCAGATATTTGACAACACCAAAGAACTGTTTTGCTGAGAAAGCTTTAATCTTGAAGCAAAAACTGTTCCTAAAACCTCACACACACCTGTAACTCAACCTGCTGATCATGGAAATTCACTTTGCAACTTGCACACACTCAGTCAACACAGTTTAAAGTTAAACTGCAACAGGCCATCGGGTTTTCCACCGTTAGGGATTTTGATATTGTTATTCACCTGCATTTTGACATTTACCTCCATAAGTAGCTGCCTGTGTCCCTTAGCAAAACATATAAGGAAATATCCATCTCACAGAATTAAGGTTTTGATATTTGATGTTAAGTAAGGAAAAAAACAACCAACCTTAAATTTAAAATACTCATGGGCTACCCAAACGCCATTGGATCAGAGCTGTGACGGAAAGGGTCAATGTATTCCACTGGTATTGAAGACACACCAACCAAAAGAGAAAAAAGACGAGCAGAGTGCCAGGGAAAGTTCTGAGAAATGCCAAGAAGGTAGGTGGACAAGGGGTGTAGGTTCCAGCTTCCAATCAGTGCAGAAACGAATCCTCTCTGAGAGCATGGGTCTCTGCTGCATCTCGCCGTCTCTCTCAGCGTGTGTGTGTGTACATGTGTGCGCGTTTAACCACGTCCTCTGGCTCGAGGCCAGGCCAAAGATATCGGGCAGCGTCATAGTAACTCTAATGCAATCGGGGACAGTGGCCAAAACAAAACCAGTGGGGGCAGCGCAAAGTGCTCTCCATCTTTCTCTGTCCGTTTCGGTCACCTCGGAATTCCTATTCTGAAACGCTCAAGGAAAACCGATGAAAACCGAATGAAAAGACAATGTCAATTAGAAAGCGATAACGTTCATTTATTTATTTATTGAGGACCTGTCTGAGTCACAGCAGCTTGAGAAATTACACAGGTCAGTAGCAATATTTCACATCTAGTCTCAAGATTAACACCCCAACACCCCCCTGTCTAACTCAGGCTGTCCACAGGCTGGGACAAACATGCACACATATTGGTGCTCACAGCACAGAGACAGGGAAGGGGGAAAAAAGTACCATGACAGCAGTGGGCTATATTAAGGGGCTGCAGACACAGCGGCTAGGGTCAGATCACACAGCGCCACATAACTAAAGTGCCAGCTGTGTGTGTGTGTGTGTGTGTGTGTGTGTGTGTGTGTGTGTGTGTGTGTGTGTGTGTGTGTGTGTGTGTGTGTGTGTGGGAGCAGTGACAGGTGAACCGTTAAATGCGAACAGATACGGTCACACATATTTGTACCTTCAAAAGCGACCATCAAACCTAATCAATCAAATCATCCATTATCTTTTTTTTTTTTGTTTTCAACATTTAAATCTCACCAAAAAGTTTCAGTAAGTAGTGGAACGCAACAAAAGCTCCCTGGGAAAATGTTTGGAGAATGAACACATGTCCAATTATCTGATGAACTTTGGCAATAACATAAAAAACTAAAAACTTGCACAAGCCATCTTATTATTAGGTACACTACTAAAGATTTTTTACAAGTTTCTTAACATTTTAAAACCAAACCACGTTTTTTTTCCTGTACATTACTTGCACTCTTCTCACACAGAAACAACTCAAGACAAGATGTCACTGAAAACATCAGTTTCAACCGGTGATTTGAATTACTTAACAATCCAAAAAGGCTTTACAGATGCAATCAATCTTTGCTGTAGAACCAACAAAACTCCAAATACCAGAATTACAACCGATCAAACAGGCTGACATGTCAAAACACAAGGGCAACGTTGATCGAGTTAACAGGAGCATTCAAAACGTGTTTAAACAAAAAGGCCTCTCATTCATGCAGCTTCTGGGTTTCTTACCAGTGCTAATGAGCTAGGCTATTTGTTTTGCACTGCTAGTAAAACAGGTGTTGTTACAGATAAACGATTCCAATGGTTAGTTTAGATTATAATCACTCAACAATATAAATAATTGTTGTATCACATCCTTTTCACCTCTGTGTCACTGACTACGATAACATGGACACTCGTGTTCGGCTTATAATCAGAATAATATCTATGCTGCTTTGTTTGGAAATTAAGTAATTCCTGAAAGCTCTTAAGGAGGAGGCGGAGTTGTTAAACAAAGTTTAGAGGGCAGATAAGCAAAAAAGATCCTTTGCAAACACACAAAAATCTGATCTTTTCAATCACCCCAAATCATAAAAATCTCCTGAAATATGAGTAAAGGAATGCATCCTCTGAGAATATTCGTGTTTTCTCATAATTGCAGTTTTCCACGGTTCAACTTCTTAAAATACAGTGCGAACAAAGTGCTACTAATACAGTTTAAAGTACAGTAGTCCCTCGTTTATCGCGGGAGTTACGTTCTAAAAATAACCCGTGATAGGCAAAATCCGCGAAGTAGTCAGCTTTATTTTTTACAATGATTATAAATTTTTTAAGGTTGCAAAACCCCTCACTACACACTTTATACATTTTTCTCAATAACTTGCAAACATACCGCACTTCAGTCACACTGCCAGCGATCAAAGATACTGTATATGTAAATTTGGCAAGCTGAACGCATTCTGTACTGTACAAGAGACACCGTACGGAGGAGATTGATTGACAATGGTCTACAGTCCCTTAGCCAATCAGGACACAGAAAACAATGCGCTGTAAAAAAAAACAAAAAAACAAAAAGCATGCAAAATTGCACTAAAAAAAATCCGCGAAACTGCGAGGCTGCGAAAGGTGAACCGCGTTATAGCGAGGGACTACTGTACACTACTAACTGACATCACTGGTATGTTTAACCCTTCAGAAGCATTAATATTACAATTGTAAGATATGGACACACCAAACCAGCATCCAAGAACTGCCAGCAATGATGGCTGATTTGTAACGTGTCCTCACGAGGATTTCACTTGAAAACACAGCAAAGATTATAGACATATTTTAGCCCATACCATCGAGTGATTCTCTGCTTCATTAAAGCGAACATACAGTATTTGACTATGCTCACCTGAATAACTACTTATTTGTATGTTAAAATATTTGATATCATTCTAGCTATAACGACACAGTAGCAGTCTTTGTGTGCAAAGAGCTCAGTCGTCCTCCTGTTGGTGAAGTACAGTCTGAATCACTCAACTCAGTTCTTATGTGTCTTGGCGAGCCCTATTAATGAGCACAAGCACGCTGCTGCTCCTGCTGAGCAGGTGTATAGGTGTGTGCAGACTTCAGTGGTGAATGCGTCCACAATAAAGCTTAATGTTTAAATGCAACGCGGGGACTATTAAAGGGAGTATGCGTCAGGAAAGGGCTTTCAAAGTATACAATTCTTCACTGAGTCACAGAACACATGTGAGTCAGAGTGACATGGCTTGTGTTTCACTTGGAGATACACAGCATGGTGTATAGCTTAAATGCCACAGACATCGAGTTCACAATCGGTCTCCTTTTCGTCATCCTTTGTTAAGGGAATAAAATGGCTTTTGGGGCAAAAGTGGCAGAGAATGATAAAGTAAAGATCTTTGCGAGAGATAAGTAGAGGATACAAGCAGAAAAAAAACAATACAACAGCAGAGGCGACAAAGGGAGAAAAAGAGAGTATGGGACCCCTCCTCCTTTCTTTTCACCCGCCATCTGGTAGCCATCAGCGCCTCACACAGGAAGGGGCGGCCATGCCTTGTTGGGGCGCCAGGGAGCGGCTCCTCTTCCCTCTTGGTGTTGGAGAAACAACAATCGGCCAGTGCATTGCATTGTGGAGTAGCACAGTGCAGTGCAGCCCATCCTAGACAAAGCTGTACGGCCAGCAGCAGCGAGGGACCAGGCGCTTACACCCCGGCAGCTCAGCAAAGAGGAGCACAGAGCAACCTCACATTCCTGCTGCCGGAGCCTGCCAAGAAGCACTGGGAACGGAAAGAAAGAGGGAGAGAACAGAGAGCTGCTCTCACTGGAGGCTGTCTAATGGTGCTACTTTGAGAAGCACTCCAGTCTTTTTCATCTTGATTGCTTTCTCTTCGCTCACCTCGACGCCGATGACAAAGTTATTGATTGCTACTGTGGTATACCCCAGTCTGTAGTTCCCTGCATACATGTTTGTAGTTCTTTAACATTAGTCCCGAATAAGTTTCCCTCGCTTTGCAAGAATTCAAGGAATGCACATTATCATAAATTTGGCGAAGCTGCTGTTTTTTTTCCCTCTTGAACAACATGCACACCAATATGATGGGAACAGGGACTCGTACAGCCCTTTTGTCTGGCTAGTGTAAACCATCTCTGGCCATCTGTGTTCTCATACCCCTGTTCAATGTCCAGAAGAGACTACAACTACACTCTAGAAATAGAAAGCAGCCTTATGACACATGCTATTTTTACAGCCTGGTGTCATTAGCAGACAAGCTGAGGCACGAAACAAAGAGAGACTTTTGATCCAAGAAAAGACTTTTAACTCTTCAATCTATGTCACATCACTGTTTATGAGAGAATTATCCTGATCAATCATACGAAATGAGAAAAACACATGATGGTGTGTGTGTGTTAAGCCTCGCAGCAAAGTTCAGAGGTTTCTGTCATCTGCATTTAATAATAGCTTCACTTGAAACTGTTCGACTTGGCACGGTGACAAATAGCACAAAAGGATCATTTTACAACTGAACTGAATCATACGCTAAGAGAAAACACAACTCAGAAGCTGTTCCCAAGTACCAAACAGGAAAACCAAGTCTGCATGAGAAACACTTCTCTGCAGTCACTCTGCTTCGTGGACTTGGCACACGGGACAGTAAACAGCTGCACCAGGCAAAAGAGACACATCTGTTTACAAAACACTCCATGTTAGCCTTGACCAACCAGTGAAATCAACAATATCTGCGCTCGACTAAGGTAACACATGTTTAGGGAACGACACAGCAGCTTAATGTAAGCGTAACAACATACAGTTTTGAGGGAAATTATGCATAGTCTGCACACAGCGCCACCTATGGGACACACATAACCACAACATGGACTTGGTGACAGAAATAACCGCTCTTTATTTGACTCTATTGTGTTGCATTGACACGCCTCCTGAAACTTGTAGCTTTTTCAGCCAACGATATAAGCAGAGCTCGTTGAATATTTAAAGCACGGGGCCAATTTCTTTTTCTTCTTCCACCAATTTTGTCATGCATGAAGCTTCAGCTGAAAAATACAATACTTTCCGTTGATTTTCAACACAAACTCTATGCAAAGCTCCCGATAGGGAAGCTAACCGTAGAGAAACAATCATATTTGTTTTGTGTTCTCTTTAAACAATAGTTACTGTACTTTCAAAAGGCAGTTCTATCCGTCACTCAACATTTTGCACTGGAGGTTGTGTGACTGTCAAGTTGACAAAACAAGCCGTCACCGTATACTGTAAAAGAAACCGTAAACAGGAGTGAAAATTCTGGACGATGCTTGCTCTCTGTTGTTTCTATGGCTGTACAGAAGAGATGAAAGACCTACTATATCAATTATTAAACATATACGTTCAACTGTTCACATGGTCACAAACATCAACGTGGTAAAATACTGCTGATAAGACCACAGAGAGACAATGCAATATGAAAACAGGTTAATAACAATGACTGATAAGTGCAATGGATGTATTCCAAACTCTCACAACCGATAGCTGGTACACATGCAATGAGCAAAGATTCTGAAAAACAGATATGTCCTAATGTTCTCAACACTTTTTATATATTATTACATGGGATGCGGCAAAAGAATACACTGCCATAAAACCGCCCTGTGCTGCTACCGTACAGAAGGGCTTGCACCAGCTCAATGTTTTGTTTTGATGGTTGTGCTCTTCCTTGTGAGGCAATGACATGATTCCAGGCCTACTACAGGCTATAAATATCCAGAAAGAAATGGAGAAGAACCACAATCATGTTTACTTCTATTGTGTTTTGAAACAAGGACCAGAACAACAGCACAAAAACGATTTCATCTTTGGAGAAGTGAAATCTCGCACAACCAATCTCATTGATGACTGAGAAGATAAAACGGCTGCAAATACCGTGGAATCTGCAGATCTTTACTATTAGTTTTGTTGTATTCTTACAGCCTAACTGTGGATACCAGCTTGGCTACAGTGAAACTGATATGCCTATAACACAATGACGATAGACTGTGTCAGGGATAAAAGTGGACCAGTAAGGATAACTATTGTAGTAGCACAGATATTAATAATTAATGGTTATTTGTTTGTAATGGACATTAAATAATTAATGGCATATGCAATCCATTTTCAAGCTGTGGCAGATCACACAACGGGATCCTGCTCTTGCTCCAAAAGCGCTGTACTGCTGTGGCAGTGAGGACGTGGTCCAGCAATTTTTCTTTGTTAGCCTAAGAGGCTAACAGTGCACAAGTGCACAAGAACCCCTCTGTTGCATCCAGTTTGGGTTGCTTGTTTGTTTGTTTCTTCATGATTGGGGGGGGGGGGGGGGGGGGGGGGGTATAGAAAGTGAGCGTTTGTTCTCTGTTCCACTTGCTAAGCAGATTTAATGAATCCTCTACTTAATCGCAGGGCTATGCCTTTGTTTTCGTTTGACCGCAATGTCAAATTTGTTGCGTGCATACCTCTCTCAAATGGTCAGTAAATGACTACCCGTTTCCAGTCAAGCATTCAGAGAGAAGTAATGGCTAACGGACACTGTGGTGTACACTGTAAATGCATTTTCTCTTAGCTGAGTGACCTCAAGACCAGCATGGAGTGCGTCCTCTTGTCTCCCTTTACAGCCATCAGAGGAGGACCTTCAGGGTTCAATATTTTCCTTCATCCGGTCTACCCTGTAGTCTTGTGCTCCAGCTATGAGGCCCTTTTAAGGGCCGGACAAAGTTTAAAACTAAATCCTAATCTTGTTTCAGTGGGCACATGCCAATGAACTGCAGAGATTACAATGGTGCTTTGTAGCTGTGTCAGAGGAAGGACACCACTGAAACATTTTTATTTTTATATTTACATGCATTTACCTTAACAGGCGTTTAAGCTATATTTAAGGCCTCTTAATAAGACCTACCAAATTCATTTATGCTTTTGTGAGAAATGAGTAAATATGAAACTGGGAGGATGTGAAGTTATGACTGTGCTATAGTATTTAAAGGGAAGCTCTGGAAAACCAACTCTAGTATCAGCAGTATCAGCATCACAAAATGTTCAGTTCTAACTGAGGTCTGTAACAGCTTTGTGTAATGTGAACAGTTATGACAAGGTGTTTTACTGAGGCATGAAATTTTCATAATGATGCATGGATTTCGTTATCCAGAACCAACATTCCCTCAATCTACGACAATCTAACACTGTTCAATGCATTACCCTTTTCTCCTAAAGGACACATTATGTATATTTATATCTTGATATGCTAGAGTATACTACCCTCTAACAGAGCTGGCTGTAGAAAAAACGGTCTTGCAACTCCATCCAGGTCCCTGTGATAACACATGGCAGATGTTCTGAACACACCAGTCTTCACGTTCTTACTTTTAAGAAGGTTATACTAGTGAACCCCGTCAGACAATGTACAGATCATAAGGTAATAATAACTAAAGAAAAAGGAGAACCAGATGGAAACTGCAGTGTCAAAGAAATAGAAAACCACAGAGGATACAGTTATGATAAACTCTGTCTGGGAAAACTCCCCCTGAGGCAACTGCGGTTGGATACCTTCGTGTTGTCCTTGAAAGAGACATAAGACTGTACGGTAGAAATTGTGTATTTTAGCTGTTTGAGACAAAAAACAAACTTCTCAATCCAATCCAATCACTCATAAGGAACAGAAAAACACATAGAAGTGAAAGCAGATCATTTTTTACCTTTAAAAAGACACAAAATAGTAAATGTAATGTAAGTTCTCCTTAGTAAAATGTTGAAGCTGGTCTTCTATGCCTTATTACAATGAAAATAGAACCACACTCACAATTTATTCTGTGCAACAAGCACGTATACTAAAGAGTAGGAACCACTGACTTTAATGACACTATAACATAATGCAATCAAGTGATATAAACACCTACATCCAGTATTTTGTCAATCAGTACTGAGTATTCTTTTCCCAAGAATAATGAAATGTATTTGAAGACATAAGTATGTTGTTAAGTATTGTTAAGAGTTTATAAAAAGGTGCTCATTTTGGTGTTGCTTTTAAAGGGCAACGTTAGTGAGGAACTGGTTGGCACCAAAAATCAACAAAGAATGTCTTGTAATGTCTGGTAATGGGATATGATTCTTGAATAATAACTTCCCACTCCAGTACTCCGGGTAAACCCATCCTGATTTTCTGAGAGGTCACCCAATACCTGACGAGGAACAAATCAAGAAAAGCAAAAAATATGAAAAAGGTGAAGATGAAACTACTCAAGTCTATGTGTTCTGATCAGGCAAAATAAAAATCTAATAATGATACTGACGTGTAATGAACAGACAATAAAGAACAGTCGAAACGAAACTAAACTTGCCATGACTGCATTCTCCACCTTGACAAAGACAAAGGCTTCATGTTACCCAAGCACTATGATCTTTTATTTCTTTCGTAATATGGTTCCAGATTTGGTTCTGCTCTAAAATGTGTGTGTTAAAAGTCAATCAAGAACCCTGTACTGCACTGGTTTAGTGTATGCAATGGTAAAATAACAACAGCATCATCTGACAGAACCCCAGGCTTTTACTACAGCCAATAATACCCCATCATATGATTCCCACTAAACACAACACACACATTTATTTAAATCTGTTCAACTGCAAAAAAAAAAACAAAAAACAACATGATTTCATATCAGTACTGAAGCCCACTAAAGGTTAAGGTAACAGTTTTTCCAAACCGTTACTTGCTCTGATGCTACAGCTTTAGCGTAAACTACCACAGTAACATTTGTTAATAACAGTGCTGCTATAAAGTATTGCGCCAATCCACTAAATGCTGTGTCATCTAGGGTAGTAAAGTTAAAAGTAGTTGTGCCTCCTCTAGGCAATGTTCTATAGAGAAATAGATAAAAAAAAATGGAGTAATTCAAAAATGAAATATCATCAGATTCTTCAAATACTAAAATAAATCCCTCAACTTAGCCATATTATGATCCCAGTATCCATGTCCACCAAAAACTCCCACTGTTTCGTAACTAATTTCTAAAAAAAAAAAAGGAACGACTTCTGTATTTATTTTGGGCATCGGCTCGCAACACAGCCGGTCAATTTTTAACAATTTGACTGCATTTCCAAATTACACAGCTTAGTGTTACCCAAGCACTATGATCTTTCACAGGGAGGACTCTTCCTCCAACCACCGATTTCTGTTGAGCAATGCTTCCAGATTATATCAAATGCTAGGCAGCATGTGAGTTTACTTCTGCTTAACAAGTCTGTGAGGTTTGTCAAATATAGTTTTTCCATATAAAAATGTAAGAACAATGACGATACAGAACGTAGGTGAATATATAGCTACAGGTTGAGATTAAGATATTTTGGCCCATTATCCTAAACACATATCAAAAAATACCATGTACTATAGAGGATGCTGTTGATGGGTTAATTTAGATTAGCATATTATTTGATTGCTTAAAAAGGTTATGTTTCTAGCTTTTTTTTTTAACCTGGACGCTTCAATAAAACACTGGGTTTGGATGTACCAAGTGTACCCACAGAGTTACGTCACCACCTGTTACTGAGAACAAAATAAAAACACACCGAGAACGGGAAAAAACATGGTGGAAGTGTTTCCCAGTGTGTCCTTTGTTTAACTTAACCATAAACAAACTGCATCAACAATAAAAAAAGCAGCAAAGAACAACAGACCATTGTTGTTCAATTTAAATAAACAAATAGCAGTTATAAACTACTCAAATTCTTCTTGAGAAAACCATTCTGCCGTGTCCACAAAGCAGTTATATAACCGGAGCAGCTAGTTGCAACATCCGCTTGAGAACAAATAGGTTGTACACCAGCCTGCTGTGTCCTGAGAAACAACAGCTTTGGGTCATTACAGACACCACGCTGTTTCTGAAGGTGCTTTCACACCTATGTTTTCTTCTGATTAATTTAATACAATATCGTTACGATGCTGCATTTAACCTCAAGTTAAGTTTGTGCTTACAGGGAAATGGGAGCAGAGCAATAGAAGCAAAGTTACGACACACCCTAAACACGCTACGAGCTTGCAAACAGTTTTGTGATTCTTATACTTTTGACGGAAATTTGGATTTCTGGAAATCAGAAATTTATCTCGCGGAAATCAAAGGATCAGACGCGAGCATTTATTGCTGTTCTGTGGTTCATGTACCAGCGTTCTGCATATGAACAACATGTTCAGATTGATCGCATATAGGCTATGTATTTGCTGGTCAAAAAAAAAATAAAATAAACCTCATTCAACAGATTCTGCTCCACCAACAAATCAGGTAAACTGCTGGGTTATAAAATTAGCCAATCATAAATAGTAGCTATATCGGTCCATCGGTAACGTGTGTTCACAGAGCTGAGACCACCCTCTCTAAACGGTCTCAAGCTAACCGCCCTGGAAGTAAAAAAAATGGAATTTAATGATGATTTTCCATGTAAACACTAGCCTCTTTTGTAGTGGCGGTTGGCTAGCATTGAAGCTGCCACAAATCACAGAAGAGGAAGACCCAAAATCCCACGACTAAACATGTCTGCTGTGCGGACATACTTTACTCTAGAAAATTAAGACAAACTGAAATTTGTAAATTATGCAACACGGATGTTTCCTGAGACGGTAGTATGAGATTGTCACTCAATACCATTAAGAAAAAAACGGAACAGGCCACGTACACTCTGCTGCACCGAAGCATCAAGAAAAACTGAAGACTCCATTTAAAAAAGGTTCCAAGAGACAGTGTCAAGGCGTAAAACATTACAGAGAGGGTTACAGAGTTTATGGCGCTGTATGACCAGCCCATTTATGTAATTATCGTCTGTTGGAGCGTTTGGAGCTAAGGTACGAGCTACTCTCTCCTCTCTACATTAGCTTTCACAGCCCTAATCTGATCTAGGAGAATACAGGTAAGATGAGAAAAGAAAAAGATAAGATTCGATCGGGACTTGGATCGGTCGATGCTGAATATTAAAAGACCAGTATCGGATTGGGGTGCAAAAAAACTTGATCGGGACATCCCTAATTGGTAAATAAGGAATCATTCCTGGTCTGTGTCCTGAAGACGCCACCCATTAAAGGAATAAACTACCCAAACAACCTCCACGCAGGTGGGATTATGACATCCTCCTCATCAAATCAGATGCCTTTCTGTTGTGAACGTGAGACAGCCATTTCACAAGCTCAAGCTCCTCTGTGCTTCTGTGTTTTACTGTTGTCAGAAAATGCCTCACTGAACCTGTGGTTTCTGCAAAAGCAAGCCCTCCTCTCGTGTTACAGCCCCTGTAATTCAAATATCAATAACGGTGACAGCGACACGGAAAGCGTGTCGGCTTGACAGCAAACATGGGGTTTTTGCTGGCTATGAAGTGTTGTTTTTTTCCAGGAGCACAATAAATAAACAGAGAGTATAAGAAAAAAATAATAAAATAAACATACCGCAATGATATCGTCCTCACTAGTAATAAGAAATATGTAATTCTGGAGCATGAAATGTCCCATAACAAATCTGACTATTATGTGAGAGTCCATTTAAGGAGGTAAACAATGATGATCATAGCAACAAGTCTGAATTCTGAAGCCATGGGATCACCTATTTAGGCTATTTATCCTCGACCACTGACTAAAATGGGGATGTCAAAATAACAGAAACACGTGTCGTCACGCATGCAGTTAAATAGTACCACCAACTACAGCCTCCAAAATGGAAACACAACAGAATCAACAGCGCTCTCGGGTTATTTCAAACAAATGCTGAATGCCATTACCTTCATGACCCAATATGTTCATACAAATTGAATTACCGCCTTTCTTGCACGGCTTAGCCATAAACTGAACATTGCAGTAGTCATAAAGGTAAAAAAACTCAGCGCAGGTAGGACTGTAGCAGTAGAATGCATTCATTTCTAGGGGTGTATCTAATGAACTGGCAGCTGTTTTGTAAATCATTTAACCCTGGCATGACCTATGATCACCTTTGATAGGGGGTGATGTGCCTGAACAAGCAAAAGGCAAATCAGTGTGCAGTCAAATCCTCTGAGGTAACGCTTGTGAGACTCGGATGCTTTTGACTCCAAAAGCTCATGGATGACAATGCTCTTTGCTTTAAAGGGGGCTGCACATGACATCAACAACAACAACATGAGGCCAGGAGCTGAAATGCACACAAGATGAGGCCTACACATGTCCGCCACTACGAGCAAAGTCTCCGGGGAGCAGCGGGCGCGTTTAGCCTGAACAGGTTATTTTATCTCAGCGTAACAAACGAGGATATAAAGTGTACTTACGTAACGTCTCAACTTTTTTTCAGGAGGAGACTTTCTCAGCCAGCCTGAGTACACCACCTCTCCCCCACTCATCGCTGCTGCTGCTGCTGTTGCTGCTCCTTCCTTGCTTGCTTGCTTGCTTTGCTTCTCCCTGGAGTTTGAGCGCTGATCGCCGTTTGGCTTCGTTTGTTTTTGGGAGTGTCTTCGTCTACCTGGAGAAGAAGAAGAAGAAAAAAAAAAAAAAAAGACACAGTTGACACAAGGCTCAGACGGTTCAGTTGAAAAGAAAGACAGAAAAAAAGTTCAAATGTTGTATATGTATATTTTTATAGGCCATTTTTTTTTTTTTTCTTGTGAGCAACAGACGCCGCCGCCGCCTCTTCGAAAGTCGACTCACCGACGAGGCAGCTCTCTGAAATGCACCGACCAGATTTCCACGAGTTGTAGTCAAATAAAGGACTAATATCCCGAGCCTGGAGTGCCTAGAAACCTCAGCGGAACCGCCTTTTTTCTACTAATATCAACAGTGACTTGTGTATTTTTGTTCAAACTACAACAACAACAACAACAAAAAAAAAAAAAAAAACAGGCGCAGGCAACTGAGAGTCGCTAAGTTTTTTTTTTTCTTTTCTTTTTTTGCTGTTATGTGTAACGTTTCATGCTAATTCCCGTCAAAGTGGAGCGATTCCCAGTTGGGAGAGGTCCGATTCAAACGTCCCACAGTGCGCCGGTGCATACTTGTCGTCTGTGCGCAGATTAAAACAATCTTGACGGTAACAACACAGTGGTTTCGCCGAGCTTTCCTACCAGTTTACTCCCATGGTTCCTTAATTGTGATTGACAGGGTGGCTCCGTCTTTCCCTGAACTCAACCTCCACTGAAAACATGGCTGCGTTAAGCTAACGGTCGCAACGGCTAAAATAACCGGAAGTGATTGTGTCCTGCTTTCAAAATAAACGATTAGCGTGAGAATACTATCGTACTGCTCTCTAATATAAACAGCGAAACCCGTTAGGGTAAATTAAAGTATATATATATATAACCTACTACTTTTACTTTACTGGCTAATATTTGGCACGCTAACAAATTATTTAAACATTTAGCTCGAATTTATGAACTCTAACTCTATTAATTCTGTTTTTATTAATACTCTTTCTTTATTTTAATATTCATGTTTAAACGTTAAAATGCACTGATTCGTTATGTCGCCTCAACGTGATGTCCCTCACTCCGGGATTTATTTTGAAATAATAACCGGAAGTTGTGTGTTTTCTCATTACCTTTACTTAACTGCTCCCTCGGAGGACGAGCCCAGGAGGCGGTGGCGTCGGCGTGCAGGGAAAAACTGTAGTGCTTCAACCATGGGACATGTAGTTCAAAAAAATCCCCAGTGTCCCGTCTCAAAAAAATACAACAAAGGAATGTAGGGTGGTTTGACACATGGACGAGAAGTCAGCAGAGCTGAATGCGCCTCTGGATGAACGCAAAAAGTGGCCTCAGACAGCCTGAGAAGAGACAAAGAAAGGACCCACCTCAGCGTTACAGCCTCAGAGGTCCCAGGGAATCATTGCACGTCTGAACTACACTGTCCACAATGCATGTTGTATAGAAAACTCGCCATAAAATGTCTTGATAGTGCTGGGAGAGTGCACTCAGTGACCTATGCATAAGTATACTTTATGCAATGTTTATTTTCAGCTAGTGCCACTATACATTTATTTGTAGAGATGTCTACTTATTCCCAACATGGTATTTATTTTTAACCAAACCTAAAATCTGCTTCTGAAATAGATTTGATACCATATATGTTAGTATTTGAGTTTAATAGTAATCTAAAATGCCAACATTTATACCATACACTGGTTATAAAGCTGTTCTTCTTGTGTGCCCGTAACTGAAGTGGTCAATCTGCTGGGATCAGCAGAGCATCCATAACTAGTCCAATCCACTGACAAAGGCGTGTTTCCAGTGGACTCGGGAAAGCATCTGAGGAATCTTATTGGAATGCTATTGTAATGGTAAACACTTCCCCCAGAGGATGTTCCCTGTTACTCTGATTAATGACTTTACAGACACGTCGCCGCTTTCAACAGCCTCGGTGAGGATGGAGAATCTGGGAGCAATGAAAGGTTGCAGACACGATATGCCAGTCCCAGTTAATGAATTCTTCTGATACCTGTAGCGCTACTGTTTCAGCATTACAGCATTGAACAGCTCAGGGCTATGGAGTCACAGGGGTGCCTTAGCCAACCCTAAGTTAACCCCAAATTTAAATAATAACAATAATAATACTAGTAAATATATGCAGTCAAAATAAAGTCATTTATATGCAAAAATTAAACAAAAATATTTTAAAAAGCAAGCTTTGAAGGATCCCATATATTATTCATGTTTTTAACTATACATCTGAGTTGCAGTGTATAGCCGTAGGATTCACATACATAAGAATTCAGTATACCAAACAACTCTGACAATGTCTGCAAACTGAATAAAACCTTAATGAATCATTAAAGTGTAGATGAACACTAAACATACTTCCTCCAAAGCATTTCAGCAAACAGAGGGAGAAAAAGTAAAATGGTTTGGCTGATTAATAATTAAGAGTCATTGATTTTTCCAGATGCCCTTTGAAAGCTCTGGTGCTACCGCTGTGTTTTTTGCCACATCAGTTCTACAAAAACCCGAAACTTTAACAATTTCTTCCTGCTACATGACAGCTGTCATTCGCTCTGTGCCTTTGGGAATCGAAAATGACTGCACGTGACGCCCCAGTTCCCTTTTCCAGTCACTGGCGTGTTTATACTCCCCTCTATTTGTGTGGAACTATTTTGCAATCAAACCAAGAAAAAGGGGATCCACATGCGTGTCTTGATGAATTATGAAACAAACATACGTACATTCTGTATATATATTTTTTTTTAATCAACAATGCCACTTACATACTAAAAATTCTCACTTTTTTTTTTCTCTTTTTAAATGGTTTCTTGAGGTTTCCGGTGACAGTAACATGCTGGATTTAAAATTTGATTTAATTCATTAAAAAAAAAAAAAAAAGAAAAAACACAACATATTGTTTGCAGCCTCAAGTCCATGTAGTGCCCGGAGAAAAATGGCACCATCACGGGAAGATCTGTACATACTGCAGTCAAAACAGAGATTATATACAGTAGGAGATCTTTTCAAAACTCAACAACAAGATGTGATATTAGAGTTGGTTCCACATATTCTTTGCAGTAATGTAGAAATAATGAAACTCTGGAACAAGTCACAGACATGAAGGTACAGTACACAACAGCATAGCAACACACTCTTTGGTGTTTGGCTCCTTTCCAAAGAAACTAATTAAAGGTTTCCAGAAACCAGCAACGGCTTTATTATACTTGTCTTGTTTTCCTTTTTATGTTTTACTACTACATTTATACTTTTATCCCCCAACATCTGCCCACCTTTATGCCAACAGACCACTGTAAATAACTTAAAACATCCTTCCTGGTTATGTAAGACAACGCAACAAATACAGATTTCTTTTTACTTTTGGGGAAAGTTGAAGCCATTGTTAATATTAACACAGTATAACTCTCAGTTGAACCAAGCCCCTCCTCAAAATCTGCATTAAATATCAAAAGGCACATAAAATCAGCAAGAACACACAAGTCTCCCTGAATGATCAAATCAGAGGAATACATTAGAATATGCTGTCAGTTGCCTGTGGTGAAATCTGCTAAAACAAGTAGTTTGCAGTTTAGTTCTGAGTAGATGACACCAGCCGACAGCTTTAAATACTCTACATACTGAAAATACCTTTATGCTGAAAATTCCCCGCATATATATTTTTTTTGATTTCCACATGTGTTTGTGTTACGTGATTAGCTGGAAACGTTAAGTCGTATGTACACTTATTGCATGTGATATGAAAACTATAAACCAACAAAGCACACGTCAAAAAAGATTCCAATATCAGAAAAATCAATCCCAACAGCTCAGGAAGAGAAGCTGCATGCAAATCAGAAAGGTAAACAAAGTCTGTGAGCCGTGTCTGTCGCAAGAATGACAAATCCAAACTGTACAGATAAATGCTTTCGTCTGCATTGTGAACGTGAAGTTTCACATGTAAGTGTTTTGCTGTGTAAGAGGTAACCAAACCGTTTTCACATACTCATCGATGCAAATATCAGAGAAGAGAACGTATTTGCACAAAAGCGTACTGTCCACTTCAAGTTTTAAAATTTGCAGGATTCATGGAAGAACAAATTATTAAGATAATGACTATAAGAGTGGCAAAAACTATTTCAGATAATAATTACTTAAATAATACTTTAAAAAAAAAAAATCTTTTCTCAGATCAGAGCAAACTGTGGATGCTCTGTGTGTGTGTGTGAGCCTTTCAGTGCTCTTCTGATGAGGTTATATGCTGTACATGGTATGACAGTTCACGCTCCTGAGTGATCGGAGCAACACGTTTCTTTCAGAAGACTAGTCTACTAATGGTATTGAAGCCCCCGCCCCCTCCTCCTCCACCAGATGGGCCACAGCTCCCTGGTGGGTTATTGTCATCTGAACCGTTGGGCCTGAACGAGCAGGAGGATGAAGGAGCCTGAAGAGCCTGGGTCCGAGCATTGAGCTCCTGCTCCTATCAGCAGCACAGAGGAAAGAGAAAATGTTTTCACGTTAGCTTATTTTTAAGCGCACACGGGACTCAAGTCTAAACCATGCTATTCCAGGTCAGCAGAAACGGCGTGATCGTGTATCAGAGTTGTCACTTTCTATTATTACAGCACCCCCTAGAGGAGATTCACTTTAGTTACTTGAACAAGTGCAGTGGAACGTCAACACGGTACAGCTCAATGGCTCGTGAAATTGCACCTCACATCTTACAACAAGACAGTTTAGATTTGCCTTCAAGTGCAGTCATAAAAAAAAAAACTACACTCTGCAGTGCTTAGTTATCTGTATAGTTTATTTTCTCTCCACTGAGCTCCACCTGAGTGAATCTTTCACTTCAATACTGACCTCACACTTACGAGGGTTAGTAGTGATGATGCTTTAAGTCGAGTGTGTGTAAAACATGAACAATAAGCTTTGTGTTTCCAGTTATATATGAACATGCACACTAATATGTGCACATTTGTCCTAATGAGTGTTTTAACATGGTCTCAGAAATCGATTACATCCATATAAGACCAGAGAGTTTTTTGTTGGTACTGGAGAACGACCAAACTGTTATGAAAGACTAAAAACATACACCACTTACAGTCAACTGTCTCACTACAGCTATAGTAAACTGTATCATGGCACATGTACTGTACACATCCACATAGTTGTCTTTTACACCGCTCTTACTGCAGGTATTGGACAATTTGCCGTAGATACTGCGCAAACTAAAAACTGTGCTTCCAACAATCTTTGTTTTAAGGGTCCGAAGACGCTGGAATAGATTGGATGCAAGGTGTAAACACAGTTGAGCCCCGTCCATGTAAAGTGTTTAGCTTGTGGTTCATCACTTCGAAATTGTTGTAGCTGTTCGCTAGTGCACGTTCTCTCTTCCTGTGTGTATACCTCAGAATGTATGTAGCCTTGGTCTGAGTTTACCGTCACAATCTAAAGGCCCCAATAACATAATGCCAATATGTGGCAGAAATGTTTTTTGTATTCAACCCTGCTTACCTGTAAATACAGTTTGTTGTCCTTGATAATAGCATCCAGTAGTTCTTTTTGCAGGGGAGGTTCAGCATTCAGTCTCATTCCATTCGCCGTCAATTCTCCATTTAGGTTCGGCCCCGCAAGATCCTGTTTCCTGTACATGAGCACGTAAGCCGTGTCCTTGGGGAAGCGATTGGTAATGTTTTGCACCGACTGGAAAGATGTGAATGTCACCCTGCTATCGTTGAACAGCAGCCAATCTTTTCCCTCCGAGCCGCTATTGGATAGCGCGTTGCCCTGTTCGGGTGGGAGTGAGAGAGCCGAGGATGTGCAGAGGCTACTCTCGGCCTGGCCGTTCCCCAAATCCTCTTTGATGGCAAAGTGATTGGCTGGATGCTGTGCTCCATCTGCTCCGTTGATGTTGCGACCGTAAGAGTAGTAATGGCCACTCTCGGACGACATACCAGAATGCATCACCACAGAGCTGAGGACATAGGGAACCGACTGGATCAACATCTCCTCTTCTCCATCGATCCTCGCCTTCTCCTCTTCCTCCTCGTCCAGCTGCGATGGTTTGAGTTTCTTGGCCAGATTCTCGCTGCTCTCAGGAGAATCCACTTGCAGGGGAGAAGAGGCAGAAGACGAGCACTGCGTAGGCATTGACCGGGCATGCACAGGAAGTCTCATGAGTGGTGGTATGGTGACATTTTCCAGGATCTTTCTGCGGATATGGCATTTGGCATCGTATGAGAACCGCAGCAGGGTGAGGATCAAGTACTCTGGTGCGGACACCACCTTCATGGTCCTCTCTGCCCGCTGGAGGGAGCTACACTTCTCGCAGAAATAGGCATTGTCTTCGTCAAGGATCTCTGGAGCCAGAAAATAGTTGACCAGGTCAGGCACGGACATGGGAGGCTCAGTTGTCGCCGGCACAAAATGGACACTGGTGGCCGGAGCTTTGGCCGCGCCAGGCTCAGGAACTTCACTGCCGCCATTGACAGATCCCTGACAGAGAACCCTAGGCTCCTCTGAGGGCCCCTCAGCTTGAGGACTGTTCTGAGAGGTGGCAGCCGGACAAAAGGCCAAAGAGAGGTCTGTAAAAGGCTCTTCTTTCTCAGAGATACAGTTGCACTGCATACAGCGGAT
The DNA here is from genome assembly GCF_963514085.1 of Chelon labrosus. Lineage (NCBI taxonomy): Eukaryota > Metazoa > Chordata > Actinopteri > Mugiliformes > Mugilidae > Chelon > Chelon labrosus. The sequence goes on along the minus strand of NC_140338.1, from coordinate 16,633,820 downwards.
GCCTGTGATCAGCTTCCCACCAAACATCGTTTCTATTAAAGTCCTTCCGTCATTTTCTGGTTTGGTTTCCGCTGGAGTCAAATGAGATTCTTCTTGTTCTTCCGCAGAAGGTGGACACGTTGCGTCTTTACTGCTCGTGTCGGCAAGGGAGGGGACTTTTGGCTTGGCTGATTCCAGGACCTGAATTGTTTTCTCCTCCTCATGTAACCTTAAGATCAGGACACAGGCACACTCATCATTACTCACCAGATCTGAGAGCTAAGAGAATACAAACGAAAAACGAACTAATGACTCATTTTAATACATCTGGCACGTAGGAGCAGTACACAACTTGATGCAACCTATTTTGACTGCTGTCTACTGCAGTTTTACAGTACCTGTCTAGAAGAAATCTGAGGTACTCTGAGCAGTCCTGCTGAGAGCCCACATTAAACCAGGGAGGACGGGACGCTTCCAAGAAGTTTCTGGGAGCGTATGCTGCCCTCTGTAGGCCGCAGACAAACACACAAGCCACACTGTCATGCACTGTTGTAATCAACCAGCAACAATATTCTGCATTATTCATTACACAAGTCAAAACTAACCTGAGTGTGTGCAAGAAAAGCAAACAGGAGCTGAAGCTTTTTCATTAGTGTGTTGGAACCATTTAGATGCAATGATAAAACGTGCCTCCTGAAACTGATCAAAAAACAAAAAGTTTGATTCTTAAGTTGCATTAAAAAACAGAAACAAGATGACGTGACCTCGTGTGCGTGGTGGTTGGGATGACTCACTCTGTGGCCATGAACAGGGTCTGGATGATGCTGTTCATGTAGCAGGTGTTGCCCAGGTTCACCAGGCCCGTCTTTCCCGTCTCAGACTTCCCAGCTTGCCTCACTAGACCGGAGGCGAAGGAGTTGGACTGAGACGTCCAGGCACTTTGATTCAGCACCAGTTTGATCTTCTCTTCTGCTGGTTTTGGGAGATCCTGAAAAGAGCAGGTGGGAAAATGAGTAACATTAAGAAGAAAGTCTAAAAGTGTAATTTCTGAAGATTTATTAAAATACACATCTATAGTAAGACGTGTTTCCAGCTCTTTTACCTTGATGGCCTCTATTATGTGATCATACAGGTCAGGGAAGCCGGAGTACTGATACATCATGCAGTGTATGAGCTCAGTGAACTGCAGCAAGAAAGCTTTACTGTTGGGGAGGCCATCTGTCCTCAAGGACTGGACGAGGTGCACTACATGTGGAACAACCTGAGACAGGAGGGGGTAAGGAGACGAGAAAAACATTGAGCACACCTCGTTGCTGAAAACTGTGAAAGGCAAGCATTAATCATACAAATCTGTGGCGCTGTCAGCCGGGGAACTCCACAGAGGGTTCGGTCTCATTTGCCGAGTATTTTTGAGGCTATTCATGTTTTTAGATTCTAATGAAATTGGCCAACTCAAGGGCCATTGCTCGGCATTTAAGTGCTTCACACATCATTAGCGAGAGAGGGGCGCCGAGCCAGGGGGTTCTGGGAAAAGAAGGCAGCGCGGCTTTGAAGTAATTTCAGCCAGAAGAGACAAAAAAATGAGAAAACCAATAAAGTGGCCACATGAAATGGGAAATGGGCTTTTGAGGAGAGTAGGAGATCCCTTACCAAATGGAAGGCCTCGGGGGAGTGCTGGAAGCTCAGCAGCATATGGGAGAGCACGGCAAGCGCCCCCTGCCGCACAATGGGGTACCACAGACGACTGAACACCTTTGAATTAAAAAAAGAAAAAGAAAAAGATTGAAAAGAGACAAAGTGCTTCAATAATTTAAGTCGCTTACCAGCCCAAGGTGAGCCGTCTTCATGAAAAACTGATGCCATCTAGCTTAATTATTACTGCAGTTTAACATCTGTGCAGTTTTAAAAGATGCACATCATTTCTGCCTAACGTTTCCCCCAGGAGGTCTATAATAAACCGAAACGTGGAGTATAAGGAGCACAAACCAGTTCAATTTTAAGCAGAGTGACATCTATGAGGATAGTGAACTTCTGAACTGCTGCCAGTCCCTTGAGCAGAGCGATGACCCAGGTGTCAATGTGTTGAGCCAAAGGCCAAGATAACCAGTCAATCATCCTATATAGAGGCAGAAAAAGGGACATTTAACATATACACAGAATGTACATTAAGTAAAGAAATGTGCAGGAAACATATTGACTGAATTTAAAATACAGTCTTTAAACTCCAGTGACCTGCAGAGTGCTTTAGTCATGTTTGCGTCTCTGACGTTCTGGTCCGTGGTGAGACTCTTGATGAGCACTGTGATCATCTGGACGGGGATGTGCTGGACCAGGCTGGCCAGTGCGATGGATGGGTCAAAGGAAGGGTCTGCAAAAACACATATACACAACTGCAGCATTTATTTGCGTTACATTCATTCATTCATTCATCTTCTGTACCCGCTTATTCCTGTTAAGGGTGTCTGCTGGGGCCTATCCCAGCTGTCATCGGGCGAGAGGCGGGGGTACACCCTGGACAGGTCTCCAGTCTATCGCAGGGCTTATTTGTGTTACAGTGTGAAACAAATGTGAAATTTTAACTTTATATTATTAGAGCTGCATAAAATGCGAGACCTACGTCAAAGGTTCTTTTGGATGGTTTGTGTACCTGTGATCATATCTGTGAAGTGGGGTGAGGAGCTGTGCCTTTGTGTTTTGGCTGCATCTGCCCTCGTATGAATGAAACACTGAAGAGCAGCACTTTTGTGGAACAATGTCACTAAAATAAAGACAATGAGACCTTTTTTTTGTGCTGATCTAAGGTTTAGTCAGTCACAATACTGTACAAACGGCTGTAACGTCACAGGCAACACAAAAAAAAAGCTTCGGCTTAAAGCTGAAATATCCTTAACTCGTCTAAAATGAGGCCACTACAAATCTATGAATAAAATCCAAATGAGTTCATGTTGAGGCTTCTTTTGGGAATCTGTCTCGAAACCTACCCTATAAAAATAAAGACAGCTTGTGCTCCAGTATAAAATTTCTCTCTGAAACCAACTTTGTAAGAAAGGGAGACCTCTAACCTGTGGAAGATATAATGGCGAAGACCTCCTGCAGTGAGGGCAGCAGTGTAGCTGGGTCAGCCTTCCAGATGTTCTGCAGCAGCGTGCTAACCTTCGTCACCTGGCCCACATACTCTCTCAGCTCCCGCTCTTCGCTGGCAAAGCAGTGGAAGTAACTGATTGTCCTCACCAGCTGCTGGCAGAACATAACGCCCGGCTTGTCCCTCGGGATGCACTGCACAAAGTCTGACAGCAGTGTGCTCAGGCGGGCACAGAGAGCAGGCTCGGGGCGCTCACACACCATCCTTAAAACCTCCACTTGAACCCCGCCGAAGATCTCCAGCACTGAGGGGCAGCTGATGAGCAGCCGCAGGCAACAGTGAATGTAGTCTATTACGGCCGGGTCCTTGCGGTCCAGCTCCCCGTAGCCCTGCTGGAGCAGACCCACGACAAAGTCTTTGTTGAAGAAGCGCTCAAACTCCGGGCGGTGGTAGCGGGCGTAGGCTTCAAGAACCTGGAAGCCGATCTGCTTCTGGAAGGCATCTTCACCGAGCAAGATGAGGCGGGTGGTGAGGGTGAACAGAGCCTGACACTGCTCCTCCGTCACCTCTTTCTCTGCCGCTTCCACGACCTTCTTCACGATGGCCTTCTTCACTGGAACAGAGTGATCGGAGCTCACGAGGCCCTCTAAAATCTTGTCCATGATGTCGGTCTGCGAGAGAAATAATTTGTCAGTTTGCTTTTTTGTTTCAATAATAATAATAATAATTTGTTTCTAATATTCCAGTAATAATCCAAATCAGAATAAAATTAACTCAATCACAAGAGATTTGTCACAATTTTAAGTAGTGAGGAATTCAGTGTTGTCAATAAAGCTGGGTCAAAAAATAAATAAAGACATATTTGGTAATACAGCAGCTTGGAAGCTCCACAGTGGGCAGAACAAGTAGCCGCAAAAAACTTTAATTTAGCGTCCATGTAAACCATTAAGGCAGACACACTTTTTTGCTTCTTGGTACTCAAAACGCTTTACAGTGACATATCTACGCACACATCAGTACCAACTTGGGGTTCTGTGTCTTGCTCAAGGACAATTTGTTATGTGGTTCATGCATTGGGGATCGAACCTTAACCCTCACGGATAACCAACTCTGAGCCACAGTATGTGTAGGCAGTAAGTGTTGGATGGGGTCGAAGAAATTAGAAACTTAGAAATACATTTCTAAGTATCATCCACATTCACATGAATGAAAGGTCCAAAAGTTTCCCAGCAGGAATTATTGTCACAAGATGGTCAATGTTATTTACTTCACCTTTCAGTGGTTTTAATGTTGTGGCTTATTGGTGTAAATAAGAGACTAATTGGAGACTGAATATCTGTTTTCCTGTGTTCATCTTCTATACACGCTTAGTCCTGTTAAGGGTCCCGGGGGTCTGCTGGAGCCTATCCCAGCTGTCATCGGGCGAGAGGCGGGGGTACACCCTGGACTGGAGACCTGTCCAGGGACATCCATTCACACTCACAGCCAATTTAGAATCACCAATTAACCTAATGAGCATGTCTTTGGATGGTGGGAGGAAGCCGGAGTACCCGGAGAGAACCCACGCAGACACAGGGAGAACATGCACAACTCCACACAGAAAGGCCCAGGCCATGGATTCGAACCGGTGACCTTGTCGCTGTGAGGCATCAGTGATAACCAGCTCGCCACTGTGCCGCCCATAAATCATTTTCATCATTTTGAAATAAAAATATCCCAAAAATGGCCGTCATTTCATTCATTTGACCAGCGCTGGCACTTCATACCTGCACGTTCTGTAAACACTTCTGGTAAGATGCTAAGTGTATTTCAGTTCCTATACTCAGCATGATTACAATGGAGTTGAATCTAATCTAATCTAAAAAACCAACAGTTCACAACACAAATAGAATGAGTTTATATAAAGAAGAAAAGTCCTACATATGAGAAGCAGAAACAAGTTTGAAAACTGACAAATGATTTTACAATTTTGGTATTTTTTTTTACTGTGACTTTCAAGTCATGGATTCAAAAAATGTTAATTTTCTTAAGTTTTGTTGTTAAGTATTGTTTTTCATCAACCACAGTGTATGTGTTTTTAATTTTTAAAATAACACCTGTTAAAGTGAAAAAAAGTTGAGGCGGTTTCAGTACAGTACCAGTCTAGTTACTTTTAATGCTTGACTATATTCTCTAGGTTTCTTTTTTTCAAAATGTCCTCGCTTTATAATATTTATTCATTCATGAGTTATCAGTCCTGACAACAGCATGGTAGCTTAGACGTGTTTACATATTTTTTTTCCTCTTATCTTGAGGCAGCACAAACCGCTCTGTTGTTCCTGTGTCACTACAGGCGGCTAGCTTGCTAACGCTAGCTGTAGCGGTAACTTTAATAAGCATCCCGATACATCCGGCAGTTAAAACGTGGCTAAAACAAAGCACGGAGCTTAACGGCCACAACAAGGTCAACCGCCTCCGTAACGTCAGTTGTTACGACAACAAAAGATGAACAAAGCACCAAACAGGCCTAACGTTAGCCGAGTAACGTCAGGTGCCACTGACTTAGCATAAATACAACAATGTACTATCGCGATTCACAGGTTTTTACAATATGAGCTTACCCAAATAAAGCATGTCAACAGTGTCCCACCAGAAGATCCTCAACTGTCGCTCGGGGTTAAACGACTTTTGACAGATGAAACTGTATTATTTTGGTTCATTTGATCGCTCGGAATCAGCTGATTAACCGTCTATCGACGTCATTGCTATTGGACACAGATGTCGGTAGGACCCTTGTGTGAAGCGGGTTTCGTCCTAATATTGCCTGCTCCGTTGGTGTTGCATTTTGTGTGATCCATCAATGTAGTTATCCATGTGGGATATTGTTGACTATTTGAAAGAGCTAGATATAAATGTAGCCCATTTGGAACAATATATTCGAGTACTTTAAGTCGTTTTGTAACAATGAATATGTTGCGTTCAAATACTCCTCGATCATTTCCAGTTTTGTGGCCTCGACAGTTTTTGTTTTGTTTGGGGGCATCTAAATAGTGTAGCTTCTTGAAATTCCACTATACTTACTCTATTAATGAAACACACGTTATACAATTCTCATATTCAGGCAAGTTAATTGTAAGCACTGCAAAAATAAGCAGAAAGTAATATGCCAAGATAAAACAAGGAAACAAGCAGATTATGCATTGTGTAAGATGTACAGTAGGCCTTTATTTCAAATGACTAAAAGTGGCAATGAAATATTTATCCACAGGAGAGATAAAGAAAGACAGTTGAGACAAATATCTTTACATTTTACAAATGATTTAAACTAAAAATGTCATTTTGCAGTACTGAAACAGACTTTAGGCAAGTGAAATAATAATTTCCTTAACAACTCCTAATATGTAAACTCGGGTTTTCTGCTTAGTCATCAAACAACATCATTATCATGATATCAGTATAATCATGTGTGTTACATCAGTTATGACACCTTTAACAATAATAATGATCAATGTATGTTTTTTTGTTGCAGGAATTTTCTGATATAGTTTTGCTTTATTTTATTTTCCTGCATGTATGATTTAATTTACTTATTATTTCGTTCTTTATTTTTTTCTCGTTTCACACACTGAATTTAAGACTAAATCAGCTAACTGCTAATTTAACAACAAGAATGGCAACGTTTCCAACAGCCTTTGAATGCAGCAGAATGAAGTCTCGCGATACACCGGGTAACGTCAGCGCCGTGTGAACGCGGGTGCGCGAGAAAAATCTTGCTAGCGCGAACGTGCCGCCTACGACCAACCGGTGTGTCTTTCATTATAAACATCAGGATAGTTGTTATCTACCGACGGAAAGTTCGGAAAATCTTCAACGGCTCTTTAACGGGATCACCCACGGTACCCAACTAACGGACGATATTTCCGAACTGAAGAGGGAAATCGATAAAAATGTCCGAAAGCGAAAACTGCGTGGAACAGCGGGAAGAGCAGACTGAACTTGAAGAAGCCGGAGGAGCCGAGGTAAGACGGTTTAAAACGGACATTGTCTCCTCTTGTCGCTGAGTACATGTCTCACAAACCCACCGCACTTGTCCATAACCCCGAATCTCCTCGTCTCTTGCCCACGGAAACCTCGAATTCGGCCGTTTGAAACTTTCCGTTTGACACGGTGAATGCGGTGCTCTCTGCGCTAGTTAGCTAGCCGCGACGATGCTATCATTAGCTCGCGACAACAGCAGTAGCAGCTCGGTCCCTTCCACCAGAGACTGAAGCTAGCGCAACGAGGCTAGCTCGATTAATAAGCACCCACACGGCTAGCCTAGCCCCGCTAGCTCATAGCCAACCACCGATTACGGGATTAAAAACCATTTGTTTGCCCCAGACCGTATTTACTCAATGAATGAGTTGTAATCGTGATTCGGCTTTTTAAAAAACCTCATGAAAACAAACGAGGAGCAGCGCCTACGCTCAACTGTCCCATCCGCTCCTTTGTTTTCAGAGGGGACAGTGCGGTAATGGTTGATCTGACCGGAGAGGGATGCTGCTGCTGCTGTTGTAGCCTGGGTTCCTATCAACATGGCTTTTACTGCACTTTGAGTCGAGTTTGGCTAAACCTTTAAATAATGTGTTTTAGATGTGCATCTCCCAGTGAATATAAGATCAGATGGAGCTAACTTTATCGATCACATGGAGGTAAAACGAAAGTTTTGGAGCAGCAAAACAAAAGCCTGTTGCTACAAAAAAAAGCTAGCACTCTACATTACTTACGTTATACTGTAAACATGTGAAAATAAAACTCGTGGAGGCAAATACAACAGTAACAACAACCAGAAATGCAACTTACATTGAGACAAAAGTAGTGGAAAATATAGATTCAGCTTGAGGGGGTAGTATGAATAGTATGTGCCTTATAATGTAAATAGGTAAATGTTTCAGAGCTCATTTACTGTTGTGATTGACTTGTAGCCCTGCTGGACTTATGGCAAAAGCACTGGTGGCAGAAGGGTTCGCTGAACTCTTTTACACACCCCAGGGCAAAGCAGGTTTACAAATCGTTAGTGTTTTACTAAAAGAAAACAGATGTGTATTCACCATTCTCTCCTCACTGTGTTTCTCTTTGTCTTCCTCTTCATCCCCAAACTGTGCTGTCCTTCCATATCCGTGTAAATAGTTTATTCCTGTCTGCTGTTGCCCGTAATATTAGAGGGTAGTCACTAAACACAACTGTTTTCTTTTCACTTTAATCAGGAGAAGTCAGACTCCTCAGATGCCGGGAAGGAGTCTTCCTCAGACGCCGGCCCTGACGGACAAGATGGATCCTCCTCCCCGTCCTCATCCAAAACTAAAGAGTCAACTCCAGGTTATGAGGAGAAAGTGGTAAGTTCAGTGTTTTATAGCTTGATATTACTCACCAGTCTGCATTAAAAAAAAAAAACGTTAACAAGACTTTCTTCTTGTGTAATGCAGCAAACAGACCGGACCAACAGATTTGAGTATCTGCTGAAGCAGACAGAGTTGTTTGCTCATTTCATCCAACCAGCCGCGCAGAAGACGCCCACTTCCCCGCTGAAGATGAAACCAGGACGTCCTCGTCTCAAGAAAGATGAGAAACAGAACCTGCTCTCAGCTGGAGAGTGAGTACCTGTCGCCACGGCACAGGTTCTTTTTCACTTATAAAGTTTCAACTCCCATTATGATTTTAACACTTTGTGTCTTTTCTGTGGCCGACAGCAACCGTCATCGTCGCACAGAGCAAGAGGAAGATGAAGAGCTTCTTAACGAGAGCACAAAGACGACTACTGTGTGCACTCGCTTCGATGACTCTCCCTCCTGTAAGATATTACCTGTTATTCACATGACGTCACAAGACACATTAGGTATAGGTATGCACTGTTTAATGAGCAGTGGTTAAGGTTGTGTGTTTTTCTCATCTCTCTCTATCTAGATGTCAAAGCAGGAAAAATGAGGGACTATCAGGTCCGTGGTTTGAACTGGCTTATTTCTTTGTATGAAAACGGGATCAACGGCATCCTCGCCGACGAAATGGTCAGTACTTTCTCACAAACTCTCACCTCCAGATTTGCCACGTCTGGAGGTGAATTTCAGACATTTTTAGAAATGTGTTCTACTCTGCCTCACAACACACTCTATTTGGTCGTTCTCAGGGACTTGGAAAAACTCTCCAAACCATTGCCCTGCTGGGTTACATGAAGCACTACAGAAACATCCCCGGCCCCCACATGGTACTGGTTCCCAAATCCACCCTCTACAACTGGATGAACGAGTTCAAGCGATGGGTGCCTTCTCTTCGTGCAGTCTGTCTGATCGGAGACAGAGACGAGCGAGTAAGCCATGTCAAGACTTAAACCAAAATGACTTATTTAACTTTAGCTCCACGATGCTTCTGCTTGAGTGTGGAAACTGTTAACGTAGCTTTTAGGAATTAACCCGTTTATACTTGAATTTCAGACTGCTCTGATCAGAGACGTGCTGCTGCCAGGAGAGTGGGATGTGTGCGTTACATCTTACGAGATGCTGATCATTGAAAAGGCCGTGTTCAAGAAGTTCAACTGGCGATACCTGGTCATTGACGAAGCTCACAGGATCAAGAATGAGAAGTCAAAGGTCAGACTGCTCTTCTAATGGAATTGATATTTACACATAAACATTTGAGTTCTAGTTTTCATGTTGCAAGATAGTCTCATAAAGCTAAGTGTGCCTCTGCTTTCCTGTAGTTGTCAGAAATTGTGCGCGAGTTTAAGACCACCAATCGTCTGCTGTTGACTGGAACACCCCTCCAAAATAACCTCCATGAGCTGTGGGCTCTGCTGAACTTCCTGCTGCCTGACGTCTTCAACTCAGCAGATGTAAGAATCTCCTAGAAACGCACAAGACCTCAATATCAGTAGTCTGTATCTTCCTGCTTTTTAGGACACAGGTCTGTTTCCATTCTGTTACTAACTGAAATCTTTTTCTCAGGACTTTGATTCCTGGTTTGACACAAACAACTGCTTGGGTGATCAGAAGTTGGTCGAGCGTCTCCACACTGTATGTATTGAATGTCTCCATATCCAACAAATCTCTCTTAACGAGTGTTATTGTTTGGGTTAAAGCACTTTTTAAAAATGTCCGTGTAGGTCCTGCGTCCTTTCTTGCTTCGTCGTATCAAAGCCGACGTCGAGAAGACACTGCTGCCCAAAAAGGAGATCAAGATGTATGTTGGCCTCAGTAAGATGCAACGAGAGTGGTAAGTGTCCTCAACTGTGGTTTACTTGCTTTAAAATAAAATAAAATAATAAAGCATCTCTGCTGTATACAGCTTGAAATAACCTAAATTCTGAAATTAAGCCGTTGTATGTCTCAACCCATCAGGTACACAAAGATCTTGATGAAGGACATCGACATTCTCAACTCGGCGGGTAAAATGGACAAGATGCGTCTTCTGAACGTTCTCATGCAGCTGAGGAAATGCTGCAACCATCCGTACCTGTTCGATGGCGCCGAGCCCGGTCCCCCGTACACAACTGACCTCCACCTGGTGGTGAACAGTGGCAAGATGGTGGTGCTGGACAAGCTGCTGCCTAAGATGAAGCAGCAGGGTATGTGGAGTCGTTTGTTGTTGTTTTTCAGATTTTATCCTGTATTTTATGGAACATTTACATGAGAACATTGCGATAATGTGGTCCACAACACTTTCTCTTTACTCCACCAGTTGCAACCGAGTCAAATCTGATCCAGTTTCATCTACTAAAATGGAGGAAGAAATGATAAAATTACATTTATTCCAGAATACACATAATATGTCGGACAAACAACTGTGTTAAAGTGCTCATGTTTTTACCTTTGTTGGCTGCAGAAGCATTTAAGTTCTTCTCTTGCATAAGTTGAGACTTTTTAATTAACTACCCCCATCTCTCTCTCCTTAGGTTCACGTGTGCTCATCTTCAGTCAGATGACCAGGGTGCTGGACATCTTGGAGGACTACTGCATGTGGAGGAACTATGGTTACTGTCGTCTGGACGGCCAAACGCCTCACGAGGAGAGACAGGTGAGACGTGAACGGGATTTATGAGAGGGTATTCTGGAGTTGTAGATGGTCTGATTATAAACCGGTAGTAATAATAATAATAATATAAGACATCCTAATGTTTCTTTGTGTATTTACAGATCTCCATCAATGCATACAATGAGCCCAACAGCTCTAAGTTCATCTTCATGTTGAGCACCAGAGCTGGTGGTTTGGGTATCAACCTGGCTACAGCTGATGTAGTCATCCTCTACGACTCAGACTGGAACCCTCAAGTCGACCTGCAGGCCATGGTTGGTACCTTTCTCTGTTCATTAATAAGGGGTGACTGAATGTAATTTCTCATTTCTATAAAGTTTTTGCTTACTTTATAGTCCTGCATTACTTTAACTCGTTTGTGTGAAGTAATGAGTGTAACTCCACACAGCTGACCAGTCGCCACCTAGTGGTTTGGTGGCATAATTACAGAACAATACAGACACGTCTGCCACAAGTGTAAATGTTTCCTGCGTTGCTTCTTATAGCTGAGGATTAACGGAAGAGTATAATTCAAGCTTCAGAGTGACATTGGTGTGTCATTTGTGTTTCAGAAGTAAAATGTCTTAATGAATCTCTTCTTCTTTGCACTTCAGGACCGAGCTCACAGGATTGGGCAGCAGAAGCAGGTACGCGTGTTTCGCTTCATCACCGAAAACACGGTGGAGGAGAGGATTGTGGAGAGGGCCGAGATGAAACTGCGCCTGGATTCCATTGTCATCCAGCAAGGTACTTCCTCTCACCACCTGAGCAAAACACGTTTTATGTTGGAACAAAAGGGAAAATCATTGAATTCAAGTGTGAGGTTTTGAGGAATCCACTAAATATCGTCTTTATTTTTTTGTTTATCAGGAAGACTTGTGGATCCAAGTGCAAGCAAGCTGGGTAAGGACGAGATGCTGTCCATCATCCGCCACGGTGCCACTCACGTGTTTGCTTCCAAAGAAAGCGAGATCACGGATGATGACATCGACGCCATCCTGGAGCGTGGTGAAAGGAAGGTGAGTCTGGACAAAACGACACACGCATCAACACTGTCACAACAAACTGTTTCTGATTAATTTAAATGTTTGGCATAAAAATTCAACTTTTTGTCATGTTGTGTGCCAGACTATGGAGATGAAGGAGAAGCTGTCATCGCTGGGTGAGAGCACTCTGAGAAACTTCACCATGGACACTGAGAACAACAGTGTGTACACATTTGAAGGAGAGGACTACAGAGAGAAGAAAAAAGTAAAGAGACTGGCCATCGTCATATTGTTTTGGTCTGAAACTGAAGAACTGTGAGTCCTTACCGTGCTCTCCTCTGCCTTAATCGTTCAGGTCATTACCAACTGGATCGAGCCTCCCAAGAGAGAAAGGAAAGCCAATTATGCCGTGGATGCCTACTTCAGAGAAGCCCTGCGAGTCAGTGAGCCCAAAGCACCAAAGGTAGGATCACTGTAGACACCACGAGGATATCAAGCATCAATGCTGCAGGATGTGTAATTATAATATTCTCTTGTCCCCCAGGCTCCTCGTCCTCCCAAGCAGCCAAATGTCCAAGACTTCCAGTTCTTTCCTCCTCGTCTTTTTGAGCTTCTTGAAAAGGAAATCCTCTTCTACAGAAAGACCATTGGATATAAGGTACAGAACACAACCTGGTCATTAAGAGGAAGACTCCTTTTAGATAAAGTTTCTCTGAGTATCAATGTCTTTAACTCAATTTATGACTGTGCCTCCTCAGGTTCCCCGTAATCCGGACATGCCCAACTCGGCTCAGATCCAGAAAGAGGAGCAGGCAAAGATCGACGAGGCCGAGGCTCTCACAGAGGAAGAGCTGGAGGAGAAGGAGAACCTTCTCCAGCAGGTAGAGATTATTACCACACAGTACAACCATTTTATGGCTAATATTCTCAAAATTAAATGTTTGGTGTCTTTGTATAAGCCGTGAATAGACCGATCAGCTGTATTTTGTTGCAGGGATTTACTATCTGGAACAAACGTGACTTCAACCAGTTCATCAAAGCCAACGAGAAGTGGGGAAGAGATGATATTGAGAACATTGCCAGAGAGGTTGAGGGAAAAACACCAGAGGAAGTCATGGAATATTCAGGTAATAAATACTTACTAAGCGTTGCTACAGAAAGCAACCCAAACTCAAGACATTATACATTGCGTGACTTGACGTTTGTGTGTATTTCTCCAGCCGTATTCTGGGAGCGCTGCAATGAGTTGCAGGATATCGAGAAGATCATGGCCCAGATAGAGAGGGGAGAAGCCAGGATTCAGAGAAGGATCAGCATCAAGAAGGCTCTGGACTCAAAGGTAGCGCATTAACTTATTTCATCTTATTTAAGTAATTATCACGTTATCATTTTTCAACCGATTCATTTCTGATCTTCTCGTCCAGATTGGCCGCTACAAGGCTCCCTTCCATCAGCTCCGCATCTCCTATGGCACCAACAAAGGCAAGAACTACACGGAGGAGGAGGACCGCTTCCTCATCTGTATGCTTCACAAGCTGGGCTTCGACAAGGAGAGCGTTTACGATGAGCTTCGTCAGTGCATCCGCAACTCACCTCAGTTCCGCTTTGACTGGTTCCTCAAATCCAGGACGGCCATGGTGAATTTTGTCGTCTTTGTGCGATTTTTCTTTATGTACTTGGTTTTTATAAAAGTTCCATGTTTGTGATAACGTCTTGTTTGTTGTTTAGGAGCTCCAAAGGCGATGCAACACTCTGATTACGCTGATAGAGAGAGAGAACATGGAGCTGGAGGAGAGGGAGAAGGCAGAGAAGAAGAAACGGGGCCCGAAGAGTGGATCGGTAAGTTTCAGATCCATCTCACAATAACAGATAAAAAGAAGTTTGTTCGAAGTCAGCACAGTCTGAGCAGGGTTTGGTGTTTGTGGTCTGTACCAATATAACACACAGGGTTCATTACAATACCAAAATGACGTTTTGAAATATTGACCAAGCACAAGTAGACCATTTAAATGAGGAACCATCCACTTTCATTAGTACTAAGATTGATGGGTGTTTGGGAGGAATTGACTTTGCATTGCTTGTGAGGTTTTTTCCTCTTAATAAGTTCCTCTTCTTTTCTAGGCCCAGAAACGAAAGTCGGAGGGAACCCCTGATGGTCGAGGTCGCAGGAAAAAGCTGAAGTTGTGAAGCTGTTCACAACCTGCACCTGGAGAATTTGAGAGCGGCAGCCAGCTTCGGTATCGTTAGCCTTAGTGTCCGTGTTTGTTGTGCAGGCTGTGATAATGTACTGTGTAAAATTCCCAATGGACTGATCTGGTTGTGTTAGGCTTTGGGAAGTGCTTTACAAAGCCTTCCTCGTTGTCACTTACCTGAACACTGCAGCTGTGCTGGTTTAGTTTCTTGTTCGCTAGTTCTTTTCATTTTTTACTAGTACTTAATTGAAATAAATGTATTTATGCCTGTTGGTTGTACCACATTCCATTGCTCGATACGATATGTACCCTTTTTATTTTTAAGAAAACATCTGTTATCTTCCTATGTGAAGTAGAAAATGTCTTTTTCAGCATTGCAAATAAACTTCATTTTTTTTTTTTTAATAAAAAAAAAAAAAGAAAAGATGTGCACTCTGATAAATAAGATGCAGATTCCAAAAGAGAAAAAATACATTTATATTTGGCAGTTTAAGTGAACATACATCCAAACGTTTTAAATTGTCACAACAATGAAACAGCCATAGACGTCTGCTAACAGTTGGCACATTAGAATATAACTGTGGAAGGAAAAGTAAAAGTTTTTTCAGGACTTGATCAACAAACCAGAAAGAGTTCATATGTGTTCAAGTTTCACCAGGGTGTAGTAATACCTTTTTTTTTGTTTCTTTTTTTTTTTAATAATAGTCCTACATTAATATTGATATGTACATAGACAGTTTTGCATTTGATTTCAGCCACATTTATCTAAAAACAAAAGAGTCGCCATATTCTCAAGACATACAAATCTACAATTCCTTTCAATGGCGCCATCGTGGTACTCTTATCAGCAGTGGGCAGGTATACTGCCAGACTTTAGACAGAAAAATATCAAAATATCATTCATTGAGGTCAACTAACATTCGATCTGTTTTTACTCTCCACAAAACAATAATGAACACGGTGAGTTACAGAAATAAAAAAAAAAAATGGATTTCTAAAGAATGAACATTTTATGAAATTTAAACAAGTTTGCCATTTACTTAAAACTTGCAATTTTTATCAATTGCAAACTGCGTGAACACCAAATTTTACAACTTGGCAAGCACTGTGTGAATATCATTTAAAGGGGACTTCTACATATATCCATGATTCTCAATAGGCTGCATTAAAGCACATTACAGTGAAAACTAACCATCATCAGAGCTCAGTAAGCCTCAAAACTCAGGCACATTCTCTGCATGTAAGCCCCAAGCACTGACATTGTTTGCTGTCCACAGGTTGTACCGGGCTCTATTCAGTGCTACACAAGTTGGGCATCAAAGGCACAGTGGTGTTATAGTCTTTTTTTAATAGGGGACATATGTTTGAGGGGGAGCAGGGTCAACAGTTAGACCTCAGAGCTGTCTGAACTGCTCCACATGCCCACTGGGCCTTGACTGAAGCCGGCGTAGGCAGAGGAAGAGGAGGTGGTGTATGGAGGGAACTGGGCCTTCTTTTCCCGCTTCTTGCGCCGCAGCAGCAGAATGACAATGGTGGCGACGAGGCAGATGAGGAGGATCAGACCCGCGACGCCCACCAACATGGGCAAGAAGGAGGTGTCAGCTGGCTCCCTGCCTGAACTCTCCAGCAGGGGGCGCTCCAGGAGCGGCTCATGGTTAGGGGACCAGGGCTGGCGCTGGCTGACCACCATGCGGTCTGTTCTGTCCAGAGCGATGTGCTGGATGTTAGTGCCTCGGTTGTTTTCGATACCAATGTCCTGGGCGAGAGGAGGACCGGAGAAAGTAGGGGCAGCACGGCGGTGACGAGTCGCCACGCTGGAGTCGTGGGGCTGCTCAAAGGAGGAGATACTGTGGTGGAGGTACTCCACACTGCGCTTGCCAATGTTGCGGTTGGCATTTTCTCTGGAACGCACAGTGTAGATGGTGTGGATGAACCACTCTCGACCAGCAGCCACCTGAAAAAGAAGTGCAACCTGTTTATTCCTCTTCCCTCTTTCTGTGTGTCTATGCAATGTGTGAAAATACAAGAGAACACGAACCTGGAAAAGTGGAGAGGATGACAGCGTGAAGCCATCTGAGCCTGGTTGTTTGACCAAAGGCAGAGCTCCGGGTGTGTCTTGAGCCAATGTGGCCTTAAAGTCTACAGCACCAAATGCTGTAGCTTGAGTCTCCGGTTGGGCTTTGTCCTGCACACACACACACACAAAAATCAGAAATTACCCTTTTTTGCTTCCACAATACCCCAGAGTGTTATCCATTGGGATTCACTGCATCTTACCAGGATCTTGAATCTGTACAGCAGAGAGGGAGCATCTGCCAGGCAGCCATACTCCTTGTTAGTGGGGTTGTATTTGGGAACGTAGCCATCTGCCCCAGTGCAGAGGAAGACCTTCTCAATGCTGCAGGAGAAGGAGTCACCCAGGTTCTGGACCGGGTCCACCATCACACGCCCATAAATCATGGAGCCTGAAGTGGAGGACACAAGAAATGTGAGATTTCCTGAGGGTCATAGTTCTCAGCTTTAAAATAACTTGGCACCACTAGATGGCACTGGTGTTGCACCTTCTGAAAAAGCAGCATCCGTCCCTTCTCCGAAAGAAAGGGAGCCATCAGACAACCACAACTCCTTCTTGGACAGCATGAACATCTGAGTGTTGAGACTGAACTCAGCCGCCACCGGGTCGCTCACCTGGAGACACATGAAGCAGATAATGGTTGTGGGTATGAGACGGTTTCATGATTTTTTTGTTCTCGGTTTGGATCTGGTTATTAATTGATAATTTCAAGATATTTAAAGTCAAAATATCAACTCTTACCTGCTGGAAGCGAATGTCTATGTCAAAAGTAATTGGCTCTCTTGGGTGGCAGACAGGAGGGATGCTGAACTCCCCAGTGGGGGATGCAATACAGGGAATTAACTTCACTGTGTAGGTCCCTGAGTAATCTCTCACCTAAAGGTCCAACAGACACACAGAAAGAAAGTTAAGACTTTTTGGTTTTGGTTTTGCTTTAAGTGACAACACATATTTTAAAGGCATAACGAACTCACAGCAAAATCGGAGACAAAGCTCCACTGCTGCATGGGCTGGTTGTACGTAGGCTCAGTCCGGACCAGAGCAAGAGTGAACGTCAGCCCAGAGTGGTCGGCACACATCACCATGGATGACACGCTGGTTCCTGAAAGCAAACGTGTGTGTGTACAGTCATAAATCTTTACAGCGGCATTTTTTTTGTCCAACCTAAATCCACAGCCACGTCTGCCTTCTTATTTATAGAGTGACCCGTCACATTGTTTGTGCCACTTGCTGTGTAACTGTAAATGCACCAGGGTCATTTTGACATTTGCTGAAATGACCTCTGGCACTTTAACACAGGAAGACCCCGGTGGTGGAACTCCAGAAATAGATGAAGAGAGGATGTGGGACGCAGTGTAATGCAATAGGAGGCTGCTTGTATAGAATGACCCCACAGGACGGGTTTAGGGTGTGTGTATATGTGCATGTGGGCGCCACTCAAGTACCTGGATGAGACATAACAAACTGTCCTCTGAAGCGTGCCTCTGTCTTGAAGTTGACCACAAGACGGCCCTCCTCATTTATACGCATACTGGTGGGGTACATGGCTCCTATGAGAACAGAAAAAATAAATCACAAATTAATATGTGTTATTTCTTTTCAAGGATTCAGCACTTGCTGAGAACGCACCTTGAAGTTCAGCTTCTGGGGGACTGCCAATCCCGTCCTGCCACAGAATAGCTGTATCATACACAAAGGTGAGTTTGAGCTCCGACTGCAGGTCAAAGTGCTGCCAGCCTCCGACAGCCACAGGAGAGTGGAAGACGTAGGACACAAACAGAGGAACCCGCAGGGTGACATAGGACTGGACCAGGTTCAGCACCTAAAGAAGTGGGAAAATGTAAGAAAAATGTACTGCTGGGTAAAAAAGCGAGATAACCAGTAACAGCCAAGACCTAGACACAATGGCTACAAAAGCTCAAGGGCGTACTGTCAGGACAGTCAAACCAGCCAATTGTTTGGGAAACGTGAAAGAAAATGAGAAAGGGTGGCGCCCAGATGGCTTTCTTTTGACATGTTTTGCAATGACTACCATAAACCCCCTTAAACCCGTCAAGGCAGTGCATCAACCGTACTCCACAACCTTCCCTAAGACAGTTTGGCTAGTTTGGACCTAGGATCCTAGGATAAATTGTACATACAAATTTCATACATACAAAAATGACTATCGAAACAGAATAGATGACAGTCCAGTCCATTCACAGAGCCTACCTGGCCATCGGTGCCTATGGAGCCTCCACAGTCATTCAGCAGCTCTGACATGTCGTAGTAGCTGGTGAACTCCCAGAGGCAGGCCTCTAGGTTGAGGTTCCTGTAGAAGCGCAGAGAGTTTGATGAGCGCATGATTGCGTTGTACTGGTAGGGCGAAGTCTCCCCAATAATTTCGGGGTTCTTTGTTGCATCCGTGATGAAGCCATATCCGGTCTGGATCTCATTGAAGTCCAGCAGGTTGGAGCAGCGGTGGTTGCCCACACGTGTGCCGTCTGGGCTTAGGGTGAGCTCAAAGTTGGACAGAGACCTTGTGGAGATCACCGGCAACATGCCTGTTGAAGGGGTTGAATGTGTTCTTGTTACACAGGTTAATGATTTGAGATGAAAAAAACATTACTGACCAAATGTCAAAAACTGCAACAAGATTCAATGCTCACCATCCATGTGAGGCATGTTGACAGTTAGTTTGATGAGGTTGGGGAAGTCTGGATCATCAGGGCCTGTGTAACGGATCTTAGCAGAGAAAGGTTCAGCTCCAACAGTCCCTGCAACACGAGGCTGACACATACCTGCAAAGAGTTACAAGTAAGTTAGACCGGTTAACTTCATACCTTATATGCACAGTCTCATCTGCCTTCCACTCACCCTCCTCTTTGCTGATCACAGCGATGGGACTGGACAGCTCCAGTCCAGCATCTCCTTTGGCGTTGAAGGCTCTTGCTGCACACTGGACCCTGGAGCCAGCTTGGAAGTAGATTGAGTCCAAGGTGATGGACTTGGTGTTGGTGAAGAAAGTATTTGTGTCCACCTCCCTCATGGGGCTGGTCACTCCATCCGATCCAGTGGGAGCGCTGACCAGCCAGCGGTACTGGGTGAGAGTGTCGTTGATGTTCTCCGTTGAGCAGATGGATCCTGTTTTATCAAAGTCGTGGTACTTGGGGTTGCAGGCCTGGGATGGAAGCCGCACGTATGGTTATAGAATACAATTAACTTTCAATATTTAACAATAAATAAAACAGCGCGATAGAAGCAGTGTCCTACTTACCGTCACACAAACAACAGGGTATCCATTGGGCGGGTACGGCCGGTCTTTGGTTTTACCAGTGTCGTCGTACATGAGCAGGGACACCACCTGGGGCACTGCAGGGAAGGTAACGTCCGCTACACTGTCCATCTCCTCAATGTATACAATAGCCTTGTTCATCTAGCAAGCAGTAAAAAAGACATTGTTATATGGTTTTCACCTTTGAAAACAATTTACATGAGCCTAACTTGTAATGTAAATTCACTGATTCCTGAAAACTGAGGACACACTACAAAACGTTTTGCCAGATTTCACCCAACAATACCCATTTGGGCAAAGTCTGCACCGGTCTGCACTAGTTGGGGACAATCGGCATGAGTAGTTACCACAAACATCTGCTAGTGTGTGAGGGGAACAGACCCAACACGAGCTCAGTCATAGTCAAACAAACATGTCTGAATTTTTTGAGCCGAATCTGGACACAGTCGAGTAGTGTCAACTGATTAGCCACCCAAGTGCCAATGAAAAAAGAGAGGGTGGGACACAGTAAATAGCGTCGGAAGATGACGAGAAGCAGTGGGAATGTCAAAACAACGATGGTGAACAGCGAGAGTGGGAGACAAAGTGAACCTGGACCACAGATATGGAGGAGAGATTAATCGAGTTGTGGCAGGAGCATGAGTGCCTATATAATGTTGGTTGCAGTGCATGCCACAACTGTTGAACTCGCGAGAGTTTGCACGAGAGTTTGATGCGTTCAGTTGGCTTTAGTTGGTTTGACAAATCATGTAGTCCGTGATCCCTCATCAAGCTCAACTACTAGGTGCGTGATTCCAAGTCTTTTAGTTGTCCTACAAAAATCTGCTGAAGCCAGTCTCTAAGTGTGTACTCCTAGTCTTTTCGAAAGGTGTTGAGGAAATATTGTTTATGTCCTTGCATTGGTTGTTTTCACTGGTTTAAGACAATGTTCACTAACTTGTAATATTTGGTAGATTAGACCTTTCTATACAGTAGAAATGCTGTTGCTTTCAAATGCAATATGCAACGTGCAGCTAATTTTACATGAAAAAAATGAAGCCTGAGAAATCCTCTAAAATATGATGACATCTCCCATGCTGCAGAAAAAAAAAAAAATATGAAGAACTACAAGGCCCTCGTATTCCCAGACTAGATTTAGATTTTCCCAATAGTGTTTATCCACCGTTAAGTAGCTCTCAGTATATATCTGGATTGTTATGTGAATCTAAAACATCTTCTGTTTTTAGAGTAACTAATAAGGAAGCTCCTGGCACATGTCTGTTTTCTCAATTACAATGTTATAAAGCACAAAACAGTTTAGCGGGAGATACCCTATTTGTCATGTGAGCAGTACATGCCTGATGTCGAGTATACGGGTAGAATGTCACAGTTCTGTTTATAGGTTTGTCTTCTGTTGGGCTCTGCCGAGACCCTCAGCATCTCATTCCAGAGGGAAAAGCTTTTTATAAGACTGTGGTTCAGGCGTGCTGACAGCATTGCCAGCTGCTGCCTTGCCTATTTTAACACGGGGCTGACATGACAGGCAGCATGTTCGCATATGCAGATCTGCAACTACTGTACTGTGCACACGCTGGACTTTCTGCCGGTTTGTCCGTGTGTCTCACCTGTATTTCAGCCACCATGTTGTCGTCAGGCTTCATGTGCACAATGAAGGCCTCCCTCATCTCTCTCTCTCCGTCGTACAGAATCTCTATCTCGACAAAGTGCTCCTTCTCGCCCTCCTTGAACTCCACATCTTGGACACAAACAGTGAAGTGAGTGTAACATAAATGCCTCCAACATGAGTTTATATCAAGAGGCACTGTGCAGGTAACTTAACCAGGTTCCTACCCTCTGACATTGGGTTATAGTCTTCTCCGGAGGTTGCAGAGCCATCTTTTGTGTGCACCCTCACGACTGACACCTTTGAAGTGTCTCCGGTACGCAGGATGGGAATCTTCACAATTGCCACATCGCCTTTAACCTGCGGTTCACGCACGCTGTACTTGATCTCGGAGAAGCGGATGATAGGCTCTAGGACACGAAGCAAAGTGGAGTTACACACCATAAATACATTCATCTGTAAATCTCCATATTTTCACTTTTATCTATCTGAGCTAATTTATCAACTGAAGAGTACAAACAAGAAGAGGCGGTTTCTGGGAGCAAGGAATGTGAAAATAAGGCAAAGGGACAGAGATTTCTTTGTTGTCACATGCATTAAAACTTTTTAGCCAACTCACTATGAATACAAACCCTTAACCAGTTTTGCGAAACTGATTAAAGAAGTGCTTTCCTTAAGGCCGCTCCATTAAATCCATTTTCTCTTACTTGTATGTTATTGCTTTTCTTATTTGGGATAATTTGTAATATATTTCATTGGAAACACGTACTGTCTTTCTCATCTGTGACGGTGACCAGCGCTTCCTTCTGCTCCCCGATAGAGGCTCCATACGGAGACTTGCTCTTGGGAGTCCCCAGCATCAAGCGGAACTCCTCGTCCTCTTCATGGACGGAGTCGTCCATCAAGCTCACAACACACGGCTTCTCAGTCTCACCTGCGGAGTAAACGAAGGGTGTGAATAACATAACAAACAAAGAACAGATTATAGAGGAACAAATAAGAGATGGAGCTGAGGGGATGTCCCACCTGGCAGAAAAGTGATGATAGATGCGTCGGTGTTGGGCCTCTCACTATAGTCCATCATGACCTGTGCAGAGCCTTGGCGAGTGTAGCAACGCACAGTAGAGCTGAGGCTGATGTCTCCACTGCGGTACACTATGGCTTTTACCTCCTTGTCTGACTCGTCCACCTTGTAGCTTCCTTCTTTGAACTGAACCTTTGGCACTGAAAAGACAATAAACAGCTTGTTACAGGAAAGTTTCCACGCGTTAGAGTGAAGCTAGTGACGGTAATTTGCAAGCGATTATAATGTTTTGTCACTATATTTTCATCTCTCTGAAATAACTTAGCACTTATTAGCAAAAAATATACAAACAGTTACACGCAACCATTTTGGGACACAAACCATTTTAAAACAGTCTTTGTGTTAATGTTATGTGCTATATATAGTGCTAATGAATGCTAGATAAATATAAAAATGTATGTAAATTGTTAACACTTATTTACAGACATGTCATATTAGATATAAAAGAATAAAGAAAATATTCACTTTCCACGTTTGACACTCACCGTCAGTGACAGTATCATTGATGGTGATGGTTGTCTTGCTTGGTTCTCCTAACACAGCGTTCATGGGCATCCGTAGTACAAGGTCAAAGGTCTCCAGCCCCTCTAACTCCGGCTGACCCAGGTCATCCAGGATGGTCACCCTAAATGTCTGCATCGTCACTCCGGGGGCAAAGTCCAAGTTGCGGCTAATACCAACGTAGTCGAGTCCGGCTGGCAGATGGAAAAGAAGCTGCTAGGTAACGCTGTGATTGATCCAAGTTACCGTTGATTCAAACATGTTTTTACCTTCAGCAGAAACTGGGTCGCTCTTCCGGGAACGGACGGTGACAGTGGCAGTCTTGGACAAATCAGTGCCTGTCCTCCAGACCTTCACCTCCACGTACCCTGAACTCTCGTCCACGACATACTCAGGTTCCCCAAAGTAGAGTGAAGGCTCTGTGAGAAATGGGTAAATGATTAAGCCATGGTTCAATTTCTATCTTGTCTTAGGTCGGTAGATTATTAATGGAAGGTTTATGTCAAAGTATTTTCCAAAAACAACAGAAAATAAAGTCTTTTTTAGAAGGGTGTGTAATATGTTGATACAATATATTTTGCAGCTCCGTTTCAGGGACAAATTGGCATGAAGAGCAGAGCAAATGCCCTAATTTTTGACTCAACACAGGAAAAGAGCTGTCATCCATCTTATCCTGTCCTCCTTCAACCTTCCTCCCCCACTTATCCAAATCCAGACAGCTCTGTCTGAACTCAACGCCAAAGGGCTGTGGATACACCTGAAGGATAAGGGGTGTGCTTGTATGTGCACACAGGCGATGGCTAAGTGAAGGGATGTCCCCGGTGTCTGATGATAGAGAAGCTGATAAGACGGGTGGCAGAGACAGAGAGGCAACCGCCCACTTTGCGGAGGCAAAGGGCAAGAATTCAGTCCCAAGGAGCATATTGTTAATTCATCACTCGTCACTTCAGCATGAAGCATGTTTTCGCCACGCTGAGATCAACTGATAAACCTGCCCATTCAGGCCTTAGTGCCATTTTAAGTAGTTGGGTCGGTTATGGCCAACCACCACTGTATGTAAAAGATGCAACTTCACCTATAGGCCTCAAGCCTCAAGTTTAGCATTAATCTGTCACCCTCTTGTTTTTTGGAGCTTGAAGTGAGTTTACTTGGATGAGAGGGGGGAGTCGGAGAGGAGTGCTGCAGTCAATCATCCAGACCAAACATGTCAGTCAAGCCAGACATACCCCAAACATGCTTCTCTTTGAGGCCCGATAGCTACTCAGTTGCTTAATTACTTTAAAAACTTTGGACCACCAGCACAAAACCTGATCAAAAGAAGTGAATTAAACTAATGATCTTATAATGACATGTGAAATGTTAACTGCTTCTGAGTGGGACGGTATTGGAGCCAGTGCTGAATATCAGCGGTACCACATCTTTAAGTTTTTTTCAGATCTGGCACCTGTTTCCAAGCTTAGAAGCCCGGCCCAAGTTTCCCTGCCCACACATTTTTTGTCAGTGTATGTTGGTCTGGAGTCGCACCAGTCGATTATGTGTTTATGATCATGATCATGAGTTGATTACGTCCTGCAGAGATCAGCAGAGCGATATGACTGGGTGGGCTTTATGCAGTGATGGACAGGAGAGTAATGGCGACAGCTATACAGGACTATACAGTTACCATATTTATTTTATTCTGTTTTGACGCACAATAATGAAATCCAAATAGACAATCTAAAATAACAACTGAAGCATTTAATTTCACTGAAGCACATCCTTAAATTATTACTGCTGCTACTTGCTAACTTGCTTTGGTCTGCCCATTAGCTCATGGTGACTAATGTTAGCATACTTTGTCCTTTGCATTATTTAACCGATCAATTTTCTCAACTTGTGGTTGTGTTACACAACATTTAATCAGTTTCTTAAGCATCAAACTGTAAGCATTACTAATGGAAGCAATGGTTATGCTATTAGCACAGTAGTAAATAAGCTATAGTATATGTAGTCAGTAGCAAATACATGTACATATAGATTTATATGTGGTAATAAGTCATTCAAAAGATTTCTATATAACCACGTGATTGTAGATTATTGTGTTTATGAAATGCTTTTTGAAATTGTTGTCTCATTTATGACAGAAGACCAGACGATCAGTTGATGCTGCTTGAACAGCAATGGAAAATCTACCACACAGATCTGGTCTTAGGAGCCAAAGCTCGTTGATGGACATCAGTGATGGACAACTGATGCTGAGGGAAGGATTTCTGGATCACGTTCAGTGCCTTTCAGCTTCTGAGACAGCTATTTAGCATCGAGAGGAGGGAGTGAGATTGGGAAACGAGTGCCAACATGGCAACCTTAAGATCAGTGGGAGGAAGAGCCAGACAAATACAATAACAATAGAAGCTTCATGTTGGCAAAAGTCCAAACCGCAAGTTTACTCAGGCAGACAGATGGTTTCACCCACACACAAAAACACTCACACTGAACCAGATTTATGGTGTGGTGTTACTTCGAGACCCACCAAGACGTAGAACCACAATAGAGGTTTACACTGAGGAGTCCTCTCTTGTCTCTTGTAGTGTCTGGGAATGCACGCCGATTATTTACATGCAAAGTTCAGTTGTACTCCTAGCAAATGGGGGAAATTAGCTTTAGGAGAAGGTGGAGGTGGAGATTGAGGGGAAATGTTTGACAAATTGATGCAGTAGTTGTATATCTTTAAAACCAGACAACATAGTCGTGAACACCCTCAAAAAAAGAAAAACATGACAGTCATTTGAATTCCCTGCACAATAGTCCCTCTCTCTCTCTCAACCACCTGCCTTTTGGTCCCTGCAGACAAAAGGATGCCCTCTGTTTCCCCCCGAGCTCCCCTGAATGCCAATGAAGACGGGGGTCACTCGAGGAGCACAGCAAGTTTTAAATCCCTTTTTATCTTTCGGTCTACAGTGTAGCATAACATTCACTGGAGCCGCCACTCTTCTGCTCCACACCTGTCTATTGTTATCTCGTACCTAACACTCAGACAGACAGACAGACAGAGCTCGATGGATAAATGAAGCAGACTGTGTAAACAGAAACCCAAGCATGGGAAAAGTAATAGATGTGAAAATGCGGTAAAGCCACTGAAGCGAGCACGGCATCCAGGGCTTTTGCTTTGGGGACTGCGGAGCTCGTGCTGCACCTTTAATGGATTAATGGTGCGCGGATACCAAAATGGAAACACAGCATCAAAGGGACACTGAGCAACAGGATCACCCACACCTGCCACCCAGTGTAGCTGTAACTACAGCCTCTGATGCCACCCTTCCTTAACTCGTATTTCCACATGTGCCTATAAATCTGCGCCAAAGGAAAGCTTCAAACGAAAAGACAGCTCTTGCTCCTGAGTCTCTTTTAATCTCACAGTGGGTAAAATGATATACAAGCACAAAAGAATATGTCTAGGAAGATTCTCGGTCATCCAGGTCATGGTACAACTAAGACAAAACAAAAGCAACTAGAGGTTTTTTGAGGACATTTCCTGTCTCATCTAAGTGGCCTCTTCAGACCTTCTTCAGAATTGAGGAAGCCACTTGGATAAGTGGTGTAACGTCCTCAAGAAGCCTCAAACAAGTCCAGTGGCCTTTGTTTTAGAGAAGCAGAAAGAAGAAATCGTGTGTTTTGAGCTCCATGCGTGTCAAACAGCACGTGTTACGTTACTGTCTTTATTGTTATTTGTTCATCTTTGCACCAGAAACTTCAATACGATTCTTAACGTTTGCAGAAAGAGCTTTGACTTTTCATAGTCACAGTATAGTCACTAAATTTTGATGATCAGTGCATTGTTGCAGTTTAATCCTGTGAAATCATTGGAAGTAATCCTTGTCCACTTGTCTGGTGTGTCTTTATCCTGTCCTTAAATTGTATGAAAAATGAGAAGACGATAATTTCATGAGGTCACTTTTCTGTTTATATATTCACGCATGACAGATGGAGATGTCCATCCATCCAAAAAAAAAAAAAGACTCCTCCACTTACCGTCATCGCTGTCTGCCAGGATGATGACTCTGGCTGTCGGGAAGTTAGCGCCCACCTGGCCACCCATAGGCATGCTGAGGCTGACGTTAAAGCTCTCCTCCTCCTCATACAGGGAGTCGTCGATGATAATGATGCGGCAGACCTTTTCTCGCTCGTCCTTGTCGAAGCGCAGCACGCTGGTGTGGTCCTCTGGTCGGGTGATGTAGTCAGAGTAGGACAGGACGGTGCTGGGTATGGTGCCGGTGGCCGTGGCTAAAGGAGTTATGAGAAGAACCATGAAGAGTCAAAGGCGAAAAATAAATACATAATAGCAATGAAACTGGTAATAAAGGCAATGAAATACACAAAAATAAAACATGGATGTAAGAGAAAATGTTATGGAGCAGTTCATCTCACCTTGCTGAGTATAACAAACCACCATTAGTTCCTGGCTGGCATCTCCTGAACGATGGACCGGCACTAACAGCTCTCCAGTATCCTCCTCTATCCTGAATTCTGCTTGAGGAATGAAGACTGTGGACTCTGTTTTGGAAGAAAAGCAGAAAAGCTTATTGTTAAATGTGCTTATTCTTTGAATAATCAGGTCAGTGCCAGATTCCTACCATCTCCAGGGTCCACAATCTCCACCACTGCAGTGTCGGGGAACTCCAGCACGGCCATGACTGGGTCTGACAGCTGTATCTCAAAGGTCTCTGACGTCTCAAACTCCTGGTCTGTGAAGATCTTCACCTTCCAGGTGGCTGTCGTCTGGCCCGGGTTGAACTGGACTTGCTTCTGGGCTTTACCACGGAAGTCCTTGTCCTTCTTAGCGGTGCCGTCTTTGGTTGCAATACCTGAGGGGAGATGACAGTACAGCAACATTGTTCCTCAAGTGCTTTATGTAAACAGAGAAGATAATGATTTAGATACAGGTAAAGTCAACTGATACCGTGATAGAAAGGATTTTATTTCTGTTGTTATTTGACACAGCAGAAAGTTAAAGTACATCTGTGGTATTACACCTGTCCCATTGCATGCTTTCTTCCATCCTCAAAGACAAACACGCACATATGCAAACAAGTCTTCGGTGCAGCCAAAGAAACGTGCATGCTGACAGTTCATTGTGCCTTTTACGAGGAAGGGTTATATGCGCTTTCATTTGGACCACTTTCACAGGCAATATTGGGAATGGAGCAGCAGCCAAACAAGAGAACAAAAGCTTTATGAGCTTTATGAGCATGGTCGGCGTTAACTTTTAAGTTTTCTTCTGTTTGACCATTAGGAGAAGCTAGGGCCATCTTGCAGCCTTAAAGGAATCTGAATAGATTTTAAATAAAGAGGAACGCTATGTCCATGTTTTATGGGCCTGGCCTTTAAATGATACACAAATAGAGTAAGGGGACAGTAAAGGTGGCAATAATGCTTTGTTAAAGTGTCAGTTTAATAAGGGGTTGCGTGGAGTCATCACATCGTGCTTAAAACCCCCCATAAAGTTATAAATTACAACGGTTAACCATTCAGTCGAAGCTTAACAAATGCTAACACTTACTGATAAAGGAGGTTTCTCCCAGGTAGCCTCTGCGTTTCAGTGTCACCTCCAGGAATTTGGCGTCCTCATCCACCAGATAGTATTCCCTCTCCAGGGAGATCCAGGCCCAGTTGAGTCGGAACGGCTGAGGTTTTAGCTTATTTCCACCTGAAGAGAAAGGGAGAAACGCTCAGCACTTTACTCAAAGGT
Organism: Chelon labrosus; assembly: GCF_963514085.1. Lineage (NCBI taxonomy): Eukaryota > Metazoa > Chordata > Actinopteri > Mugiliformes > Mugilidae > Chelon > Chelon labrosus. The sequence continues at coordinate 16,605,298 of NC_140338.1, read as the reverse complement.
GCACAATAATCAATTTTGTTCATATTAGGAGTCATTGAAGCATATAAACTGCTAATCTGCTCTGGGCTGGAGGAAAAAGAGGAATCAAAGGGGGAAAGAAACGTGATCACTTAATACCAAAGCTCCCTTATCCCTCACTTCACCGCGCCTTTCTGCTGATAGAGAGAATTCATAGAGCCGCTCTGTTTAAGCCAAGCTAGCGGTTCATGTCCATCTGATGCAGGTGCACAAACAAATCGTCCCTGTTAACATTTTGATAACTATTTTTGAACCCACGATGGCGGAAGGAGGGGAGGCTATCAATTTGGTTGCAGATCTTCTTAAAAATACATTTTCACGGTGGACTTTGAAGGAAAAGCTGGATGTTGTGAGGAAAGACCGCCTAACCCTGGAGCCAGCTAGCTTCCGGGAAAAGGGTGTGTCAACCACTTTCAGGTCAGCAACTATGAACGCTATGAGGAGAACTTAAGTGAGTTTCTTGCTTTAGTAATGGTATTCGTTTCGCTATATGAGATACCACTCTATGATGCAATGTCCTGTTTTATTGCGTATCCGTATGATGTTGATGGTTTCGACAGCAGTGGTGTCATAATGGTCGTATTAGGAGGTGTTTTGAATGAGGTTGGAGGTCATTGAAGACCTAGGTGGAAAATGCACAGCCCGCCACTGGAGCACACTTATACTGTAGAGTGTCTGCTTATGGAAATACTTGGTCATAGAGTTCATATTCTAACCAACCAGCCAACCAGCAACATAGCTGTACTCTGACGCTTTCAACAAGATGAAGGTTAAATGTGAGTCGTGAGGCCGGAACATATTTTCTCCTTTCTCTAAACCATTATCCTTATCTTAGCCCAATTTATTAAGCATCTTCCATACGTCAGAATGAAGTCTTTAATTAGTCACTGCACGCTCCTTGATCTCGAGTTAATACCTCTGTGTTATCGGTGAACTAAAACAAAATCACATCACAACAAAACCCTCCACAGCAAATATCTGGAGCTCAGCGCTGATCCACGACCACAGACCCGATCCTTAATCCACACTATCTCATGACTCCAGTAATCCCTCTACCTGTCAGCTCTGTTTTAGTCCTTGACGTGATGCTGGCGGCTCCAGAGATATTGAGGATAAGAGGTTCTGCAGCGTAATCTGAATATTCTTTTCTTTTTCTTTTTTTTCAGCAAAAGAGCCTAACGTTTCATCCTTAAGTGTGACAAGACGGCTGTTGACCTGTGACTTGGAAATGGGTCAGGATTTTTTGGACCAGGGGAGGTTAGAGAGGCCGTTTCTCTTTAGTTATGCACGGCCGGTCACACTGACAGCGGCCCCATTGACCTAACTCCATTACAGACGCTTAAGGGAGTGAGGGAACTTTATTTAAAATAGAACATGTAGTTCTAGTTGGCGTAATATGGGCCTCAAAAATATTATTAGGAGAAGTTTTAGACATTATAATTCTCAAAGTAGCAGTGGAAAAAAAAAGCAAACAGTGCGCGGGGAACAATGGAAAGAAGCCCCTGCTTGTCTTCACTATAAACCAGCATTGAGCTCAGTTTTGCTTCAGTGAGGAAGAAAAGAGGCTGCAGGCTTTATGCTATGTGACCGGGGTGAATGAAAACACTGGAGGGGGTTGAGTGTGGGCGTTGAAGACGGGAAGGGGGACACTTCCTCGAACCCACATGTCAACACTGCAGCCAGACCCAACGGGGACAAATCACACTCACTGAAAGGCAGCAGCAGCATGACCTGATAACAATCAATGTATTCCTCAGAGCAATGATAATACTGGATTATACAGTGGCTTTCCAAAACATTATGTACGCCAGTGAAAACGAATTAATTGTGATAGGAATGCACTAAATCTTATATTTATGACTATATAGCATAGTTATAGAAAGGTGACAATGCAACTCTATGATGCAGCTTAAAGCACTACACTTAAAATAAGGATGTCAAAATAATAGAAACATGTGTCAGTACAACACAAAACAGTTCAACTGTACAAACCACGGACTTCAAAATGAAAATACAGTGAAAAACAAATTAGACAGCTGAAGTTTCAAGGAGTTGCAGTACGGCCTATTCTGTCAGTGCCATCCGCCACACACACAGTTGGACACATGAATGGAAGTGCTCCCCTTCCCAGGCGACATAAAATGGTCAAACCCAGTGGGCAAAGCCGCCCTCCACCACTCTCCATGCTCAGGTTTCCTGCAGTCATGGCTAAAAATACAGGAAACGCGCCATCGTGTCTGTTTTTGCTCGGCCCAAATTCTTCCAAAGTACATGCGCTACATGATTTCAGAGGGCAGGCGTCTGTGTTGTATTTTGCACGGCATCTGTTCAGTCGCTGCTGAATGAATAAACTTCAGACTGATAATGGATGGTTCTGTGTTTTGATTTCCTGTGTTCTTGTTGAGTTTCATTCATGTCTCATTTTTTTGAGTTTCCTGTTTTATTTTAAGTTTTCCCTTGTTTCCTGTCTTGCCTTCTTCCTGTCCTGTGATTTCCCACCTGTGTAATTGTCTGCCCCTCCCTGATTGTTTTCACCTGTGTCTCCTCTGCCCTTGTGTGTATATATAGTCCTGCCTTTTTCCTTTTCTTTTGTCGCGTCACACTGTTTTTTCCATGTCTTTTCTTTTTAGGTCATACTTTTCTCAAGCCTCTTTTTCATGCCGAGCTTCTTGTTACTTGTAGTTCATGTCTCATAGTAGTTTTTGTTCTCTTCACATTTGAAATACCTGCTGTATCAGCAGCGCTTTGTGTTTCCTTTTGTTTAATTAAATTAAATTTTTGTCAACTTCTGCCTCATCGCCTAGTGTCCAGCATTTGGGTTGTACCTCACCCCAAAAACCCTGACACTTTGAGGTGCAATTAAAAAAAAAAAAAAGCTCCATTTCAGCCTGATGTATAGTCACAAAATATAAAACATCCCCATAACCTTCAGTTATCAGATAGTTTCTGCGCTGGACAAAAGTGTGTCCTGGCAGTCGGCCCTATTGGGAGCTGATATGAAGAGAAGCTTAGTCAGCGGCTATCATCAAGGATTATCAAATGAACAAGCCAGGACACTGGCATTGAGCAGCCATGCAGCTTTAGGTTTCTGCATCACTCCAAGGAGTAAAACAAGGGAGTTTTTAGTTTATGAATTGGACCAGAACAAGGCTAAATGTATTGGCATTTCATAGACTGTTGAATTACAGAAGACTTTAGTGCCAAAACAAGGTAATTTTATTGTATTCCTAAACTATTAAAAAAGCAGAATCTTTCATTAGTTATCAGTTAAGTGTTTTGAAAATTGATTTATGCATCTTTTTCTGAATCAGTTTGCAGTCCCTGCCTCGAGAAGTGGTTGGAAAAAATAAAAAACAAATGTGTTATCTTTCAGTGCCTGTCACCTGATGCCATGTACCGTACATGTGAACTCCAGACACTAGGTATAACATGACATGTGAAATGACGTGATGGTGAAACTCTAGTTGAGCTTTCAGTCACGGCTGTTTCAAAGGTCGGTCAGACTTTGGCATTACATGTCATTTTCTGATTAATTGTCAAATATACACGACCACCTGTCTAATATTGTGTAGGTCTCCCTTGTGCCTCCAAAACTGTTGTGACTCATCAGAGAATGGACATGGGTCTTCTAAGGGTGTCCTGTGTTGTCTGGAAATGTTGTTAGTGGGGGCCTTTGGGTCCTATGGGTTGAGGGGAGGGGCCTCTGTGGATCATCCCACAGATCTAGTGAATTTGGAGGCCAGGTCAACACCTTGTGCTGTTTTTCATGTTTTTTGAGTTGTTCCTAAACCGTTTATGTGTGTGTCCCTGTGTCAGGCTGCATCCTGCTGGGGATGGCTGCTGCCATCAAGGAGTGTCATTGCTATGGGGTGGGGGTGCCTGGTCTGGTCTAGGTGGGTGGTACTTGTGTAAGTAACATCCACATGAATGAATGCCAGGTCCAGAAGTTTCCTAGCACAACACTGTATTGTCACAAGATGGTCAAAGTTATTTACTTCTCGTGTCAGTGGTCACAATGTTGTGACTGATCAGTGTAAATGCCAATACTTGATTTCAACCAACGGACCTGAGGAGGCCGATGAATAAGAGACAGCTGCCGATGTCTTTGGACTCTCTGCTCAGTGGGGTCCTTATGCTGTGTGGTCAACAGGTGTTTCTCTTTTGCCGTACAAGCGGTACAGGTGGCTACTTTTGTCTAAAATAACCCCTGTCATTCTTGTTTAAAATGTTTGTTGTTTCTGAACTCTTCTGCAGCCTTCCTCAAGCATTCCTGCGATGTGCAGGATCTCACTAGCATGTAGTAACACAACATCAGGAGTAACAAAAACAAGCAGAACTGTTTTGTGGCTTAGAACTTCAAAGTAAAGATCTCCTTCAGTCTTTCTTGGTCAGTGTGTCTCTTGACATCTTTCCCGCCAGACCCACAGATTATGTGAAGCAGAGTGACAGCTGTACTCCGCAACCCTCCTCCCCCTCCACGTTCCCCTTCCTCCCTGTGTCGGCTTTGTTCGCTCAGGGGATGAACAACTGAGAGGGACAGCAGGCCGCAGTCTGGGTGGGCCACCGTGGCGTGTCTCCCTGCCTGCCTCCTCATTGTTCACGACAGTGTAAGAACGGGGAATCTCCCTTCTCCCACTTCTTTTGTACATGCTGTCAGACACTGAGGTCGGAGCTGGCAAGAGTTTCAACAAATCATGCCAGACTTTTCCAGCGTTAACACAGACACGGTACTTTAGAAAGAGATGAAAATGGTTTTAATTAGCTCAAAAAAAAGATGAGATCACAGAAGTCAAAATAGGTCATCGGACATGATAGTATGTATGACTGAAGGTCTAATTTATGGCAATGTTTTATGACAGTCTTCCTATATTAGAGCGGCTATTAAATCCAATACACACAGTAGCTGCTTGGCACAGCTCAGATTTCCATTAGCTTTTCAAACTGACAATCATCATAATTTCTGCTGGGATGAAAAGTTTTATAGGCAGGACATATTTCTAAATGTCCCTGTTGGCAGCCGTTTAATAAATTTGCTTCAGTGTGATTGATGCTCATCGCTTGACATGGGAGTCCGTGGAATATTAAAGAAGTGCGACAATCTTCGATATGAATATGTCGCTTTTAGTAGAGAAAACAGACGAATGACTCAGCGAATGACATCCTGACCTATTCTGTGTCAGCAAATCACCATCAAAACATTTACAGCGCATTACAGTCTTGGATTTTCCCTGCACTGGCGTCCTTTGACAGCACATTCTTCGTCAGTTCATATTTACTCAGCAGCGCTGCCTGCACCATACATAGCTGCAGCGGGATAGTGGGTCAGGCCGGAGATATCATCAGAGAGGAAGGTCAGCATGAGGCTTTGACGTTCACCAGCATGATGCAAGGAAGAGCAACTATCTAAGAATATCCGCATCAAGTGACAAGCATCACCATTATTGCATTTCCTCATCAATCATCCCGTTCATATAAATACTGTGGAAGATCCAGCCAACTATGCCTGGTATTTAAATACCTCTGTATTTAACTATGGTCGGTGAAATCATGGAGGTGTCAAACGTCAATGTAAACAGAAAAATAGATTTTTTTTTCTTGTACATTTTCATAAAGAGACTTTAAAAAGAGATTAGTTTAGTCTTCCTTGCAGTTTTTCCAAGGAATTCATGCTGTGAATGCTACATGATAAAATTTATTTATAACCGTCGTCATTCCTTTCAGTCTGCTGCAGCCTGTGCTGCAAATCCACACATCGAGGTGCCTGCATTGCTGCTACTGTTCAGGACTGTGAGAAGATATCTGAAGGATGTTGCAAATAATTTGATGAGGCCTAATAGCCACGTCCTCTTTGACCCTTGCTTGCTTCACTTGGCATGGTGTCACAGTACAGAGGATCATAATCTATCTAAAGACCGACATATTAAATAAAAATAAAAATATGCAGCCCGGACTTTGTGGTGCTTTGAGCAGAATGTTAGCATATAAACCTGCTAGCAATAATAATGCTAGCATGTTGAGGCATATTTTAGTTTAGCATGTTAGCATGCTAACGCCTCCTGATCGTGACTCAGCTGGGGCGGTAACTTGATCAGAATCCCCAAAACTGGACCTGAGGCAGGTCACAAATAGGACATAAACCTCTGCAGCAACCCATCCCTTAATCGTTAAAAAATTAGCGCCAAAATAACAAACGTCAGCCGTACAATGGTGCCAGAGAATTTCATTGGTTTACTAGAGTGAGGATACATCTTCTAGGCTTCATGTATGTCTTTACCGAAACTAATACAGATGCATACAAAAGTTGTAGAAACCAAAATCAGAGACACATCAACAGACTGATAATCCAGTGAACCAACATTTCCTTCTCTGTACCAAAGTCATTAAAACGTTTGGCCAAAAAGAAACGGACAAGGAAGTAATTTAATGACAGCTTGGCTAGAGGCCTCAACAGCTCTGCCATATGAGAGCAGATAAGAATAACTGCTCCAGCCATACATCATAGTTCCCCTTCCAAACGGCCTTTCAACCACCATAAATCAAGGCTGAAGAAAAAAAAAAAAAAAAAAAGAGAAACAATGAAGACACAGAGAAAGAAGTCATAGCTCACTGTAAGAAAAAGAAATGGAGACGAGGTATAGATATGAACACGTCAAAGAAAAAGAATAGTAATACCCAGAAGGGTTCTTGGAGAAGGGGACGGAGGGAAAAGTGAGAACAGAGCGAGGCGTCGAGAAGGAGGACTGAGAGGCCTCGGCTTCTTCAAGTCACAGGGGGCCTCGGCTGTGGCACCATTAGCCAGTAAATCTCTGGTGACTGTTGACACAAGTGTCACGTAAGATCCCAAAACAAAGTTAGGAAGTAGGGGTATTAGGCGGCTGTGTCAGTTAGCATGCAGTGCCACTGTACAAGAGATTACATTCACTGCATATATAGAAATGGGAAAACTGAACTTATTGCTGTATTGTTATTTTAATTTGTAATTTCCTCCTTTTCCCCCCTCTCCTTTGGCTCAGTATCATTGCACCCTCTGGGGAATGCTCCTCCAGAGCAGGCACCTCCACAGCAGCAGAAGTCTACGGGTTATCGGGCTATCTGAGATTGGGTTGGATTTCTACGGCGCTGGGAATGGGGTGACCACAGGCTTTGAAAGGGGATCCCCCCGGAGCCTTCCCTCTCACGTACACACCTGTCTGCTCGGGATACCGCTTCACTTCCAGGCCCTGCTCTGTCTGCGGCCCTGGAGTCTGGAGTCTCTGAGGAAGTGCATTCCTCTCCCAGACTCTGAATGATCACATAACACTCAACCCATCAGGGTCTATGATCCCTCTGCAGAGCTGGAAGTCTATATTGCTGCTACTGGAAAAAGCACAAAGGCCAATTATAACGAATGCAAAGGCTTGTGTTCTCTCGTTGTGTCTTGTCCGATAAGTGTTGCAGTGAAATTTAAGACAAACTTTTTAAAGACTACACTACAAAGTCTTAAGAGCTGACACACATTCTTAGGACTAACAAATGAACAGAAACCCACAGACGCCTCAACACGTCTGACAGTAAGAACATTTCTTTACCTCGCCTGTGGCTTGCCGGACCCAGACCTGATAGACAAGGATATATGTGAGCTGTGTATCCACTTGTAAAAACAAGTATTTATTGCTTCAGTGTCCAGCTCTTTGAATGGCTGTAGGGAGTTTCTGACCTGGCCACTTACATGAAGGTTATTGCTTTTCCAATAGAAATTCCCAGCCGACAGAGAGAATGACCCAACGTGAACTACAGTTTGTGTTTGAGGTCACTGCCATCATGACCGCAGAGTTAAATGTGGTATTCTAGCTACTTTGTGTGTGTTAATCACTTATCCAAAAATGTGGTTGACTGTGCTCAAGATACATCACCTCTACACCGATCAGGCATCTTGTGACAATACAATGTTCTGCTGGGAAACTTTTGGACCTGGCATTCATGTGGATGTTACTTAGACATGTACCACCCACCTAGACCAGACCAGGCACCCCCACCCCATAGCAATGACACTCCTTGATGGCAGCAGCCTGACACAGACACACATAAACAGTTTAGGAACAACTCAAAAAAACAGCACAAGGTGTTGACCTGGCCTCCAAATTCACTAGATCCCAAACTGATAAGTATCTGTGGGATGCACTGGAACAAGTCTGATCCACAGAGCCTTGCCCTGCTGCTGTAACAACTGGATTTCCCCTCGGGGATCAATAAAGCTTTATCTTCTCACATCAAGCTGAAACATATGCCGTTTCTCTTATCCCTTGTTGTTTTGGGATACGATTCATGTTTGAAGTTGATCATAATCCCCAGGTGATGTTTCAAGAATTGTGTCGTATGACTTAGGTAAGTCATGTACATGTACCAACTTCACAAGTTGGTACAAAGTGTCAAAAGCCCCTTCAGTCTCCACCTGGACCCAACGTAGAAAGTAGCGTTACCACTGCTCAGTGAGATTTCACAGAAGAGGTTTCACCATATCTGCTACAGAGTGTGTTTCTTTCTTACTACCAACAGCCTCCACAACTTTCTCCTCACAGTTTGCAATTTAACCACCAGGTCCACACTCAGACCCCCAGTGTCAAACTAAATGTTCACACTCAGACCTCTTACTAAGACACACTTGTTACACAATTACGACAGCAATACTTCAGCTGTCTGTGACCACACACAAACTGCGTGACACAACAAACTGTCGCTGCCTCCCACACTGCGTGTTAAAGTCTCTGATTAAGGCCTTAATGTACTATATCTGCAGATACACTCACTATAGTTATATTCGTATATGCATGCAACATTTGAGCCTACAAGGCTTACAGAGGTATGTCAAAACCCTACGCTTCTTCAGGAGGATATGTTAATGATTTGAGTGATTATTCTAGAGCTACTTGTGAAGTGTCACTGCAGTGCATGTAGTGGCAGGTATCTTTTAAAGGCTGCTAAGACCCTCAAGCAGCTCCCCATATCAGTGCATCTGGGGGGTTATTTCTAGGCGTGAGGCTGCGCTTAGAAGAAACGTGCTTAGCTAAATTGTTGGTATCTCTAGGTTGCATAATGAGTCAAGATTGAAACATGCACTTTTTTCACCAAGTAGGTTTATATACCTTTAAAGTAATTTGATTTGGATGAGATGGTCTCTGTTTGGATGACAGTGAAGTCACATTTTAAAATTTTTTTCTTGTTCACGAACAAGTTGCCAGCTTAAGTCGACTATCTTGGGTGCAAATCTCTACTGACCCAGAGTTTTGCTTCCCACACTAACAGCTCACCTACCTACCTAGATTTATTAGCAGATAGCCGGACCATCGGCGTGCTCTCCAACTGCATGCCCCTACATGTCCAGGATGATTCCACCTCCCCCAGGAGTCACCCCTTCAACACTTCACATTAGTGATTCAGAAGCTGGCTCATCTCGCTTTTATCTGTTATCTGTTTGATCTCTTTCCGGATGTGCTGCTTCATTTGTTTGTGTGTATGTGTGTGCCCATCCATATGTGCAGTGACAAGTGTGTCTGTTATGCGCATTAATACACGCGATTAATTTCATGCTTGTAGTGTTCTGAGCTGAAGGTGAATGCTGCGGGATGCCCTTTACATGTGAACCGTGCTAATGCAGATACGTGGTTTTGTTTTATGTTCCAGCATGCACCGCTGAACCTGGTTCAGCTGAGTTTGCTGGAAGCTCTCACAAAGTGGGTGAGCAAACAGAACAAGGAGTGTTTAGCTAATTGAAGTCCTTGTGTTCCCTGTCTGTGCTTAAACACACACTTATAGACAGAAACGCGCTGCTTTGGGCAGCTCATTAAGTCACAAATGTAAAAAACACTACTAAGAATATTGGTGTGCAGTTTAGATTATAGAATAATAACAATTAATTAATTAATGGCACAGCTCCTCATTAAAAATGCAGTATCTTCTACTCACAGTGTGGGGGGAAACACTTAATTAGTAGGTGTTGAGTTCAGGCCAGATGGAGGAGGCTTCATTTTGCTGACAAAAAGAGTGTAATCTGGCAAAACGCACATCCTCCAGGTCCTGCCTCTTCAATGAGTGTGATGCCGGTATTATCACTTAACATGCTCCTCAATATAGCATAATTATAGACCAAACTTTCCCTGTGGCATTGATTCCATTTCAAAATCTTGTTTTGTATTTTATAGCCGATGCTAAAATTGCCACCTGTTACATTTTACTGCCTTAGCGTTTGCTATATTTGTAATGCCGTCCAAGTAAATCCATGCGGGTGACAAGCCGCAGAGCTTATACATTATACTGTAACTCATCTTTATGTTGTACCATGCATATCCAATTTATTTAAGAGAATTCTTTAGGTTTATGTTGGAAGTGAGGCGCATGTGACAAGGAGATATATTATTCCATAGATACACAGAGACACTGAAAACCAAAGCGCCATCCATCAAACAATGTTGATAAATCAGGGTTCTATCAGTCATAGCACAATGTCCCTTTTTACTTTTCACACACTCTGAAGCTGTGAAACTGATTCTAAGCAGAACGTACGAACTGAGTATTGCATTAAGCAAACCTATCGTACACATTTCACAGTGTCACTTCAAGCAGATGAAGAATGGTGACATATGAAAGCTCTGAAGAGCTACCTAAGAGAAAGTTTAGAGCATGTGGCAGTCTTTTGCTTTTCTAACCCCCACTCAGTGTTTGGCTTAAGCCCTCTCTGACCCCGGTTCTTTAAACCTGCTACCCTTTCTAGTGTGGCGAGCAGAGGCGGCGTCTCTGTACTGGGTGTCAGTCATGGCCAACTGCCTTAAGTCTTTGTGATGCAAACACTTGGGTGATTGACAGAGAGCAGGAAGTTTTAATTTTAAGCAGCCATTAAAAGCCAGATCAACTCTGGGGAAAACCTTCAGGCAACCTCCAGTAATGGGCTTGGTTGGTGGGTTTGGTGTCACGGCACAGAAGCATTAAATGTTACTGGGTTCCTACCGTTGTCTTCGACTGTGAAGTAGAGGATGTCACTTGTGGCGTTGCTCCCATCCAGCAGCACATAACAGATCTTCATGTCGTTGATATCAGCTGTATGACAAATATAAAGAGAAGGAGTGTTAGCACAAATGATAAAACAATTGTGACCGCTTAGTTAAACCTAGAAACCTCTACAAGATTTTTGTTACAGCCTCAGGCTTAGGGTCATATGAACCACACGAGAAATGTTTGTGAAAGAATTCTCAATTGTTAGGGTCCCAAAAATTAGGGTAAATGCAGAGCCATCTAAACATTATACCTGCAATAATTCATATTAGTAATTTAATCCAGTGTTAACGTCTAATATTGATTAAATTTAAGAGATAAAGTTATGTGACATTCGCTTACCTTGTGTGAAGGTCTTGATGCTGTCATTGCCCAGCGCGGTGTTCATGATGAAGCCATGCAGTGGAGCCTCGGACACAGTGTACTTCAGGACCTTTTGGTGACTGTCTCGGTCCTCCGATCGAAGGACCTTGCTGGTGAACAGAAAGCCCAGGTGCCCCGTTTGGAGGACTTTAAGTGAGGCAGCGGCCTTGTTAACCACAATCTGGGGCACGCCATTGTCCACTGTGTTGATGTGAATGGTCATCATTTGGGGCTTGCGTGTCTCGTACACGGTGTCGGGAAAGACATAAAAATCGATGTGAGTTCCATCTGTCACAGTGAATGAGAAGCTGTCTTCATTGGTCTCAGTGCCATCGTGCTTATAGCTGATGAGGTTCTCGTTCAGGTCCTGCTTGGTAAAGGTTGTGATTGGTTGGGTTCTGTTGAAAAGCAGCTGGCCGTGTACCGGCACCTGGGTGACTATGAAGCGCAGTAGGTTGTCGGGGGTGTCCCGATCCTCAGCTGTCAACTCAAACGGTGTGATGAGCTTGGTTTCTCCCTCCTCCACAACCAGCTTATTTATAGTCAAGACGGGTTTCTTGTTATCTACATCAGTGATGGACACTCTGAAGGTTCGGAAGACAGGATTGTAACCATCTGTCACCTCAAACTCGAAGCTGTCCATTTTCATCTCATCATCAGAGGTGTGGATGTAGTAGATCTTGTTACCAGCCAGCTGCAGTTGGGTAAAGGTGGAAATGGGAACACCTGGGTAGTCAGTACTCTCTAAGTGTCCTCTACTGGGTGCTCTTGTGATGCTAAAGCTGAGGAATTCATCAGGACTGTTGATGTCAGTGGTGCTGAGAAGGTCAGTGGTAAGAGTTACTTTTCCTCCTTCTTTGAGAGTCACACCTTTGTTGATGACATCTGGGAAAACCATGTCAATGCTTCCGATGTTGATGTAAAAGTAACGGTCAATAAGTGGATTGATACCGTCTGTGACGTCAAATTTCAGCAAGTCACGGATTCCCTCCTGTCCTGTGTGCACGTACTGAATGAGTTGTTTGTCGATTTCATCTTGTGTGAAATTCATTCCCAGGGTGATGTTTCCTAAAACATCACCAAATTTGCTGATACGCTGCAGGTAGCCTTGTCCAGGGCCATATCGCACAACATATGTCAGTTCTTTGTCTTCAGAGTCAAGATCTGTTGCCTTTAAAACCCGGTTGCTGATGACTTTTGTCTCTCCAATCTCAACATCAAGACCATCGTTTATAGCCATTCGTGGAGTTTCGTCATCAACAGGAATGACCATGATGAGAACAGTTTTTTCCACTTTGTGTTTGCCGTCAGATAGCCTGACCTCAAAGCTGTCTTCTTTGGTCTCAGAGTCATCATGTTCATAGACAATGCTGGATGATTCTTTGATCTGCTCCAGGTCGAACTTATCAACAGGGACGGTGCCAGTGCTGAGCTGCTGAACTATTGTACCATGCTTTGGGTTTTTGATGATCTCAAAGTGCAGCTCATCCCCGGGGATGTCAGCATCAGCTCCGTTCAGAATTGGTGTGTCGATAACCAGACTCATGCCCTCCATTACTACAAATTCACGGATGAAAATCTCAGGCTTCTCGTCATTGGCTGGCAGGATGACTATGGGGAAGAAGTGGCGCTCAGAGAAATTAATACCATCCGAGCAGCGGAAGGTGAAGCGATCTTCGACAGGTTCAACCCCTTTGTGGATGCTTTGGACATAGTAGATGTGACCAAGGGTGATATCTTTAATGGTAAAGGCAGTGATGGCTGTCCCAGCTCTTGATTTCTCAGAACCTGCGGCTGGAGAGATGTTCTCCACGTAACCAGATGTTGGCTGGACAATGACGGTGCACAAGATATCATCATCATTGGTGTCAACATCCTCAGCTTGAATGTGGTTCAGCGTAATAATGTTCTTCTCCCCCTCCACAACAACAAACTGCTGTTCAACAATGACAATAGGGGGAATGCTGTCAACGGGAAGGATAGTGACATGAACTGTTACACCTTGGACTTTGTTGCCACCAATGACCCACTGATCCGACATATCAGACAGAGTAAGGTTGAAGGAGTCGTATGCTTTGACCGGGCCAATTTCTCCTGACGTGTGAGCGTATACCACTGCCCCGTTAATGATGTCCTCCTGCGTGAACCTCTCAGCGGGAGCACCATTGACCAAGATTTCACCCAGTCTGGGTGGTTCTTCAACAATAAAAGTGAGCATGAGGTCATCTGTGTCTTCATCACGGCCCTGAATGACATTACTTGTGATCTCCGTCGCTCCGTTCTCCAGCACATCCAGTGAGGCTCCAAGGAGGCCCTCTGGGACCATAATCGTGGGGGTCTCATCATCAACCGGCTCGATGGAGATCTTAATGCTAATGGGTACCTCATGGTAACCGTCACTTACAACAAGCTTGATAACATCATTGAGGGATTCCTGTCCACTGTGAATATAACTTAGGCGGCCATTTTCAATGTCTTCAAGCATAAAGGTTTCCCCATTTGACATGTCAATTCCTAAATACTGCAGCAGCCCATATCGAGGAACCTGGGTAACAGTAAAGATGATATTTTCGTCCTCTGTGTCTGTGTCAGTGGCATGTAGCACTTTTCTAGTAATAATATATGGACTTCTTTCCATAACTGTAAACCCTGCATTGGTAATAAATGGGGGTTTGTTGTCAACTGGCTGCAGGAAGATGGTGAAAAGTCCATCTGCTGTGTTACCAGCTGTGTCTTCCACAGTGAACGTGAACTGAGCCACTTTTGGAGTGATGCCCAGTTCCTGGTCTGGAGGCTTGTAAGCTACTTTGTGGTGATTAACCTGTGCTTGTGTAAACTCTGTTATTACAGTGTCAGGGCTGTCAGTCAGCACAATATTGCCCAAGGGAGCTGGGTTGTTCTCATCTGTATCAGTTGGGGGCTTAGTGATGGTATACTTCAGGTCTCTGTCATCTGAATCCAGATCAGTATAACACAAAAATTTCTTCCTAAAGTACGTGAGCTCATATTCCTGGACTGTCATGTGAAGGATGGTGCCTGGGAGAAGCTCTGGAGCTAGGTCATCAACAGGATGGATTTTGATGGTGAACATGTGCTCACCTGATTGATTAGGAGGGTCATTATCGTCCTGAACTCGGAACACAAACTGATCAATCATGGTTGTGGTGCTGTGGGCTCCAATGTGACGATAGAACAGCTTTCCATCAAGAATATCCTGCTGAAACCATTCAGTCACCACCTGCTCAAACATCTCATCTGTCTCGCTGAACTTCCACAGAGACGGGTCGGACGGTGGCTCTACTTGCCTGAGAAGGAGCTCCCCCACAGTTGAGTACGGTGCTTCCATGACAAACTTAATTGTGGCGTCTTCTGAATCGATATCAGTGGCGCTCAGGATGAAGGGAGATATCTGCATAACTTCATTCTTGAACAGCACCAGGCCGGTGTTAGCATTAATAATTGGGGGTTCATCATCAGTGGGGGCGATGGTGATGGGGAACAAAAACTCCACTTCATTGCTGCCGTCAGTCATTCTAAAAATAATGTTGTCACTGTAGGTGTCGCTGCCGTCATGCTGGTACACAACAATTCCGGCGTCTAGATCTGCAGGTGTAAAGAATTTCCTGCGAGCGCCAAGCACGGTCAGGTCTCCGTGCTTTAAGCCATCAACGACTGTGATTCTCACATCTTCCAGGTTATCCTCATCACTAATCTCTAGATTCTGGGAGCTGGAGAGAACCCTTGACTGCCCTTCAAACAATAGCTGCCCTGTATTTTTAGTTGCAACTGGAGCCAAGGTATTCATCGGCTTTACCACAATCATAAAGGCAAAAGTGTCGGACACGGAGCCATCGGTATCTACAATTTCAAACTCTAGCTGGAAAATCCTCTCTTGCTCTGAGTCCTCTGATGGAGGCTTATACGCTATTTTAAGATCTTTGATGTCCCTTTGATAGAAGGAGGTGATTGGCAGGTTCTGATCATCTGTGCTGATGATATAACCCTGCTGAGGGCTCAGTGGAGATGTAATGTTGAAGATTAAATCGTCTGGGTCGGATTCAACGTCTTCAGCAGCCAGCATGTCACTTGTTATAGCTGTCATCACAAACTGATCAACCTCCATCATCATCATGGCTACGAAGCTGGGTTTAGGAGCCGTGTTCTCTGCACCTTCTCTGATTCTAACCATCATCTGAAAGTGCTCCTGCATTATAGTGTTGCCTTCATTATCCTGCAGCTCAACCATCATTGGAATATAGTCTCTGTTTGGTGAATTGGTTTTAGCAGTGTGTTTGTAGCGAATGCCCTGTTTCACAAACTCATCACAGTCAACCATTTGGCCGTTGGAGGGGTTATTGAAAAGAGTGCCATACCTGGGAAGACCGCCAGCGCCGACCAGAGTGGTGATCTTACACTGTGTGACACCATCTTCGAAGGAAAACTCCAAACCCTTTTTGTCGATGGTGTTGCTTTCTCCATTGAGCTTTTCAACATTAAGAGGCATATTCCTGGTGAGGATCTCAAGCTGCTGGAAAACCACCTCCACTTCCAGCATAAAAGGGACGATAACAGTTTCTGTCTGGGAGTCATAACGAAGCTGCAGCTTCACTCGATCCTTGCTGGGGCTCCGAGATCCAAAATGAGTGTATTTCACTTCATCTGGTCCGAACGAACAAGGGAACTTTTTAGGGGTCAACATCCCAGGTTGCTGGGCCAGTGGGTCATTGTCAAGAACTGTGATGTGACAGCGGTCACCAGGCTGCACTTCTGTTACCAGGTCATTCACCGGGTCCAGAAACACAGACCTCCCAAAAGGTACTCGGATCCCATTGTTAGCGATGATGATATTGTCTTCATTAGGTCCAGACCTGTGGTAATAGAGGTGAGCTGGATCGAACGGCTCTGCATTTACTGGGGCAAAGCAGAAGCTGAGAGAAAAAGTCACAAGCAGGCATTTCAAAAATGCCCACTTTTTACAAAGTTGGGAACTTTGCAGACAACCAGCCATGTCCGCTGCTAGTTGCCTTGCAATTAATTTAACAAGTCAACAGTAGCAGGCAGAAAATAAGACGCCTCTCTAATGGTTTGGGCCTCTGTCCTCTGTGTCTCCCTGTTTCTGTGTGGCCACACAGACACAAGTGTGGTGAATGCTGCAGGGCTGTGCAGGTAATAATGAAACAGTAGACAGCGACAAGCTCAGGCTCCTCCTTCTGTCAGCGCGGGGAGGGAGCCTCCGGCCCCCAGGGCTAATTTAAGAAAGACCATTGGACAAGGCTGTGAAAGTGCTGCCCCAACCAGCACTTACCCTTCTCCTCTTCTCTCACTGAGGAAGAGGTGGTGGTGGGGCACAACACCCACTCACAAAAACCAATCTAAAGTCAGTGGAAATTTGACAACTTATATTTTTGGATTACAAATTTAGTCAGTTGTCATTCTTTAGCAGTATATTCTTATATGCTTATGCTTCTTAATTACTCAAAAACTTATTTTTGGTTTGCATGGCATCGGTGCTCCCGGATAGGTTAACGCTGGACAAATAAATTATATCATCTTTTAATAAACATCTTTCCTAGTATGAAATATGTCAAGTATTAGTACAAATTGTCAACTGCATGTACTGATGTAAAATAACTGGCAGGAGTGATTTCACACACCACTGCAGAAGGGCATATTTAAGAGGCTGAAATATCTGAATGGACTGAACAATCACTTGATATAGCAACGACAAAATCTCTGTGTCACACCCGTCCTACAGGCATTTTTATTTTACTAACACTGTACTGGGAAAACACTCTGCAGTGGCCTTTCATAAATCTCAAAAAGTACAGTGAATGAGTATAAATGTATCATAGTGAATACATTTGAGTTAGATATTGGAAAATAAATGCTGATTAAATGTAAACTGATATGGAATCAGGTTTTTCAAGAGATTCAGTAAAAAAAAATATAAGATTGTCATCATTATCAGCAAAACAATGACCTGTGTGAAGAGTTGTGTGTTCGGTTCACGAGTCAGTTTGCCTTCAAGGTCGTGACATGTCGGCACCGGAGTGACCATTAGTCCCACACTGAGGGACAATAATCTGCCATCAGCTGGTAAGACAGGTGTATGGACGTGATTTAGTTTCACACACGGGGAGAAAACACAACACAGCTCAGAATAAATGCAAGACTTGTGACTTTTCATTAGTTTGATTTTAAACTAGTTAGTTGAAGGCCACATTGGTACTAGCATAAAAACAGTTATTAACTATATTTGTTATTATAAGTTTTCCCCTGTATTTGTCCTCCTGGCAAGACTGTTTAAGTCGCCCTGTTCCTCTTCAAATCTTCTATATATAATGTTATATTTATTAGATATTTATGAGCGAAACTGTCAAAGTGCTCCTCATTTTCTTCTTTGATAACTAATAATATTTTTTTTGCGCTTGAGCTCATTTTCTTATCCACACACTGCTTATTTTTATTTAAATCAAATACATTAAATTTAATATAATTTATACGAATGATGCCAGTGTTCAACAGGACATTTTGTTAAATAAAATAGGGAAATAAATTTGACTAATTCATTTTCATTCATTTTATTTTATATTTGGACGCGCAGCAATAATTATGACTCATTGGGTCACTGCTCACGGCTGTGAGGTTAATATTAAATTTAAATCAGGGAAATCCCCGCTTTATTTTGGACCGGATCTGGAAATTTGATGCCAGCACCTTCTTATGAATATTATTTTATTTAATTTTATTTATTTATTTTTACCAAACTAGCAGATCAAATAAATTAATAAATAACAAAGCGAGTTCTTAGCAAGGATATATACTAAAAACAAAATACATTCTGCAGTGATAGGGACACACCACAGCGTGGAGAAATCAAGCAGTCATACTGGATGCGGCGAGAATGTGAGAATGTGTACTCAGTATGCCGCGCAAGGTCATGTTAAGATAAAAATACCTAGCAGCCTTTTATGGATCATCTTTTGAGTCGAGCCCGACGCTCGATGGAGCGATCCGTGTGCATTGCTGAAAGATTCTCACACACATTATTTCACTCGAAATGTTTGAAATGCTTGGTTAATTACCTCCGTTATTTGACTTTTCTATACGGCAGAACAAATCATATATTCCTGCTACATGTTTTGATGATAATGACTCTCACACAAGCACAAGAATTTAACATGAATGAGTAGAGGTGGGACACCTACGTTTAATTTAATACTGTACCTTCAGCCTTTTAAAGTACTATTCTGTGAAAGTGTCTCTGTTTATTGGGGATGGCAGTCCATTTAGGACAACACTGCGAACCACTCAGCAACCTTCCTCTAAGTGTGGGCCAAATAGCAGAGATGCCATAAGCATCCAGGCATTCTGTATCACACTTTTCATTGCATCCTCTAAATAAATCTTGCCCTCCTCACTTGACAGGCCAAGAATAAAAATGGGACACACAGTGTAACTATAGAAACAAACACTGAAGATGTTTTTATACTCCGCAACTCCTGGACTTCACTCGCATTCCTTTCATAGCGAAGAAGGAGGAGAAAATGAAGAAAGAGCGATTAATCAGTCTGTCAATGAGGCAGTTCTGATGCTGATTCCTGCGTTTGAAACATGACAAATTAAATAAGCCCCGCGCGGTAAGAAAACAAGCGAAAAACAGCTGTGTCTGTTCTCGACCAGCAACAGGGCATTCATTAAACCATTAACTTGCCTTTCTCCAATTTGGACATTAAAGACGTGGCATGCCTTTAATGAGTGTCTAAGGTAAACAGAGAGAGGCTGGGTGGAGGCCAGGCTCTGCTGCCCAGGATCAACTCTTCATCCAGGGGGAAGCTCATGATGACAGCAGCCATTAATGACCTCATGATGGATGGAAAACAAAGCCCAAGTATATCCCATCCCTTTATCCTAACGGCCAGTCAGGCAGAAAAGGGGATTTGACGTCTTTCCTCTCACCGCAGTTGTTGGGTCCATCAGGATGAAGCTATAGTCACCTTGATATTTTAAGTAATGTGTTTTTAATTACACATTTGTTGTAACGTAGCAGTAGTCATACTCCTGGGCTCACATAGTTTGTCAGCCAGTTCGTCCTCCTCTTTGGTCGACATTTAGATATCTACAGCAGGTACTGAATGGATTGCTATGACGTTAAGTGACGCCATTCATGTTCCCCAGAAGAGGATGAATCCTCTTTGCTGTTTTTTTCTGTAATACTTTGAGGCAAATATTTAATAAATGAGGAACTCAGTCAGGATGACTCATTTAATTGACTAATGCTTAAGTGGTCTGATACGTGTTAGCTTGACGCATGGGAAAGTTGGGGAGGAGGAGGCTAGTCAAGACCAAAAGAGGAGAAACACAACTCCGACTAAATTAATTGCAAAGTAATTGCAAATTTGTATAATTTAAATGTTAATATGGCTTGCTAACATTAATATTTACAGCTACATAAACAGTTATTCCCCTGAGGAGCTGGTGCAGACTAATGCATCTAACAAAAGCAGAGTACAGCATGGCTGAGGAAGGAGGCAGAAGGAGATTTAATTTTTTGTGCTTGTCCGAGTTCTGAGAAACGAGACAATGCACTTTGGACCAATCACTGTTGTTTCAAGGCCAAATGGTTCACAGCTCATATTCAACACAGAAGTATGTATTCCTTTTGGGAGGCACCCTAATACGACTATCGCAACTATCTGATCAGGATTAGGCAAGTTCTGCACAAATTTATAATTTATCGTCATGTTTCATAGTTCATCAATACTCACTTCATATGGATGCTTTTATGACAAATTTAAGACTGTGAAACATATTTTTGACTTGTTACACAGGAAGCAGGATCTAATACACTTAAATCATTACAGCATTCCACGGCTTAGCATACTGACAGGAGCTTTAATGTATGTTTTTGCCAGGGTTGTAGAGATCATTCTTCACATTCTCCCTATGTCACTCGTGAACTTCTCAACCGTTCACAGAGCAGATGAACTCCTCAGTCCAGCTGTGTCTGACACTCGTTTCACTGTCAACATGTGCGGGTGTATGCCTGAAGATGCTATGGACGGTCAACTATAGGTAGGTTGGTTGTGGGTTAGTAAAATAAGAACAGAATACGATGAATTCAATGGGGGCACTGAGTTAGCACTGATGCCTCATAGCAAGAAGGTTCTGGGTTTGAATCCATCGGCCGGCTGGGGCCTTTCTGTGTGGAGTTTGCATGTTCTCCCTGTGTCTGCGTGGGTTCTCTCCGAGTACTCCGACTTCCTCGCACCGTCCAAAGACATGCTGGTTAGGTTAATAGGTGGTAGGTGTGAGTGTAAACCTGTCCTAGCCCTGCAATAGACTGGCGACCTGTCCAGGATGTACACCGCCTCTCGCCCAATGACAGCTGGGATAGGCTCCAGCTCCCCGACAGCCCTCCAGAGGTCAAGCAGTTACAGAAGATGAATGAATGAATTCAAGAGTGTTAATAGGAAAACAAAAGCTAAATACCTTGAAACACAGTACAAATTAGTGAATATTTATCAGCCACTGAATAGATCATCTTTATTATATCATGTTGATGGACTTGTACTGGAATAAAGCACGTCTGTCTCATGAGGACAGTTGTGCTGTTGGCCATCATGTATTTTGTCACGAGCATAAATGTGGAGATACCTTCACATTTTGCTCTCAGTGAGTCCATAATTCAGTTTTTGTGCTATGTGTTAATAATTTAATGCATGTAATCTATGAATAAGGTCATTTAGTCTGTAGTTTACATTTCTTCACTGTTATGTGTGACTGATTGTCTTTCCTAATGTCTCCCCTTCCTTTAATATTTCGCGATAAGAGTTAAGAGTTATTAATCTCACAGAAATTCCCAGATTATCTGATAAAATAAAAACTTGTCAAGGATTAGCTGCAGAAAGCGGCTTGGTAAAGAAACTCTGAATGAACACAGGCTTTGACATCAGAGCGGCGGCTCACCCCAATAAACTCCTTGTCTCCTTAGAATAGCCGAAGAAAATTGCCCCCACATTCTCTTTGCTCTCACGCTTCTTGCTAGCATCCAAATCATCCGGCATGTTGTAAATATACACTGCGTATAAATAGAGGACGCTGAGACCTGAGACATTTGGATCCAGTTCCGAGGAGGAACGGGTTTGTTTTCTGCTGCACTGATTTGGCGCTGGGTGTCCATGACTGCGGTCAGGTTTGAGGGGCGTGCATACAAATTTTAGAGCCGCTCCTGCCGTCACTGCTCCACCGCAGGCTCAGTGCAACGTTTCATCTGCGTAATGGCGGATTAAAGCATCCTGTGGGCAGATTGATATAGGTCGATGCTATCACTTGTCATTAAAGGGGAGCGGAAGCCCATGGAAACAGGCTGGATATAGCAACTGGACGAGTCCCAAACGCTGGGCAACTCATCACTATAGATGGAAATTATAAAAATATTACATGCCTCATGAAAACAAACAGGAAACTTATATCGGTTAGTCCTTCAGTGATGAGCTTGAAGCAGACACAGATGTTAGTTGAACTTTATTGTTTGTTAAGTTGTGAACTGATCTGTATTTAACACCATCCAGTCGACATGTTTAATTATCACCAATAAAGGCCTTACTGCATATAGACAGGCAATACATGAGCAAAAAAGAGAAAACCAGAATCTGACCTAGGAATGTGTGCGGTATATTAGACGGATGCTCGTCTTTTAACGCTGTCACTTTTGTTGGAAGTAACTGTGTCCGCACCTGGAGCTCATGTTCACACTTATGTTAAAGCATCTAATCTACACCTAAACAAATACCTAAAATATATATAAAAAAATACTTGTTGGACATTTTTTTTTTTCATACATTCACGTCACAGTAAGTGGCAGAAACAATAATACTGCTGAATGAGAAGAACATTAAAAAGCAAAATGAGCATCTACAAAAAACAATGTTGCATCTGTAATTGACACAAGAATAATAATTTAAACCTAACAATACTATGTTCTGTTAAAACATTATATTATTTTACAAATCTATACCAAAATACTGTCATGTGGATTATTGTTATATTGGGTAAAGAGAACTGTTGGGTTGCAGGCTGCTTGCCAATATTTTAGAACATCTTTGTACTTGTATGCTTGTATTTATGCTTATATCCCGAAATAAATTAATGTATTCATTGATTTACATGACTAATCTCCCATCAAACAATGTGCAAAGCTGTACCAAAATTGTCAATAAATTCTACATAAAACATTCAATACACACAAAATTCATCCTCAAAGAAATACAGTGAAAGCTGAGCTCAGCTGAAGTTTGACTTTGAAAAGCTGCTGTGTTGCAAACAATTAGCTTCGACCAAGGAGGCAGCAGTGAAGTAGATTTCCCATTGTCCTTATCAATGCAGTCACTCGAGTTTCTTCTTCATTCTGAAAAAAAAAAAAAAGAAAAGACAGAGAACAATGAGAACAATGTGTCCCACAGTCACGTGTTTTGCAATCACCTGCTTTTTCTACTTGGCAACTTCTGCTTTGTCCAAGTTTATGTGGCCTTTGCCATGACCTCTGACCTCTACGGAGAAACATCTGTTTGAAAGAAAGTATAACTGACATAATCCTGCCCTGTATCTATTGATGTGATTTACACTCGACCGCTAAGTGTCTGCAGAAACCTGTGCAGCCCCTGGGGGTGATGTGATGAGGAGTATTTGTCAATAAAACAGAGAATATACAATTCTCTAATTCTAATCATGCTCTTTTCAGTGTTCACGTGCAGTGGGACTTATCTTTCAAAGAGGTTTTATGTTTGACCTGAGTTCATCTTAATTGCTTCCAATATAAAGGAGGTTTGGTTTTAGACCAGAAAAGTGACTACTGAGGCTCAGGTTGCAGGTAAGACTTTCACATCGATCTTAGTTTCCAAAGCTGTTCTGAGCTGAGCCACGGGGAAAGATAGGGATCTGTGGAGACCAGTAAGTCACTGCAGTGAAACCTGGCTGCTGAAAGACTCGGCATTCCAGGCAGGATTTAAGAGTTTGGCAGAAAATGCTGAACTGAATCCCTCGAAGGGACGAGACGAAGAGAAAATCAACAAATGCCATTCAGATAAAACAAAGACTTAATAATAGTCAGTGAAGCAAAAGTGGAATCAAAAATCTACCAGTATCTTTGCTTATATTATTTGCTTATGCAGAGTGCTGGCGTCTTGAAATTAACAGCTAAAGATGACCTCATATGTCACTAAACTTGTTTGTATTTTGTGAAGTCTGTAATGGGGCTACTGACCGGGCAAGAGGCGTGCACAAAACCAGAAGTTAGAACGACTGAGGTAATAAAATGCTTTAGACCTGACGGATTGATTACTCCAAGGTTACGTTTCCTGAACTAGAACGCAAAGATATGTTGTTTACTGCAAAATTAGGATTTGTGGTTAAGCAGTCAATAATCTAAGTATTAAACTTGTATAAGGAACTAAGTCCTCATGTTGTTAAGCTGGTATAGACTATAGAGTCAAAATGTATAGATTAGCAGCTTTGTATTTTGTATAAGAGATTTATTTTATTTTTCAGCTTTCAGCTTTGGGTGGTGAGACGTAGCTTGTATTGATTTAGACTCAAGCACTAAAAAGACTCTTGCTATTGGCCGATGGCACAAGTCATATATTAAAGTTCACCCCCACTGGAGCAAAATGCAAGACCTGAAGTTAAACCCTAATTTAAGTCTAATCTAGTGGTGTAGTTGTGTGGGGCAGTGCTTTCAATCATAAAACATAGTTCTATGTAGCTCCACATTGACATTAAACTAATTGATCTGTAATTAATAACTCAATAATGATAGTAAAGCACTTGTAGGGGCAATAGTAAAGATATATATATATGATACATTTTGGCAGCACTTTAATTGCACAACTTTCATTAATAGAGTATTTTTGGTGTTTTGATAATTATACGTTTGACACGTAGTTTCCTAGGAGGATACATTTAAGACTGTAAGATGAATAACTACAGTGTTCTTGTGGAATATGTACACTAAAACATATCTGTGGCTTTTAGGCAGGTAAGATGTGTTTTTATATTTTACATTTTTTGTTGAAGTTCTAATATTACCATGATAACACACTTTTTCTTCTCTGAACAACTCTTTCCTGACTGATTAATGCTAACATGTTAGTGGGTAACCAGCCAGTCCTTAGAGTAACGGCCACATAATCCAGCTTTCACCCCATACTCATCAGCATTGGGTCATGTAATATGTGGATTATAGTCAAGTGCACAGACTTAAAACACAATATTAAATATTTCAACATCAACTCTAAACATTAACTTGCATCGCATGAAAGCAAACTGAAAGCTGAATGTGTCTAGGATCGGCCTTTCAGCATCATCCGACGCTCCACCTGAGCTCACTTTAAACTGTGCGTGAACGATGAGAGACATAGATGTAATAAAGCCGTGGTGTGGCTCTGACAGTTTGACGCTGCCTGAGGAATGTGGAGCCGATGCCGGAGGCGATACCAGCAGGTGGATGAATGTCCGTCTGTCAGCAGGCCTCCTGATCACAGCGGCCCTGCCAACTGCACAAAGCCAGACGAGGAATGTTAAAAACCAGCCCGGAGAGGACAGCAGGAGAGGAAGCTGTCCCTTTGACTGTGGACCTCATGAGTTTGGGATTCAGGGGGAGTCGTAGGCTCCGGAGAACGTCAGCTGCATTTGGGCATATACAGCGCCGCTTAAAAGTGTCTGCAGCCCTCTGAATTTTCTACATAAAAAATGGTTCAAAACATCAGTCCTGACAGAGAACCCAATCAAACGAATGAAACACAAATATTATAGTTTGGTTTTTGTTTATTCGGGAGAATGGGCCAATATAACAGAAGACTATTGAGGAAATGTTTTGTTGACGGATGAAACCAAAGAGTCAAAGTAGAATTATTTGGTTTAAATGAGAGGCTCATGTCTGGAGACTAAACAACACCGCATTCCAGCATCACAACCTCATTCTGTCCGTGAAACATTGGGGTGGTAATGTCCTTGTTTGGGCCTGTTGTGCTGCATCCCGGCCAGGACGGCTTACCATGATTGATGGACCAATGAATTCTATCTTTCCATGAGCTGAAACTCAAGAGGAACTGGCTCATGCAGCAAAGAGCCCAAGCGCACGTCTTTCTACCAAAAAAACTCCTGATCTTAATCTAATAGAGATGTTGTGGAAAGACCCAAAGCATGTGAGGAAACCCACTAACTTCGGTTCTTTATTGAGGAAGGACCTAAAATCCCTCCCAGCTGCTGCAGACGACTGGTCAGCAGTTACCGGAAACGTTTAGTTGGTCACACCAGATACTGAAAAGAAGGGTTCACTTACTTTTACACCTCAAAGATACGTAGAAAACAATAATTCTCAATGTTTCATAAACATTTAGGCCTTTTAAGTTAGCATGTAGGCCAAAGCATTGTAGTAGTGCTTGAAAGACTCATGTACAGTAATGTCTAGCATAGCTGTGGACTCTGAGTGCACTTCCTGATTAGGTACAGTCAATCTCTACAGTGGTTGCCCTTCCTCTCAACACCCACACTGAAACTTCACATTCATTTTCCAAATACAAGGTACAATTACACCATCCACGCAACACATTTACACACTAAAAATCCCAAATGATGGTGTTCCGACTGCTCACTTCACAAATGACTACAATTTGACATTGCAGACAAAGAGGACTCAACACAAATATTAAAGGCTTCTGTCTAAGTAATTTTGGACACTCTCATCTCGCCAAATTTCTAGAAACATCCAGTCTTATTGTTTAACCAGATGTGTGTTTTATTGTTTGAAAAAGTGGCAGACGATCGGGTAGCTTTGGTGTCCTCGTCATCACCTAGCATGTCTGATCTGGACCCAAGTCCAACTCTTCAAGATAGACGTGGGCAGGGCTCGAACATAACTCAACGACGGTACAGAGAGAGCGGCGGGTGTGGACATGCTCTTTTTCTTGCTGGGTTTAGGTTCAGGACAAATGCCCAACAGTTCCAAACATTTACTTCATTTCCAAACCCCGTAAAGCTGTTATCACCTCACCTCGCTTTTTTTGCTTTATGGAAGCTGCCAAAAAACCAACAAAGCGTTGGTAACCAGGCAGAGTAGAGGCAACACAATCACACATCGCAAAATGTCAAAGGCATGGCTGTGCACAACTAACCGACTGCGTCTCCAAATAGACTGACTGGAGTAACTCTATTTCTGTGTTCTCTGCAAATAGTTTGCACTATGTCAGCTTTGCCCTCCATCCCTTTGTTGAGCAACCGGCTGCATGGTGTAAAGAAGTGAAACATGCATACTAAATCAGGTCCAGTAAATGTTTGTGGGTCAGGAAGAAGGAAGAATCCAGAAAATGTGACACACTTACTGTAAAATGTCTCTAAATGAAGGTCAAGGCCTGGCGTACGCTGACATCTCTTAGAATAATAAGGTGCAGGTGAAAGTGAAGCATTAAGAAACCGGTCTCTCTCATGACGTTGCTTTCACGTTTCCACTTAGATGTACAGTATAGTGGAGAGACACAACTCTACTTTAGCAATTTTCCGCGTCTCCCTGTATGTTTCCCCAAATAGTCTTTTCACTTTTTTCGGTTCTGTCAGGCGCTGAGGTCTTTGTTGAAATGTATCCCGGGTTAGACGACACATCACAGCCGCCGCCGCCTCTGCACATTGAGTTCTGCAGAGACTTGCTCGGTGACAGGCCAAGAATGTGACTCTGACACTGAGGCCACATTATTCTCCTGCAGTCACTGTGCTCCCTTTAATTAGGACTGTCTGACCTATGACCTTCGGAGAGGACTTCAACCCAGAACTTCTGCGGGTCACGTAGCCGAAGCAGGAAGAAGACAAACCCTGTGGTTTTTCGTAAAGAGGCGCGACACAGGAGGAGAACCTGTAATAATATACAGCAAACATGCAGACACAATGAAGATCACGCTGAAAAGTTCTGCACCGCTTTCGGGGTTAAAAGCGATCGGTTTGACCTCATTTCTCCTTGTCTGAACAAAAGCAAACCATGACCTCATGAAGAGCTCACTTTCAAAAAACAAACTCACTTAAATAGTTTGGAAACGTATCAGCTTGACCCCTTGTTACATTTTGTTTAGTGCACTAATACGTTTACAAGACGGTAAAGGAAAAAGTCAAAGGCCAAGCAGACAATGACAGATTTATCCTCTTTAAATTTGGTCCACTTAGAGTCACTTGTATGTCTGGTATGACTGCTAAACACTGCTACTTATTTACTGGAGCTACGTATAACAAGCTAATTTAAACACTGTTTAACTCGAGGCATGAACTGCGCTGCTATTTTCTTCAGGATACTCTGGGACTTAATTAAACGTACCCAAGTTCCTTTAAAGTAAAGCCATGGTTTAAATTCTTATTGCTTTCTTCTTAAATAAAAATAAACCACAGTGAGGAGGTTCCACATCCACAGAGAACCAGGACAGCCTGATGTGCGTTACAGTAAAGTTGGTTTGATATGAACATTTCACCGCTAACCTGGAGTCTTTGCATGGGGCTAGCTGCAGCCTGTTTGCATCTGAATAAGGAGATAGCACTAATGAATTATGACATTTTTATAACTTAAATAGTCACAATTATCCAGATAACAGCCGTGCCTACTCCCATTTTTGTTAATGACAGTAATTTGATCTGACTCACTTGTTCTAATTTTGAGCCCTGAACTAATAGATGCAGACTGTTTGCTAATGTTAGCCACTTCCATCCGTCCTTGATGTGATTTAGATATATTTTAAACCCTGTTATTGTTAAAAGCCGCCAGCTCGCATTCTAACACATTCAAATATTTAGCATAGTTCACATGCAACTATTAGTTTGACACATAAAGTAAACCCTTATGAAAAGGGGAAGGCAGCTGCCTCGTGGTGGGTATTGTGTATCCCAAAACACTGACAAGACGAATCAGAGTCTTTTATTTCTCGAGCTGCGTGAAACTAGTAATTATGCAATTATCGTGCATTCTTTTAAGAATCTGAGGTCTTATTTTATTTAAAGTGAGGGTGATAGCGAGGCTTTGAAAACAGCCTGTCGCTGTTTGCCCACGTTTTTTGCAAAAAGCTTAGCTAAACAAAACAACGTTCACTGTCCCATGACCAGTCAGTCTCTCCTAATTCTGAGCGAAGCTGATTTATTGTCGAGCTGTTGCAGTCTCGCGCTCCCATTATGCTGCCCAGGTGCTACCAACACCTACATGATGTAACATTAAGTGCTAAAGAGCCCCTCATCAGTTTAGCCTGTCAGTAAATGTCTCGAACTCTCATCAAGGTAGTAAGTTTTGAACAGCATTGAACTCATACAGTAGAAGAAGGCAACTGTTTTCAGTGATTCTGGCTTCGTTCATCTTTGAACAACTTTTTGCTACCTCATGGTGCGAAGTTGTGTAGTTTACACCAACCAGAGAGATCAAAAACATTTACACGGTTTTCCTATTGAGCTGTTTATTACAAGGTTTGCACCTTTTTGCTCAATCATGTTGAAGAAAGTCCTTCTGATCGGCCCAGAATGTTCTGACTGAGGGGATTTCATGAGGCATTTACATTCAGATTGGGCTTTTATTTTTTATTTTTTATTTTTTATTTTGAGCTGCTGGGAAGACATTTTCACATTTATCTGGTTAAGAAAAATAATGCGTCACTAACCTTTTTCCTGCCACAATGGTGCAATTTGTAAAATCACTCGATAAACCATTAGCGTCCGTGTTAGAACATGAGCATTACTTTGAAATCAGGAAGTGGCGACACCCCACTGTCAGCTTCTAAACTGCACGTACAGTTATAAGTTATAAATAAAGCTAAATTACTGACTTTGACTTTGCAATGGTTTAGTTCTCAATTTTTAGACCAAAACTTGAAGTGTAAGGAGGAAGCAGCAGAACCAGCCTCCACCAGCTGTTCTCTCCTTGTCATGTGAGGGGAGTGTCAGTCTGTGTTTTCCGGCAGTCCCTCCCTTCTGTAAATTTGCCCAGCTTGTAATGGCCGACCTGCCAGCCTGTACCACATCAAACCTGAAGTTCAGGAAGTTTTTCCTTCACTGTTATTACTGTGATTAGGATCCTGTGTTCGCCGCACGCACTGTTGTTATGATGCATACCGCAAATCTGAGAAGGAAAGTTGTGATCTTTATGATTGGAATTCAGTCGCATTTATGTCCCTGAACCTGCACATAAAGGCTCATGAGGGACAAAGCTTGACTCTCCTCCGCTTCCTCATGACCTGTCTCTGAACCAGCAGCCCCTACCAATAAGAGCGTCTGCAAATAAAGCTGCTCGGAGCTAAATACCAGCCTCGCTCGTCTCACGCAGTAAAATCTCTCTCACTCTTTCACAGGTTGCTTCTTCCTCGCTGTGAAATATTCATCCTAGGCGGTACCGACTGTTTCCTACAACATTAGCCATCAAACATGAAAGCTGCGCTCTGACTGGAAAATAACACAGTGAAGTCCCAGGTCTAATTATGCTGGCTTGGTTTACGACCTGTCAGCTCATATCCATTATGTCCCGCTGCAGCCTTTCAACTTCAGCTTGCTCATCACTTCCCAAACCAGGTGGGAATGAGTTAAGTGTTCACTTTTTCTTTTCTCTGCTGCTTTTCCAGATTGAGTCATTCATGGTTTCCCAGCGCATGTTTATTGTGTTTACAATTAAGTGTCGTAGGTTCCTGGGGTTATCTGTCTGTAGGAAGCTTCTTTTACATTTACATAAAGTTAAGAACGTATAATAGAGAGGCAACACTTTCTCTAATCTAGCTCCATGGGGTTTCCTTGTTTCCTTGTCCTGACAATTCCACTAACAATAATTGTCCGCTTTCAGAGTCAAATAGGTGATAAAAGATAAATGTGTTACCGTTCTGCTTAGAAATTAATTTCAAGTGAAGAGTGAGTGTGTAGACCTGTGTTATTTTCGCTTACAGCAGTTCTCAAGAACAAAGAACTAAAAAACCACATCAATGGCACGTTTATCATCTTAGGTTACAATATCGTCAAGTAGAGATGTTATCAGACACCCAGTACTGCTTTCACCTTCTTTCTTTTTTTTTTTTAATCTTCATTTAATTTACAGATGGATTTCAGTGCAGTGTGTGGAGTTTGCATGTTCTCCCTGTGTCTGCGTGGGTTCTCTCCAGGTACTCCGGCTTCCTCTCACCGTCCAAAGACATGCTGGTTAGGTTCATTGGTGATTCTAAATTGGCCGTAGGTGTGCATGTGAGTGTGAACGGTTGTCTGTCTCTCTGTGTTAGCCCTGAGATAGACTGGCGACCTGTCCAGGGTGTACCCCGCCTCTCGCCCGATGACAGCTGGGGATAGGCTCCCCCCCGACCCTTCACAGGACAAGCAGTTACAGAAGATGAATGAATGAATGAATGAATGATTTCAGTGCAGTTTCACAAAGATCCAAGTAGTAGGGCTTTTTTTTTTTTGAACCAACAGAGGCGTTGACCAGCTCTTTAACAAATTCTACATTCACTTTGCTTCTCCAACTTAAACTTCAGGCTTCTGTTAAAATTCAGCTTATGTGCACGATTACATTAAAAGTTGAGCTTCTTCAGACAAACAGGAGACACAAGTGTTCACCATTTGCCATTTACATTTTCAGGTCCCGAATACACCTATTCAGACTGGAACTGCTATTTCAGAAAGAAGCTCCAAGGCACAGGTGACAGGACATTTTTTCCTGCACTGAGCTGCACATCTAAAAAGATGGATAGAATGTTTTCAGAGAAGATTATGGGCGGATTGGGGTCCCCGTTGCAGCGAGGGTCTGTGCAGTGCCCGTGTCAAAACCGTGATCCTGTGTCAGAAAACTTAATCTCTTGCACATGACTGCAGAGTACAGACTTACTGCATGTGCATCAAAGGATTTGTATGCCTGCAGATTTACCTTTGTATAAACACTGGGTATTTCTTCAGAGATGGGTCACCAGGACATATCTGATATCCATTTATGGTTTAGAAGAGAGTATACATCTGCTAATTTCTCAACTAACTTAGTGGTTTCCATTGCATCTGTTTCCTCCCTGGCCCACGCCTACTTAGTGGTCATAAATGTCTCATATCTTGTACATCATGTTTACAGTCGTTAGTTTTTTTTTCAAATGTGTTAAGTCATAAAACCATAGACAGCTCCGCGACACAAACGTGGTCCTGATGTAGTTCATTAAAGATACTGTTTACGTCCTAAAATTAGGATGACTAAGTTGGGTTGTGACATCTTTTGCGGACATTTTCAGAATTCTCAAAGGTCACGGAAGTTCATATTTGGTGGAGGTTAAGACTGTGTGTTGCATTTTAGCTGTATAGCTTTTTCTTGTTGGAGAAAAATGCTAATATTCTCGACAACCTCATCTTTTCTTTACCCCTTTGCGTTTCCTACACTGAGCCATCAGCTGTTCTGGATGGCAATAGTTGCTTGGCAGCACTGTTGTCATGAAGTACTGATGTTATTGCTTGTGTATCACTTTGTGTGCACAACTTCCCATGTCATAACCACATTTTCCTTCGCAGAATGCACTCTGAGATGTTGAAAAAAGTTATTACACTACAAATACATTCCTGACTTGACTGCAAAATTAAACTAATTGCTTCAATTCTACATCATCTCAAAGAGCCGCCGTGTGAACAAGTATCTACAGGCGTACTACTAGAACTAGAACCGATTGGCTTCCCTAAAATGCTTGGGATTTCTGAAGACTGGTGTGTTTGTGAGAGCGGAGATGATCCGTGACTGCTAACACAGAGCTCCTGGGCGCGTAGCTTCTCAGATGTGAGCTTATCATCAGCTGTTAAGAGCAGTGTGAATTCCTCCGGCCTCAGGCTGCAGCCATGAGTGTTTCCGAGCTGATGGCGAGATGGAGGCGGCGCAGGTGCAGATGTGCGCCTTACATCCTGAAGCACGTGATGATTAGACTAATGGGGTCCATGTTACTACTCGTGTCAAGAAGAATCTCCGCCATCAGCGGAAGACGGAGAACCCAGAAGAATAAAGGCAAAAAGTCAAGCGTGATTTATAGATTCTTATAGAAGAGACCTAAGTTAAATTTTCCATCTTTGAACTTGCAAATTTTGAACTTGGCATTCATCAGTAGCTTGAAGTTCCTTTGTGTGTGATGAGTCAACCACTTTAATATTTTGTCGTTACTATCTAACTATAGATACTAGAGTGTCTTACAATGCGGGTCTGTTTTCGGATGCAGCTTCCAGTGTGTATTTATAAATCACTGGATGTGTGTGGATGAAGGTGATTTATAATTTTGGGACAAGTGCGTCTCATAAATTCGGGTTTAATGGTTATGACGTCTCTATTTTTAATATCATAATTCAGTGCATGAAGCTGTAACACAGCTAATAACAACTGGGCTTGCTGAGCAGTGCAGCAGCAGCAGCTGCAGCGGTCTTACCGAGTCTCCGAGGAACAGCGCGGCTACAAGGTGACGACGACGTCTCACACCGGACAGTCGAGAGGAACCTCCCAGAAGATGTTGCTCGACTTCAGCTCTGTTCAAAAGACAAACAGGCGTGTACATGATCATGTTGTTAAACTTAAACACCGCTTGCTTGTTGGTTCACAGTAGGAGAATCAGAATCAGAAAATAAACAATACACCTGCAAAGTTATAGTCACAGTCAAGTCAGGAGAGAGAGGCGTGTCACCTCTCGATCCTGATTGGACGAAGACCGCCACTGTAATCGGTTTAAGTGTGAACGCTGCAAACTGTTGACATGTCAGATAGTGTAAGGATTTGCAGTGACTATTTGGAGGGGACCAAATGATTTAAATACCAACCTCTTATCCAACTGAAGTCCGCATTGTTGCTGTTGTTCTCGTTTGCCTCCTTCAGCGACTCCACTGAAGTCTTGTTGGAGACGACGCCTTCGTCGTCGGTTTTCTCGCCCGCGCTGGGCTCCACAGGTGCGGGAGGGCTCTGCTCAACGGCGTCGTCTTTGGGTTTGTCCTCGGAGCTGTCTGGTGACGGAGCTGGAGCTGCAGTCTCAGCGCTGGGCTCAGCAGCAGATTTATCTGCCTCAGCTGTGGAGAACGGCCGAAGCAAACCACATGAGCCCTTTCAGTGGTTTTAAAGAACATTTTATAGTTTTTCTTTTTATTTCTTTCATTTTCAGAGTAAATGTAAATTAAAACAATGTGCATCTAACAAAACAACACACAGACTGAGTCATTTGGGAATGTACTAGAAAGTTTCAGCACTTATGTCGACATGTCACCACCGTTTTAAACTTTACAGCAGGCACTGCAGCTTTGTTGTATTCTGTATTTAGGTGAAGCATAATAACAGCATACAGCCTGAAGTGGTTTGTCCTCAGGCGGGATTTCTCTTGGGCTAGCAGGGCATCTGACAGGGCCACCATGTTGGTAATGAGGCGGCTGATTACTGACCAGTTCCTAATGAGCCAGAGCCATGCAGCTGTTGGAGGCTGTGGGAAAGTATGGTGGCCCCATCATTATCTGACCCAGCTCCAGGCGGAGGGAAAGGGGAGATGAAGGGGAGAGGAAGATGACATAATTCTGCCATGACTAAGGTGGCTCCTCAGGCATCGTCCCTGCCTTCAGAGAAATCATGTCTGCCTGGTTTATGGTGTATGACTAGACTGTCTATCACAGGTGGACTCTTAACCTTACTGTCAACTTGGTGTTTGCATTATTATACTTATACTGGAAATACTACTTGTTGTGTAGAAAGTTATTCATTAAAAACTAATATCTTAGATTTCTGGAAAATATCTTCATCCACTTTTCTTCCCTATATTAAAATAAAAATAAAAAACACCTGTGCAGCATTGTGAAATTGTCAGCTAGAGCCATGAAGTCTGCAACAAAGCTAGCCTAACTCTACCCTACCAGCACCTCTATGCTCAGGAATGACCTCTTGAGGAACAACAGCTGGGTACCTCCTAGAGTCTTGTTGCCATTAGGAAGTTGGCAGGGAAGAAGCAGAGACGCTGAACAGAAATATCTACACTTTTGTTCATCAAGAATGTGACGCCATGTGCATCCAAAAATACCTCAGGAACTACAAAATGGAGGACACGTGCTGTAGATATACATGGTTCCCAGAGGATGAGTCCCTAAGACTCTATCATCAAATCAAAGACGTTATTGCTGCTTTCAGTTGGGTCGTGTATACCATGTTCCACCCGAAAACTCCATGAAAGTCCTGACCACGTAAATCTCTGATACGTTCTGAGTTGTGATGTGTTTGCTGACGTTTTCAGAGATGGCAAAGATCAGACTTGTTCCAGTGCATCCCACAGATACTTGATCAGTTTGGGATCTAGTGAATTTGGAGGCCAGGTCAACACCTTGTGCTGTTCTTCATGTTTTTTTTTTTTTTTTAGTTGTTCTTAAATCGTTTTTTTTGTGTGGGTGTGTGTGCGTGTGTGTGTGTGCGTGTGTGTGTGTGTGTGTGTGTGTGTGTCTGTGTCCGGCTGCATCCTGCTGGGGATGGCTGCTACCATCAAGGAGTGTCATTGCTATGGGGTGGGGGTGCCTGGTCTGGTCTAGGTGGGTGGTACATGTAGTAACATCTACATGAATGTCAGGACCAAAAGTTTCCCAGCAGAACACTGAACTGTCACAAAATGGTTAATATTATTTACTCCTCCGGTCATAATGTTATGCCTGATCGGTATACATTTTCTACACAGTCCGCAGTGCAAAGGCAGCATGTTTCGTAGATTAGTTGCTTTTCACAGCCCTCAGAGTAAACACATACATCAATATAGTTGCTGTAAGTGCAAAAAAACAACGAAAATAAACTCGAAGTGTTAAAATATGCTGGCAACACATATGGTGTGACTGTGCTGTATATGCTAAAAGAAAAAAAGGCTTATCCGTTGCTTTAGACAATTGTGAAAGGCTGAGCCCTCTTCAACTTTGGAGCCTGTCCAGCTCTTAGGTCCGCTTCTAGTGTCAGTGCTGAGTTAGGCTAATTGCTTACCTGTTCTGGTGAAGTTCCTAACTTAAAGGCCTTGCGCACCCCGACTCCACCCACACAGGGGATTTCACTTATTTTGGCTGATTAGACCTCTTCTCAGATCTGTTTGAGCCTGTCCAGGCTCTGAGCTGAGGTCAGCCAGAACAACTGAAAACACCTGTAAATGCGTATATACTATTTTACTATCTACCACGTCCCACAATAAAGTTTATAAATCACTCACTTGCATGGTTTTTGATAGTTTCAGTACATTTATGGGCATCTTAATTGGTATCTAAGTGCTTCAGGGACTGACAGTTTTCCGTTTCTGTTTTCTGTTTGGGCTATATTTGTTGTTGTAACACAGACCTCTTGCACAACTCGTTCAAGAAGAGGATTTAAACACATTTTCCTTCGAACAGTGGAGAAGAAAGAAGAAGTATTTAAGATCAGCCCACTAGAAGGGACAAACTGCAAGTGTCTCATTTTGTCTGGGTTTAATTCTTCCAGTTACCTCATACTAGTTGCAGTCTGTGATGTACGGTCTTTGGTTTGCGCATGTTGTTTGGTTTTTCACACTATCCTGTGGTTTTTAGATGCTTCTCACCAACACAGGAAATGAGTCACACAATTTAATCCCACCTCCACCCTCGAGTCACACTTTTAAGACTGATTTCATGCCAGAGCAGCCAACTGCCACGATTGATTGCATCAACATTTAAATCTGTACATTTGTTCCGGTTACCAGGTCAAACGTTTTGACTCTTACGTTCGGCTGGTTGGATATTCTGGTTTATTCTGCCTACATTCATGTCTACTTGACCCTGCATGGGATTGAGGCGTGAGGCGGGGGGATTTAAACTCCCATTTCTTCTTTCCAGTGATAGGAAGAGAGCCATTTGAAAGGAATTTGCTTTTCAGAGCAACCATTAACACTGTCCGTTTAAACAGAGTGTGGCTCAAGGCGCAGGGGCACGTCCGGACATGGCGTCACCTTTTACCTTTTAACACCAGGGACACCTCTGAGGAAGGCAGGAACACTCACGCACAAGAAGACAAGAATAAGCAGTTTTATCATTCTTGATGTGAATGTCTGATTTAAAACATGGTAGGAGAGATATGATTCATAAAACAAAAATAGTATAGAAACAAAATACTCTCTGCCTTGCTTTGGAGACAAAGGGTTTGATTATTTGTCAGAACTGGAACTGAGCCATTAACATGTACTCACACTATAGGGCAAAATGACCGCCAGTGGGTGTCAGACACGTTCACATCAAACCTCATCTGTTAACTTGGTTTCCATTTCCATCAAGTGGTGCGTTTGAGTACTGCAGGCCATGCTTTTGTTTTTGATCACCTTCCAAACTACGGAACTGATGGTTAGATGTGCACACACTTTCTACGACAGAGGCGTTTCGACATTTTCAGTGGAAGCTCTTAACTGATCAAACTCATTAGCTTGTTGTTTTTTTTGTTTTGTTTTTTGTTTTTGAAATGGTTTGCTGTGCACCGTGTTGTATTTCCTTCCAAATTCACACTTTTCAGATCATTCATTCACACACTCATTCACACACCACTGGTGTTCATTAGCAAAACTGCTGTGCTGTTGTGCTTCACAGACTTGTTTAAATCATAGTAACACATTCTAATGTTTTTATTTGTATTAAGTAGTAACAATGTAGTGAATGAAACACATTTAATATTCTCCCCATCTCACCGGAATCTAATATGCTGAATAAAACGTATGAAGACAGTTAACTGCACTTCCTTTTATTCTGGTTAACTGGTCTTAACCAAGAGGAAAGACAATGTCACATGACTTGCCCACAACTTGATGGGCTTGATTTGCTGAGCTTACACTGTTTCTCTGAGCTCCACTGAAACTATTCAATATACACTGATCAGGCATAACATTATGACCACCTTCATAATATTGTGTAGGTCTCCCTTGTGCCTCCTAAACAGTTGTGGCTCGTCAGTGAATCGACATGAGCCTTCTGAGGGTGTCCTGTGGTGTCTGGCAACAGAATGTTGTTAGTGGGGGCCTTTGGGTCCTATGGGTTGAGGGGAGAGACCTCTATGGATCAAGATAACTTGATCAGTTTGGGCTCTAGTGAATTTGGAGGCCAGGTCAACACCTTGTGTTGTTTGCCATGTTTTTTGAGTTGTTCCTAAACTGTTTTTGTGTGTGTGTCAGGCTGCATCAAGGAGTGTCATTGCTATGGGGTGGGGTTGTCTGGTCTGGTCTAGGTGGGTGGTACATGTCTAAGTAACATCCAGACAAATGCCAGGTCCAAATATATCCCAGCAGAACACTGAATTGTCACAAGATGTTATTTGTTGTTATTTACTTCTCCTGTCAGTGGTTTTAATGTTGTGGCTGATCAGTGTGTATTACAGACTTGTTCTTACCTTTCTGCTCCTCCTGAACTTCAGGTTTTGCCTCTGGTTCTTCTGGCTCTTTTTCAGCAGGTTCTTTACTTTCAAAAGTCTGCAAACCTGAAATACGTACAGGGAACAGGAGTAAATAACTAAACCCGCGTGCGTCAAATATCCTTGGATGTTATGTGAAGGACAGTCTGTGGGTGATTTAACTGGTGGGGTTGGACTAACCGTTTTGAGGTGCAGCATCAAGAGGCAACTCAGGCTCCACTGTGCTGAGAGGGATGTTGGCGTCATCCGGTCTGGAACTGAATTCAACAGAGTAGCGCTGTGGGAAGACGGGGGATTCAGAACTTATTTAGTTGTTTTTACAGATTCAGCGGCTGCAAACATTCCATAAAACCACTTGTGTACAACCACGCAGCTCCTTTCTTCATCCTGTTTGCCCTTGCATCCAGTCTTTATGCTAAGCTAAGCTAACTGGCAGCTTACTGTAGCTCCATGATTAGCAAACAGCTACTAATACGTGTATATTTTCCCAACATGTGGAACTATTCTTTGTTGAGGTAGGGAATCAAAATGATATTCTACTTACCCTTCCTCTCTTCCGAGACACGTAACAACAAGCAAGTCCTAACAGAAGAGCTACAATGATGATCACAATTATGATGATGAACCCTGAAGGAAGAAATACAGTTAATACTTATAAACTGGCAATGCAGTTTGCCAAAGTCTATGTTTATGCCTCATTTTTGACACACAGGAAATCATGTAAATGGAACTCACAAGTGTTACTTCCCGCCTGTTTCGCTGGATCTTTGTGTTTGGCTGCAAATGTATTTATTTTTTACAAGATTAGAAGTTATTTCCAAACATTGCCAACTGGATATTAAATAAAATCCTGCCAATGAAATTTGTAAAATGTCAGTGTGTACATGATATACTCAAAAGATTGTCAGTCTTCACGTCACATACATTGGGGTGACGGGTTTATCAAGAATTGGCTAGCTCATAAATGAATGTGGTTCATGCAAAATATCTTTACTGTATTTTAGTCTCAACAGCATCTCAATACCTATTTGGGTTGGTTGGTTTTAAAAGCAGTCACAGCTTACTTGTGCTTTGGGTGGTTTTGGGGGCAGTAGTTTTTGGTGTTTTAGTCGGACCTAAGGGTTTCAGTGTGGCGACGGCCGGTGGAGTTGGAGAGACTTTGCCATATGTGGAGCTCTCAACGCCTGAATCAGAAAAGCGTGTTATTCCACGAGAAGTCAAAGGATAAAACAATCATCAGAAGTCAATATGAATGGGTCAGTGTCAAAATTCCTGACTGAAGAGGTTTTTGGGGACTCATGAATAAACGCTCTAGCCTATAAATCATCAAGATGTCTCATCTTTACTCTGTGTTGTTGAGATGTTGGTGGTGGTGGAGACGTTCATGGTGGTGGAGACGTTCATGGTGGTGGAGACGTTCATGGTAGTGGCGGTACTTGAAATCATTGGGTAGTTTAAGTTGTTGGTGATACTGGTGGGGTCGGCGGTGGCGCCGTCGCTGTTTGTAGTCTCGCTGTCTTTGCTGTTAGAGATTGTGGCTGAAACACTGTCAGGTGGGCCTGTTGCTGTCTGCTGAGCGGCCGTGAGAGATGCCACAGCCAGACCTGCATTACATAACAAATCTTTACAGTGGGTAAACATAAAAAAATCACCAAAGTCTGAACATAAAATCAATCACAACTCCTCATATTTACATTTAAAGCATTTCTGCGGACTTAAACTGACAGATTTTGTTCAACATTTACATCATTTCCACGTGCCGCATGCGTGGCACCGGTTATCTGCGCTAAAGGTCTGATAATTTAACCAAGAAATATGAGTAAATATGTTCCTAAATATGAGAGATAACCGTTCAAAATATTACAATAGGAGAGTGCGAACTAGAGAGATTAGAGATAAAGCTATAATACACTCCATTTACATGTAAAGTGTTGTAAAACATTTGAAGGTCTGCAGACATAAATGAAATGTGAACCATGCATTACATCATCTGAAAATATTTCCACACTCTAAGCCTTAAAGGGAACTGGTTATATATATCCTCACTGCTAAGGAGTGGCTCTACTGATGACTACGGTTCATAATAGTCTCCCCTAAGGCATCAAAAATAGGTTCTTATATTGAATTTGTGTTGTATTGTTAACATTTATAATGAAT
Organism: Chelon labrosus; assembly: GCF_963514085.1. Classification (NCBI taxonomy): domain Eukaryota; kingdom Metazoa; phylum Chordata; class Actinopteri; order Mugiliformes; family Mugilidae; genus Chelon; species Chelon labrosus. Next base: position 16,565,340 of record NC_140338.1, on the reverse strand, counting down.
TACCCGAAACCAGCTGGAATATTTTGTTCAGACAACAAAACTAGTAAAATTTATATAATGTCTATACGTACAGGTGCATTTCTTAAAATACACACAAACATGTATAAATAGTCTTACCCACGATAAAGATGAAAACTGGCAGCATTGTGAATTAGTTTGATGGCGGCAGCAGGGGGGCACAGCTGCGTGTCTTGATGTCAAAGTTAGCTCTGCTCAGAGGTGATGCTTTCATATGCTGATTTCCTGCCTCTCTGCTTCTTCCGTGCCTCTGAAGGAACCAGAGAAGAGAAGCAACAGTGTTGCTCAAACAGTGTAAGGGAAATAGGAACTGCTTGCTTCAGACTCGCCTCTCTCTGCATAGTAATGTGAGGAAGGAGGTTGTTTATTTCTCTTTATAAAACTCTGCTGTATCACCACAGAATGCACACGGCTCATCTGTGTCCTCACTTGTGAGAGCAGACGCTTGATCTAATACTGACCTCTAATTGTTCTAGGGATTCCCTCATCCATTTATGTTTTCTGTGCGTTTCCTGAAAGCAACACGGGAAAAACCTGCAATTCCCAAGTGTGTGCTGGTAATTGTTGGTAACTGTGTGTTTACTGTGAAAACGAAATTGTTGCAAAACACTGTAAATTCCTTGTCACATTGTCTTCATTGCTGTCAGTTCTGTGTTTTGCTCACTAGATGTCGCTGTGACTAAAGGCAACTGCACCAGGTAAGCAACAGTTGCTTCTTGCAGAACCAACCTCATCTGCTGCATGCAAAAAAAAAAAAAAAAAAAAGACAAACAACAGCCGTACAACATGTTTGGATGATATATTTGGGTTATTCTGCAGTTTGTTAAAGGGGATAAATATCAATAATGACACTGCTGAGGGTGAGAGAGTGATGCTTTGAAGGCAATAAAAGATGCAATGAAAAAAAAATGATAATTGAATGATTTTTGTAATTCGTCAAGCAAAATGTTAAACTGCCTCTCTTCAGGGCTGCTGGTAAAACTAGACAAACTTCATATTGGACTCTAGTCAGTCGTGACTGTATTTGTTGCGATTTCCTGGAATTTTATGGCCTGAGTGATTGACTGAGAACATAATCAGACGATAATGAAAGAAATCCTTCGTTTTTTTGGCACGCCGACACGCACATAAATGTGCGTGTCGGCGTGACTTCTCTTGTGTGGGTAAGATTGTTGCGAGGGCGTATGTGTGCTCAGCTCTGCGGGTTCATTTATTGCTGTTTATTTCCCCATGCCAGTGGTAATCAGCAGCAGGATTAGTGTTAACTGCCACCCAGTCACTGGCAGGCTCCACGTGGGCCACTGCAGGCCACTCCCGCAGACCCGACTGAGCGGGACCCGTTGGGGACCCTGCTCGCTGTGGCGGCGGGCCTTCTTCTCTCTGGGCCACCTATCGCCACATCACGGAGCCCAGGCAGCAGCATCAGGCCCACTGGATGAGCTAATCACTGAGAGGAGAGGAGAGGAGAGGAGAGGAGAGGGTGTGTTTCTCTGTGCATGTGTGTGAGAGTAACACAGAGAGGGGAGAGAGCTGGACCACCCACCCGGAGGATTCAGAGGCACAGGATTCACAGCCCATTCTGTTGACCTGCCACACCGCCCCAGCTCTGGGCAAGGCCCTCCCCAATTGTTCCGCCTGCTAACATGAGGAGGGGGGTTACACAAGGGTGGGGGGGGGGGATTGTGTGTGTGGGGGGGTGGATGAGCAGTAAACAGCGGGCTGAGCTTCTCTCCTTCAGCGCACAAAGGGGCTGAATTGTGTCGGACTGGAGCACTTTTTAGAGTGGCCCTGCCATGGGGCCTGAATGAAACATCTGTGGAGGCTGAGCCCGGGGGAGAAAATGCTATTTTGCCGTTCAACCACACTGACAACCTGTTTTCTCTTTCTTTACCCCCTCCCTCCCACACACACACACACACACACACATACGCACAAACACACTCCACCACCTCCTCTCACTGTTATTTCTCCCTTGGCCTTGTTAAACTATTCATACTGTATACTCACATTTGCCAAGCAAGTAACAGAGGAGTAACAGTAAACGAGAGAATGAGAGCGAGAGGTGGCTTAGAGGCTTGGGCGAGGATACGGTCGGATGGAAGGATTATTTTTTTTTCACGTAGTTTACACATGTCTTTTTAAAATCTGCTTCACTTTAAGAAGAAATTCCACTTAATTGGTAAATCAGGGGCACTTTTAGGTGATATTTAAAAACTAAAATATAATTAGTGTGCTGCACTCTAGTCAACTTTTCTGTTTATATTTGACAGCCTGTTGACTCATTCCTATTTGTGGAGACCTGTCAAAACTGTGCATGAAACCATGAATGGAAAAACTGACAAAGGCTAAAAATAACAGGCTATTTTCGGCCGACATCCGATTGTGTCTAACATGTTTTGGTGTAATTATTCAACCGTTGGCCATCGTTTCTGTTTACTCTGATGTCATTGCGATCGCCTTACGCATTTGCTGACACGTCAAAAAGACGTCAACAATCGTGCGATGATGTCCGACGGGACAAGATGCGAGGGAGACAATAAACCAAGGCTGCTAACAAACCACGCTCTTCGGAAGTAAACTGTCTCGTTGCAGTCTTGACCTTGTGTTTTGGCTCGTATATAGCAGGCGTAGGTGGTCAAGTTGAATCATTAAACTGTTGACGGATGCTGATAGTGAGAGTTTTGCTAACTTCTTCTTCAATGCAGGGCTGTTGCCACATTTCAGGTGTTGTAGACACACATACAGGTGTCCTTTAATTTCTCCATGGAGCAAACTCACATGGCTAGAAATGGTTGATTCTGTTTCCACACATAAATAAAAGGATTATAGTAACATACTGAGTGCATCATCGGAGTCTGCCTCCACAGAGGCTGCTCCGAGTCCATCCATCAACATTTCCTCCCACCCGGCCCCACCGCGCTCAGCCCGCTTTCCCCGCAGTCCAGCTCCGCCACATGCAGCTCAAAGAGAGAGACCGCTGAGACATTTCAGTTTAATTGAAGGGGAAACAAAGATCCCTGCTTACTTCCTGGTCACCCATTTTCTTTAATCAATTTCCTCTCTTTGGTCCTATATCATCTGTAATTACATTCCCCCTTCCCGCCCCTTGTGGGTTCCTCCTGGAGCGAGGGTCCACACACACACTTATTGCTAACCCCCTACCGTAAGCAGGCAATACCTTCGGCATCAATACTCATTGCCCCCCTTTGGCTCCTCCGGCGTGAACAATGGAGAAGGCCCACTGGCTCCAGAACCCCACCAAGCAACCCCTGACCCTGCCCACCAACTCTATTAAAACACAACACACTCACACCACACACACACAGAGGTTCATGTGGTATGTACTCTTATATTAAAGTCTTTAGATATCGTCACACATGCACACAGAACTCGCATGAGCCTGCAGCGAACTGGGGGAGGGAGAACAGGAGGGGAGGTGATGGGGGAGTAGGGCCACTTTAAATACCAGCTCAGCTTGTAATCGCTGGAGTTTGAACTTAGAAGACTTCTTATGCTAAGAGGTCAAAAAGCCAGAACACTCATTCGCTCCTTTCTTTCGTCCCCTGCTGCCCTCTGTCACTCATTTCTCTCTGATCCATTAGCTGCTTACGTACAGTGACACCACGGCTGATATCCTGAGGAAATCTTTCACTGTGCTTTCAGCAAAAGTCACTGGAGCACAGGCTTGACTGCCTCCTGAGCTCAAGAAACGTAAAGAGAATCGTTTGCCAAATGGAAATCTTCTGGAAAACTGAGCTCTCTCTGTGAACAGTTCCCAGGGGAATTCATTAAATTTAAGACTTTTACTGGCCAAAGGGAATATGAAGACAATGGCTGTAAATGTATCCATCAAGTGTTGCAACAACTGCTTACCTCAGGACATTTTGTGTACATCTGGTAGAGGCTGTACCAGAATGCCCTCCAAATTATACACCTTTATTGGACTTCACTTTTCCCAAATATGACCACCCAGAGAACACAGACCATACCACCCACACACTATTGCATGGATTTATCACTCAGCTGATGCCGGTGTGCTTGATGAATGAGAGCGGCTTACAGTATTGGCTTTGTTACCTTGTTAGATGGTGAAATGAAACATCAGAAACTCCTCTATAAATAGGTATTAAGCATGTGAGAGGAGAGGAGGGGCGTTGCCTGCCGGCAACAATTGCATGGTAACTGCCAAAGAAAGCGCTGGTGCAATATTGTAAAAAGTAAAGAGGCGGAAATGTTTGTGTGTGGCGCAGACAGATTCAAAAATAAGCCTCCAGCCAGTCAGCAGCATTGTGGGATTGTACATACAGTGGGTAAACAGTGCCAGCCAGAGGACACAAATAGTTCTACAACTTATTAATCATTTCAATGTCACTTCAGTTATCAATGAAGACCTTTTGAGGTTGAACATGTTCAACCTTTAAAAACACTTAAATAAAGGCTTTCAACTCTTAATGTTACCCTTCTTTTCAAGGCTTGGAAGCATTTTCTATATTGGACACTTGACTCAACAAGTAGATGGCTCCATAGATGACAGACAAGGTAAGAAAACAATGTTTCCGCAGGATCTATTAAGAGGCTTTTTGCTTTCAAACGAACAGGCTGATGCCTTTCAAACACTGCACAGCAAAGTTTTCAGTCAGTGTGAAGGAGTCAATGTAATATTTCACATCCCGGAGCATCTCAACTTTCTTGGTCTTGTTACATGTGAAAATAGAGTCATCCTGAAAATATTTGTTTTTCGTGATCAGCGGCCCAAAAACAGAAAAATTAAATTACATAAATCTATAACAGAGAAGCTGGGAACCATTGACGATTATCCAAACTGTTGACAGTTATCTGTAGACTGGCAAATTGAACTCGCTGACTGTTCGTGGGCCAGCAAACAGATGCGCTTGATTCTCCCATCAATTCTGCAAATATTTTGTTTTAATAAAGAAAACCTAAAATCTTTTACTGCTCCTAAAGCTCTATAAATCAACAGCGCCATTGAAAGCTCCAACGCTGTTTTGTTGGACGTTTTCACGCCAAGAAGAAACCAAATGTAAGCAATTTACAAAGCAACGTTTTCAGGTATTTAGCGGTTTTAGCTTTTCATATGTCAGTGCGTTGGTGTTTAGACTGAAAATAAATTTTGAAAAAGAAACAAAAGGCAAGGTGTTAGCTCAAGACTCATTCTATAGTCTCTCAGTCCGTCACCAGATAGATACCTACTGGTATCTGTCTTCATGCACACACTTGACAAACCATTGATGTGGGCCTTCTTGTGTGGGATTTAAAAAAAAAAAAAAAAGGAGACAGCAGGAAAGTTGGAGAGAGAAGGAGAAGACGGATTTTGGCCCCAGAATTTTTGGAGTATAGTCAAGAGTTTAATGTGCAAATGATAATGGTTCATCCAAACCGTGTGTGTGGTCAGGTGGCGACACAAACACACAAACATGCGGCCATCCCCCCCACACACACACACGTACTGCACATACGCGGCTCTGTGATTTGGAGCCTTTGGTCTTCATCAGGTCAATCAGTGGAACCGTGAGACCTGGAGGCTGCGAGGCTGGATGTCCTTCTATTTCCAGACTTCAGTGTGGCCTGTTCCAGTAACTCCTGAGCAAATACAGACCATCGGTGTGTGTGTGTGTGTGTGTGTGTGTGTGTGCTGGAGATGAAGTGGTGTAGTATATGTAGGAGCTGGGAACGAACTCTGTGTGGGGTACAAAATGAAAATTAGGGGGTATGACCTCATTGTCATTTACTGCAGCACACATTATCCATCCAGGTCATTAGCACAACTATCAGCGTCTGAGGCGCCCGCACCGCTCAGCGTCTGCTCGGACATCGGTTTCAGGATGCTCTGGACGGAGTTTGTTCATTAAAGACATGTTTGTTGTTGCTATCACACTGAGGGCCCACATGTGACCGTCTCCGAGCATGTGTGTGTGTCGTGCATATCTGCTCGCCTCGTACACACACACACACACACACATTAAATAAAGCCCACCACAGGCAGAGCTAACCACAGAAGGTGCGCAGATGTGCCGCTGGCTACAAGCAGAGGTAGGTCTTCCATTCAGAAGTGATAGCTCTCACACGGCATATGGCAGTAATAGTAAAATCTGACATCATCGTGAAATATGCGACCAGAGAAGGAAGACAGATTGTAATGCTATTTAGTGTAAAAGGAATATTCATGACCTTTAAAACGGACGCTGATAAGGAAAGCGTGTAATCATGCAGTTCCACTTCACTGGTGGTATGTGTGACAGCTGGTGATTGATTTTGTTTGTGTTGAGGTTTTCTGAAAAATATATGTTTGGTCTGCACGCAGGAACCCGTCAATAGGAAGACCACCAGCTCCTTCCTTTACATCAGGGTAAACACATTAACACACAGACGTTATGATCATTGTGCTGTAAAATGTGCATGCAAAAGTTGTAAGGCTGCATCAGCACATCGAAAGACTATAAAACCTGCACTTCAGACACAGTGAGGTTTTTTCCGAGGCTGCAAATAGGCTCCGCAATGCTTAAAAAATGCTAACACGCTCGCAGCGTAAATGCTAGAGAGCTACAGCTAAGCAAATGTTTACAATGTTAACTATTTCTGTGTAGTGTGTTGAAATCTCAAACTCTCTCGGGGCTGAAAAATGACCACTTGAGACTGGCTCCAAAAGTGAGTCGATCTCCATGGAAACCCCATCTTCAAATGTCAGGCTTTACAGCAGAAATATTTACAGCCTGTTTCGGTCTCTAAGGATACGGTCCTCATTCATGACAACTGTACAGGCTGTTTGGATGATGCCAAGGTTTAAATTTACCCATAATTTGGTGGGGGGGTGCTTAAAGTGACAGGTCAGTGGCCTCGTAGGTTGATAGCTGCCCGCTTAGGTGTCCACCTTTTTGACTAGTTCTGAATTAGCTGGGGGGAATCAGGCGAGGACAAACTGGCGAAGGGCAGGGCAATAAATCCACTCTTCGGGAATCCCACGAGCGATGCCACGGAGGGTTCCTCCATCTTTACGTAAAGCCAACGGTTAGTGCCAGTCAGCGCTACGGTACGGCTGAAGTTGATGTGAATAGACTGTTGGATAAACAAACATGATCACTAAAGTTATTGCAATCCCCGCTGAGCGGGACATCAACATGTGGACCAGATGTCACGGCAATGTGTCCAATATTTGTTTAGAAATGTTCAGAAAAATTCGTCAGGCTCATCAAGGTGACAAAAGAAAAGACAGAACATCATCGCGATGTGCGTCAGTCTATCTTGTACACGGAGCAATGTTTTATAAGAGTGAAAAATAAAGCAGTGTAAATTTCAATTTCGAGGCGCTACACTTAAGTATTTCCATTTTATTCTGCTTTCTACTCCACCAGATGTTTTTCATTTACTTACAAATTACTTATATATATAAGTATATTTATATATTTACACAATTGTTTTTTTGTTTTTTTATTTACACACTGTTAAATATGAAATCAGTGGCGTCCAACATGTTTGCGTAGTCGACCTAATTCTGATAGATTTTTGAAATAAATCAAAGATTGTCCAAAAGTCCATTAACTAAAATAAACTTAATTAATTAACACATGACTCAGAGGGAACATTGCAGTACTTTTACAATATATTTAATCATGCTGTTTTCTTGTAATGGATTATTTTACACAGATGTACTGGTACTTTTTCTTAAGCTCTGAAAACCTTTACCACAGTACAGGACAGCCAAACAAACAGAGCCGTGCTTTAAGTGTGTCTTTGCAGGAGCTGTTACTCCGGACGAATCCCACACAGAAACCAAAGAGAGAAAAAAACAAAAAAAAACAAGAAACGGTTAACATCTAGAAAGGCATTCTTTTGTAAAATGTAATCAATAATGGAAACTGTTGTTTTTAGGAACATTTTCTTTCATGTTGAAGGGGCCACAAGCAAATTAGGAGTGGCGGCATGAAGCAAAACCAAAAGCCAGATGTTAAAAAAACACGACCAAATAAAACCGGCTAAGAAGATACCAACAATGGAGGTAAGTGAGGGAAATATTTTTAAAACTTAATTACCTCGTGTCCCACCAACAAACACCTCTGAGTGAATTCAGACCAAATGCTTTCAAACACGATGAATGCAGGAAAAAAATATCCCTGACCGCAACCAAAGTTGGGATTGCCCTGTTTCTCAAGAAAACCACAAATGTGGCAGATTAAAGCTGAACCACACCAAGCCTGCCAATACCAACTAGCTTCATCTGCCTTTCCAAGCCTTCTAATCCATCATTAGCAGGAAGTTAGGCCTGCAGTGCCACAAGCTTTTCTGTGCGCTGGAGTGCAACCACGAAATCTGCTTTGACTTGCTGCCGCCTGGTTCGGTACACTGAAACCCTCGCGTACGCACACACTAGAAATTGCTTCCTGACGTCTCAGTGCCCCTCCTTCCACCTTGTAAAATTTGTTTTATCCCATTTTAAGTTCCTTCAATAAAAATTTATTTTATTGCCAACTCTCCCTGCTTGTTTATTCCCACCAAAAAACTTCCTTTAATCTGGTGCACACAACAAGTGCCACACAGAGTTGACAGTGTTGGTGTTACTGTAAATCACAGAGCCAGTTTCCTCCAAGCACCGTGACACACGGCACAACCAGTAATGACCATGGGGAGGGTCGGGGGGGTGGAAATGGGGGTGAAGCGGGAGCAGGGCAGGGGTGTCCAGCAATGCATCACCGATCTGCCGAGTGCTTTCATCTCCTCTGATAAGTGCCATACCTAATCAGGTTAAAGCAGCACATGCCACGGAGAGAGAGGAAATTCCGGCCAAAACGGTAACGTATCTGTTCCGCTCTCATGCGTCGCATTCCTCCAGCTAATTAAGAGTAAATATCTGACCCTGGAGAGAAAATGTCCACATTAGTCCAACTAGTCAGTCGGTGTGGTCCATCTGCACTCTCTCTTTCGCTCTCCTCACCCAACCCCCCCCCCTCCTCCCCCCTTTCCTCTCCCCTCTCACCCTAATTTGGCACACAGATGACAAAACACATAGGGGAGCTCTCAGTAGGTTTCTTTCTTTCTTCCAGGGCTCCCCTCCATTTTCTTCTCCAGCATTAGGCCCCATCATTACCGACTTGCTATCAGTTGTTCTCATACCAGATTATCTGCTGCCAATGACCTCCAGGTCACGGCACCATGCTCTCGGCCACTGTCTCTCCGCTTTGCCTTTGTCTCGACACGGATACACTTCAAGGAGTCTTAAGGGTTTTGCCGACCCCAAATCAAAGACGCTACAGATCCTGGCAACTACTTTGAGTTTGTTTTTTTTTGTTTTTTTTGCTAAACACAGAAGTTTAACAACTTATATAATTCATTTATAAATTTAAACACATCAAATAATGATCCAATATTGAAAATGTTCATCAAAATCAGAGTCGGACTTAGAAAAGCTCTTCCTCACGTCACAAGTTTGAGGATATTTATTTTACTTTCAATGAATGTAGATTGAAAAAGACAAAAGGATTAAAAATGTGACGTACATTTTGTAAACACAGACACAGTATATGAGACAGAGGGACGACAAGTAAAGATGAGGAAAAGACGAGTTATTCTTGCAACGTACTCCCAACATGATAACAAGATCACAAGCTTTGTGTGAGGCATTACTGGCAGTTGTGAGTGTGTTTTAGGCTGACGACCGTGATCTTTGTCAGAGTGTTATTCTTTTGTTGTTGTTGTTATCTCATCTGATAGTCAGACTGAATGTCCGTGCTATCATTTCACTTTCACTTCAGTTATTCAACTATACAAATCAACGATGTTCGTTATACGTTATAGCCATGTCCTCACTTGAGAGGTAGGACATGTGATATTATTTAAACATAGAGATTATCAGACATTTTCAGACAGTCTGTTCTGGGAGCTTTTCAGTTTGTTACACTAGGAGTGAAGAGGAAAGCTTGAGAGAGAAGGTCAGACTTTGAGTACTTTCTCAACTCGTTAAATTCGACCGTGAAATGTGGCTCAAGTCAAGCAGTTGGAGCCGTGTGTACGGATATTGGCTTGTTGGTTTTGGATGGTTTCGGATTGAAATCCCCACGTTTTCATTGTCGGATGTTGGAAAGGTGGAGTAGGTATCTGTCTGAAATTCAAAGGGTCAGTCCCGATGGAGTATCTCAGCCCGTGTTGACAGTGGAGTCAGATTATTCCCCAAAAAATGTGTATTCAGGTTGTCAAACAATGTCAAAATCTATATCTGCTATGGCCTCACACTCATGATTATAATCTCAATATTGTAATTTCAATCAACGGACACGGGTTTGATTGGTCAACTTCTTGACTTTCAGAAGAAACATCGAGACTTTGCAAGTTTTTTCGTTTTGTCCTTATGTCCATGTTGTGTTGGAAGGCAAATGTAGCATGCAACTTGCTGTGGCTGATATCCTTATTAACACATTACACTTCAGTTTAGAATTTGTACACTATTTGTATGTTTTTTTATATAATTACAGTAATCCAACACAAAAGCATTCGTGGCCTTGTTTTCTGTGGCTTGTTTGTTTGATAGCTCAATGCCTGAGGCGCAGAAGAAAACTGCAGGCGACGCATTTCATTCCATTTTCTTGGCTCACCTTTGTGCGCGTTGTGTGACAAAATGAGCCAAACACGGCCGTTACTAGCTGACTCCGGCGCTCATGCTTTAGATGTAAAGAGGAAGCAGGCGAGATTGAAATTAAATGAAGCCTGAAGTCCATTTGTATCTGAAAAACACCAGCTTTTTCCTGTCAGAACTCTTGTGCTTTGTTGATTTCATCAATCTGCAGGGAAAACATGTTGCAACACACGGTCAATTCTGGCGTCTACGTTGAAAAAAAAAAAGAAAAAAGAACAACTCTAACTTATCCAGAAATGATTTTCATGTCATTGTCAGCTTCCCGTCATGATCAATTTCTGCGAGATTTTCCACGCCACATTCTGACAGTTAAATCAAAACAGTCCTTGGTAATTTGGCTGCTTCCATTCACAGCCCATGTATTTATAACTGCGCAAACAGACTCACTTTATGTCTCATCAGCTGACGTACGCAGCATGCCACACACAGAGCAGCAGGAAGCAGCCCAGTGTAATACACTTGAAGTTGTTTACATTACATTGCGGAAAGAGAGGAAGGTGCATGAGAGGCACATCGTGATCCTGACCCATGATCCTGACCTGTGTGCAAGTGGATGTCAAGCCGCGGTCCACATGTTCCAGACTCCGGACCGTGGTCGAGAGCAGCATTAACGGGGGGTTTGGCAGGAAACGTCAAGATTGTGACGGTCTACAGTGGGCAGACGGGCAGCGAAGTGCAGTGTGTGTGTGTGCGTGTATGTGTGTGTGAAGCGCCACGAAAACCTGTCATACTGTCATCACCTCCTTTATGTAACGCAGCCTTTCCACGTCATGAAGCCCGGAGTTAAGCTCTTTAACAGCCAACAAGATGTTAAAATCATCTGGAACGTAACACTCCGACGTGTGTAGGAGTCACAAACATTTCCAAGGCCAGTGACAGATCGGTACATGTACAGAAGCTGTCATGATCGCTGATTGCAGATACAGTTAAAGCACCAAAAAAGGCTGCATCAGCGCAAGTGTGTCAAACAAGGCATTAGTCAACAAGGAGCGGAGGCCAGAGTGGTGATGATATTGCTGGGTTATGTAGCTGCAGCGGCCTTACTAGAGTGTAGTAACCCACAAACAGAGCTCAGATTATAAAGCATCTGAAGACCACATTTATGTGTAACAGCTAGCATTTACACCAGGGTGGCTCACAGTGTTTTTCTTTACTTGTTTTTTTCTCTCATATTTACTCTGTAGAAGGTAATTAGCGAGCTGATCAAAAACCATATTTATTCCCCCGTGGTCAACCACAGCAACTCTTTCCACTTTGAAGTGTTTGCTGAGCAAAAACAACATCTAAATGCTTCCAGATATTAAGACAAGCACTATTTTCAGCTTGCTGTGCCTTAGCCCTCCAGTTCTCCTAAACGGGTGGAAATTATGGCTGACTGAAATAAAGTAATTCATATGTACACACGCGCTATATATGGACTACAATATGGACAGATACCATCTCTGTGGTGTTCCGCTCCATTCATTTTTCTATACTTTTGTTAATTACAACCAATTATGGCTATAACTGGTAGTTATCTTAAACATTAGTCAGTGTAGGGGCATTTAAAATATTATAGCTGAGTTTTGAAAAAATTGTGTTTCTACTTAATAAGTAAGTCCACAAAAGAAGTCTGGATTACCTCTTGGCAGACCTCTGGTATGTGTGTCATCTGAAATGTACAATAACAGATTTAAGAACTTATAATCACTTTTTAAATTGAATGGTGAGCCCAAAATTGGTTGTTTAATGTAAGAAAGACAAACATCCAGTCTCTTTAGCTGCTAAGTGATCATCAGCAACTGTCTCTGTCTCTGCCTCGAGAACAATTCCCGTGCAATGGGTCTGCAGAGTGTTTTTGTTGCATGCCAGATGGCTTAGTAACAATGACGCTGATCTCCCCGTAAAGCGTTGTAAAACCAGTGGAAGCTGCTGCAAATTAAGGTGCATGTTCTTGGTTGGTTCATGTCACTGCCTGTCAGCAATAAATAATTTAAAAGACACTGAAAGACACGTGAAGAGCTTGAGAGAGCTTGGGCGGCTATGGCTCAGTAGGTAGAGCGTGTCGTCCACGAACCGGAGGTTTACCACATGCCGAAGTGCCCTTGAGCAAGACACTGAACTCCGAGTTGTTCCCGGCGCTTGGCACTGGTGTGTGAATGTGTGTGTGCTCGTGTAAACCAGTGAGTAAATGTGTCATTGTGACTGTAAAGCCCTTTGAGCACCAATAGGTAGAAGGTGCTGGTTTTTGAAGTACGTGATTTATCCAAAATGCATCTGCCCCGAATCCCTGAACCGTACACGCTGTAGATGTGTGGCTCTATTATGTCAAGGTGCTGTAGAAAAACTTATTTCTGTCGCGACTTCACCTGCTACCAAGGTGCACAGAGGAGGAAATGAAATTGTGGAAAGGTCAAGACTCCAGAAGCTCGTGGGCTTCATCAGGGTCTACAAGAAGGGCACTGCAAAGGGCAATTTAAATATTGTATGAAGTAAAAAAGAAAGTAAAAGTTATTTAAAATGGAAACATGTACATGCACATATACACTATATTACCAAAAGTATTCGCTCACCTGCCTTTACTCATTCTATGAACTGAAGTGCCATCCCATTCCTAACTCATAGAATTCAATATGATGTCGGTCCACCTTTTGCAGCTATTACAGCTTCAACTCTTCTGGGAAGACTGTCCACAAGGTTGAGGAGAGTGTTTATAGGAATTTTTGACCATTCTTCCAAAAGCGCATTGGTGAGGTCACACACTGATGTTGGTCGAGAAGGCCTGGCTCTCAGTCTCCGCTCTAATTCATCCCAAAGGTGTTCTATCGGGTTCAGGTCAGGACTCTGTGCAGGCCAGTCAAGTTCATCCACACCAGACTCTGTCATCCACGTCTTTATGGACCTTGCTTTGTGCACTGGTGCACAGTCATGTTGGAAGAGGAAGGGGCCCGCTCCAAACTGTTCCCACAAGGTTGGGAGCATGGAATTGTCCAAAATGTTTTGGTATCCTGAAGCATTCAATGTTCCTTTCACTGGAACTAAGGGGCCAAGCCCAGCTCCTGAAAAACAACCCCATACCATAATTCCTCCTCCACCAAATTTCACAGTTGGCACAATGCAATCTGAAATGTACCGTTCTCCTGGCAACCTCCAAACCCAGACTCGTCCATCAGATTGCCAGATGGAAAAGCGTGATTCATCACTCCAGAGAACGCGTCTCCACTGCTCTAGAGGCCAGTGGCGGCGTGCTTTACACCATTGCATCCGACGCCTTGCATTGCACTTGGTGATGTGTGGCTTGGCTGCAGCTGCTCGGCCATGGAAACCCATTCCATGAAGCTCTCTGCGTACTGTACTTGGGCTAATCTGAAGGTCACATGAAGTTTGTAGCTCTGTAGCAATTGACTGTGCAGAAAGTCGGCGACCTCTTTGCACTATGCGCTTCAGCATCCGCTGACCCCTCTCCGTCACTTTACGTGGCCTACCACTTCGTGGCTGAGTTGCTGTTTTTCCCAAACGCTTCCATTTTGTTATAATAGAGCTGACAGTTGACTGTGGAATATTTAGGAGCGAGGAAATTTCACGACTGGATTTGTTGCACAAGTGGCATCCTATGACAGTTCCACGCTGGAATTCACTGAGCTCCTGAGAGCGGCCCATTCTTTCACAAATGTCTTGTTTCACAGTCTGCATGCCTGAGTGCTTGAATTTATACACCTGGGGCCAGGCCAAGTGATTAGAACACCTGATTCTGATCATTTGAATGGGTGAGCGAATACTTTTGGTAATATAGTGTACATATGAATCACATACCTCCACATACATATATACCAACCAGGGAGCACCCACCAACCAACACATATAGGTCTTCCCTGGTTGCTATATATGTATGTGATTGGTTGGCCTGATGCCATATGACCAAGTCAACCTTGCAGGTGCCCTATTGGCTCATATGTACATGTGCATGTACATGATTGGCTGTTTCCATTTCAAATGACACTTTTTTACCCAGTAGGGTTGTTCCATTTACTACAAGTGCTGCTGGAGTCTTGACCTTTCTATTATGTCATGGTAAATATCTGTTGTAAATATTTTTTTATGCTTTTTTTTTCTCTGCAGCTGTTCTTGAGCTTGTAATCATATCACATGATCTTCAGTATCGGATTAAGTTATAGGTGTGCAAGTTGAACTTTAGTGTTCGTTGTTGATTTTGAGTCTTGATCACTCTCATTTAGTGGATCTTCCAACCATATGTGTAAGCATATGTGTCAGCAGCATGCAGAAAAGGTGAAACTGCTTCGTCAGCAGCTTATTCTAAAATCAAAAATACACTTTATATACATGAAACTCTCTTTCTATGATCTAAAAAGTTGGTAATTTAAGCACAGAGGCTAAAACATATCCATGTCCGGTTGATGTCAGATTCTGGTACAAATCAAAAGCATACATATTATAATCCACTTATAACACAAGTGACGCTCACACACACACACACACGCACACACGAACATGCGCACACGCTGGTCAGTGGTCTGTGGTTGGAGCCTCGTTGTAGTCAGACAGCATGATGAAGTGTGTAGAGGCCAGAAGAGAAAGGAAAGTGCTTCCCGGGCAGCGATGTGTGACAGGAGATATCAGAGAACTGGTGCAGGGTCAACCGCCACTGACAGCCACCACACCTCTTGACATCCACCCAAGACCTCTGGGAGTTGTGCTCAGCAGATATGGGTCAGTGGAGGCTTGAGATGTGTGGGTTCATTACCTCAATGTGTGTGTGTGACCATCATTTAGTTTTTGTGTGTGCCTCTCTCTCTCTCTCTCTTCCCGTCTTTGTCCACACTGTGATTCCTTGAGGAGCAGCGCCAGCTACCCAGGTGGTCCCGATTCGTGGGGAGAAGAGTCAGTGCGTTCAGGCAGCGAGCAGGTAACCTAAACCTTCACACCCCCTGCCTGCAGCTGCTTGGTCTCCTCCCTCAGGAACCCGGGCTTCTTTTACATGCTCTGCGCTTTGTTCCCCACCCTGCAAAACATTAGCACTACAATGACCTCCACAGAGAAACCCGAGTCCATAAAAACCTAATGGACTGGGATGAAGGAGGCAGGAGGAAATGGCTGCTGAAAAAAAAAAAAAAAAAAAAAAGATGCAAAATTTTGTCAGGTTTATATTCCACCAAAATTCTCGAGGAGCGGGCCGTTCATATCACTCAGATTGACCTTGGGGGTGTTGTGGTTTTCAGGTTGAGCTTGATCCTTTTTCAAAAGTATCACTCTATCAGTGGTGAGGCCGACGGAGAGAGAGAGAGGGAGAGGGGGACAGCCGTGGCATGTAATAATGGTCTGTCATTTTTCATCAACATTCCTGACAATGCATGACCCAGACTGGAGCCAGAACACACACTTAGGGAGGTGACACACTGAAATACATCACTTGGGTCAGAGGGTCGTCCAGCGTCATGATTACTGGGACCAGGAGAGTGTGTGTGTATGTATGTTGTTGAGTAGACATAGTCCTGAACATCGTGGCCAGGAGTTTTAGAAAGACGATTCCTCTATACTTTGAAGGGGAAAAACAGCAGAGGAAGGGTGGCGGCCTTCTTTTCATCTCTGTATTTGCAGGTACTGTTATTCGTACCATTGGGGCGCGTTTGTCGAGAGAAAGTCAAGCACACAAGCCCTCGAGCTGAGGGCCCTCTGGGAGAGGATGGCTGCACCACACAGACCCCCACACCCGAAACCCACTCTTAGCCCCCTTCTCAAATTAGATCCCAGGTCTAATCAGAGACAGCTTGCCATTGTGGGTGGAAACTAGCCACAAACCTCATCTTCAAATGACTGTTGGTTGCTGTGAGAGGCCCCCCTGCTCTGTTGACTGGGCAGGATGGAGCGCTGTGCAGGGCGCGCTCAATTCTCTTGACCACACAATGGAAAACGGGAGAGAGACCACACAACAATGAGTGATTTCCAACAGAGTGGCTGACCTAAACCGAGATTGACTGTGGAAAACATACACCAGAAAAGAACGAGATTCAGTCAAGTACAGTATGAAGTCCTTTCTCTTCCATGGCAGGTGAGATAGATAGATAGATAGATAGATAGATAGATAGATAGATAGATAGAAGACCATTTACCTAATTTTTAGCCGACAGTGAGATCACCTGAGACTAGGCCAAAAAGCTGTTCTCCGTGATGAACAGCCAATCAGAGAGATCTCTCTCACCGACTTGTTCCACCGCCGACTCAACATGCTGAATCATCTGAAAGGCCACTGACTGGGGTCCAACGATTGCCAACGACACGGGCCACACCAGGAAAACTAGGGCCACAAACACTCGGGGACGGGCCAATACCGGACAACGGCCAACCGTCGGCTTGGTGTGTCACGGACTTGACGGAGAGCCCTGTCACCCTTAAAAGGACGCTCATTTTGACCACTTGTATCCACAGTTTATTCCTTTCATTAAAAGCTATAAATATAGTGCCTTGGAAGACCCAGCAGTTGTCGACGTCAGCGTTAAATTAGACAGCAATCAGCCAACAATGAGCCCTCCTAAGCCACTGGGATAAAACACAGTTAAAGAAAGCAGTGGTGGATTTCTGGCAACCTCTCCTCTGGCAAGCCTTCATGATTATCACTTTGTGTGGAAGCATTCATTTTGTTCTCAATTGTAAGACAGAAAAAAGGTCAGTTCCCCTTTATTACACTGGTAATGATAGATTGCTCTGGCTGAAAGCACATGTCCGGCCAGCCGGCCTGTTGCTCTGCTACCTACACCACTGATGCCAGAGCAAATGGGTCCTTATTTAAATCTTGTCAAGGGTAAAATTGGGGCCGTAGCTAGTCATTACAACAGTGGCACATAGTCTAATTTGGGTCATGCTGCGGTGGCTTTAAAAGCAGTGTGAGTACAGTTTTTTACTGCTCCCTGTGTGTCTTAGTGAAAATGAAACAAATGTGCTTATTTCCATCAGTGACAAATGGAAATGTGTAATAGCCAGCACTCCATCCCTAAGGATGTTTTTCTATTCTCCAACCAATAAACATTGAGAAACGAGTAACTCCCACTAGTCAGATCTAGTCTCCTGGTGCATGAGCATATTTTCATGAGAATAAATGGACTCAGCGAACAACAGCTTACTGTAGACATGACACTAACGATCAGCTGCGTTTTCTGTAGATCCCCCGTGAAAGTTACATCTGCCACGGATTAAATTGTGGTGTTAAAATCACCTAAACCACAAAGAGCGTAGCATCGACTGAGAAAATGTTACCATCTCAATTCTTTTTCCATTAATAAAGACTCCATCCATCTCTCTTTCTCTCCATAGTGAAGTTATTAATGTTGAGTGCTCATTACAGCTGTTCAAACACCGAATGGCCAAATGACCCGTGCTCTAGGAAAACAGGCTGATCTATTCTGGCAGCATGTGCTAAAATAATGTGAAAGGGAGCATAATAACATTTGTCATAACTCATAGGACACAGAGGGCCTGCCGAGGGAGGCCTTCTAACCCAAACACTGCGTATGAATGTTTGTGCGTATGACACAAACCAAAACAGGCAGCTGTTCACACCGGGCCAGCAAACAGAGGAGTAGGTCCAGTGATTGAGGCCCTCCTCAAAGTGCTCGTTTCATCTGTTGAGGAGGTCCAGAGATCAGAGGGACAGAGAGGGGTGGGCGATGAGGGGAAAGTCTCTTATGGGGCCGATGTCAGGGGCCAAAAATAGCGAGAACGCCTCTCTCTCTGTCTCTCTCCCTCCGTGACTCATCTGGAGTGTGGTAATTAGCAAGAGACGGTTCGCCACCATCGTGGCTGGAATCACACAGTGCACGGTGGTGACAAGGCCCAAAACAAACGCTGCTTAAAGAGGGACAGGGTGGCAGCGGATGGGAGGGGAAGGGGGTTCAGAAGGGGAGAGCAGGAGGATATGTCACACTTGGAACTGACTGGTATTACCAAATCCTTCCAAAGGACCAGGAGGAAGCGAGGAGGAGGGAGGAGGAAACCAGAACGACAAGAGGTGAGGCAGAGAGAAAAAAAAAATAGAG
This sequence comes from Chelon labrosus, assembly GCF_963514085.1. Taxonomy (NCBI): domain Eukaryota; kingdom Metazoa; phylum Chordata; class Actinopteri; order Mugiliformes; family Mugilidae; genus Chelon; species Chelon labrosus. Next base: position 16,546,653 of record NC_140338.1, on the reverse strand, counting down.
AAGACGAACAAGAGCTGTCTCATTGCCTGGATGTACATCCGCACCACATTTTTTCCCCTGGATTTTCCAGTCAGAACTGAAACAAACTGAAAAGTGTACCTACCTACTAGCTGTATTTTCTCTCCACTACAAGCCTCAGCTGTAATGGAGGTCTAGGTTCAGCAGCTAAACCAGGAGCTACCCCTCAAGAAATCCCCAATGAACTATAATGGGCTCGGCGGGCCCCTGGACATTAAATTACTCTGCCTGCACATCAATTAATTCACCTCCATTTTCTCCGCAAACAAAACGGTCCGTTCACATATCAACGCAGACCCCTCTGAGCAAATAAATGCCTTCATCATCGCCGTATGTTTTGGGTCAATGTTTTCTTTGCGTTTTGAGTCATATTGATTTATGTCTGGAACTGGTAGTGTGAACGTGTGTGTGTGTGATAGAAAAATAGAGACATATAGAGAGAGGGACGAGGTGGCCGGCAGACAGAGGCAGAGTACGTATTTGCCTGCGGTATGTACAGTTTGCTGTAAAGCTATGAGATGCTGTAAGCCATTAAACCTTGCATAGTTCGCCACACAAAAAACAACACATAATATGTTTTGTGGGAGGGATTGTTGGGGATCAAAGACAGAGAGGCAGATATGAGTTTGTGTTCCTGGCTAGTCGAGGAGGGGGGTTGTCATACCAGACACGGTGAGCACATACATTTCCTTGGGCCCTAGGCGTGTGCTGGGTGGACTCATTACTCACTGTGAGCCCTGAGCCTGGGGTTGATGGAGAAGCCTGTGTCACACCCACTACACACTGACCGTTGTGTAATCCCTCCCGGGGTTGTGGAATGAGCTCGTAATGATGACTGCTTGATACGGTTTTACTCTCCGGCAAACATGCACAGACGATCGGGAGACATTCGTGCAGACACAGACAAAAACCTGCTGTGATGTAAGTGATACTATCCCGCAGGAGCTTCTGTCTGTGGCGGGGAGCACTTAGTAGGGGTTTACATGTAGAAAGCAAACCTTTGAAGAGTTTAACGCTGAAATTTTGCACCAGAATTAATTAACGGGAAACGGTGACGAGTTCACGGTTGAAGTAAAGCTTCAACTTTGTCTCAGCATAAACTGCTCCACAAAACACTGCAGTCTGCAAAGGTTTGAGACAGAAACTCATGGTCCGATTGCAACACAACTTTTACATTAACTATGTGGACCTACTGTCCTATCAGAGACCAAGCTGACTGACGGTTAAAGGGGAACTCCGGCGCAAAATGAACCTGGGGTTAATAACACATGTGTACCGAGTTCGACCGTTCTCTAGTATTTGTTTTCATGCATTTGTTTTGTTAGTCAAATGTGACCAGTTTTCTTGCAAACCGCTATTTAGCGTATAACGCTAGCCTTTGGGGCACACTGACACATGAAAAGAAATCGCTATTTCTATACCACTAACAAGGCTCACAATATCACCACACTTACACGGTAGCATAACTAGGGTCTCTACATGTAAACCGAAGCATTGAGAACTTTGCAAGTATACAGGCAGTTTATTAAAAAAGGAATACAGTACCGTTCGCGTCAGGCTCGCATATCCAGGCGGGCGCCATCTTGGGGAAACTGAACTCTCTTTCCTATGCTCTCAGTGCTTTCTTCCGGCAACAGACAGTTCAGTTTCCCCAAGATGGCGCCCGCCTGGATATGCGAGCCCGACGTGAACGGTACTGTATTCCTTTTTTAATAAACTGCCTGTATACTTGCAAAGTTCTCAATGCTTCGGTTTACATGTAGAGACCCTAGTTATGCTACCGTGTAAGTGTGGTGATATTGTGAGCCTTGTTAGTGGTATAGAAATAGCGATTTCTTTTCATGTGTACGTGTGCCCCGAAGGCTAGCGTTATACGCTAATTAGCGGTTTGCAAGAAAACTGGTCACATTTGACAAACAAAACAAATGCATGAAAACAAATACCAGAGAACGGTCGAACTCGGTACACATGTGTTATTAACCCCAGGTTCATTTTGCGCCGGAGTTCCCCTTTAACAAGCTCATTTTGAATTTCTCTCTGACACTTCATGAATTAAAATACTAGTGTGCAAAAAGAAAGACATTTTCTCCAGACGTTTGTGGCGTCCCTCGTGTTTTCAAGTGGATTGTTTTGGTTGTTCTGCTCACATTTCCAACTAACAAGCTTTAATAAACCAAATTTATTCTACTCAGCGTGAAGTCGGTTCACCGCCCAAACATCAGACAGGAGAAAATAGTCAAACAATCTCTAGCTCACGAGCATCTGGCAGTTAAGTTGATGGGGACCAAACTAGAGCTAAAAGGGACTGAACACTAGACTTCAGGGGTTGAACGACTTCGGATGTCCTAGTCGACTAAGGTGAAAGTTGAGTCGACGTCAACTAGTTGATGATGTCACACATTAAAACACAGTAGAAATTAATGCTTTGCAACAGTGAAATCTATCTTCTTGACCTGAATACATACTGTAAAAGGAAGCTACGGAGGCTTTTCTGCAAAGTAACCTTTTCAGATGAGTGCAGTAGTACTTTTGTTGTATTTCAGGACTGACTTACATATTCTGCATGTCACAGTAGAATGGGTTTCATCTTTAGTGAAGTATTTCCACACACTTGATGAACTGCTTCTGGTTTACTGCAATGACCCACTGGGCTCCTCACCTGTCTTCTCGGAGGTGTGCATGTTGTTATTGTCACTTGATCGGTGACCAGTCAAATTCTTGCTTAAAGCATCATGGCGCAGCAGTAAAGTCGGCTAGTCGACTGGTCGTTACAGCCCCTTCTAGACTAAAGAAAAAAGAGTTCAGCTTTAAAACAGTGCACCCATGCTCCGACCAAACAGACATTTTTTTTTTAACATTTTAACCTGTCATAGCAGGAAGAGCACACACGAAATAAATGTGTCATTTGTCCCAGTGGTCCACAACAATGAGCCTTTCAGCACAAAATCAGGTAGCTAAATAGAATGAGCTGTAAGTCTGCTGTACAAAAATGGCTTAAAAGACAACAATAACATAAAAAGAACGAGAAAATGTCGACTAAAACATTTTTAGTACCACTGGTGACTTGAAGTACTCAGTACCAGGACCTCAAAACTGGATCAGCTAAATGGAATTCACTCAATCAATTAATTTAATCAGCGAACATTTTCCTTTTCAGACATCCATAACATTTAGAGAATGCAAGAAAAATATCATTTTGATTCACAAATTTGGACCGGCCCGTCCTAAATCAGGAGTAGGATACCTCTCCGACCTGTTCACACTCGCAGAGCATAATTGGGCTCGCCCCTGTGATTTTGTCTCTCTATCAAGAATGTTCTCAAATCCCTGTGAATGACATCATCGTGTTCGGGGGACTCGCAGCCAAACAGACAGAGAGAGAAGCAGCACCGAGCGCAGCATCCAGATCCAAGCCCTCAGCAGTCGCTCTCTTGAGCCAGCAGACCTGGACACCAGCAGAGAAAAATATGCCAAATACCTTCCCCCCCACAACCACCACCCCAGCCCAACCTTTTCTCACCCCCTCCTATTATTTCTGCCCCCTCTCCCTGTTCGTGAAAGCTCGGTTACATCATCCTCAGTGTCTACATTTCAATAATGCCTCTGAAATCTCCCACTGGCTATGAGACACAAGGGGGGACGGAGGAAAAAAAGAAAAATAGCAGAATGCGTGATAGAAGAATAACAACACGCATACAACATCACGGCGCATTTATTGAAAGACAGGAGTTTAAAACATTTGGAACCTGCCCATCGGATGTAGCTTTCCGTCTGTCCCCCTGTTCCTTCGCAATCCCTGCGAGTCGGCGTGTAGTGGTAAGCGCTTGTATTGACTCAGGCCGGTCAGCCGAGCTCTCTTTTCAAGCCCCCCTCCCTCTCCACCTTCCAGCCAGTGGGGGGGCGCTGAGCTCCATGCTGGCCCAGCCATAGCAGACATTTTTGTGGTGAAATCATTAAACCCACGTGCAGCTCTCTCTCTGTGGTCACTGGGGGTCGTGCTCCTCTGCCTTTAGCTGAATAAATCATAAAGTTTGCCGGGGGACCACACAAGAAGCCAGCCCAGTGCAGTCAGAGCATCCAGCCTCTGCAGCCAGCGCAAAACACATGCACTCGCACAGCCCCAGACCTTGTTATTTTTCTGAAAAACACACAGCAGTGAGACAGAGACAGAGGGAGCGAGACAGAAAGTGGCGAGGAGGCAAAATGGCAAAGGCACAAAAAACAAGAGAGAGAACCCTGCGTTGGACATATGTCAATTGCGTATGTCAAATACATGACAACAGGATGTTAAAAATGAACAGTGAGCAGTCTTCAAAAACAGAAGAGCATTGGAGAATAAAAAAAAGAATAAAATGAAAAGGAGTTAGAGTAGAACAGTAAAGCTGTAATACAAATCTGAAAAAGACAGCGTTTGCTCGTGACTTCAGCAAGGACGCAACTACAACAGTTTTGACTTCTGGGCCCACATGAGCATCGAAGAGGAGAGACATCACCTCTCCCTCTCTGTCTGGATGACCTCGCCACACTGATCCTTCAGATAAGACGTGACTGCTAGAGGAGGAAGCACCGTCCTGTCTGAGGATCACATACTGTCTGGTTCCATGTTTGCAGGATCCACCAAATAATACCATAAATTAGAAGAAAAGCTACTTCAAATCCACGTTTCCAAAAAGCAGGACAGCATGTCGTTGCACAGGTGTTAGACGAAGACGCGTCTCAAATTAATATCTTTTTAAAAACAGCTTTTGATGAAGGTTGGTGGAGACCAAAACAGAGTTCATATCGACCATCAAATGCATAAAGATATTTGTCTTTGTTTGTGTCTTTCTGTGAAAGCTAATATGTTCAGCATATCCACTTTGAAAGGTCATCAGTGTTATGTATACAGCTTATTTTACTGTGCCAGAGCTCAAAAGGCCAAACAAGGAGTTCACTTGAGGTGGCAAAAGAGTTAAATGAAGATTCACTGTAGATCCCTGAATTACTTAAAAAAAAAAAAAAGTATATCCAACTGGGTGTCTGTGGTGACATTCCCACAAAAAAAAAGTACTGTCGTTAATATAAACATAATGAACATAATGAAATGAAATACAAACATAATGGATACGAATGGAGATTTCTAAATCCTCATCAAATGGTCGTGGAGGAGTTAAGAGATTCCTGCAAATGCAAACTGATCATTTCCAGCTGCTGCGTCTTCACATTGAAAGCATTTAACCGCAAAAACACTTAGAAAGGTTAGCCCTCACCACTGTTGTGGAGACCGTTTAACTGAGAACGTGTCAGCAATACAAGACAAGTGTCATTTTTGGCATTTTCCGTCAGCGGATCAGTTTGAAATGTTTGCACTGTAATGTAATAATCAGGAGCAGCCGCAGTGAGCTGTTAGGTGAAGAGCTGCAGGAGGCAGGTCGCACACCTCCAGCTTTTCAGCCAGGCGTACAGTTTCTTCTTATTCTTATTCTTCTTTTTCTTCTGCTGTTCGCTTGTACACTTGCTCCATGTGTGGCATGAAATCAGATCGTTTGACTTCAAGTTGCTAACCAGGAATGAAATATTAAAAACTTCTGACTGTCCTTATTTTAAAGTTGCAGCTCTCGTCACAATCTGGAAAATTTGAACCCATGTGAAATTTGCTGTGCCCACTTTATGAAATGATTACAGTTGTTTGTATCATTTCCAAATCAGAAAAGCAATAATACCTACATTGTAGATGAATGAAATAAACGTACAGTAGCCCCCTTTGGAGCTCTGTGAGTTTAAGATACTGTAAAACTGAAGCACACTGATGAGGCAAACCATAATAACACTAATGTACAGTATTTAAGTCACTGGCTGACACCGCTGCTTTTCTTCATTGTGTATGTGCATTTATCCCACTGCACAACGAACACACACGCCCCCATATCACCAAACCACCGCCATCGAGCTCTGTTTTTTAACACCCCGCTGCTGTCTCGCTTTGTTGTCTGCTCTTTCTTCACCTTCCATCAAGCCTCTGTCACCTGACTTAAAGGTGGGGGTCGTCACGCGTGTCACGGTGAGAAATGTAAGTGGCAGAGCGGCCTGGAGAAAGAGGTGAGGGTGAGGGTGGAGGTTGAAACTCTACCCTCGCCGTTAACGGAGGCCATAGCACCTCTCGACCCGGGGCCACACATTCCCGCGTGAACTTTGGCCCTGTGACCACACCAGTGGTTCTGGGTACCTCCTCGAGTTAGACACACACACACACACACACACACAGTATATCCTCAGACACCCTCTGGCTCGCAGTCAGGCAGCCATTACCTGGAGATTGTATCAGTGTCAGTTTGTGGGGGATTCTTGCTCCCTGGGGTAAAGCACAGAGGGCAGGCGCCTGATGTCTCTGTGAAATGTTAATGTGGAACAAAACAGGCTGAACTCGGTGTGTAGCAATAGGTGGAGGCCTTGCTCATTGGTTAAGAAACTCTATCCCCTCTAGCATCAATTGGCATGCGACCAAGCCCAAAACAAACCAGACAGCTTTGAGTGCTTTGCAGAGCTTTTTAAGCGCACATTGATGGTTCCTCAGTTGGATTAGTGAAGCATGCTTTACAGTATATCTACAATCCTCGGCGCTCATTAAAGGCAGACAAAAATCTCCCAGTCAGGCTACAGTAAGTGTTCATTAGCACTGGTATTTCAAATTTGAAGACAGTAAATTGGCCAAGGAATGCGGCCTGTTGGCTTATCACCGTCTACAAGCCAGGGATCTGGAAATGCCTTGCTTTGTTGAGCGTTTAGTTTATCTGTCCCGTAATTGCACATTGTAAAACTGTCTCTCTGGGCTCCTTGCTATCCCCAGTGGCCAATGTAACCATCTGGCCCTCGCAAAGATCTGAGCAGGAAGTTATGCGAGACGTCAGAGGATAGGAACTCCGATCGCGGATACTTAGCTTCACATGAAGTTGGCTGATTGTTCGGCATTCCGGTCTGAAATACCTGTCACTGCGTGTTCGGCGGTGCTGCCAGACCCTTCAATCTTCGGTTATTTTTTAGCAGTAAAAACAAAAGGTTAACAAGCTTTTCATGTTTATTACGCACCGGGCGCTTTGCGTTGGCGTACAGGAGGAAAGCACGCAGACCACTATGTTACTCGACCTTGTGTAAATGGTTCATTGAATCAGAAATTCTGGCATCTCTTTACCCAAGTGCAGGTGGATGGAGCACACAGCCAAGTCTTTGTGCACACTACCATTGCAATTTCACTATGGGGAGCACCTGCTGTATTCCTGCACAAATATGTCTCTATTATGAGTTAATGTGTCCGTATGGCGAGCAAATTTTCATCAATCCACCGTTACATTGCTGATATCTCATCATTCTGGAGACTGTAAGGTTATCAAGACACGTGTTCTTTGTCTGTCTTCATCAGCGCGGCCCAGACCTTCAACAATAAATCACTCTGTTAACACGTATGAGCAGGTGGCTGGCGGCCTCTTACCAACCAAGCCGCACAGCCCACTTGTATAGGACGAGAGCAAGCATGATTACATCCTGCGTCGCTACCTACCCGGCGGCTCGAACTGTTTCTGAAAGCCGGAGACAGACACAGTGATAAAGGAGGTCCGAGGAGAGTCAACCGTCGCAGGGCACCCCCTCTGCACAGATCCCTCTTTATGCTCCTGTTTATTATGTTCCCAAGTAATCCATGCCTTGTGCACTACACCAGAGCTGCCATATGTCAACATCTTGCTGGTGGTTTGCAGGGTTCCAAACAACAGATAGGGTGCACTGAACCCACCATGTAAACTTTATAAAATACATTCAGCAGAACTGTAATTATTTACAAAACCAGAGCATGGGAATATTTTTAGTATGTGAGGGGGATTTAATTTATTTATTATTTTTTTGACATTACACAAGTTCATTTGCACACGGGTCATAGGGTACTAGCATTTATTTAGGAAATATCTCTTTGTTGTGAAGGCACTTTGAAATCAGAGACTGGCTGAGGGACCAAAGTGTCGTGTTATACATGAATGTTTAATTCGTTTCCCCCGGCTTGTGAATGTCAACATTACTATCTGAGTGATCTAATGAAAGGTCGTGCAAAAAATGTAGTCCACCTTTCTGTACAGCAGGCGTGGCGGCAGAAAAAAAAAAAAAAAAAAAAAAAGAGTGGCGAGAGGGGTTGTTGGTGAGGAGTGAGGGGGGTTATTTTTGTGAGCACCCCTACAATGCTCCACCTGTGCCTCAGCCATACCCCAGAGGACCACCCACTTAGGGAGAGAGAGGGCAGTCGAGAATCCCTATAACCTCTTTGGGTGGGCAATAAGGCCTTGCGCTGAAGTAGAGTGTTTCATGCGACTGAAAGACTCAGGGGGAATGACTCTCGGCAAATACTATCACACCACCAGCAAAGAATAGCCAGTGCTGGTGTGAATTAAAGACGTGCTACATCGGGGCTGTGTGAGTTTTGGTGTGTGGTGGCAGTTCATGCATATACATATGTGTGTGTGGGGTGTGAAGTTGAGTAAAAGTGAGAGAAACTAATAAGATAAAAGAAACAGGCTTTTTTTGATACAAAATTATATCAAAAATTTATGTCAGTGCAAACAATAAATATCAGTCTTTCAAAACACATGTCTCGTCACCACTTTCAGGGGGGAATTTAACGTTCAGATAACCATGAACAATAACTGTCAGTTGTGTTACCGGCATGAAACAGCTAACACCAGATGAGCCTCCACAGAAGACACACCGAGGTCCTGAAGGTCAAAGACACACTCCACTGTTACTGACATAATGCTGTGCAGGTTTGGTACAAAGGGAACTTTTATGGTAATGCAAAACATCAGTGACAAAGATACAAACACGTCCTTTTTATTGCTGCATTATGGGCGAAGTCTGCCGCGCGTTGGTCTGGCGGTTTCTACAGATTGTAGGTCAGTGTGAATCAGTCGTGATACGCTTTTACTGTCATGTACTGCGTTCAGGGTGGGGAGAAAACAACCTGTACCATACTACTTATATACCATAATATTTATGAGACGTGCACTTACTGCCTATTGCACTTCTGGTTAGATGTTAAACTGCAATTCGTTGCTCTGTACCTGTACATGTGTAATGGCAATAAAGTTGAATCTAAACTAATCTGAATCTAAAAAACACACATTTTATACATTTTATACATTTTTTCCTCTAGGTTTTCTCTCCAAATTGGAGATGCATTTTGCACCCTGTTTAGGATTTCATAAGTTTTCTGAAATGACCTATCTGATAGACAGCCCAAAAAGGTGGGAATGTAACTGGATTTAAGGCAGACGGCTAGCAACCCACCTGTCTGTGCCCTTATATTATGCATATCTTCAAAATAAACGGATGACTTATATAAAAAAAATTATGTACCATTGTCATGAAAAGGTAATTAGCTGTAGAGACTGTTGTTATTTAGCCGCATTTTTCGCCAACCTCATACGGACATTTAAAGCACTGCAGCGTGTTGGCTTCATCTTTCAGCTCCAGAGGTTGCATAACACACAACAACTGGTTCATTTCAAGCCTCCAGTGTTCTTCTGATCACAAAACGTACTGTTCACATGAATAACTGGTGAATTAATCAGTGCTTGTGAACCAAAGACCTGACATGGATAATATACAGCATGGTGTAAATTACAATATATTTTCACTGACGGTAACTGTAGCTGAAAGTGTAAATCCATAACGGCAAGGTGTGAGGATGAGCGTCTGGTTGTGTTTGCTTGTATCTATCTTTGCTTATGTGTCTGTGAGTGATTGATGGCTGAGGAAAGAGGTGAAGGCCGCCTCCCCGGTGGTCTGACTGGGCTCTTAGCCACTGTGCAATGACCGCTGCTGCTGCTATCCCTGACCCACATCACCACATCATTGACACTAAACGGACCGCCAATCTTCCGTTGGCCCGTTGCCTTTGGCACAGGCCGCGCCGGAGCTGTTTAGATTATAACTCTGCTTCGTAATGAAGACTGAACAATAATGAAGAAGAACACTGTCGCCACAAACTACAAGATAAAGTTTGTTTGTCTGTCATTATTGTCAGGCAGACTGATATTTTCCTTTTCCCCCTAATGCTGCGCACACCGCTGCACAGGCCAGCGCTGCGGTGCACGTGTTAAGTGGCAAACACAGGGAGGATAAAACAGCTCAGGAACACTATCCCATGTTCAAATAAACAGAGGTGTGTGGGGTCTGAAGAACAAACACACATTCATTAGGTATCTTGGTGCCTCTAGAACCGTAATGTTTGAGCAGTGATACACACACACACACTATATATATATATATCGACACACAAAATCGCATGCACAGTCTCCCTTACTCTCCATTTTTATCGCTCATTCTCACACATTCTCACGCAGCATCATACCAACCCCCAATTAGACAATCAAACAGCTCTACTGACCCTTAGCTTCTCTGGGATTTGGAGTTTACACCCCAACATGGGCCGCCCACTCCTGTTTACCCAAGAAACCTGACTGATGGATAGTATTGTTTGGCCTTTCACAGCTATAATTGGCTCCGTTGTATAGGTTAAAGCTTGGGATATATTCTGCAGACCCCAAACATGCCATGCATGGCCTCTGGGTCAATAACACTCATATCAGTCCAGGGCCCCCTAAATGGTAAAAGGGTCAGGAGTGAACGTCACTGGCTCACTAACGACATTAGTCGGTGGCAGTGACTTCACCATCTTACCCCTGTCTTCATCTCTTCGCTCAGGCCAAGTATGCCTTCTAACCCCCCCGGCACCCAGTAAATATTTAGCCAGGACTCCACACTGTGACACACAGCCAGTCCAAACAACCTGCTAAACAATTATCATTGGCATAATCTGTATACTGCACTGCCTCCGTCATGTATCCATGTGTCAATATAGTATTTGGCTTTGTGATATTTTGTTAGCTCGAAATGTCAAATTGTACTGACTGTGTACTGACTATCATCCTGACACAGCAGAACAAGAAAACATACATCTTAAGCTCTAAAGTCAGTTCTATAAATAATGTCCACTGGCTGGGGTTCATGTCTTTCGGCTCGCTAGCAACATAGTACCACAAACACAAAAATCCTGAAACTGTGCACAAAAAACAAGTTCAACGCACGCAAGATTATCAGTCTCACAAGTAGATAACCAGGCAAGCAACAGAGAAGCTGATTGCAAACACAGTAAACCCTGAATGTCATAGCAGTGGAAAAACAACAGCTCCACTGGGCCAGTTGTTGGCTGAGAGGCACCGCAACAGTGATATTGCTAATGATCCATCAGATCTGCCCGGCAGACTTCCTGAATGTAGGATTGAAACATACGTTAGGCAGCAATCGGGCATAAAGTCAGACTCCTTTTTTAAACGACCATGTCCCGAATGTTGTTCTTTCCTGACTGATACTGCAATGCAGCCACTCGGTCCGGTTGATTTAAGAGGTTAAATAGACGTTAATTAAATAAAAAATAACACATTTTACATCAAGGTTGCCAACTAGCTTTTTCAAAAAAATATATATTTTGCCCTCCACTGGCGTGTCAAAGTGTGAAGGGGATCATTTAAATTATGTGTTGTGATGGAAAGTAATTTAGTCATGTTGATCTACAAGAGTCATAAATGTCTAAACCACTGGTTGCTAAGCATTCAACAAAGACAGTTACAAACATGTGACACCTCTCTGCTTGGCCACTGGTGAAGTTGTCACACTTGAATATGCAAACATTTGCTAAAATATGGCTTCCTCTCGTCTGCTGCTCACTAATGAGGCTGCAGTCGCGGTGATTTAAGGATGTGCAGGATTTTGAAGTTGATCTTGGGAGACCACACCGTTTCCAATAAATGCAATTATTTTCCTCGTTTTTTTTTTTTTTGTGTGTGTTTAAGTTTATGTTTCACTCTCGAGTTACATTTTTGTCTATACTGGAGGTCTGCAGGAGTAATGACTCAACAAGGAGTTTACAGTGACTGTATTTGAACAATGACATAAGTTTATATATTGTGACTGTAGATGTCCATACTTCCAGATCGTATTTTGGTCAACGGATGATGTTGTACTGTTTGTGGCAGCCATCTAAACTAGGTTACATAGACAAAACTTTGTAAGCATGAGGTTTGGAAACAAAAGGCCTCGTAGCTGGCAGTGATAACTGACAGAAAGAAACAAATCAGAGCGCGCATAATGGAAAAGAACTGCAAAGTTGTTTGGTACGTGTTATGGATGCTCGCACATTCTCAACCACCACTGGCACCGAAAAGCAGTCTTTCAATGAGTGGATCCACAAGTGGTTTGTATCTTGTGTTTTACCACGACACAGTATACAGTGCATTCATACTTTAAGTATGAGGGGGTTGGCTGAGGTGCAGATTTCTGACAGCTGCAAGAGCAGTAGGAAATAAACTAGAAAATGAATAGAAAATGCATAATTAGACTGGTCGCATGATGAGTTTTGGTACATTTGAAATTTCAGTCCTAACCTTTATCACAAACATATCTTAAACATGTCGAGGCTTTTCTTAATATAGATACACTCACTCGCCAGTTCATTAAGTTATGTAACAGTCTTGCACTAAATTTCCGCTTCACAGAGTTCACGGTATTCAGCATTTGTTTAAAATAACCGAGATAATAATAATAATAATGTTTCTGTTATTTTGACAACCCCATTTTAGTCAATGGTCTGGTCAAACAGAACAGACATACTTTTGTGTTTAATTCAATCCAGTTTAACAACACTGCAAGCTACACTCTCTGAAATGATCAAACAGTTGAGTTTACCACCTTTTTTACACTGTTTCTCCGTAAACTGAGTATTATAACAGTCATGAGGGGTTATTTGTGCTGGACGGTTTTATTAAAATGCATTCCTTTGTCACCAGTGTACCTAATGAAGTGGCTAGTGAGTGTATCTGTACACCACCTGTAAGGTTCCTGTGAGTATTTGTGACAAGTCAGACTTTCACAAAAGTAACATTCAGCAGAGATCCAAAAGAAAAGGTAGTTACAAACACACTAAACTAAGATTTATTGTCCATTCAGCTGCTGCCAGAACTGTTCCAAATGTCCTTGATGCTTTGTGACCAGCAGACAACAGAAACCAGCAGACAACAGAAAGATAACTGCCCCGTTTTATTCTCTGAATAACAAACTCTACTCGCAACACTTGAGCAGAACACGAAGCGGATTCAAGAGTGTTTGAACATTACTGATTCGATCCAACCGCACTGTGCCGTCCAGATGACCACACAAATATTTGGAGTACGCAGTGATACTTGGCAGTCTCCTTCACTTTGAAACAGCATGCAAGCCACAGGTTGTGAAAGACTGGTAGGAAAAAATCCACTTTCCCAGCGAAAGACAAGTGTTGAAATTTATCTGAATGTTGCACTGTGGTGCACAAATGATTTATGATCACTCCGTCCTCTGATTTGCTCGCTGGTTTATCTCACCATATCAGACTTCACTGAACTCTTTTGGTGGGCTGAGTGCGCCGCAAGAACATAAAGGCTCAGTTCATTTAGCATTTTAATAAAAAACATGCCACGTGGCTTCTATGTCTTGGCCTGTAAAATCATAACAACCGTACTAATCAAAGACATTGTGTCTACGGAACAGTGATTCCAGTTGTGGCCTGGTGTTGGCAAGGCACCCCAATAACTTTGTTATATTCTTCTGCCAAAGGGTGAATAAAAAGACAGCAATTTACAGCATATTACCACAGACAGTACATCTATGAGTGCTGACGTTAAACACCTGCTCATGCAGGCCACAATTCGTGTCATAAGACTGCTGTTCACAATTACGTATAGCACTTGTAACGGACTTTTTATAAACACATCCCAAAATGAAAGGGTTGGTTCACCAAAAACATGTTTTTTCTCCCTTAACCCTAGTGGTATTTAGCATGCAGATAGTTTTGGTTTTATTCGTGCTGCGTTTTCAGAAATCATTCAGTAAATCAATACAGCAGAGGTGAATGGATATTCATCTGCTCCATCATAAATCAGTGGTTAATCGCAGTCTTACTTCCATGCCCCTGAATATCTGTATCAAACATAACAATGTTAAGTGTTCATGCACAGAATTAAAACGTCTGCTATAGATTAGTCAAATAAGAGAGGTCCTCTTACAGACGCAACACTGCCGCTCTGACAAGGAGAGGATGGATAAGCAGCAGAGGGAAACGTTTTATCGGAGTCTTTGTACATATCAACTCATGTAAGTATACTTAAAATCCTTGGTGGTCCAATACTGCTATCAGCATGTGGAATGTAGCACAGTGGTGACTGCACCCAAAAAGTTCTGCTCTGTATCTTTGCAATTAGCTGAAGATAAACTTGGGTTTTACACTGTCCTGATTTATCCTTTGTTTCTTAAATTATTTACAAAATGATTTTTCCCACAAGAAAGTACAAACATGAAGCCTGTATTTATGGTCACTGACTTTTGTTAATTTGTTGTCTGCTTTAAATGGCTGTGAGGGGAGTATGAAGATAATGAAGCAGTGTTTATGTTTTTGAGTGCTTAGTGGTAATAGGCCTGCAACTGTTTGCGTATTTTGTGCTCATGTATGGAAGACATCTGCGAGTTTTTCAGACCGTATGAGACAGCCTGTCTATCCATGTGTCAATGTGACGGAGGGTTTGAAGAATGGGAGGGGGCATACAGTGGCAGACAGGGCAGTGACCCCATTCGTCTGAGATGAACCCTGCTGAGAGAAGCGTGAAGCCACGGACGCAACTGCTCAATCATACTCAGTTCGTTTACATGCACTTTGCACGAAAACATATAGTTCCTTTACCATGCATATATATATGTGTGTGTGTGTGTGTGTTTTAATTAGGGTTTTACATGCGCCCGTGTGTGAGAAAGAATTCAAGGATGATGTTGTTGTGACACCAATGTGGTAGTCAAAACAAAGTTTGTTTGCAGTAGCTGTGATTCCTTGTGTCCTAACGCCCTTTTATGCAACAGCTGGTATTGGTACACTTTCAGAGTGGAATCCACTCTCACACTGCTGCCATAAGATGTGTAGTTAGCGGCTAAAGCTCGCATTGCTTATGACCAAAAACTAGGTGACAATTTTGAAAGCAACATATCATGATTGAAGTGCTGTAACGCACCGTAAAGTAGAAACATTAAAGAAGAAGAAAAAGATCAGTCAGAACTGAGTAAACTACAATAACCTTGGCCAGATATTCATGTATGAGTAAGGAGACTCTGTATTCAAGACACAAGATTTTGGTTTCCATTGACTACTACTGACCATTTATGTTTGAGTAGGTTTTTGTTGCATGCTGGTAAACAGACAATACGAGCAGCTTAACACTCTGACGCCAAGGAAGCTCACATTTATACAGTACCTTAACAAAAGCAAATGCTCTGGTTTTAAAGTGTTTAATCTCAGTGTAAACTGTCCAGTGACGAAGAATGCTAATATAAGTTCATTATTCTCTGCTCCCACCAGCTATTTTCTGGTGGAAAATAAACACGCTTCGTGATACTGTTACTGTTGTCCAGAGCGTCACATCCTCATGTAACTAAGTAATGTCTGGACTGTCTCCTGCCTTCTTAAGTTTTAACCTTTTGATCCTGATACCCTTTTGTTATTGTCAACCGTGTGCCAGAGCTCGAGTCTCATCAGCTTTTGCCACAGCAGACACTCTACGAGACCATAACATTTACATATAAATTCATATCCCATCCATTTGCCAATGTCCTGGGTCAATTTACCATCTCAGATCCACACTCTCTTTCTGGCCCACCACACTACAGCAACTCTGGAATAAGGACTTGAAGTGATTTCTTCAACACCAGTTATGGATGTGTCTTGCAACTCCACCTCCATTCTCACATCTTATGTTGTCAGTCAAACTGTCAACAAGTACAGGCACATGGAACAGGAAGTCTTCACAAAGATATATGTCACATGTTATCAAGACAGGATGCCAGAGCTCGAAGTCCTAAAACATCAGAGGTTGGTCATTACATGATAACTTAAATAAAAAACGTCACTGTTTTACACTGCTGTTTACCTGGAACTCTGATTTCCTACTGCGATATACAACTGTAAAATCAAACGCTCCGACAATAAATAAAGGACTGCTCAAAAAGAATTTATGTTGCCTTACTGCAGCACATATACTTAGATTTCTCTTGTTGTTTCCCAGTTCTCCTGTGTGTGTGAATACATAGTGACTGACTTAAACCTGCCATCGCTGAGGCCAGCATGAAGACCACCTCCTGACACAAAGCGCTCTCTGCTGTTAATAAAAACCTTAAGGCTAGGAGGAGGCAAAACATCTGACTAACATGCAGTTGTGCATGACCAATTCAGAGACTTTGTAGCTATTAAAGTGTTAGGTGATACATAAAGAATAATAGCAGGGGCAAGGTGGAAATGCACCTGGACATAAATAATGAAACATACTGATGTCACACTGAGTTTAGAGTGAGTGAGTCTAACAAAAGCAGTGGCAAACCTGGCACATTACAGTTTTCAAGCTGGTGCTTCAAAGCTACCACCAAATACCTTCCATGGCTAGTATGAACCAAAATCACAAAGGAGACCACAGTTTGAATTACATTTAGGGGGGAAATATGAAAATGTATACTGTAATAACCGGGCAGTGTTTTCTAGCAGACATACCTTGGACTAACTGAAAGGGATTAGAACAAAAACATCCTGACAGGAGAGGCTGGCACATTATAAAAATGACTCATGCTTGGTAATCAGATCCCAGACAAAGGGGAAGTTTTCACTTTGGCTTTTTGATATAAAAGAACAAGGACCATGCGAGGAAATATTACTCTGAAATGGGACCTCCAAACAGTTCTGTGGGACAATAAAACACAGTAGGTTCCCAAACAGTGACCTTTGTATGGCGGGGATGAAAGGGAAAAAAAACTCAAGCTGATTCCACACCTAACAGCATTCACGGTCTAGTCACCTCTTTCCCTTTCTGTTGTAAAATGATCCCAATGCAAAGAAACAGTGCAAACTGGGATCTCACAGTTGACTACAATTGCTGGAAAAACCATATAATGTCCTCTTCTGAGAGACGTCACACAGCGCTGCACAATCAGACCAATCAAACCCATGCTGAGGACCACCTTGAGAGCTACATTTCCAAATAATGGAGTAAAATACTTTCCATTTGCTTAATCTAAATAAGGGTGGGTTTGATTAATCTAGTTGGTGGGTCTGCTACCCTTTTTGTTTGAACTACTCTACAGACAAAATGTTCACGTTTAGTGAGAATTGATGTCTTCCATATTCACCAAGCAAGCAAGAATTTGAGGCATAAACTTAATAATTCTTAATAAAGAGGTTGGTTCGAAAGGGAGGGACATGGCTTAGATCTGAAACAGTGTCAAAAATCCTGGCATTTAATATCTCCTGATCTTCTTACCTGTCTGCATTTTAAAGAATACCTAGGGTTCAGAACACACTCGACGTACTTCTGCACGCTGATAGCCAGCTAACGGCTATTGGTGGGCCCCTATTTATCAAATCAGTACATTAAAAAAGACGAAAATTGCAGGTGCGCGTTTGCATACACGCATACGCACACTCCTCTGCGTAGCTTATTCAGATGCCATGAGTTGAAGGAGCACTCAATAGCTCGGGCCTACCTGATGGAGAGCTTGAGAGGCCAAGCAGGAACAGATGGGCTGAGGACGGCGGGGTACTGGGAACAAGGGAGTAAAGGGAGGGAAAGAAGGGAGAGAGCATCGACAGGGACCACCATCATTGCTGCCCACACCAGACTACACTTACCACCAGCCGCCCGCCCGCTCCCATCTCATCCCACCAAATTCATTTTCAGTGCACTGATTCTCGTCTGTAATGAATCTGCAATTTGCACACATATGTACGGTGCCTAACATGGTACTACTTTGGGATCTGTTTAACCCTGATGGAAACATTTACAAACAAGTGACCACAAAGAGTCATCAATCTGCACATTAACCTCTTACTTGCCTTGGGGGGATTGTGCTATACACTATTAGAGGGCTCAGGCAGGACCAAAGAAACTGAAACAGGGAGGAAATGGAAATAGTCCCTTTCAAAGCAGAGTGCAGAGGCAATTAGCCAAGTACTTACAGAACAAAGTTATGGTCACTTCTTTCTACTTTATGATTAGTAAGTGATTATCAAAGTGAGACAAGAGATTTGAGACCTGTCAGAGGTAGAAAGATACCTTCTGAGCTCCCTGAATAGTAATGTAAGAAGTCACTATGTTAATACATCTGGAAAGACATCTGTTTAAAGCAAAAGAGTGATCAGTTTTCTACAGGACTAAAGGAATGATGGAAATCAACGTTGTCGTATTTACCTCCATGTCACTCTGTTTGTGCATATTTGTATGGATCAGGCACTGAGTGAAGCTTCAACAGTTACAGGACACTCTTGTCTTCTCCACTTGTGCAACTTGGTATGTGTCTCGTGCCGCAGCACTTGGGAGCCCTGGGTGGCTTCACTTACTCATGCCATGTGTATACTTTAGCCAAACAAGGCCTAAGGACACTCCAGGGTGGTACAGAGGAAGGAGCTAAAGGCGAGGTAGTGTGGTCTGATGGTTGAAGCCCATGATTTAGAGGCTGTTGATACCGGGCAGACAGCCCAGGCTCAGTCACTGACTCACTGTGGGTGACGCTGCATAAGTCACTACACTTAAAATGTCCTCATGTATTTAGATCTGTTCAAGTGGAAATCAGCCGCACTGACACAGCTGGAAATCGCTACTGGGTCTGATTTTCTTGTTTCTCTCTTGCGTTTCCCTGAAGCTTTCATAAACAGATGGCAGAGGCTCATTAAGCTGTTGTCAGGACTATTAGGCCCGGTTTCACAGACAAGGCTTATATCAAGTCAGGAGTAGGCCTAAGTCAGACTAGTAAAGCTAGGTCATTTAAGCGGCTTGCATGAACGTGGCTTACATTTGTCTTAGTTAGTCCCAGACTGTGGAGTCCTGGAGTAAGCTTAAACGAGAACACCTGGGTCAAGCCTCATTAGCCTAAGTGGGAGCACAGCCTGTTAGCCTATTGGTGCTCATAAAAACCTGGAATGGAATTGAGGACAGCGTTGCTGGAGGGAATTCTGACACCAAACATGGCTGGAGGTAAAAGAAAACGCTCTAAGAACTATACTGAATATGAAAAAACTCTACTTAAACAGATTGTGGGAACTCATGCTGTTATTGAAAGTAAAGGCCACAGTGCTGCTATTGAACAAAGGAAGAGGAGTGCTTGGGCTGCCATTTGTAGTGAATTCAATGCAAATGAAAATGTAACCACAAGAGCGGTACAGCAACTGCAGGTGAGACATGTCAATTATGATCTGTATATCACAGATGTCATATAGTTTTGTGACATTGTCTATATTGAATGATATCTGCATTCATAGACTCTGTGGAAGAACATCAAATTAGATTTGAAAAAAAGGAATGCAGAGGCCAGAAGAGAGAGATTTACTACTGGTGGTGGACCCCCACCTAGTAAAGACAAGACTGATGAATTGGCGGACTTGTTGACTGGGATAATAGAGGACCAGCAACCTCTGGATGGTATACCAGATGATGACCATTTGGACAGTGGACATGAAGAACTGAGCACAAATGGTAAATATATGATAGAAAGCAAATTAGTTACCTCATTCTGTACATACAGATTATTCCACTGTCTGTGTTTATTTTATTTCATTTCATGTGAGTTTTTGTATCTAACAGTGATCTTTTCACAGAGGAAACCATTCTAACCCTGGTGGAAGAGCCAGTGCACAGTGACTGTTCACCCTCCACATCTGGTACGGCATCCCAGAGAAAAGATACTGTCACCACCTTCCAGCAGAGACCAAAAAGGATGTCCATGCATGAAAAGTTAGCCTTAGAATTTCATGAGCTGAAAATGAAATATCTGAAAGAAGAGCATGACATGAAAATGAGAATTTTACAGGTCGAATTAGATATGAAATTAGAAGAGAGAGCTGTTCAAAGAAAGATGCATGAGACAGCTATATAGTGTAATGAAATATCTTGTGAAAATAAATTGTGAGTGATTGTGAAATTGTGAGAGTGTGAATAACGTAAACACCACTACCTACATTTTAGAACAGCCTTGGTTAAGTTTCCCATTTAATTTTTCTGCACACTATTTATATATGTTGTACACAACAAACAAAACAAGCAAGGCAAAAGGCAAGGCAAAAACAAGCCGTAATCAATGCATTCCATGGTTAAATGTATTTTTTTTTCTAACTGAAGTGCTGCAATGTGAAAGCAGCTCTGAGCGCAAGTCCTCCTTGGTTATTTTCTGCCACGGGCATGGGCACATTTGGATCAATCTGGTCTTCCATTGGAGGGTCAGGACAATTATGCTGCTTCAGGTAGTTGTGCAGCACAGCTGTAGCAATGATCACCTTGCAGCATCTTCTTGGCTCAAAGCGAAGTGTATTGCGTAAAGCCTGGAATCGATTCTTCCACACTCCAAACATACGCTCGACCATCCCTCTAGTGCGAATATGAGCTCTGTTGTATCTTTGCTGCTCAGTTGTTGTGGGATGTGGCCAAGGTGTGAATAAATAGGAACTCTGAGCATATCCACTGTCACCAAGTAGTAGTCCACTATGTTGCCCTCTCTCAAACTGAGCACACAATGAAGAGTTGTGAAAAATCCTTGAATCATGTGTTGCTCCTTTCCAACGGGCAACAATGTTTGAAAACTCTAAATTGGGAGTGCATACAGCCTGGACATTGATGGAAAACCAGTTCTTACGGTTCCTGTACTCCTCAGCATCAGGAGTTGATGGACACTTGATTTCAACATGACATCCATCTATACAGCCAATCACTCCCGGGAAGTTCCCATATTCATAGAAACGTATTTTATAGTTGGCTTGCTCAGCAGCATCAGGGAACATAATGTACAGATTTCTCAGTTCACAAATGGCACTGCAGACATTGTGAACTATTCTACAGACTGTTGCTTCACTGACACCACACAAATCACCAGTCTCACGATGAAAGGTTCCAGATGCCAAGAATCTCAAAGTGATCAGAACTTGGAAAGAACTTGGTACAGGCCTTCCTCTTTGAGACACGGAGGAAAGTCTAGGCTCAAGCAATGTAATGATCTCCAATGCATCTTCTTTGTACATACGGAAGCGGTCTCGGAAAGTTATTTCATCGTACTGATTCAATGGATTGCTCCTGTCCACAGGTATTTGTCTGGCTGGCCTCTGTAGTGAATATTGGTCTTCATTTAGATATTCCAAATACTCCATGCTCCCAAACCATCTGTGCTCCCTTTCACAAACACTACCAAGCTGAAGTTAAACCTGCCTCTTTGCAGGATTAATATAAACTACAATTTAGTCCTAGAGTAGCTCTAATCTACCCTCTTGCAATTGGCTTTGTTTAATCCAGAACAGACAAAATCTATGACTAATTTAAGATAGGTCTCTGCAAGTGACTTAAAGTTAAGCAAGCTCAAACAGCATTTTAGTCTGGGATTAGGCTTAAGCCTTGTCTGTGAAACCGGGCCTTAATGACATTGTGAACACTTTCCGAGGTCTGTATGCCTTAAGGCGTACGATTGCCAAAGCCGGGCCATTAAAAAAGGTGTGAGAGTAATACAATGCTGCTGTGTGCTGCAAGGTGAGGGATGGGTGCCATGAAAGAAAAGTACACACATGGTTGAGCGACTGTTAGCAGTGGGCTGACATTAATGATTTCATGTTGGTGGTGGAGTTGAGAAGAACGAAATAATGTAATGTGATTTCATCACTTCAACACGACTGAATCCTTTGACCCTGCAGTGCTTCACTGCATACTTACTATGTGCTGCACTACACTTCTGAGGTGTAAGGACACACAGTACAGTTATACTGTCAGATATGTGTTTGCCACTCACATTTAATTTACATAACACCTTTGTGTTCCTTTCTGTGTAAACCTTTACAAACATTTGCAGTACTTGAGTCCTCGCAGAGCTAATTGTTGGCTTTTCATATTGTTGAACAGGTTCACTAACAGCTTACCCCCACATCTCTCTGACACTAGTGGGCCTGCGTCAGACCAATTATGTACATGTTTGAAAATGACAATCTGACATTTACACCTACTTCATTCCATGATGGTTGGTCAGCTTTGCGAAGATGAGAACTGAGCCAGAACTTCCCACTGTTTGCCTCTTTTTCCATATTTGACACGACTATTCTCGTCACACAAGTACAATACTATTTAAGTCTAAAAAGTGCACTGTTAAGTCAGTATTTAAACAATATCACATGGCCCCTTGGTTACGAAAGCATATAACTGAACTTGCAGCTCTCGGAGGATATTTTAGGCGTAGTGGTTCTTTGAATTAAAATTAAAATGTGAAATGTTAATCACTGAACGCAATGTACATATGAGGCTGAAAGGAGTGACATTAGAGCAGGCCAGAATAAAAAGTTTGACCTGATGAAAGGCTTTATCAAACTTTAGGGAACCTTTGTAGTGAATGCAATTCA
Organism: Chelon labrosus; assembly: GCF_963514085.1. Classification (NCBI taxonomy): domain Eukaryota; kingdom Metazoa; phylum Chordata; class Actinopteri; order Mugiliformes; family Mugilidae; genus Chelon; species Chelon labrosus. The sequence goes on along the minus strand of NC_140338.1, from coordinate 16,524,140 downwards.
CCCTGTGACGAACACAACCGTGTGAACAAAATGTCCTATTGGTGCTAGAGGAAAGATCATCAGAGCTGTCAGGGTTCGTCCTCTGATGAAGATGAATGTATGTGCCAGTGTTTGTGAAAATCCATCCAACTCATGTTGAGATATATCAGAATTTTTGATTTAAACATATTCATATTTGCAGCAACATCACAAGAGCTGAGAAGGGACTGGCTCCCATTTTTTTTACAGCAATTTGGAAAAGACACCGTGTTCTGTTAATGCTCAAGTATTTTGACCTAGTTCATTAATTTCAGCCGTGTTTTTCTTGCAGCTCTGCCGATAAACCTCGCTGAACCTACAGTTAAGTGTTGGCCACCTCTGACATCGGTCACAAATTTGGGAGGACTTACGAACTGTGAGGCATGAGGAAGTGGTTTTGCATGCGTGGAAAAGGCACAGATAGAGTTTTGACATTATGATTGTAAATCAGTGAAGCAAACCATTCAGCAACCGGATGGTCCGACGGAACAGAGTAAACTTTTAACATCTCGGCAGTCTGGGAAATAGCGGAGGCGGCGAGGTGAGGTCGCGGAGCTCCATATTCATGTTGTTGATGCTTATGTGGTCTAACCATCATCCCCTGGGATATCCTTTCAGAGGGTCAGACGCTGAGCGCATGAGAATTCCCCCACTGACCCTGCGGAAATAAAAGGGCGAAGCAGGTGGTATCTTGTCAGGAAATTATCAGGCTCTTTGCTTGCGAATATTCTACTTACCTCAGTATTGAGCTTGTGAGCCAAGTGAGAGCACAGAGAGCCTCCGGTCTCATCTCTGCATCTGAAACGTAATGTAAACGTGTTAAATTAATGAGTTTGAGTTTGTTCTGAATGATGTACGAAGGAAGTATCGCATGACATTTTATATGGATGTGCGACCATTTCTTCATGTGTGTGTATATATATGTGTGTGTGCGTTTGCTGTAAGCCTGCGCCTCACCATGTCAACTCAGAACTGTGGTCTGCTGAACTGTGATTCCCTTGGTCTATCTCTCCCAGCAGATGTCCTCTTCCCTGCACCACAGCTGCATCCCACATGTTTTCACGCTGTTTGACAATGCAGTTATATTCTTTTCCGTGCTTAGAGCTCTGGTGTTAGCGGTGTTAGTGGCAGTGGTGGTGGCACATTCCTTACCGTCGCATGGTTCCTTCCCTCCTTGACATCCAGAATACAGCAGCAGCAGCAGCGCTTTGGCTATACTTGGTCCTGAAATGTCTCCAGTTGGGTAACATAAAGAATGTAGAGGGTGGGGGGTCAGATCTGGCAGGGTCTGCCACGGCTTCATAGCGCACACAGTCATTTCCATAATTGCCCACAATCAAACCAACCCCTCCTGGATTCCACCCGCTCCAGATTCCTGTAGATAAGCTGAGCCGGGGCTGTGGTGAGTGCCGGAGACCCCCAAGTAAGAACAGGTGCCGCTAATGTAACTGATTTCAGGTTCTCTGTGTATAGGGGGAGGCTATTGCTTCTCCAGTAATTGCTCTGGTTGGACATTCCCTTTGGATCACTATCATGTGACTTTTCTGAAGAGGGGAATGAAAGACGAATTGTCCCGCATTTAGTATTATCAGGCGACTTTATAGCCAAATTAAGATGCCTTACAGTATTTGTACACCCCCAGTACGGTAACGGCAAACTGCTGGGCATCAGGTCATCAGTGACTGATTCACATCGTAGACAGTTTTCCACTGCCAGCAACACATTCTCCTGCTAGGAACAGAATAAACCTTTTAGACCATATTAAGAAACTAAGACAAACAACCCATGACACAGTACATGGTGTAACACTATGTTCCCCGTTTCCATAATGTCAGAGCTCCGGAGGAATATATCAGTTGCCTCCCCCATAAAGAGTGACCGTGGATGGGTTTTAAGCTTTAGGCTGCAGTATATCATATATTTTGGCTTTATTCCGTCATTCTAACATAGAGAAAGGAGTGGAAGATGTACTCTGATTTTTTTTTAGGTAAAAGTACAAACAACACAAATACTTTTTTACAAACATGAGAAAAATGTAATTGAAGGCGTAAAAGTAAAGGGTATACTTATGCTATTAGTAAATAATAATGAATTGAAATGTTGTGAGTCAATATTAACGCCTATTCCTAATCAATATTTTTATCTGTAGCTACAGTAAGTAGCCTCAATATATTTTTGAGTTGTAAACAGTAATGTCTGCTCATCTGTACTTACGCTGCACGTCAAGGTATTTTCAGCTGCCACGTCTAAATAACCACAGAACAGCCAAAAACAAATGTTTTGTTTACATCGGGGATCTAAGATGGCGGAAGTTATTGATTATGACTGATTGGCGTTTAATGCGGTCCAGCGGGCGCGACGCCATCCATCCGTAGTCTCCGATCTCCGTCCGCCGCCCTGCTCTGCTCTGCTCTGCTCGGCTCTGCCAGGTGACCGCTTACCTCGACGTGGACGCGGCCGTGGCCGCACACGCGCGCCCCCGCCGAGTCGTACGTCACCGCGCTCGCTCCTCTTCTCGCGCGCTGGTTAAAAAGAAGGAGGAAAGAGCACGGGGAAACATGTGAGCGCTCTGAGGACTTTAGTGAGACACAACTTTTATTTTCTTATATGTTTTTATGCAAACCGCCGTGCTGTGCTCAAGAGGAATTACATCTGAGAGGAACGCCACGGCTCTTTTTCAGTTCACGGTGTTTTGTTTTGTTTTTTTGACTTTTTGTGTGTGTGTTCGATCATCAGGATAAAGTGTGTCATATATATATATTTTTTTTGCCATTTTATTTTTATTTTTTTTTTAAAAAAACGAGTTTTACTATATAACCAGAAAAAACAATAATTTATTTTTAAACACCTGCCTCTATAGCAGTGAAACAAATTTTAGGACACCTGCGTTTAACCTTTTTTTTCTAATTTTCTTTTTCTTCTGCTGCTGCTTGGAGAAATATAGCTCAATTTAATACACATAGTATACTGCACTTCAGGTTAACGCATCTCTTTTGCAAAGGGGAGCCACAACTATCTTTATTTTTATTTTTTTTTTTCGTCGTTGTACTTATCTGTCATCATTTTATAATTTTTTTTTTTTTTAAACTATGAAGCATTTGCAATTTGTGCTCGTGCTGGCCATCGCGGTCAACGTGTGGGAATGTGGGGACGCAAAGTTCGGCGAGAGGGGAGAGATAAGCCCCAGGAGGAGAAGATGTTACGACGGAAGCTTGCCCAAGCGGCTGAAGAAAAGGGAGCGAAAAGTGTTGCTTGACGGCAGCAGCAGCGGAGATGTTTGCCACAGGTTGTATCCCCGTGTATCCTGCTGTCCCACCAGGAGAGCCGCCTATCAGATCCTACACCGCAGGGATGTCAGGGTAGGTTCAAACCCATCCACCACGTTGCGTTTCCTCCAAATTAAAGGACTGTGTTTTATTGCTAAGCCGCCTCGGGAGATGCATTTACAACCCTTGTGTATTGTCATTCCGCCTCTTATTGCCGACAGCTGAATTTGGGGATGGTCGTGAGGAAGTTGCCCCGGGCTGTTCTGCCCCATAAATTCAGTTTTAATATTCTTATTGTGTGTCTTTATTACACAGTGTTAGATGGCCATACCACACCTTGTGTTTTTACACTATTATCTATAGGTTCAAATTGTGAAATCCATATTTATGACATATACAGTGTACCTGAGCGTGTTATCATGGTTTATATTTGGTCTTTTTTGATATTACTCAAATGAGAGCAACTTCCTTTTTATCATACAGAGTCACAAGGGGTTAGGTGTTAATTTTTGGTGTTAATTTTTCCGCACCTGGTGTGAAACTGAACCAACTTCCGTGTTTCCAGGAAAAAAAAGAACATTTTGTTTACCTCGTATCTCGCTTTGCACAATGTGGTGCAACTCTAATTCAGCGTGTCCAATACGCTTCAGTGTTACCATGGCAATCACTCGCCGATTTACGTTACTTCTGGCTACAGTAGTAGGCTACAACTGTCACGAGACAGAGTCGGGTACTAGCTAAACCGTTGAACCGTTTACACAAAAAAAGGTAGGAGCTCGGTTGTACCTCTTTTATCAACCGCTGAAACTTTTATTTATTTATTTATTTATTTATTTTACCGTAGCTCGGAGCTGATAGCGAACTATTTCATGTTTATAGCGGCTTTCAGACATTTGTTTGTCCGAACGTAAAGTTCCGTTAAACGTACCGGGCTCGCGCTTTCACGTAGCACCGCTGACCGTTACAGCATTTAAAATAATAGAGTTAAAATGGCACGTAGCCTTTAAGCTAGCTGTTTAAAAACTCTCCTCGGATGTGCGGAATATAAAGGCGACTGTATGCGCCAAACATGCAGCGGATTCCGTTGGATCCTCACCGGGCCATTCTCATGTAAACCACTCCTCGAATCATTCAGTGGCTGGGTGGTATGTCACTTTGTGTTGCGACAAAGAGCCATATTGCATCATTTAATTTGCTCAAGTCATGCAAATAAGAGGGGGGAAACTGAATGGGACGAACTCGACTTCTCCTCCTCCCCACTACACTGCCCACACACGGAGCCCTTTCTGATTATGGCAAAAGAATAACAACAACACCATTGTGTTTGTTGGTTTCGCTAATGGGAGAAGCTGGAGAACATCACTCTCCCCCAGTCATCAGCCCTGTCCAAGTGTTAATGCCTTTGAGAGGGTGTGTGTCCTTCACTATATCCCCCTGCCAACAAACTTACACCTATTCCCCGAGGACAAGTGCTTTGTTAAAGCTTAGCGTTGCTTACCTCAGTGCTCTCCCCCTCTTTCTAAGTCTCTCTGACAATGTGAAGTCTGCAGAGCTGTAGATTTTTGCAGATAAAATGACAAGTGCTTCTTTTTTTTCTTTTTCTTTTTTGTTATTTTGAAAGTGTGGCGTCGTGTAGTAATATGTTTGTTTTGGCAAGTTTGTTGTCAAGCCATTAAGCAGATGCGATCATAGAAAGGAATGATCTCGTAACAGCTGTTCTCCCACGTGAAGCCGAGCGTTGCAGGTGTGAAGCCGGTTTCATAAAATGCAGTGTAAACATCTGAAATAGCCAGGGAGTAAAAGTTACTGACAATATTATTTCCGTACGCCGTTACAGTCCCATGTTTCTGATTACAGCCCTGTTCTTGACCTCAGCAAAAGTGCAACAGCTGAGCCTCACTGCTATTTTCTCCCAGCTTTTGAGGAACATGCTCGCTGAGATTCAGCAAAAGACAACAAACAAAGGTCCACTTGTTCTGGTTTGGATGATGGCAACATTGGAGCCCATCCCAGCAACATATGGACACAGGGCATGGCTGAGAGCACACAAATGCTACTCTCTGTGGACCCTGTGCCAGCCCATGGCACACCGAATCAATGGGCAATTTAGAGCAGGAGAGCAGGCAAGCCCACAACACTGCATGGCATGAGTGCAAAGGGCTCCAAGACGGGGAAAGGAACCACAAATACAGGGTGATAGCCAGTCTGGAGCTCCCTTTTTTTTAGGAAAACATAAACAGATAAATTGTAGAACACAAATATGATTCAGATTGGAAACTCAAATAAGTGAATTTCTCATTTCTCTTCATTTAGTCCTTTATGTTGTCTCCTGCGATCAGAGATTTCCTCTGTATGTATGTCAGTATGTTTTTCAGGTAGATCCTCCGGCTTTTCACAGAGGTTCAGTGTAAACACAACTCTGCACAACTTCTGCACGGGGCAAACCTTTTCCACAGTTGCAGTTTGCTCTGCAGCCAGACTAAAGTATAAGGTGTCCATATGTTAGCCTTGGGTCCCCTGGTCTAATTGACTTCGACAGACTGCTAATTTGTTGATACCAGAGTGGGAATGATGTGCCTGTCTATCTCTAAATTGGTGTTTACACATGGACCTCACACGGAGCAAAGCACTACCAGCCTGCGTAGCCGCCCAAGCAGCACTTGACCTAAAACAGATTACATTGTGTTTTATTATAGCTAATTTGTTATGTAAATAATCCCGCTAATTTCTTTTGGATTAACTTGTTGTGTACTTTTGTGTAATGACCCCAAGCCAGGCTTCGAGGCTCTTATTTGGTCTCATTCATTTCATGCGTTGAGATCTGTCAGACGTAGAAATTGTAATTTGATTTTAACTGTTTGCGAAGTTGGGTAAGTAGGCAGAGAATGAGAAGATTTCTGTGTTTATTTCACCAAACAGAGAGGGTGTTTCAACCTCAGTGCTTAACATATTGCTATCAAAAGAATATAAACTGCTGTTAGGAGGACGCCATAGAAAATGGGACTGCTTACTAGTAAAAATTTGTAATGCCTTTGCAGTTTGAGTAGAGACGCCAACATACCGTTTATCCTTTAATCCATTCTGTAGATGCTGGTATGATGGAAAGAAACGTAATGTGGGAATAAATCATTTAACACAGCGTCACAAACTATCTACTTTAACCGCATCTCCGAATCCCGTCGAATATAAATATAATCCTTAACGGTAACATTCAATCTGCGATGTGTCCGTGGCGGTCAGAACTAGTTTCATGAAATCTAATGTGGCTTCACAGTTTATTGCGAGCAACAGAGCGTCTCTCTTTCTGTTCGACAGAAGGGAGCAAGGGAGTTTGTTAACGTACATTTTATCCTGTCGTATCTTGAAAGTAATTGTGTAGGGCAAAGAAAGACTGGTGAGGTAGCTGAGTAATTTATTTTTATTGTTGTAACAGCCAAAATAATTAATCAGAATCATCATTTTGAACATCGTGGGCTGGTACATATAAGTCTAGCACTGAAAGCATTAGTTAACTAAATAATATTTGCCCTTTAAGTGTCATTTCAACTTACCTAGATAATTTGCGAACGTTTCGATTTGTGTAGTTACCGTCTTTATTCAAACAGCGTACGAGGAATGTACTGTATGAAAACAGAGATTTGAAAATGCGCTTTTAATCTAAACTTTCCCTACTTTGCCGGGTAATATTTATGCTGTGAATATTATCGAATGTCCAGCTAATCCTAAACTACACTTGGCCTTGTTTGTGAAGTGTGAAACAAGAGGTAAAAGTTAACGGGCCAACGTTTTAATCAGGCACTGGTCCTTGTTGCGTGTGGTCTCCAGATTTTCTCCACCAACAATACAGAATGTGGACGTCTCCTGGAGGAGATCAAGTGTGCTCGCTGCTCCCCGAATGCCCAGGTGTTGTTCCACTCCTTGGACATGGATAAGATGCCACACAGGGAGCCAGACCTGCCACGGCTCTGCCAGGACTTCTGCCGCGAGTTCTACTACACCTGCAGGGGGCACATACCAGGTAATTATGCAGACAATAATGGCCGTGAGTATAACTTTTTAACAGTTGCCTGTGTGGTCACCTAGCAGAACACAAGCAAACACAAGGATTCAGATTAAGTGAAAGTAAGCATACATGCTTCATTTAAGTTCATCATGCTTTTGAAATGAAACAAACATGTCTGATTGTGATTAATTAAAATTCACAGCAGACCTCATTTCTTATATTGAGACTCCGCTCGCACATGTAGAACTGGCAGATTTTTGGACTTATGCAAGAAGTGGTGCGTCAGTAGTCTGGTCTGTGAATATTTATTTATCCAGCTCTTACCTCATCTGACCTCACCTCCATTTGTTGCTGAGCTTGTCTCACCCGTTTGCTCGCTGCATCACGTCCTAATTTACAGTTCTATATTAATGCATCAGTAAAATCGCTTGCCACAGTTTGCCTGTACGGACCCCCAACACCTGACTGAAATTCATGCTGGCCTAGCACATTTGATCGAGCAAAGAGCCGGTGATATTTGTGTTTGTATGACGGTATTCAGTCTAGTTTGTTTATGTCGCCAAGTCTCCAGGTGCAGATAGTTTTGTACTCTTGTGTGTCTATTGTGTGTCTGGTTTATTTGGAACATGGAAGTTTGTTTTAATCCACACACATTTGCAATTATTAGACTTTTCTTTTTTTTTGAAAATCTTGAGTGAAGTAACAATATACAGATTTTCGATGTTTCCTGACGTGAATAGAAAATATTAGACTTGCAAAGGTGGGTAAGAAAACAAATTTTTTTCACATGCACTGACAAAAGCCAGCCCTCCTGAGCAGTGTACCAGAAAAACTTGACTGACTGGGGCAGAATGAACTGTTTTATGAGCTATTCCTGGATAGAACTCACTAGACTCAACTTCAGGGGTTGATTCTGTATTTGTGATGCTTATGCGTCCTAGCTGGAGTCTAGACATGACTCCTGGCCACATTACCTTCCTCGGAGTCTCACATGCTCTGTCTTTACAAGGTTTTCATTTGAGTTGTAGGTCCTAAACATAGTTCAAGTCGTTCTTTACTGACTCCTGTCTTGCCTGAAAAAGAGATGGCAGAATGCACAGAACAGGGAAAAACTCATTCACGGGAGTTTCCCTACTGTACGCGCTACTGCTAAATGAGAGGAACCCATTTGTCCCCTGAAAGCATTTGTTCTCCAGAAGAAAATCCTTTGAAGAGACGCAAGATCACAGGTACCTGTGCCTTCAGAGAACACGCCAAACATGATCAAACACATTTTAGACTGTCTTTTCTCCTCCAGCCAAGTTTTCTTCTAGTCTGTGTCGCCATAAACTGATTAGATCTACTGAGGTTTGCAAACAGAGAACAGTTTCAAACACACTTGTCTGCAACCCACCCACATGGTATGCTGCAGCCCAAGTCAAATATCAGACACATACATTCCTTCTGAGTCCATCCTCGTCTGCGTCTCATGGCCTCCTGGCGTATCATGTGCAACGCTTAAACTACAATTGCGGTATGCGAGTGGGAGCAGAGAGAAAGACACAGGAAAAAGAAAAGGTTTTGTCAGGAGTTGCATTAGTTGCTCATGAACTAACAGACATATGGACTCAGAGGCAAACTAAAAAAGCTCAAGAGAGGAATCCAGAGAAGAATCCCCCTTCCCCTCTGTTCGCTGTTGTGCTCCTCCTTGCTAACCCCTCCCCTCAGCCCCACACAGATCAGCATATGTGGTGACGAATGACACATTTATTTTTCTACAAAGGTTGTGTGTATGTAAAACTGCTGAAGTGCATCAAGATGTCAAGTACTTTGGGTGGGCCACCCAGGTTGCCTTGGAAGATAACCAGATGGAAGTATAACTTTAGCGCTAGGGAGCCAGGAATATGGACAGAGTTCTGTCTCTCCCTCTCTGTTTCTCTCCCTCTTTCTCCCCCTCTTGCTCTTTCTCTTTTGTTGTGCCTTCTTTTTTCTTTTGCATGATACTCTTTTCCCTTTTAAACTTATGCTAAAGGTAGAGCATATTGTCAAAGCATGTGGATTGACATTGTCCAGAAAATTCACACTGCACTAACTACGGACAAATTCATTTGATTGAATCCTTCGATGGGGAAATATTTTCCATAGAGTCGTATTGCCGTATATGTGTGTAAGCGTAACAGTTCTGTTGAAAATAGTTAATCTGAATCAAGTAAAGAAGAAACAATTAATGTAATCACAGCCATGAACAGACAATGTGTAAAAGCCTGGCTATTTCAAAATAACTGGCCAAAGCTTTTAAAACTGAAACAGTAGCCTTTACAGCATCCATAACTGTCGTCCTGCTCCCATGAAACCTCCTACCGGCCCTTGATTAGGGAGTGTACTTGGCCCCCTTTTCTCCATAAAGATATTTACTGCCTTGACTCTCACTTCTGCTTAGGGGCCTCCCAGCTTCTCTATACTCCTCTCATATCTTCCTTCACTCATCCCCCCCACCCCGCACCCGAGGTCCCCAACCAGCATGGTTAAGATAACTGCAGACACAAGAGTGTGGGTGGTATAGGCAGAGCTGTGTGTTTGATCTTCATGTTGTGTTTAGATGTTTGAGGGGATATCCTATCACCTCCAGTATTTGGTGCGGTCAGTCCTTGCGGTGTGTGGCAGGAGAGGGAGATGAAAGGACGGACAGGGAGAGCCCTGTTTGTGTTTTTATCACTGGTGTATTTGCTCTCTTCTGTCCTCTGAGGGATTGACTAAAGGAAACAATATTGGCAAGATTGTTTTTAGGTCGCGAAGGGCCTCTGAGACCCACTGCACACTTCGCTATTCGCCAGGAATAATGATGTGACGGCACACTAGGCATAGATGTGTGTGGCTCTCGTTGCAGATCACCTTTTGCTCTGGCTCTAAAATATTTTAGGTAAACTACCAAAGGAAACCAAAGGAAAATAATGCAATGATGATAATGATGCAATGTCAGTTTTACCTTGAATTAATGCGCTAAATAAGTAGAACATCGTGTCTTTGCTTAGCAACGCCAGCAATGGACATGTCTCACTTTGAAAACATTTTAGTTTATTTAGAATTACATGCCATATTTAATGGGCTGATTATTTAATTTCACATGCCGTGTCCATGTGCAGCTCAGTAATGCAAAACAGCAAGACAAACAACAAGGGTTTGGGTTGTTTTTATCAAAGAATATTTTTTGGGATACCTTAGAATTGCTTGAACATAGTGATGGTAAAAGCTGTGGCATAATTTATTCAAACACAACAACTATGTATATTCAGACTTGCATTCCACGAAGACATGTTGCAGTACACTTTTTACCCGAGTTTACCCAGTTAAGTACTTTAAGTATTGCATCTTTCAGAAACACACTGAAGCTCTTTTGAGCTTATAGTGAGCTGAAGGTTAGTACATGGTTTTCTTTTTATATACGTATATTTCTCAAGCTCACTATTGGCCGTGTCACTGCCTAGTCGACCCACAGATCACCCATGAACCAGGTGAGATATGATATATTTAGTGGCAAAGATAGAAAATGATTATACCTAATCTTGTAGTGGGTTTATTAATTTTTTTTTTTTTCCATTACGTGCTGCAGCTTGGATCTGCACTTCTTGAGCAAGCTTAATTGTCACTATCTATTTCCAATCAGATTTCCTTTTGTTTTTCTCCCTCATCAAATGCAGGCAATTGGTGTTCACTGAAACTAAACACTGGTTAACTTTCTGAAGTAGTTGTTGTGTGAAAGGTCCCCAATCAATCCTTGAAGTTGGAGTGAAACCTCATTACCGACTACAGGCTTCGTAGACAGCAGAATGTCTTTTTTATAGGAAGCCATTAGGACTAGTGCACAATCATCTTTTCACGAATTAAAATAATGACACGTTAAACTAAAGCAGCCTTTTTGGTCTCTGGAAGAGACACACTTCATTGTAGAGCGCTGTCTAATCTGTGTTCCATTTAGTTTGGCGCAGTATCTTTTTACTTGTTAATTTTAAGCTTGTCTCGCCAGGATTTGGCTAATGAAGTATAACTCCAATCCTCCTCGAAACACAACTGTGTCACAACATTTCACATCACTTCTCTCGACCTTTGCCTTCACTTACCTTTTAGTCTTCATGTAGGTACATGTAGTTCCAGCCACAACATAGAGATGGACACACAGAAGTAAAGTACCATATAAACAATGTTATGAAAAAACTCTTTAGATCTTCTCAGTTTAGCCAGCTACTTGAGCCATGAGTGTATGAAGTCTTTTAACCATGCAGTATCTACGGTAAATGAAATATCCTTTGACTCTATTTGTATCTGTTTTTGTAGAACTGTTCCAAGCCGACGTGGATGAGTTCTGCCAGTACTATGGGAGGAGAGACGCCAGTTTATGCTTTCCAGATTTTCAACGAAAGCAACCACATGGGCAAGATTCCAACTACTTGGGAGATGAGAAAACAGAAGATATGAACAGGTTTTAGTCTGACTTTTACAATGTTTTATTGCACTTGAGCACAGAGTTACACTATGGAAGATATCCAAGGTTTTATTTTAAACAAGCTTTGACTAGTTCATGTGGTTTAATTGAGTGCCATCAGTACTCATGAGTTCTTATGTTATGATAGAAGCAGGCGTTCTGGGTTCACTGGTCCATTTTGACATAGTCCATACTTTCAGACAGAAATGCTGTGCAATTTATCCTCTAATCCTAAGTTTCTCCTGACTGCTTTTGCTCAGCTTTGCTAACATAATGAAAATGCTTATCCTGCGTCATTCTGTTTGCCTTCCTCACTGCAAAGGTCTGTGCATCACAGGGGGGTTTGCCCTTTTCTCCTTTGGGGGATGCCTTTCATCTCTGTTTTCCCTGAGGCAAGAAGGTCAGGAAGCATGTGCACCTGAATAGCAGCAACCAACATTCAGTCAAATAACTTCCGACACTTAGAAAGCCAGGGGCTCATTTATCGCTTCTCTGCCTTGTCCTCTGAGAGGTCTACTCTCCTAAATGACAGTGAGCAGGAGTCTTTTACGGTAAAGGCTGGGTGAAAGAGCCAAAATGATGTCAAAGTTATTGGCTAGGATTAAGGGCTTCATTTTTGGAAATTATGGCACAAAGCTAAAATGCTTGTGTACCTTGCAAAATGCACAGTAGAAGTGGTTCTATTTTTATTTATTTTTTTATTTTTTTTATTTTTTTTTGTGTGTTTTGACCCTGTGAGCACATTGAAATTGGGATGTCTTACCACTGGGTGTGTTAGATGGTTATGTTCTGGTATCACTTGTGGCCAATCACATCTGCTTCTTTAATCCCCCTTGAAATCAGTGCCTTCTGTCCTCAATTGCTCATGTTCACAGATGGGGAAAGTCACAAGGGTCTCCAGAGGGTAGTTTCACACCAGTAGCCTGTGCTACTTTTGCCAAATTTATTAAAGAAAGGATTAAGCTGATTACACAGTTAAAATCTTGATAAGACGGCATTTTAAATAAAGATGGAAACATGGGAGGGAGAGGTCGTAGTTGTCTCAAAACTTTATAGCTCCATCTGTTGCATACAAAGCATGAGAACTAGTGCTCAGACTTTGTCTGTCCTACAAGAAAATGCAGATTGAAAATATTGTTTGTAGTGCAATGGCTGTAGAAGGAGTGAATGCACATGCAATCACACAGCATACTGTATATACTGTAGCATGTTACACTTGAGATATGTTGGTCTGAATGAGACACTAAATCTAGATAAACTGGATTTTTCTCTTAGCATTTAAACATATTTTGTGGTTAAATATGCTTAGTGGAAATGCATAACTGTATGTTAGTGGTTTCAAAGTGTAGTAGAGTCTCTTCTCAATGGTAAATGGCCAATAATTAAGCAAAGAGCAGAAAAATCTCATTAAGCCTTAAAAATGCAACATCTAACTTTTTCTTCAAAAATAAGGAGACTGAAAGAGTATGCCTGCTAGTTTTGTCGGTTAAGACCAATTTGAAGTTTGTGCAACCCTAGACAATACAGTGTGTATCTAATACTGATTTTTATGTATCAGATATTTGTCATAATTAAGTTAAACTGATACCATTGCTGGTTTTTCCAGGATTCCTTCCAGATGCTACTATCTGAAAGTCTCCCATGCCCCTTCTACCTAATAACTGGATTATCCACCACCAACATCACTCTCTGACATTTTGTTTCTTCCTTGTTACCCAGGAGACCCAAACACAACTGCTACTGCGCCCAGGAGGTGTTGAGTGGTCTGAGGCAGCCGGTGGCTGTGGTGCACTGTGGTGATGGTTCCCAGCGACTCTTTGTCCTGGAGAGAGAGGGAATTGTCAGGATACTCAACCATGACCTCGAGCTAATCAAGGAACCCTTCTTGGACATCCACAAGCTGGTGCAGAGCGGCCTCAAGGTAGGAATGAGTTTGCCTTTGTAATGTTAACTGTGTTGAAGGAATTGAAGCGGTAATTCGTTAATGTGGATGTAATTTGAGCACAGATGTAAACAAGATAGAGAAAAGGAAGGCGACTTGGCTGTTAGTATGAAATAGTTTTGCTTCTGGAGTAAGGAAGGAAGTAATGCGATAGAGCACGTTTTCAACGCAAAATATTTGCACCTATGTAAACGTGTTAGGAATGTCTCCAGCCAACATAAATCCCTGGAAAGTGGTGCCTGCTCACTATTAGTATTCAATTATATAATTAGACCAAATAAGCAGTCATTCATCAAATGTGACGCTGTTGTGCGCTAATTAACTGTACACATACTGCACACATTGTCCAAAATGCTACTTTTTTGAATTGTTAATGACTTTTTTAATCGCTCCCATATTGTTCCTTTTGGGGTTCTAACACATAGTGATAATATTAGGTTACTAACATAAATGACGTATTATTTACCCAATAACTAACATGACCTGATATGATATTGGAATGATACTGAAGTATAACCTTGTTATACTTCAGCAGAGACGCTTTTATGTGATGTAACTTTTATCACTCTCCTATTTTCTTAATATAGTAATGAGGGGTCTGTATTTTCTGATATATAATTGGCACCCATGTAACATTTGCCATCCTGATTGACCACCCACAATTGTGAAAGTCTTCTTGCCAGAAGAGGGAGTGTGATTGACTCTCAGAGGGCAAGTAAACATGTGTTCTACTTCTGTTTAGCTCCGTGTCATATCTATAAAAAAATAAATTAGCGCAGAGCAGTAAAAAAAGCCCACATAAATTATCTTTTCTTATTTATATCTTTTGATCCTAGACTAGACTTTTGGAAATTGCTACAACTATTGTGTCATTGAGTAGTTGTATTTTCAAAAGTGAGCTTGAAATGTCTTATTTGAAAATTATTCTCCATGGATATCTCTTTGTAATATTTTTCATCCATAATTCTTACTGGATCTCAGATTTTGAATTTGTTATGAAAATTGTTTAGATTGTCCAAGGAGATGGGATAGCTGGGGATGTTTGGGGGGCACACTCCCAGACAGGAAGTTTATCTATCACGCATGCCTCTTCCACTGACAAGACCCTTTGCTTATAAGGAGTCAAACGGAGCACAGCATTTCGATATGCGACTACCCCCTGCAGGATGCTCTCCTGGCTCTTCTCAGCTCTCTTATCATAATTCAATCCAAACTGGTTGTGGATAAAGTGACCATTAGGACAATTAGATGTGGCTCAATCCCCTGCAGGCCCCAAGAGTCCTATTCTGTGATGTTGACAGGACCAGGGGAGGGCTAAGGTGTTTACTGGCAGCATCAACAGGATGAAGCTGCCTTTATACAGAGAGAGGAACCCAGGAGACAGGGAAGATAACAAGTTTATCATCAGCCCCATGCACATGCTTTGATTGTAATGTTCTGTGTTTCCTCTTGGTCTTCTATCCCCCTCCTTCCATGGATCCCCTTGGTGCCAATTAAGCCGAGCTGCATAGAAACAATACTGTGCTGTGGTGGTGTGGGCTTCTACCTGCGCTGTGGGTGTTCTTCTGAAATTCTATCTCAAGCCCACCCCCACATCCACACTCAGACACACTACCCACAGTACCCACTGCCTACAGTGTTTTTTTTTGATTGTTCTTACTGGACCCAATAATGACCCAATAACCAATTTATTTGTATTGTATACGAAGGGTTGTCAAGTATATAATTTATGTTTTGCGTTTCTGTTCTGATTTTTGTACTATTGTTCAGACATTTTAAGGAAGCGTCTGCTTTTCCACAAAAACAGCAGAAGAGATCTGGAAGCTCTTTAGCCAGTTAGTTTACTTGTGTATAAAAGATGCAAATAAAAAAAAAAAAAGCTAACTAATTGCTTCTTAAAGTCATAGCGTTCGGTCTATAACACATTCATGCTCTGCAACTTTCTGTTCAGTATGTAACTTCAGTAGGATGTTCTTGTCCTAGAAGTGTTTAGACTGTCGACTCTACATCCCAGTATCACAAAAGCAAGTTTTATTGGACACAAATATTTCTAATGTACATTGTAAACATAAAGCTGCTCTACGTAACTGACAAACACAATTAATTGTGTCCATTGAGAGTTGCTCTCAAGGCAGATATTTTGAGAGGCAACCAAAAACAATACTCTTTGATTTACATGTACAACTTGTCAGTGTTTTGTCCTCTTCGGTGGTTTTAGTAGACTTTGATGCTAAGCTTCAGCTTGAAACCTTGGCGGCATCTTGCACTGTGCACCTTCAGAAAAGATACTCAAGAGAAGCATGTGTTATAGTGACAGTGGTTTATGGATGAAGACATCTGTGAGCAGCCCCCCAGAGCTGACAGTCTACTCACATCAATTAGCCTGTGTAGTAGGGGTGAGTGGGCCTCTATAAAATATTTCACTGTTCAAACAAATAAGTCACAGCATGTTATTCTTTCTGTCCCTGCTGTCAGAAGCTCAGGCCTGCCGGAGTAAAATAAGTGGCCGTACTCCTCTTCACTATTTATTGCCAAGAAGCAGGGCTCGTTTCAGACACATGTTGATCTCACTTAGGCAATAAGGTACCTGCTAGTGAAAGCTGAAGTGCTTATATAATGTAGCAGGTAGAAAAATCGTCTTTTTACTTTATGGCTCAGATGATGGATTGTGTCTTGTTCCTGGTAGGTGGGAAGGCTCGTGCGTTGCTGTGTGGTGGTGAAAGAGTTTCCGATTTGACAGTGGGATTCTGATTGTACAAGAAAAATTAACAGAACACTACACGGGAGGTGTGTGTGTTGTCTGTATGAGGTAGTCTTTGAGTGAAGGGCGTAGACATTGTTTTGCTTTAGTCAACTCATGTGGAATGTCTTTTGGTAGAGGAATGCCCACGAGCCTCTGACGAAGGATCAAAAAGTTCAGGGTAACAATGCATGAGCCAACACATGTGTCATTAGGGCTCAAGAACAGCTGCCTCTACAGAATTGAAAATTGTAGTGTTATGTTTGTCACTCTCTCCGCCGTTCAGACAGGGTTAGCGTTCCATGTAATGTACCGTGAGATGTGAGATAACAACCACTCATGATCCTTGCACCTCATATTCCCAACTTTCTGTGGAACGACGCCAAAACTTTGACATAGCCAAAGTCGGAGCCCCAGAGAGCAGAACTGGAGGGAAAAGAGGAATGCAGCGGCAGGTGTTTGTGAAAAATGAAGAGATAATACCTCGTGAGAGATTCAATCAGAACCCCCTGCCTGGCTGAGGAAGAGTGATGGCAGTCATAAAAAAGACTTAAGCTGTTCAAGGGAAAAATGTGGTTTACGTTGACACAGCATAGACATTTGTAGAGGTTTGGAGAAGTCAAGCATTTAACATCTGTTAAGAAATTACTGTATGTCACCATAACACTGAGGGGGCTTTAAGAAGCAGGCACAGTGTTCATCCCTCAGCTTTATGCATACAAATAAGTGCACACATGCTAGTAGTGGATTAAAGATGCCGCAACACGAGGCAGAACAAACCTTCTGAATCTAATAAATCTTTAAATCCATATTCTAGACCCCAAAACTGCTGAAAATCTACTTTACAGCGACAAAATGTGGAACCTGTAGTTATACGCTCTCTAAATGAGCTTGTTTGTACAGTATGTTATTTTTTGAGCTGTGCCAAGAAAATCTTACCAACTGCAGCTTTGGCAGAAAGTTTACTGTGATCAATGCTCAGGAGCCTCAGGTTGGCACTATGTCTTCTTTTAATCAAGCTATCTCCCTGGATTGGCTTTGCACTGAAAGGCTCACTCATCCAGTGTTTGTTTCTTATGGCTCCGGTGCCAGCTCTGCTGTTCGCCTGCTGCTGAAGGAGCTAGTCATTAGCAAGGGAGCTAATATTTCACCCAATTTAACCACTGTGTATCTTGGTGGTCCCCCTTTGGAATCATGGTCTTTGACCCACTCCCTATGGTGTTTATTTTGGGGATGTGGGTCACTGCATATGGATCTACTGTTTCAAGTATTCCTCTCTGCGAAGATAAAACTTTTTAAAGTTCTTTGGCAAAGGACAGTGACCTCTGATCCAACTAACATCCACCTGCACAGTGTGCTGCATCCATTCCCACATAACTCTGTTTTTATTTGACTTCAATGAGCTGACATTTAGTAGTACTCATATGTTTTTCAGAGGAACTCTGCCTTTTGGGGTTGAGATTTATTTGTCAACTTTCACAATATTTCACTTTATATTCAGATTGATTGACCACCTGTGGCTTATTTTGTGGGTCTCTGTTGTTGCTCATTGGTACTTAGAGTACATTCCTTTGCAAAAAGTAATCTCTTTCACATTCGCATGTGGCCTGTGTCACTGCTGTGTTTAACTGGGCTGGGCCTAATGCTGTCCAAACAGAACTAGGCGATCTAGTACACCAATTTACAATGTGTGTTTCTTGGCCTGTGACAGAGACTACACCTATCGAGTGCCTGCCACTGTAAAGCAAAGATTTTTGGAGATTTATTTTTTTAGGATGGGACAGCTGTTCTATTGCCTATGTGTTAATTGCAGGAAATATCTCCCCAACCCCCATCCCCATATTTCTTAGTGCAAATAAAAGAGTCAACTACTTTGGAGGGATACACTCACACAGAGACCACTTCATAAATGTTCTTCACACCTAAGTAGAATGAAGAATTCCTTTCATTCTTTTGTCAAGAAGAAATAGTGAGAGAGAGTACAACATTAAAAAGGGCCGACATGGCTTGCCTTGCCTAGGGAATGAAATGCTATAGCTGATTATTACAGCTAACTATGATGGGAGGACCACCGGGGTAGTGACAACTGATGTAGCTGCCTCCAGGGTGAGACAAAGGTTTACATATTACACAAGCAATTTAGATGTTTTCTAAACATGTTGCCAAGACAGTGGGAGTTGGCAGCTCCTTCCTTGTTTAGGTTTTCTTCTTTTCCTCTTTTACTCTACTCTATCCTTGCTCTCTCCTCCCTCTGAGCCTCAAATTTTGCATGGATTTTGTGTAAATCAGTAAAGAGCGAGGGGACCGGGAGCAAAAAGCACGGACTGAAGCACTCTGCACTTTTGTGCTCTCTATGAACTGTGAGTGAGCTAATAAATTCTTTCAGCCACTCAGCGTAGCATTCACGGATATCCCCCAAAGATTACACACACAAATCACTACACAATGGAGGCCACCGGGAGGGTCTGGGCGTCACAGGGGCCCCTGACCCTGAGGACAAGCGCACATAGCCAGGCTGCAGAGAAGACTCTGCAAAGGCAGGGGGTTGTTGAGAAGGTGCAGCACTGCACAGAGTCAAATGCTTTATAATGGTTGGTAATGGTATATTCAAGAAGGTGGGTGAAGGTATGAAGTGAAACCACAAAGAGAGAAAGAGAAAATAGCAGGGGTGTCAAAGGGAATGTGATGGACGAATAAAAAAAAAAAAAGCAGATTAGAGAAGCTGAATATTTAAAGGAGGTGAGGAGAGGGGGCGAGGGGTGTGCAGGGGTTGCATGTTGGTGATGATGAAGATGACAGAGGGGGGTGATTCCAACCCCACACAGCCAAGCAGAAGCCAAGGAGGGACATAATTAACTCCTGGATCTTTTGTGTTTCTCATCTGACTGCAGGGCGGAGATGAAAGGGGCCTGCTAAGCCTGGCATTCCACCCCAATTACAAGAAGAATGGCAAGCTCTACGTCTCTTACACCACCAACCAAGAGCGCTGGGCCATCGGACCACACGACCACATTCTCCGTGTAGTTGAATACACCGTTTCGAGGTAATGGGAAAAGTGTGTGCCAAATATACACTGGCTTTTTCACTACTGTCTGAAATCATGTCTTCAAGGCAGTCTTCTTCTCACCACATATTTTCATTCATTTATTGTTTTAAAATCTGGGGGGAAAAAAGCCCAATACTGAGACTCTCAGCTCACAGAGTCCTGGATCAATTGATTATATCACAAAGTCCTACCAGAAAAAAAAACTCCAATGGTAAGCTGGGTGATTCTCTAGAGGTGTAATGAAAAACAAACAAGAACATTTTTGTCGTATGGAGATTAAACCTCCAGCAGACAGTTATAGACAGTTATATTCAGCCTGTGTTTTGCTGAATATGTGCAACACTCTTAAGATGATAGCTTTGATTTTTCCTGTGTCAGTACCTCACACTCCCTTCACAATGACCCCGTGATTAAGGAAACAATCTGTTCTCACAAGCGTGTTTAAGTGTTACATTTTTAATTTACATAATCACAGTTGTATGTTTAACTTAATTATCTAATTTTAATTATAGTCTTGACATGTAGTCTGTGGGTGATTGTAGCTTGTTGTCCTTAATTTGACAAAATTAAGTATTTAGTGTTTGACGGTAGCTTAAGAGATTTTTTAAGAACTTTGGCAAGGTGCTTTTTAAAAATTGCACGACTACCCAAAATAACATGTCAAGACGTATTTATTGCTGATACTGTGAAACCAAATTCGCACTTTGCACTTAAAGTGTTGCAACGCTTTCAAGCCTTTGTGTTATGACTCCGCCCACTGTTAATGAGTAAATACGTCAGCTTTAAACCAGATGTCTCCAGACAACAAAATATTTAAACCCATGTCAGCATTTCTTATCCATTCTCTTGTAACATTTTTTGCAAAGTGATTGGAGACAATCTGAGTGTGTACTCGTTTACTAAATCACACCCAATGTTTTATATTTCAAAACATCATATTCCGTTTCTTGTGTGGCTTTAAAACCAATCCAGATACAGTGTCAGCTCTCCTAAAGCCACTAAGGAAGACCAAACATTCATATGTTTTTTAATATTTACTGTATATGAGACTGTAACATCTGCAGCATTTATATACATACGCTTTTTTGAAGATGACAGAAACCCAGTGACAGCGATTGTTTTGCTTTCCTCAGGAAAAACCCGAACCAGGTGGACACCAGGACAGTCCGGGTTCTAATGGAAGTGGCAGAGCTCCACAGGAAGCACTTAGGTGGTCAACTTCTCTTCAGTCCTGACGGTCTGTTGCACATCGTTCTGGGAGATGGCATGATCACTCTGGATGATATGGAGGAAATGGATGGACTCAGGTGAGATCCAAGGTCAAAAATTATAATATCAAAGTCTATATACTACTGTGTGCCACAACATTGAATCATGTCCTAGCTTCTACCATTGTGAAGGTGTATTTTGTGTGTTTTTGAATGCAGTGATTTCACAGGGTCCGTCCTAAGGGTAGATGTGGACACGGACTGTTGTACGTCACCCTATTCCATACCACAGAATAATCCCTACTTTAATAGCACCAACCAGCCACCTGAAATTTTTGCCCATGGATTACATGACCCAGGCAGGTGAGTGAAACATGGGATGGGACTCTTGAACATCATCACACTGAAACATCAATCTTTAAACAGTATTTATTAATATTCCTGTTTCGGAAAAGAAGTTCCATAAGTGTTTCCACCTTGTAGCTGATATGTGTTAGGATATTACTTCCTATGCACTGATTCCTGTACATTCTCTACGGTGTAGGTGTGCAGTGGATCGACTTCAGACAGACAATGGGAGTCTCCTAATCCTCTGTACAGATGCCAGTGGCAAAAACACATCAGCAGGAAGAATATTGGAAATTACTAAGGGGAAGGATTATGGTGAGTTATAATTTCCATGAGTTTTTCCAGAAATGTTCCTGATGTTTTCTTTTTTCACATATGGAAGGAGTTCATTATTTTGCAACGTTACAATAACAGTTACTGAATGCAACCTTTGCCTGAGTTTTGTTTGATGCCATTACGTTTTGAGAAAGAAATGAAAATACATTAGCCTCTTGGATAACCTTTCATATTTATTCTTTTGAAAGCTACATCTGTTTTTATGAATGTCTTTCATTTTGTAAGAACATAGTGTTTTGGCAACAAATTCAGAAACACACCAGGTTGAGTGCTAAGACACTGAAGGTTAAAAGTAAAAATCCAGAAAGATTCCCCCCTTGTGGCGTGTAGATTTGCCAGGGGAATGTAAGACTGTGTCCACAAGTAAGATTTAAAGCCGTCAACAACAATAACTGTCTAGATGATGGTTTAGTGCTATTGAAAACACAGCTGAGAGGCGTCTGGTTCTTCTCACATTGAAAAAATAATCGAGAACAGCAGCGCACTTACAATGTGTAGCATGCTTTTTTTTTTTTTTTTTTTTACATTGGGCAGGTTATTTTTGCCACCATCGGTGATACTCTGGCAAGTTAAATAAATGATCCCTGATCTCTCAAATTCACAGTTTTGCTTGTTGCCACAAACCAACTCTCACCTGGCCTGATGCCCCGATTTAGCCGGTGACCCAGACTTTGAATGATAGTTGGCAAATGAGTGCACCACATTTTGGATCATATTTCCCTTTGCCTTCTCTCTTGTATGAACAACAAAGCCATTATGTCTAATGGATTAGTTAAAAAATTCAGTCAAGCTTCCAAAACAAACAACATTTATTACATGCATAAATCATAATAAGCACTTATGTAAATAAGTTGAATACGTTTTATTGTCATTGACAGGAAACAGATTGTCTGTGGTCAATCTTTTCACTGATCATCCATCAAGACAAAATGTGTTAAAGATTACTGACCAACAATATGTCTACTAGCAATACCTAAATCAGACGAATGTCTCCTTGTCCCTGTGTAGAAAATGAGCCTTCTGTCTATGACCTGCAGTCCAGTGGAGGAGCACCACCTGTCGGGGGGTTCATCTACAGGGGATGTCAGTCAAGAAGACTTTATGGCAATTATGTGTTTGGAGATAAAAATGGGTAAGTACAAAAATCAACGGTTTAACATTGAAATTTATTTTCTGTTGTGTAGTCTTGACTGAGTCTCTGCAAACATCCTTTCGAAACTATATTCCGAGATCGTTGGTGGCTTCATCCTCTTGGCGTCACGTACAGTTGATTTATGTCTTACTGAGCCAACGTAACTCTTCTTTCTCTTCTAATACTGAAAATCGTGTCCCTTGCATCAGAATGTGCCAATGTAAACACGAAGTTCCATTCACGTGGGGGAAAACAAGTTTTATGTTACTGTCACCGCTACAGCACGGCCCATTGAGTGTAAATGGAGATTAGACATCCTGCCCTGTGCTGTTCACACTTTTCTTTGGTTTGTAATTCATCCTACTTTGCTGATGTCAAACACTGACGCTTGAGTAAACAGAGGAAGTAAATAGTGTTGGGGGGGCGAACTATCAGGAGTTGGCACTGTGGTTAAAACAATGTGTGGTCGGTTAATTCTGCGCCTCATTACAATTTGGGGGCATATTGTTGTGGCTAAGTGAAGGCTCCGGGATGATGTTTGTTTTGAAACTAAAAGCAGAGGTCTTAAATAACACCATGTGGGACATGGGGTGGAAAAGGAAGATGGGTCAATGAACCATGTTATGAGAAGTTTCCAGAACTCGACTGTAACTTGGCCTGTACAGCTGAATTTAAATTATATTTTATCCGTCATTTGCACAGCAATTTGTACATTTAAGAAATGTTCGTGTCTTTTGCAGAATATTCTGTGCAATAAAGGTGACTTTGACACTGTGTGTTTTGTTTGCCTTAGTAACCTCCGGATCCTTCAGAAGTCGACATTTTCAACATCAGCAAGTGGTGAACAGTGGCAGGAAAAACCCCTGTGTTTGGGCTCAGCAGGCTCCTGTGGCTCTGTGCTTGTTGGACACATCTTGGGTTTTGGAGAGGATGAACTTGGTTAGTACGGCAATTAATAAGAAAGCCACACACATCATCTCTGCTCAGAAGTTCAATTTAGCTTTCTTTGTTCTTTTGTTTCTCTCTTCGCTTTGTTCTTTCTCCCTATATACACATGAGTGACGGCTGTGTGTGAACTTTTAACGCTATTTTAGGACATTTTGACTTCACATGATGGATGTTAAACTGCAAAAATCATTACTTAGAGTCGTTTTGTTGTATATTTGTCAATGATGCCTGTATTTACATCATAGTATAGAAATTTCTAGTGTGGAGTTTAGCAGGATAATTGTAACGTTTTGCTGCAACAAGGGTGAAGGATAAACACACAATTGAATGTATGGGGAAATTACACACCTAGTGAGCAGGAAGTGCCACTCAAAACTACACTGAAAGTCATACTGCTCTTTCAGTACCTCTATCACACATTCCCAAGAGGTTATGAAATCGTACACACTTCCTTCTGGGTTTGTTGCCATTTCCATAGCATAGCAAAGACCCACTTATTGTATTAGGCCACCTACAAGGCAGTGTTTTGCATTGCTGGTGAGATGTCTTACTGCACAAGTAAGGTAAGATACGCAGGGTGAACTGAGGTGAACAGATTAATACGATACAAGACATTTTTATCACTCGCAGAATTATTAACTGTCAGCTGTGGTGTTTCTGATTAAAATAAGCACATGATGTGAATCACTCACACAGCCGTCAGAAATGTTTGATCACAGTTATTGCCAGGTCTTGGACTTATTATTTGACGAGGTATTTAAAGATTCCTGCATTTGATCATGATTTGCAAGCGGTGCAAGAATTGTGGGAGGGGGAACGGGCTTAGGTCCCAAAGAAGGGGCCTCACAGACACATGTTTACAATTTGTCCCCTTATGGAATTTTCTTGCAGGCTTGTTCCTCATTAAATTATCCGCCTGGTTCTCAGTCATGAGCATCCAATTGTCCCATTAAACTCTTTCTTAAACTCCTCTGGCAAGTGCAACATTGCAGAAGCTTTTCAACATTGCAAATTCTCTTCATCCCCTCATGTCCTCTTCTTTCATCCTCTTGTGTCTGCTTGTCTCATCTTGTGCTCTAGCTTTATTTTGGCACCATATTCGAGGGCAGAAATTAATTATTTATGGGGAAGATTATTTATTGGGTCATACAAGTAGGCTGGAACATTAAAAGCATTTAATGCAAATAATAAATTTCCATGTGATTTGTTCCTCTTTTGCAGGTGAAGTCTACATACTGGCAAGCAGTAAAAGTATGGCACAGTCACACAGCGGGAAACTCTACAAGCTGGTGGACCCCAAAAGGTACAATCAAGAAGTACTTTTGTATACTGTGGTGTTTGGTATGTTTGGTGAGGAAATGATCTCTCATTACGTCCTACTACTACAGAGGAACAAACTAGCACAAAACCTCTAATTCCCTGCTGTTTTTGTTCTGTGGTGGGACTTAGATGATCCTACAGCACCCTACAGTCATTTTTCTCCATGACCTTAAACAAGTCAACACGCAACACCGCTTGCCTTGGCAAAAACAATTACTAACCAGTAACTTGTGAGTAGCATGTCAAAATGTTAATGTAAAGAAGTGCTTATAGCTTATAGGGTCTTTTCTGGTTAAGGAAAGGACGAGTGCACCTGTTTGCACACTTGATTTATATAACGTAGAAACAAATACACAAGTGCGTACACAACATACAGTGAATATTTTAATCATATGAATAATAAATAATAATAAAACCACATTATTAAGGTTCAAAAACAATTCAGCACACAGTATTTTGAGTGGTAAAACCTAGTCTGTTTCTGTACAGTCTAATGATTAATTAGTGGATTTTACTCCTGGAATGTGGAGGGAACATGCGTGTGAGTGCAACTTCATAATTCAAATGTGTACGCTTGTCATAATCCTTACCATATGCACAGCGGTATTAGAAATAATTCTGATAATGATGGATCTATAAACTGTATGTGGAAAGCCAAGTACATGTCACTCAGGACGGGAAAATATGCAGACAGGGCACGATGTATAAGAAGCTGTGTCTGATATATTACCTTGGCAGTAAAGAAACCACTTCAAACATAAACAGACTTTGTAATTCAAACCAATCACATATTAGGTTTCAGGCCTGAAACCCTGCCGATGCTTCTGCCTATCTTTTCAGCTCTTTTGCTGGAAGATGAAAAAGTGAGATATTGTAGGATTAGGCCAATTTGTCAGTCAGTGAATGGGTCATGTCTGGCAATGTATTTTAGAAATATTATTCACTTGGGACTTTTCTTGTAAGGTCAGTATATTCAACGTCCAGTCAGATTTGATTGAGAAAGGCAGATAAAGTACGAGAAGCAGACTCGGATAGAGCATGTGTATCCCTCAGAATCACAATAGAAACATATCCGCAGCTGATTATTCGTGGGTGACGACAGTGCCACCCAGGCGTTAGCACAATTAATTATGCCCCAGATGTTTCAAAGGGGCCCTGGTGGCTTGCTCTGCATTTATGTTTTCTGGCATGGCTGCTGGATGCATTTCTCCCAGAGAACAATTCTTTCCACCGTCAACTGGACTTGTTTAGTCTGTGTGGACCCTGTGGTGTTGGAGTCCTGACTCCTAATACACTCTGGCTTTGTTATTAGGATCTTGTTACAGGGAGGATGGAGAGGGGATGACAGGGGGGAGCAAATGGGGTAGCTAACGTGTCTGACCTCAGCACGTTATCAAGTCTGGTGGTCCTCCCATCTTTTCTCTTCAATGCTAGACGGACATAGGGGCCCGAAAGCCTGTTCAGAAAGAGGTTTGTTTTAGAGTGTGGTGGTTTCTGTGGTGCGGTATAGCATCTAGTGCTGTGTTTTGATCAACTGTGTGTTTGGGAACATAGAGGGGGATAAAGAGGAACTGTTAGGGGAGAGCGGTAAAGGCTTACAAGGAAACATCAGCCATAAAATCCCTCAGCAGTGTTTGTGTAAACATGTCCCGACCAGATGACTTCATTTCTAGGTATTTGTTTGTCAGTTGGAGTACCCCTCCAATAATAAATGGGCCACCATGCATTTTGAAACATGCTGAATGTGTGTGGTGAGGGTGTATTTGAGAGAAAGAAAGAAGGAAAGAAGAGGCTTGTTTGTGGTAAAGCAGTGGGATAGAAATATTTCCAGTTACATAGTTTCTGTATGGTGACCATGAGATGCAACCTTAGAGCTTAGGTTCTCTTCACCCTATCATCCTAAAGGTTTAAACTAGGAACTGTATGTGTTATGTAACAGCCAGAAACTCAAGACACATATCAGTATAATAATATACTAATAATATATTATATATAGGGATCATATTCGTACAATTTCTTTTATTTCTTATTTTGCTTTTCGCCTCAGTTCTTAACATATGGAGCAAAGCTGTAGCCCTCCAAATGAGAGCTGCTCATATACTAGAGTACTCATGGCCAGGTTTGGCTACTCTCATCCCAAACTAAGTGTTTTTAGGGATTTCTTTTTGTACTGACATACTAAAATATATATCATAATTCAGCACAATGCAGGAATTAATTTCAGTCTCGATAAAGTTACATGGTTATCATGTCACAATTCAAAATGCCCATGTTGCCCTCCAGCCTTGTTGGATAAAATCTGCCTTGCTCTCACAGTTGGTCCTTGGCAAAAGTTTAATTAACATATAGAGCCAGACCTCCTCCTGTAAAATGCAGTCTGGCTGTTCGTGGCAGCCCCCTGCTTGGAGAAAAGGGAAAGCACTATTATGAAGTTTTTCTTTTTACATGTTCAGGTTTTGTCAGCTGCATGCTGGACTGATTGAATTACAGTGAGCAGAGACCTTAAAAAGACGCAGGGAACTTCAAATAGGGTCCTGGGACCTCCTTTATGAACTGCATTAGCAACGGGAGTCACAAATCACACCAAGGACGCCGTGGCTTCTCATTTGTGGATATATGTATCTGTATGTGTGCTTCTCTGTGTGTTATATGTATAGATATATAAACCGTGTGGGTGGTGGGTACATGCGCGCATGCACATCTGTGATCCTGTGTGAGCGTGTGGTGCGCTAGCTCCCAGCATGTTGGAGGAAAAAAGGCTTTTCTTTATTTTCCTATCCCTCCTAAATCTTCCTACATCTCTGCTGTGGTCCTCCCCTTGACAAAGCTGCTTGCCAGTCCCACTGAATAGGCCTGGCTCCTACAATACACAGTAAATTTCTTGCACAATTAAAACAAGGAATGAAGCTACAAAAGGAGCCCCTAAACAATGGAGTCGGATGACAAAACAGCAAAAGAGACCACACTGGGCCGTTTGATTAAGCCATTGTCAGGGTGCACAATGTACACCACTCCACAGCCCTTTTCTCACATATACCTCGTGTCAATCAAACGGGCCCTGCAAGCTAACAAGCTAAAACATGCATACACACTGACAAACATAATTGTCAAAAGAGATCAGGGATGAATTTGAGGCAGAGCATCCACACTCCTATGTGTGTATATATGTTAACGTTTGGCTCGTGTAAGGAACGGGAGGGCTTTTTACCACTGCATCAGTCTTTTAATTCTCAAACAAAGCTAGCTTTCCACTTTATCTTTGTTTAATTACGACATCATCTGTGCTTTATGTAACTATCTGACTGAAGTCATTCTAATCATCTCCCTCTGCCCATCCATGAATCGTACTCGTATGTGAGCACGGTAGCCTTCTCCCACTCCCTCGCTCTCACACGTACACCACCCCTCCCAAAGTTGATAAATTCCCACAGTGGCTGTTGACCCAGCTGCCTTTGTCAAGTGGCGCTACCAGCAGGTGCTGTTTTCACAGCCACCCTGGCAGTCGTACAGACTGTTTAGTAGCGCTGCTGACCCCTGCCTGCTATTAACAGTGTTAGCTACAGACCCCCCAATTCTCCAGGGACTCTTACTCTTTCTCTCTCTCCTTCTCTTTCTATTTTCTTCCCTCCTTTGCTCTTTTTTAACTACATGCAGCCTGCAACAACAAAAGCCAGCAGGGATGGAGTCTGGAGTTGGGTGCTGATGGGAGCATGGGAATCAACCCCTCCCTACCCTCCATCCTCTAAAAAGCAACTTTGCCACACACACAACCACAGTATTGTCACTGCCATCGATCAGTGCATCTGTCAGAACATTTTTTTTCAAACCAGGAAGTAATTACTATTAGGATCCTCCAAAATACAGTTAGATGTCCACTAACTGACTGATTTTTGGTGAAAGATGAACAGTCAGCTTAAAAAATAAAAAACAAATGGAGTGAAACTTGATCGAAATTTCCCCTGGAGTAAATCTAAGAGTGAGTTCACGGTCAAATCAGCTACTCAGATGGATGTAATACAATATGTAAACAATGTTGGTTTCAGCGTCAGTGTAGAAAATGCTGGTTGTGGGACCTAAACTCTAATCTAGTTCTGGTTTCCGTTGCTGATTGACCATCTGATTGATGAGGCCTGTTCGTCCCATGGACTAAGCATTGCATGTTGCCCACAGCATCGGCCCAGGAGTCCAGTTACCCTGCCTGTGTGTCCGTATGTGTGCACATGTTCTGAGTGTCCCACTACGTCCAGTGTTTTTTTTACCTCGGTACAACAGAAATGTT
Source organism: Chelon labrosus (assembly GCF_963514085.1). Classification (NCBI taxonomy): domain Eukaryota; kingdom Metazoa; phylum Chordata; class Actinopteri; order Mugiliformes; family Mugilidae; genus Chelon; species Chelon labrosus. The sequence goes on along the minus strand of NC_140338.1, from coordinate 16,495,095 downwards.
TACACATCCATACTTCTTCCCGTCTTTCTCTCTCAAACGCACATACTGACAAGTGTGTGTGGGCCAGTGAGTAACAGGCACTAACAGACGCTTCACATTCGAACTTGATTACACACAAACTGTATTATTTCCAGATTTGTTGAGCGTGATATGAAATAATTCAGTTTCAGCCCATTTGCTGATGTGCGTGTCTGGATGTTTGTCTTCATGTGGAATGATCACAATATGTCTCGTTGGTGTTCAATCTTGACACATATGGTGTGGAGATGTTTGTGTTTGTGTCTGTGTGCATTTTCCAGTTCATGTTTATATCTGTGGGAGCCCTATGTGTTGATTGGTACTTCAAGTGAGCGCAAGAGAATGCAGGGAGAGTCGGAGCAATAAAAACACACTTGACACGGTACAGTTTACGTCCATCTTAGACAGTAGATTAGACAAAAGAACACCAACACATTAATGGCAAATCACTGGAAAAGGAAAAGACCACACACACCACCAGAGAGGCTTAACATCTGCATCTTATTGTGCGTGACTTTAAAGGTGCTGTCCTACTTTGGTTACATATCAGCAAAAGGTGAAATCCCTCACAATGATCTGAGATCATGGCAGATTTGTTGGCCTTATTTGTTGTACTGTACAAAAAAAACATAAACAAATGGCTTCTGCTACCACAATACATCAAAATGAAGTGCGTTTCTACGGCGCTGTCAAAAATCACAGTATAGTATTACAGTACAACCCAGCCAGTCAGAGTTGGATCAGTGTTTTTTTTTTTTTTTTTTTTTTATTTGTATAGTCTCTGCTTTTTGTTTAACACAACATTTTTAAAAGGTTACAGGGGGATTTTGCACAAAACTTTGTGGAAACTGTGGTGAAATGGCAAATGAGAACTGATGTGTGTGAGACACAAACAAACTTATATAACACAGTGTTCCTAAAAGCCACAATATCAAGAAGGAAACCATCCATTACTTGTCCAATCAAACAACCTGTGGACACTTGAGAACTCGTCTCAGTTTTGTATATAGTACCAGTTTCCTCATTTGAGACAACAGCTGACCTAATGCAGCGTTGATTGGTAGACACGATTTAAACAGCATGCCTCATGGTGCACAATCATCCGGAGAGTGATAAACAGTATGAAAAACCCCTTACTTTTACCTCACACTTTGCTTTACTTAGACAAATCAATACCAATTGCATCCATAATTACATCAGGCACTTGTATTGGACATAAGCTCAGCATGTAACCTGATTTAAAAAAACAAAAAGAGGATATTATTTAACCTAGGGACCCTGGGGAGTCACTGGTTTTCATTTTTTTGCATTGTTTGCTCTGTTTAGATATTAGATGCCTTGACAACGAAACAAATATTAGAATTATAAAATCTAAAAAGCTTCAGTTGTCATCGGTGTGACTTTACTGACAGAAATACGAGTGATAATATCAAATGAATGCCTCACCATGCCAAGCAATGCTTCTCTCTTCCACATGCTGACTTTCCTACTTCTTTTTTTTTTTTTTTTTTAACAACTGTTGCAGGCCTCATGCCCCGAAGGAGTGCCAGCGTCAGGTGGAGCCACCAGAGCTGCTGATGACAGCTTGTTCCAGACACTGTAAGAACGGACACTGCACTCCTATCGGCAAGTGCTGCTGCAGCCCTGGTTGGGAAGGTCCCTTCTGCAGAGTTGGTAAGTCCACATCTGCTGCTGACAGAGTAGTTATCATCTGGAGCAACATCCGTGTGTTGCTTCTCTCCAGATGTCTAAATTAGGTTTAGAAATGCACAATGTGCAAGTAGGCCTGCCGCAATTTTTCTTATAAACCATTAAAAACCCATTTGATGTTTCTGATTCATAATGAAACAGTTTGCCAGCTTTTTTTTTTTTTTTTTTTTACTGTATGTTTGATCGCTCTGTTGTTGTGTCTTCCCTTCCTATGACCGTAGCTAAATGTGAACCAGCCTGCCGCAATGGAGGAGTTTGCATGGAGCCTAATAAGTGCCTGTGTAAGAGCGGCTACTCCGGCGCCCAGTGCGAGAAGAGTGAGCGTGGTATGCCCAACGACCAGGAAAAAGATGGGATTCTGGACCACATCATTGACATGACCTCGTACTTCCTAGACCTGACCAGCTACATCGTATAGGGGTGCGCAGATGGGGGCTGTACCCCACCACCATCCTCAAGTTGACACAAATCTACCTATCACCACCAGCAGACTCTTAACAAGGTGTCTTTAATATGGCCTCTTAATCTCTGTCTCACACACACACACACACACACACACACACACAAATACACACAGGATCCCCGTCTGACTGCTTCCGATCCACATCACCATACCAGGCTCTTCCTGTTTTCACCTATAAGCTACTTGCTCTTGAGCACCAGGCCTGGCATCCAAGCCGTGTTCACAGTTCAAAGAGACCTGCAGACAGCAGTGAGTTGATTGACAAGCACGACCAAGCTATGGAAGTTCCACTAAAACTTTTTGCGCTCTTGTTCTGAACACGCCTGCACACAGCTGGCTGCGCAGGAACAGGAACTCCACAGGAACGGACATTTTTTTTTTAACCCACGACTTTGGATCTTTTTCAGGGGGGCTATCTGTTGCCTTACTTAAGACCCTAAAAACGGACTTTGCGGCATTTCAGTGGAGACAGTTGATTATTCAGGAGTTCATTAAGGATTCTGTGCTCACGGTCCATTCAGTACTCAGCAAAGTAAATGTCGGCATACACAGACTTTTTAAAGCAACACGAGTCATGGGTCACAAAGAGTTCACAGTGCTCTGGGTTTTTCTGTTCTAAAGGCACCGACTCCAGAAAGTTGTCTCACTTGCGATGTTGTATTTAGTTGGTGGGCACATTGTCGTAAAAAAAAAAAAGCTAAAGCAGTATGCAGTTTGTGTACTTTTGTTTCGCAACACTGACCTGCTACCAGTGTACAGAATGGATCCACATCAGAGGACTGTTAAATACACACAAGTAGGAACGACAAGAGTGAGAACGTCGTACTTTGTCAAAGCCAGTTTCATGCAATCTGAATGGAGTCGTTGGCTCCCGTGCACTGTATTCATGTTTTGTTTCATGGACTTTATTATTCAAAATGAAGTTAGGCATTCATTTAATGTGCAGTGAGAGTAGTTTCACTTTCACACTACAGGTGCAGGTGTGTGAAACCCAAATTCACGACTATAAAAGGGAAGAGATACAGTAGCATGGTGATGTATATTTCCAATAGAGCTTACCTAAGTACTACTTAGCATTGCAAAAAAAAAATAAAAAATAAAAAAAAAACTATAGCATTACTATTGATATCATAGAGGAGGGTTTATTTTTTTAAGCGTAATAATATATGGGAGAATATGGTGTTTATAGAAAGCAGTTTCACACTAAGCTCGTCATTTCATGTTGTACTTATACATATGCAGCTTTTATGAGCGACACGTGAGGACATTTTGTTTTACTTGTTTTTTTATGTTTTTGTTTTTGTTTTTTCCCAGTGTAAAAGCATGTCTGTGCCTGCATAGAGTAACTCGGAGCAGTAGTCCATGTAATGCTTTCCCCTGACGTACGGTTATATTACGACTGTCTGAGATGTGTCTCTGTTGAGAGGTGATCTAAGATGGCGTTGGGCCTCCAAGTCACTGTGGAAGCAGCTAAAACACTCAGAGACAGATGTTATCTGCGGAGAGGAGATTAACCCGAGGAAGAAAATGTCGATTGAAAACTTTAATGACTCTTAAACACAGTCAGAAAACAACACAGACTGGGATTGTCTGGAGCCACATCAGTGTGTGTGTGTCTGTTCAGATTTCAGACTATTTACAGTACATGCATGCACATATTCTTTGAAGCCAATAACTAATCTTATTAAGTGCTCTACATTTGATCGTGTGCCATTTTTAATTCCATTAAATGAGTCAGAACCACCAGTTGTTGTGTTTGGAGACAAACAGATATAATTTTGCTTCCTCCTCTACTTTTACTTTGACGTGTTTCAGAATCGTGGTCAATTGAAGTTCATTTTCCGTAAATGACGTATACACTGTTCATTACCCGCTCGTGTTTGCTGAAATAAATCAACTCTGCCCGGTCTTCATATATCAAAATGGAATTCATGCTGTAAAATGGAAAATTATAATTGTTTTTAGCACTTAATGTGAAAGTTGCATTGTAGCTGCTGAGACGGCGTGGTGTGAATAGAATAACCATTTTCATTATTTAAGTAGTTACACAAATAAAATAATTATTTAAGTTCTCTATGTTGTTTTTACCATTGTACTGTATGTGACATTTTTTTTTTTGTATTCCTGTATTGTAAATAAAACTAGGGATAACTTTGTTTCTCTTCAGAAATATCAATATGTCTATTAAAATTTATAGCATGTCTGAAACACATGTCTCCTTTCAGTTTTTGGATGTGCCGTATCTTTTTGTAAGTTGGTACTAATTACAGTATAAATCATTTACCTGAAAGAAAACCTCAATTAAAATGTTTCATATTTACCTTGCAGCTTACACACAGAAAAAACTCACATGTATCCTTCAGCTTGACCACAAAAGCCTCCATTGCACAGCGTTTTAATGCTAATCTGACAAATTTCTCGTCACAAATGACACGTTCAGACCAAGTGTGGTCCAGTCCTTTACTAAAATTAAAGTGAAGGTAACTCAGCCTTACTTTCTTTTTACATTTAAATTTGTTTTGTTCATGAGATTAGGATGCTAGCTGCTAGTTGGTCTGACAAAACAGATGGAGAGCAGTGTAACAGAGATGTGGCCTTCTAACAGGCAGGTTAGACTTCTGCGTTAAGTTGATGCAGAAGCTACGTAGACAGTGCAGACCATACGCAAAGCCTGCACAGGCCATAGCGCCCAGAAATGTAACTAAGTGCCGTGTTGACGCAGACCGCAAGAGCTGTGATTGGTCCGCTTGGTAGTAGCGTGTTTCCTCTTTAGTATTTCCGGCTGCTTCTGCATCTCCGCAATTTTCGAAATGATTGTTTTGGATCAATAAAGATGGAATGCATCGAGGAAAGGTTAACTGAGGAGGTTCGGAGATACAAACATTTGTATGACTCAACTTGGGTGAAATTTCTGCGAAAGTTTCGGTCGCCATTGTTGAAAATGTAGCAGGAAGTAGAAACAAAACTGAACCCAACTGGCAAAAAAGACACAGCGCCGACAGAGCGAGCCAGACTGACGAGCGCACAGGTATAAATGGCTTGCACCGGCATAGGCTACGTGCGTAAGTTACGACGTAGCTACTAGTATTTGTACTGTATATACCTTTGATAATCCAGTAAGTGTGTCATATTGATTTTATTTAATATAGCACATAGCATATTTAATCTTCACAACTTCAGAGCAGAGAACTCATCACGCCCGCGCTTCTAATCTTTGGCGTACCCCTTAGGGATCCCAGACCGGAGGTTGGGAACCATTGTTTCACATATTCAGTATACTGACCTTTATGTTAACTTTTAGACACATTTAAAATTTTTACATGCTCATGTTACCTGCTCTAAAAAGTTACAGTCTCTCTCTGTAGGCTACTCTCATACTGTGCAAACTATTCCAGGTCTTTCTTAAGACACAATCTGTCATTGTGGGGTGGTAATTAAATGTAAAAGAAGTCAGCTGCAACACTTCCATTCATGTTTTTTTCCTCCAGCCAGGCAAAAAGAGTGTAAAAAAAAAAGATCATACTTTTTCTCAAACCACAGCCAGTGTGGCCATAAACCCACTTCACCCCTCCATCCCTGCTTTAAATGGAAAAGCTACCTGCAGGGTTGACAGCGAGCAGCGAGCCCGGTGATGGCTGCTGTGTCGTCATGCAGCGGCGTCACGCCATCGCTCAAGGCCCGGCGCTGGAAATTCCTCGTCTGAAGTGGAAATTCTCCACTCTGTTTTTTCGGAAGTGCGCAGACAAGTTCCCTGCGTGGAGGCACACACGCAAGAGCCGCCGCTGATGGCAATATTAATTTCCTTCTCAAAATACCGATGAGGCTTTTGTGTTGTATAATGATAAGTGAGCGGAGACCACCCACCTCACTCTGGTCTCACTCGCACACACACACACACACACAGAAGTGCACACGCTGCCATATTTAGAGTAATGCGATACTAACTTGTCTATGCAATGTTCAGATCCAATCAAAATTGCATGAAGTGGAACTGTCCAATAGTGCTGCGAGGTCCAGCATATATTTTAGTTTATACACTATCTGTGGCATGAATCATTACTTTTCATTGGGAATAGTTTTCTTTTTCCTTCCCCAAGGGCCCTTGTCTGGCTATCTATCCCAAACAGTGTAACCCAGTACTTTGAATAAACATGAGGAGCCTGTATACCAAATATTTGTAGGACTGAGATGGCTGGAAGTGCATGCTATAATACTGTATACATGACTGAAAGAGTCAGCACAAGCAATACTTATAGGGTAACAGGAGGAGGCCTGCAGAGGAGGAAAACAATAGCCCGGTGATTAAAAAGAGACATGTTTTTTTTTTTCTTTTCTTGAACAGGGTGGACAATTCATTATATTCATTATAAAGTGCAAAGACTTGTGTTTCTGTGTTGTACGAGGAGTAGATCTGAGGTTAGTCATTGGTGAGATTGATTGATTAAAGTGCTCTGTATCTATCGATCTACCCGTTCGGTGGACCAGGGTGCATTAATCTGTTTTGTCTATGAGTTGGCAGAGCATCACCTTCAGAATTGACACCTCTCTCTGTACACATCTACTGTCCCACAACAAATGCTACTACTAGGTGGACCCCAGGTGATGCAGTATTCGTTCACTGCATAGGCAGGTTTTGTCCTTACAGTTACCCTGTGTAGTTCGCTGTATAGTTCCACTGATAGATTTTATATATCCTTTGAAAATCCCTTTGTATTCTGTGTCGTAATATGTTGTAGTGTTGTAGATATAGAGCATCTAACGCACTTTACGTCCAATATGTCTGTGAAGGTTCACAGCCACTCAGGTCACAGTACGTTCCAAAAAAAAAGGTACATTTTTTAAAGCTGAAATAAAGGCAGCTGGACTTGTAGAGTTTTCTTTAAGATAAATAACCCAAGTAGCTTCTTCATTTCTAAAAGACTGGTGGGTTTAAATAGGAACATCTGTGTCTGTTGACAACCAGATACTTACCTGTAGTCGAAGGAAGCAGTCTGATCCAGAGAATGGTACTCTAACGGCTCCACGTTGACCGGTCCTTTTCAAGGTGTGAACGGGGTGAGCCCTTTCTTTTCTGTCCTTTTAGAACTGAAGAAGCTGCTTGGATGAAATGTCTTCAAAAAAAATCTCCAAGTCCAGTTGCCCTTGTTTCCGGGGAAGCCTCGGACACCAGTCATGTGAGCTTCTGATGAGCATCACCCACAGATGTTCCTATCTAAACTCCAACTCCCCACCAGTCTTTTAGAACTGAAGAAGCTTCTTGCATGATGGCTCAGTTGTCCTCGTGTCTTGTTTTTCCTCTGTTTTTGGACATACTTCCAAGTTATTCCTTTTTTAATGTGATGCCATCAGTTTTCCCGCTGCCATTTCAGTCAAGGCCCATGTGTATGTGTGAACAACAGCCCAGTCTGTAACCTGGGATTGTGATCTAGGTTCATTAGTGGCCCCCCGTTGCTGTGATGTGACGCCGTTGCCAGTTTCTGATTGGCTGACCAGCAAACCAGTGTTCAAGAAGAAAAACTGAAAGTTCATTCATTCATCTTCTGTAACCGCTTGTCTTGTGAAGGACACCCCTTGTAGCTCTTCCTAGCCTCCCAGCACCAAATGGCGTATGCAGACTACCGCCACCTACTGGTGTGAAGAGTTGTACAAACAGAGCGTATGTGCCAGTTGACCGTCGGCTGTAGTCTTTGTGATGTGTTCAAATACAACTTTTTGGGCCCAGACACAGACGACGTGAGGAAACTCAAAACAGATTTTAGTTGGTTTGGTTTGTCCATACCTTAATACGTAATTTTTGAGCTTTCCAGTGTTGTTATTGTTGGCATTTTTTAAATGTTAACATGTTTTAAGTTGGTTTGACTAAGACACTGGGATAGTTGTATTATTTAAAAGACTAGATTTAGTGGCATCCAGCAGCAGATATAATATTATCTATTTCTGCAGTGGCTGTAACCAGCAGAATTCACTAAACGTGTGCAGTAAATGAATACTGAGCTGAGCATGGACGTAAAGTTTATGGCGCAAACTGCGTGTGGAGGTAAAACATACTCTGCCAGCGCAGTGGAAAAACCCTCATAATTCTAGCGAGTCACTTGAAAAGCCAGAAGTCGCCGGGAAATATTTAAAGCCCCCATTCCTCATTCAAGGTTTTTATGAATGTAATATAAATATGTTTGACTGGCACCTTCGTATAAAGCTGCTAGATTGTTTTAAAGAGACCACCGTGGTCGATGGGGTTTATTTACTTACTGACGCAAACAAAAGTCCGTTTTTTTTTTTTTAAATCACATTTTCCTCCCTTATCGAAGCCACATTAGAGTCCATCGTTTGACACCACGGCTCAGATGATTTCATTTTTCAGATACCACCCGTGCCCACACACACGACACGATGCTTCACCATGCCCCTTCTAGTGTTCCCTGCAGCATGAATAAGTGTTTCCACTGACATCTAACCGTACTCAACCACTTGACCACAGCACCACAAAGTCATGGAAACCCCTGTTAAATGTACAGTGTGTTATACATTTAGCTGAGTTTGATGTCATGTGTTAACATACAAAGACATGATGTCTCGTCAGGGGAAGGATTCCTCAGCTGACTTTTGATTAATCTTTGCCCACACCGAGACGGGTCTCTTGTGAATTTCAGCTGTGGCCCCTCCAGGTCGCAGCGTACTGACATATGCATCTGGACAGTGTAAACATCTGGGATGGTTGTTTCAGTGTTTGTTACTGCATTATTTTCTGTGTGTGCATGCTTGAATCTGTGTTCCCCAGTTGTGCGTGTGGTTTTGTCACACCCCTAACTCCGTGGTGATCTCATATGTTTACTCTGGGCCGACTCGGTGAGTACTACTGCTGAAACTCACGACAGAGGCAGCTGACATCTCACATTCCTTGTCGCTGATCACTTACTAATGAAGACACGCTTTCCATCCTGGCTGTGGCTGCCTTTCCTCCTCCCTCACTTTGCTCTCCATTAATCAAAACAAGCCCAGCGTCCTGACCACCTTGGAGGAGGTTTGGGTTTATGAACGCCGTTCATTTTGGTTTGATTTGTTTTGCCACCAGTCTTCTTCTGCTGTCTTTGCCTACGTCCCACTCCTCGCCATCTGAACACCTACCTCTCGTCCTCGCCCTCCTCCAACGTTTCTTCATTCCATCACTCCTCCACTCCCCTTCCCTCTCCTTCCTCTCTTTCTAGCTCCTGGATTCAGAGCTTGTTTACTCTCCCGGACCACAGCACTGATTCGCATCCATGAAATGATGCAATTAAGGTTCCCACTGGGGCTCAATCTGTCATGTTAACACATGCTAAACCCCCACAGAGGGCTGAGAGAAGCACTGAGTGTGGTGGGGCGACAGGTAAGACTGACGGGGGTGAGGGGCGGTGGTAAAATAATAAAAAAAAAAAAGAAATAAAAAGGGAGAAAGCGAAACGTAAAAGAGAAAACGATTCTGAAAACACCAGCTGTGTACATGTGTCTGTTTAAGAGAGATCCAGTCAGATTCTGAATATCATTATTTCAGCAGATCTCATTTTCCATCTGGAAACACTGATTTAAAAAAAAAAAAAAAGGATTTCTGATACAAATAACCTGTATCAGTGCATCATGTGTTGCAGAATGACAGCAGCTCATTGAGAGATGAACAGAGAGATTTAATGGACTGTATATAAAAGATGGACCGTTCTCTTCATATTTGGATGAGAGGGAGGAGCTGGGGTGGATGGACGGGTGTATCGGACTGAGAACCCTACAGCGGCTGGTCATTCTCTCCAAATCAGACATTTTAATCAAGACGGACAAGCACCCAAATATTCCTCTGGTTTAATATCTACTTATTTATGAAATTATTTATAGAGAAAGAGGGTAATGAAGTCCGATAGATCTTCATTGTGCAGAATCCCAATGCTTTCTGGGGTCCAGACAGTTATCTACCAGAACGTAACACAACTCCATGATTGGATCTAATTGTTGGCACCAACACTAAATTTAATGAAATAAACTATTTGTTGTTAAGCTTTTTTCATTCCACCCTTTGGAATTTTATCGAGGTTCAAAGCGTCGTCTCACCGTTACGACATAAGTTGTGTTCAGGTTGGTTTATTGGCACCGGAGCTCTACACAGACACAGACATGACCACATGAGCTGCAAACAATGATGCACTTGATGCTACTGCTGTCATGCAGGCTCTGTACCATTCACGAACTGGATAATTTAAAAGTGGTAATTACTGAACAACAACCCATACATTTGAGGGTCAATGACAGCGAACCCAACAAGAACAATGGCTTCGTCATAGTTTGGATTTGGCCGACGTGTTTGCTTCGTCTCTCAGAACGCTGGTCATCTTATATTTAAGAAGCAATTTTGCTTTATGAATAAATCTTAATAACATAAATCTTAGTATCTTTACTAGCCATGTGTCCTCAGGGGTCCTGCCCTCCAAGTTAAGAGCCGCTCACATAAAGCGTAACAGTTCACTTGTGGTGTCTTTCTTGACAGAGATCAAATTGAAGATTTTCAAAATAAAAAAGTATGTGCATGTGAAATGTGCTACTTTGTGTTCATGTACCGAACAGTGCATGTGTATAAATTTGAGTGTGTGTGTGTGTGTGTCTGATGGCTGTCAAAGACAACACATCGTTCTTTCTCTGCTTCCCCTCTCGGGCTAGGTAAACAACTGATGTCGGCTGGAATGGACCACCTAAGTATAAGTTTCCATGTGGGGGTATATCCTCAAAGCAAAGCGAGGAAATTTTCCGAAACACATTAAAAGGAGTTATGCAAATGGTTTACGGCAGCGCTCGTGTGGCTGTATTGTTGTATTAATCTGTATACACTGTGGCTCATCTTGGCAGGGCCCTTTGTTTGCCTTCACTCTTAATCTGCAGGGCTCATCTCGAGCTTACATCACTCAGAGTCAACAGAGGGACATCCGCCTCAGTCTTACTGCTAACACTGGGGTCAAACACTCTATGTGTGTTTTTGGGCGTATGTGTCAGCGTGTGTGTCAACCAGAGAGGCCGAGCAAAGCCAAAAAAGGTCAGCAAGTCGGCTAAAAGCGTCCGCCGCTGTTCGCGAGCACCTGAACACTGCGGGCCCAGAACAATTTCCCAGGCCCGTGTAGACAGTAAGTATTTTCTGATGACCATGTCTTCGTACATATTTGCTTTTCAAACACAGACTTCCTCACAGAAATTTCCTGCCCGACAAGACAGAAGAAAAAGAAAGTGAAGCGCGGTCGGTTTTCTGCGCTTTCAAATATGTGGTTTCCTCTGGCAAAAGTGGGGCCGTAGCTTGCATCAGCCTGTGTGTGTCCAGGCCAGTGAACTCTGCCAGATGCCTGCCGCCTTGTTATCTGGACGGGCTGTGTGCGCCAAACAGTTTATCGCACACCACTAGCAAATACGCCGGGGTCTTACACAAGCGACAGCTCACATGACAGACACACAAACCAAATTTACACGTATGCTTGGACGGAAAAAAACTTGTGCATGTGCACAAGCTCTTGATGAATCTTGCTTAGTCAATTCTTTCTTTAAAACCTGATTAAATCCTTTCAGTTAGCTGACATCTAATGACACCTAGAACATAAAGTACATAGCACATTCATTTCTGAGTATTAAGACCACAACTGGAAGCAAGGATTTGAAATTTTGAGGGTCTGTATTTTTCCTATTGTGCGCATAACAAGAAAATTACCATTTATGTTTCGGAAGAAATTTATGTGCAAAATAACATTTAATTTTTTGGTCAAACTCGCGGTGATGGCAGAACTGAACTGAACCCGGTCATTTTGTGATTAAACAAACACAACTGAGTGTTTTGTGTTGAGCAGTTTGCATGTCCACAATTGTGTCTCGATTCAAATTCGGATTCAGAAAACTTTATTTGTCCCCGGGGGGGGGGGGGCAATTTAAGGGATTAAATGAATAAAACACGTCAATCATGTTGAAACACTGGCTTCGATGCTTCCATCCGTCATTAAAAAATAATCTTTCTTCTTTTTTCACAGCCATTAAATGTGTTTTTGAACACTTAGAGCCACTGTACTCTCTGTGCAAACATCCAAAATAGCTTCTGATAAACAGATCAGTCAGACTCCCTAAATTGGTGGTCTTCATTTTAATGCATGGTTTTATTTGGCTCTTCCTAGTACGGTGTCTCAAACTGGACAACCGACATCCTGAAATAACCCTGGAAAGGAGAGGGATTATTTCGCAGCTCCTTTAACAGCAGATGAAAGTTTCATCGGTCTTGACGTGTTCTCAGGATTGCATGGATCCAGTATTTCTTTTTCTACTTTTACTACTCCACTACATTTGATTTCATATTGCACATTTTTGCAACAAATAGAAGAATAAAATATGTACAGACTCAGTTTGAAAACTTTCTATGCGTAACAATTTTTTATGAGATGGGTTGGTAGCACTATTGTTATCCGCACACAGCAAGGCCTTGTGTATGTCCATATCCAGCGGACGGATTACGGTAAAATTATGTCTGTAAAGGCATTTACATCTCCCCGGCAATGTAATGTCTCACTCCAACACCTGACTGTACTTCTATCACCACGATGACAACATTTCTTGCTGAAACAGTCATGTTTGTCACATCCAGCTCTGCAGAACCTAGTCATGGGTTTTGGGTATTTCCTGTTTTATTTTGACTAGCTCTCTGTCGTTCCAGATGTCTTCACTTCCCGCTTGTGGTTGCTGTCCCTGATTGTTTGCCCCGCCCTGATGTGTCTCACCTGTGCCTCATTATTCCCTTTGTATTTAGTCTCCGTGTTTCCAGTTCCAGCCTTCTTTTCCAGTTTGTCATTGTACCCCATGTCAGTGTCGTTCTCGTCTTCTTCTGTGCTTTGTGCCTTTTTTTTCCCCTCTTGTTATTTTTGGACTTAGTCTTCAGCTGCTTTTGGAAGTAATTACTTTCTATCCACCACCTTGTTTGAGTTGTGCATTTGAGTCCCCCTCTAACCAGTTCCTTGCTACGATGTTGTTCTTGTTTCCCTTGCAGAAGGTCTCACATCATTCATTGTGTTTATTGGCAAATACGTTTTTATCTGCTAAAATATGTTGAAAACGTCCTACCGACAGAACCATAGACAGTATAAAGATGGACGACAGAACTGCTCCTCAAAAAGTGAAGCCAAAGAAAGTAGAGCTCCCCCTGGTATCTGGCTGCAGTATAGGTTATAAGCTCCACCGCATTCATGTTAGTGGATGGGACTTAGGCCAAACTAAAACACTAAAATACATGTTAAATAATTTTTATTTATTTATTTTTTTAAGGATGGTTTCTGTCATTTTAGGTAGTTAATATGACGCTGAAAATGTTCAAGTGTCAATCTTAATGATAAGTTTCATTATAATTAGTTATTTGACGCTATTGAAACAGGATGTGACTTAACGGCAACTACCAGTTGCCATGCCAGCCGCTCCGTAAAGTGGTCCCGTGGGACTGTGAGATATAAAAGAGTGAGTTATAAAATAAAGTAAAATAAGTACAGTGGATAATCCAACATTTGCTTGTAACTGGTGGAGGTAGAGCAGAGCGCATTATTAATTAAATTAAAACAGGAGTGAGTCTGGAGGAAGTGTGGTCGGGTCATCGATTATGCGGCTCCGCGTAGATCCACTCTCAAACTTGCAAGATGGCGGTACCCGTATCGCCAGGAAAATAGCGTCAGTTTGGCCTGTGGAAGTGGGGACACATTGTCCATATTTATACAGTCCATAAAACACGCCAGATACATAGAAAATACTTAATTTGATTCATTGTCAGTCATGACCTGTCAGTTTTCTAGCACTAAGTTGGTACATAACCCCACGCAGTAACCAGATTTCAATAAAAAAGTTCAATATCAGTTTTAACCCATTGCATGTGTACCCTATTGCGTATATGTTTGTCTGGTCAGTCCCCCACAGCTTCCACTCAGTTGCTGCCCTCAAATGAGGTCATGTTACCTGACTTCTGGAGATGAATTCATATAAATGTTAGCCTCTTGTGGTATTCATAATTTCCAAAAAAAGTTGAAATTTTCATAAAGGTACAAGTTTAACAACCTGTTGAGACGTATTAGAAGTTTTCAGAAACGGATTGTATTGTTATTTAGCTTTTATAGAGTTTTCTCCGTAATATATTGCTATGTCCGAGGATAATATTACTATGTCCGAGGATAATATTGATGATTCCGACGGCCTCAGCCTTTCATTATGGGAGCCTTTCTTGGTTACATTTATTTACCCGGTAGTTAGCTTGCTAACCATTAGTCTCTGTGGCTTCTAGATGGTATCGGTTGCCTAGCAGCGGAGCTCTCATGACTTACGGCTGAAACATTTTGAGCACACAACGTCGCTTCATAGATGCAAAAACCAAAAAGCAAGAAATCAAACTGCTACGATGCAGAATGACCAACTCTTTTTTAAAGGTTTGACATTTAATTAAGTAAAGCTTTTTAATGCATCAACACTGAACGCAAGAAGAGAAACCTCCCCATAACAAATGATTAACATTCACTGTAAAAGAAAAAAAAATGCAAAGAATAGCTTGGTAAACAAAAAATCTGATTGTTTATGGGTCGGCTATCACAGCAAACTGCGACAGTGCGTGGTCTCTCAGTCGGAGAAACACAATCACACAAATGCACCCCCATAATTCCAACTCCAGCGTCAGAACGCACTCTACGAAATGAATCACAAAGAATAAATCAAGCGAGTATTAATCCAGAAATGGAAGATCATAGACTTGTGAAATATTGGACTGAAAAAGAAATACAGTCCGTTCCTCCTCAGAAAAATATTCATTCTCATCAGTGCCACATGAGGTAAAAAGGCACATTTATACATTTTTCGTTGGTGATTCTCTGGTGTCTTTTGTATGGTTAAGCGTTTTTCGGTGGTGCTGCCTCACCATTGCCAAAGCCTTAATCCTCGTTTTGGTACAGAGACTGCCTGTGGTGGTGGTGTACTGTGTGCATCCTAATCTCTCCAAAGCTCTGTGTCGAATGGCTGCACTGCCTCTCTGTACACTGTGTACTTCCAGATCAGCTACAGCCTAACAGGCATGGCAAAGTGGTGACAGGAAGAGGCTGTTGCACAAACACACTGGCACAGAAGGAAGGAAGGAACAATTCAAAGGCTTCATCTTTAACTTTAAATTTTAGGTTTCCTCATAACTGCAAAGTCATGTTTGACTCGAGAATTTACAGCTCTTTGAGTTTACCTTGCATTTCTACAACCATTACTCGTGGACGAACCTTTTTCACTGTTAGAAGACATGAATGGCCATAAGTTTGCTGCTGGTCCCGTTAATCAGTCTTGTTCCAGTCTTGTAAAGGACCGTGATGTTTGAGCTAAACTTTTCTTTTTTTACTACAGCTTACGTTTGCTCAAAAATATGAAAGCAGTTTAAAGTGAACATTTTTGAGATCTCAGATTTCTTGTTTTGTTCGACCAAAGGTCAAAAACTAATTTATTGTGCGTTATTTATTTCGTGAAACTAGGACCAGCAAATGTTTGGTTCAGTTTGATGATCTTAAAATGTTGATGATCTAAAATGCTCTTGACTGTGTTTAGGGATTTTTTCCCGCTGTAAACAATTGTTTTAAAACAGCACATCGTGACAATTAAATACGAGTGAAACACTGCATTCCCAATTCCTGATGTTCTGTGCTCCATCTGTGAGCATATGAAGGACAAAATAAGGATCAGCCAAGCAGCTTCTTTAATCATGTGGTGCTTGGTCCAGACTCAGGTCCTAACCCCACTTCGTTGTAAATTTAAGGTCTTTTATTCTGAATACTTCACACCACATGTACGTCAAAAATTCCCATTTTGACGTGTGTTCTTCCATATTCGTTTTGAAAATATACCTGAAGAGAAAGCATGCACTGTATCCCACACATTTAAAGTACTGCACATTCCCAGTTAGCGCTGTCGTATATTGTACGTACGATAACATGGTAATCCACGTGAATGTCTCGAAATCATGTTGTGAAACTAAAGAATTACACCCTGCGTGGTCAGAGATACCTGCCTGACACATAGCTACTCAGATGGAGACTTTTTTAATCACTGTTTAATGAGGGAATACAAACCCATGCAATAACGTTGCTCTATGTACGTGTTGATGGCTTCATTCGATTCATTTAAGGCGGTAAGTTCCCATGCTGCCTTAAAAATGTGAGTTAAATGAACTTGGTTTGAATTATTGCTTGAAAGTCAACTTGTGTGTTTTGAAAAATGCAACTCTGGTTGAATTAATTAAATCTGAGAGAACAAGTCAAGCAAAACTAGGATGTTAAGATGAATCAGCTTTATTTATGGGCATTTCTTTACAAATTTAAATCAATTCAAAAAGCCTAGTAGAATTCCAGTAAATTCTTGAATGATGTTTTACAGTGCGGAGGTCTGCGGCTCCAAATTTTATTAGACTTTATCACACAATCACCACCTGATTGGCCAGCACTTTAGTTTTTTAACAAGTAAAATCAATATTCTGCGTTATTTCAGTTTCTTTCATAGTGAGAAAATGTTGCTGTTAGATGTGAGATATAGAGGTAGAGTCACTCATGGCACAACATCGCGTCGTTCAGTTAATCTTATGGATATATATATATAGATGTAATCTCATAGCCGGCCAAAAACAAGGTGACTCGGAAGAGAAGCATGTGTAGGCAACTGTAGGATCAGAGTGATGGAGAGGATTCAAAGTTGGCGAGGGGTCGGCCTCATTTTTCTTCTCAGAGCCGTTACATTGTCTTCCTGCCACAGCCGTCCCTGCTGCCCTCATCAGGCCCTCGCAGGTGTCCCAACTCATGACCTCCATTCCTGACCTTCAGCCTTTCACCTCTCACACCTGGGCGACTCCTTTGCGTAGCCTCACTGAACTCCGACCCCCGGCTGTCCATCATTCTGGGGTCACCTGTTTAAAGCATTAGCCAAAG
Source organism: Chelon labrosus (assembly GCF_963514085.1). Taxonomy (NCBI): domain Eukaryota; kingdom Metazoa; phylum Chordata; class Actinopteri; order Mugiliformes; family Mugilidae; genus Chelon; species Chelon labrosus. The sequence goes on along the minus strand of NC_140338.1, from coordinate 16,477,947 downwards.
AAGAAACTGTAGTAGCTAGGTGGTGGTGATGATAAAAGCCTCAGCATTTCCTGGCATGGAGGCCTAAAAATACTGAAATTAGAAGCTGCAGAAGTATAAGTCAAAAGACGTTAAGTAATATGTCATATGATATAAATGTGCATGCATTTACATATCCTGCATGCATACAACGAATTAGGTCACTTCCCTTGCAGCTAGCATTGGTGGTGAGGAATTGGCTGGATGTTTCACATGAAGATGCTTCAAAATCTGAAAACTCATTTGTTCCCCCATCACTTCAAATAATAATAATAATAATCTTTGAAGAAATTCCAAACAGACGTCGGACGGCGCTGTCATCTTCTCAGTTGTGCGAGTTGAGAAAGGGAGAGCAACAAACCTTGCTGGGCTGTCGGCCTAATTTTAAATCTTAGCCACATTTGTTTCCCCATTGATCTTGTCCTGGGCCGTAATTGATCCTGCTTAGTTTTATTTTGGCCGGAGTCTCTGGTTGAAAAGCATTTCCCATCCAGCTGCTGGGAAAAATGTTTCTGCTTGTTACCTGTCGGGATTGATTTTGGGAATCAAGGCAGACTGATCTGCTAATACCAGAGCTTTACGTTTTACACTGAGTTCAACCTAAAGTGGCTACCCTAAACTGCTGTGAGTAAGAAAGCTCACAATTACAAAGTCTCTAACCTTGGAAGCAAATGGGCAGCGATTAAAGAGTCACTACCTCACTAGTTAGTAGATTGACATGAGTTTGATTTTCTTAGCATTTCTAAATATATCACCAAATGCAAAGTTGCACTTGAACACACCACAAAGACTACACCCAGCGTTCACCTGGCACATACTGTACGTTGTGTGTGGCTTGTTGTGGCTCGTTGTGTGCACGTCGTAACTGAGAGGCCAGGAAACTAGGCAGAGCCACAAACCGTCGCACAGAGCTGTGATCAGGTGGTTTACAGTGTCTTAATTCTAGATATATATCTGTGTCAAACGCTCTGAGGAAGGATTTGTGCCAAAACGTATGAGCGTGTTTTGTGATGTGTGCCAAATTAGCAAATTTAATGTGAGTATTTCGTCCTGTATTTTGACATATTTGGAACCCAGAACCTACTGTATTATGATTGTTGAACCACAACGTCCTTTTGCAAACATTATCGTAAAAATGATTGCATGTCTAAATCTTCAGATTAGATAAACATGTAAAAAGAGAAAAGTTCTCAAAAAGCCCTGTAAAAGTTGTTATTTTGTCCACTGACTTCTGTTTTTCTTCTTGTGCACTGGTTGTCTGAGCTGAACAGACAAACAGATTCAAAGTTTAGAGTGTCATGTTAGCAGAAAATTGGTGCTTAAATGTTTAATCTTTGAGTCTTCTATCTCAGCTCCTCCTGGTCTTTTGAACGTTAACGCTCTGATTTCTGCCGGTGCTACTTACACTTACAAAACCACCAATAGCGAAGATGTTTTTTCCATGATTGTCTGGGACAATTAACTTCAAAATTCACAGTCAGTCACGAGGCTGAGCCGTAACCGTACCACTGGAGACACAGTGAAATGTATAGTTCCTAAAGTACCAAGTCATGTTGTGTTCCTCAGTCACTTGTTTACCTCTGCTCCCTTCAGGACAGGTTGCTCTTGTGCTGGGAAATCAACTTTAAATGATGTTTAAATGACAGAAAGTTGCACAGTGTTGCAAGTTGTGCAACTTTAAATAAATCGTTTAGTCTTTTAATAATCTGCCCATCATATTTTAAGCATTCATTGGCCGTTAAACTTTCACAAAGCCTTAATAGTTTGTTTGTGTAAGAATAAACCAGATCTGGTGAACATTGGTTTAGTCAGGTGTGCTAGAAATGAGTTCACGTGACATAAATTTGAGAAAGGTTGACCTAATCCCTTCAATTTTCGCGTGTTTCAGTATCTAAATTCAGCACCTTCGCATTGAGTAACAGCCGGTTTGATTATAATCTAATTTGTCAGACAGAAATGTGTGAGTGTTTTTGTCCGTCACTTTTGTTCACTATCCCTTCTCGCGTGCCTGTAGCGTTGAACTGAAATGCTGAACCTTTTTAGTTGTTTTGAAAATACAGGAAGGCACATATTTTATGGCATTTGGTTTGTGCTCCTCATCCAAAAATTTAAACAAAAAACATCGTTAAAATGTTCTGATTTGTGGTGACAGTAAAAGTACACCGTATTCCCATTTATTTTCCACTTGTCAATAACTGGGTGTTTTTTGGGTTTTTTTTGCAATTTTGTACTGACTGGTATTTTGACTTTTTGTCACAGATCCTCGTGCAGTAGCAGCAACCTTCTTCTTCTACAAGTTTCTTCTTCTACTATTGCAAACATTCCACTGAAGAAACTAATGCCATAAAGGGCAAAACTACACTCCTGAAACCTCACGTGTTGATCTTGGAAGCAGACCTTTGACAATTTAGCCTCAATTAAACCATTAGTGGCTTTGTTTAAGTCCGAAATGATGATCAGCAGTTATAAAATTAAGCTTAATTTGACTTTCCAGAGCGTTTGTGGCCTTTTCTTTTCAGATATCCGTCAAAGGAATGTGAAATGTCACTATTACACGTGAATAAGTGAAGTTTAATGTGAGTGGAAGGGCCGCCTATAGGTTCTGTGTGACTGACCACCAACGCTGCTCCACAAATTTCATTTCCACATGAGGGGATTCGCTCAACTTCATCATTTATGACGGATATGTTGTATTTTTTGAGCGAGCGGGGGGTGAGGAAGGAGCTTTAAATGATATCTGATCTCTTTGTGGGGCATCCCTTTTCAAGCTGAGGAATCAAAGACCACCAATGTGTTACACCTCTGATGTGGTCAGCAGAGGAGGAGGAGGCAGGGGGAGAATCTGAAGATCTGGCTCTGAGACGCACTTGAAATCTTGATCCTCTCTCCCACCCTGCCCATGCTGGCAGATGGAAGAGAGCTCAGCTCAGCTCTCTGATTAACTCCTGCACTTGCCACACACTGAGCCAGCACTGACAACGTTTATCACTCGGTTTTACTGTTGACGGCCACTTTCTTTTTTCCCCCTCACTCCTTTCCTCTTTGGCAGGCAGGACTAAGTTTAACTGTATTGTGCATGACAGATACAGAGTGAGGTTTGGCTCTAATTCAAGGCAGACCGTGCGCAGCCATTTTATGGTTTCTTTCCACCTCACTTGCTGATGGTGCGGTGGTGACACATTTGACAAAAACCATCCAAGGTGAAGGGGCGGGCGGGGTCCTGCATGGGTAGAGACGGAGTCAAAAATGAACTGGGACAAAACGCACTAATTTTCAGCTTTCACTCTGGCTTTACCGCACCTTCTTCAGTGCCCACCCAGCACCTCATATAATCTAATTTTCCTATGAGAATGATCGGTCGAATCTAAAAACAGCGTGGTTTATGGTCTCCTCTGCGGTGGTGACACCCTAGGGCCACTTAATCTCATAATTGGTCGTAGGGGTTTGAAGGAACCTGCCAAATATTTTGTTGTTCACGGGGGTAGACAAACGGGGGAGGTGTCAATTGAGAGCAGAAAGGTCCAGTTTTCTCTTGACTGACTATACGAGCAGAACAATGTTGCGCCTCGGTGGGTGGATGTATATTAATCAGTCTGGTCTGTGCCGTGACACATGACATCAGCTTATTAAGTGATTTTTCTTTTTTACCAGCTGATATTCATCCATCAGACCAATGCGGATTTAAAGGAGTGTGTGCATGTGTGTGTCTTTGTGTCTTTGTGTCAGTGTGCGTGGGTGGTGGGGGGGTTAGTGAGCAGACCACCGGGCATCCAGACATGTTCTCCGCCTTTGAGCTTAATACAACTGATTGCACTCTGATCAGTGCTGGTAATAGTTAAGGCTTCAAAGACACTGCCTTCGAGGCTGCCAGCAGTTATTTCTGACCCCGACTTTTCACAACCGACTTTGTGTTTTCCACCTAAAGAACGAAAAAAAAAAGTAGCCTCTGTGTCCAAAGAGAAAGGAAAAAACACTATTGTGAAAACATTTTACAAACACAAAATTTCATGGACGGTTTTCTCAGGTGTGTCCTGCGCAGTTGCAAAGCAAGGGTGACTTTTCATCCGCTGTTCAACTTAAATAACCAGACTAAGAGAAGAAAGACGGAAGAAATTAATGCAAATACAAGTTTAAAGGGCTCCAACTTTAGACCCCCTCAGCATGATTTAGGAGAGGCCAGCTTTGTATGAAGGTGCGTAGCTTCCTAGCCTCATAGCTAATAGTATGAATGATAAATGCAGACTACTGCCACCTGCTGGTTTGAGGAGTTATACATCTCCGTACCAGCTGGCCCTTGGCTGAAGTTTTCTTTGATGTCGTATTGATGTGCCTCAGCAAGGAAGGATGATTTTGAGGTTTGGCCTATCCAATCCCGAGAAGGAGCTGGGGAGTCATCTTAATCCTTCTAATTAAATAATGTCAGTGTTGCCCGACATTAACAGCTGTTTACCAGACCCACATCATATTGAAGATCACCAGTTTCCCAAATCAAATTAATCCTGAACAAGGCAGGGACACACATTTTCTCAGAAGACATTTTGGATGACGTTTGAGAGAGCAGTGCCTAATCTCAACATAAGTTACACTCTCAACGTAAGTGACACTTATTATGTCCAACAGATAAAGACCATGTGATGTGGAAGACACCAACAAATGAGGCCTTGAGTGGAGGTTTCTCTGTCAACTGGTCATGAACGCAGTGTCAGCACAGTACAGAATAAACCATAAGTAAACATTGAATTATACAGATTTTTTTTTTCTTGCCATGCTTTTTCCCTCTTTGTCGTTCTTCCTGCCTCTCTTTGTGCGTCCCTCTGTGTTTTGCTCACACAGGTGAGCTGTCACACCTCTTACTCTCAGCACCTTACAATTACACCATGTGACCCCCCCCCCAACCTCCACCGCCATCACAACACCACTCCTCAAACACTCACACACACACACTTAAATGCCCTTTGGCACGCAAAACACCTCTAGAATTGCCTTTTAAACACACACATCACCAAACTAGCGCACCGTTTGACAGAGGGAAGGTTTCCGAAGGGAGAAGACGCTAATATGTAGTTCGAGGGTTATACTGGGAACCGTGGTGGAAGAAGATGATTGGAATAAGCCGACAGGTCTTTGTGCTGGTGGGGCACCTCTTTATGCTCTCCCTGGCTCATCCTCAGGACAGGTAAGAATTTGCAATGACATGATGTTTTCTGGTTTGCAGTGGAAGGACATCTAAATATCACAGTATTAAAACTAAATATGGCAAAGAAAGGCTCGTGGATCTTTGTCAGAGACTGTTGGTGGCCTCTTTCAGTACAGTGTGTAAAACTAACCTACTTGGCCTGTGTCAGATCCTTTAATGGCCTCTTAATGCAGTGTGGCTGCGAGGAGATTTAACAGCAGCTATGAGTGGAACTTGTTCTGTGGTTCTGTAGGCATGTAGTTTATAGCGCTTTTGTTTATAGCAGCAAATAATGAGGGAGAAATTCTTATTGCGTTGGATATCAAGATATTTTCTTGTGAACGCATGGGAATAAGGTTTTTCTGAAATATTTACAATATACAGCCGCATCCAGAGGGCTGCAGTGTGCTTGAAAGAGCCTATAACAAAACATTGTATAGGAGTGATTGAGCTCATATGTGATCAGAGATGTAGATGAACGTAAACCCATTTATCACAGGGCACAAAAAAAAAAATGTGTCACACAGAAATAAGGCTTTTCCACGTAGTTGTGAGCGTTCAAACGTAAAGTCTGAAAGAAGCTGAAATCAGTTAATTTGAGGAGCTGAAAGAAGTACTCACAACAAAGAGTAGGGTCGTCATTTAAAATATAAAGAATAAAACGAAGAATTTAAAGATGCCAACAGTGCAAAATGAATACTATACTCTCTGGTTACCACTGGTGACCACTGGTTACCGTGGAGAGCATTCTGTCACCGCAACAACCCCTACTGGATTAGTCCCAATGACGGACATTGTTGTGTGTATCCTGTCGCCACAAAGCTAATGTTGGCAGCCAGCTTTCATTGTTGTGGAGCAGCGTCTACAGCGGGTACAACCTTTACCTGTTTTGTTAATGTTTAATGCGTTAATATAAGTAACCTTGACAAAACTGTTAATTTACTGTTGTCTCCTGTGTTATGCTAAAATAGAGAAAATGTGATTTAAGGAATTAAAGTGCATTATATATTAGAAATTGTTCTTTTATTCACATTTAGAAGTCAACTGAAATTTTTTATTTATTTATTTATTTATTTTTGCTGCATTACCTTAAGTGACCACTAGGACATATCAGCAGCTAGCCGAGTGACGCTGAGGTCTGTCTTCAACTCCCAACCAGAACATTAATTTCTTGCTTTAATCTCTCTCCAGTTTCCTCCCGTATTCCTCTCAAGTGTTCTGAAAAAGTTTCGACTCATATTGTCGTTTCTTTTTGTCAAATTGAGACAGATAACCGCTGTTGTCAATACATAGCTCACGCTTCGTAGAAACTCACCGCAAGAAACGTTGCAAACGACAACAAAAATGTTTCCAGAAGAAAATGATGCACCTAACTAGGACGGCCTTGTTTTTTGTTTATTATTTTTTATCATTATTGAAAAAGGTGCACAATTATTTAAATTAGTTAAATAATCTGACAAAATACAACATTAATTTGCTTGTTGACGGCATTAATAATATTCATACGTTTACTCAGACCCTTTTTAATCACCACTTTGGGGGGAAATATTTCCGTTTCGGTGCTACTTGCGTTTCTGTATTTGCTAGCTATGTTTCAGTATTCGGTTGTGAGTATTTACATATTGTCAAGATGATAGAGACATTTTCTAAATTTGCTTGTGTTTAGTCTATTTACAAGTGTAGCAAGTGTTCTTAAGCTGCAAATAGTCAAGTTGTTGGGCTCTCTCTGTGACTATAATTTTTGCTCTCCACTGTAACTTCTTTTCACTGACTTTGTATTTAATCTCTAAAATGTGCATGGGTAGTTCTGTCTTTAGTTGATGGGGCGGAGGAGGGTGGGGGTGGGGGTCACAGCTGCTTCTTGGAAAAGACAACTTCAGAAAATCAAGCGTACTCCCCTCTGGATCAAACTGTGTGAGTTATGTGCTGAAACTGAGGCCCTGAAGTCTTGACGATGTTTAATGATCTGATAACCTTTTGTCTCTGCCTCCACAGGTCAGCGGAGGATGCGCTGGAGCACACTGGGGGTCACACACAGCTGGGACTCTGCAGCTATGGTCAGACCACTTCCTGTTGTTTGGGATGGAGGAATGTTAACGGCATTTGTCAGCGTAAGCCATTCTGCAACTCAACGAACTTCGATGATGCATAACCCAGGGGTCAAAGGTTATCAGTCCAGCAAAACAAACAAAACAACAATCGGAGAAAATGAGGAAAAAAATGTGAAGAGCCTTTTATACTAGACAAAACAAATCTTCTGTATTGATATTTTGATGTTATCATCGTCACTGTATTGAGAAATAAGTTAGATTTTTTTACTCCACTACATTTGTTCAGATTTTACATGTGATCACTAATAATCCACATATAATATAACACTCAGAAGTGTGTTGTAGCTCTTAATACCTTTGTACACTTTGCTTATTAGACTTTTACTCTGAAATTGCAATTTAATATTTGTGCGTACAAAGCTACACTAACAAATATTTTTGAACTAACAGTCCATCAAATGAATGTTTCTCTTTAAACGATCACCTAGCACCAAGTAGCCTGCAAAGATTTCCCAGTATTCAGATCACATCACCCTTCCTCCTCCTCCTCCTCACCCGTTGCTTTTTCAACTCAAAACATAATGATATGAGTTAAATGAACATTGACCACACAGACAAAACTCGCAAGAAGTCAAGACCATGGATTACTTTAAGTTTAAGTTTAGAAATTTGAGTTCAATACTGAAAACTTGTCATGACCTTTGGAGTCAAAGAGAAGAAAAACATTCACATAACTTAATGGGGCTGTAATGTTTTACAGTGTACCTGTGCACAGGAGTTCTTGGTGTTTACGTTTGTGTCTATTGTCCTTCACAGCTGTCTGCAGGAAGCCCTGTGTGAAGGGAAAATGTGTGGGACCAGACAAGTGTTTATGCTCCGCGGGGTATAAGGGACTGCAGTGTGATGAAGGTGGAGTATGACTCACGGGGCCGTAGTCCGTCTTGTGTTTTTAATTTCTTAACCATTACCTGCGTTCTCCTGCATCATTTACCACAAGGATTTCTATCTCCTGCTTGTTGAATAATGTTTCGTATTGACTCCAGATGTGAACGAGTGCGGTTTGCTGGACAGGCCTTGTTCCCAGCGCTGCATGAATACACACGGTAGCTATCGCTGTTACTGTGAACCCGGATACGCGCTCTCTGCAGATGGATACACCTGCATCAGTGAGTAATTTCCTCTTAAAATAGTACATTTAAAATCAGCAGGCCAAGATCCAGAAACCCAAATGAAAAAAGTCCTCTTCTGTCCAATAATAGGAGCTTATTTTAGACAGAAATTCACAGTTTATATTATAGAAATTGATTTTATAACAAAGCTTGGGGCAAAAAAATGTGTAAATTATTGACTGGAAATACAGATTTTTCAGCTTAAGTAGGATTTGGTCGCCGGTGTTGTTTATGGCTTCTATGCTCTGTGGTGGTATGACTGTGTGTGTGACCCTCTGACCGATTCTCAGCCAGTGTTTCCCTGCCTGTCTTCCAGAAGAAGCCGCATGTTTCTCCCTGCGCTGCCAGTATGGCTGCCAGATGGAGATGGGGGGAGCGGTGCGCTGTCTGTGTCCCCCCGGCCTCCACCTGGCTGCCGACAACAAGACCTGCGAAGGTAGCGCTCCTCTAGAAATACCCCTCAACCTGCCGCTGCGGTGAATCACTGCAGCTAAATGGCTCACAGGTTTAGATTTATCACTTTTAATGGTTCATTTTAGCCTGACAATCAGACTGAACTGTCCTCTAGTATGTTGATGTTTGGCAGGTAGCTGTGCCCCCGAGAATTTTTTGTTTTTAAAGACAATTTTCCACAAACATTTGACCCAAAGTGGTTCTAAACAATGATTTTATATTGGAAATTGATTAAAGTACAACTTGTGAAAGGCTCTAAAGAACACTTGTTTTTGCTGTGGGCTTCACTGTCACAGCTCTAATCATTCAAAGAGCCTATTTCACTAAAATAAAAGCCCTGGCTGATAAACATAAAGCAGCATTTTGGAGAACACAAGTGAAAGTGGGATGAATTTTGGACTTGGATCCATCAGGTGGACCCAAATTTACCTTGCAAGGCAACTAGATTCTCACAAGATGTGTGGGATTACAACAGGAACGACTAAAATCAATGGGCATGTCAGTCTTAAGAATGCACAAAATAACCAAAGACTACACGCTAGACGTCCAAACTGTCCTCAAACAACGGACTGACGGTCAATTGTTGTGTTTACTTCCCGGTAGACAATGATAGACAGATGGTTTGTCCAATCACCTGCCAAGTATTTTTTTGAGAATGTGCTTTTCCAAGGTCGACTTCCCAGATGGTTCTGTGTAACAAACCATCTGCCCCGTCAGGTTAGACACAAACAGGACGAAATGTTAAATGAGGACAGTATCTCAGTGTATTTTCACACGATAATACCTAAAAAATCTGTCTATATCATGTCTTCTAATTTATTTCTGAGCCAGGCGAAGCAAACAACTTTCCGTTCACATTATGTCAACTTGCTGAAGCTACGTCACCGGTGGCACCTCTCCGCTGACCCACTGGTAGAAAGCCTTTAATTAGCTGATGTAAAGAAAAACACAGCCTGGACGCTCTCCTCAGTTTATGACTCAAGTCCCCCCTCGATAAGTCAGCAGCAGACGACTGCTGTCCTGTAATGAAGTGACGGGACTCTCTCACGGCTCTTTGACGTTCTCACACTGTGGGAGAAACGCTTTTGGTGGGAACTATTTAACGTCTGAGTGGAGAGAAATGACAGCTTTTTTCCCCTCACCAAAGCCCAACTGTGTTTAAAGTAGTAATATACACGGTGGGCTACAAGGTTTCCGCAACCGTGGAGAAACGTAACCAAAATGGGTGTTTTCTAGCTAGTAAGGAAGTGAGGATACACTTGTTTGCCTCTTTATTAGGTACAGCCACGACCAGAATAATATAATCTGGGGCGAGATATTCACATTTCAGTACCTCAACCTGGAAGACTCAATACAATCAAAGAGTTTAATCCTCTCTCAAAATCTGAAGTTCCTTTTGTTAGTTTACACTTTTTAGTTTTTATTTCGCTTTTTGGGGTTTTCTGTCATCTTTTGAATAGGACTCTTAAAAGAGAACTACTGTTTTTTACAACCTGGACCTTATTTCTGGGATAAAATACGGTCGTTTACTCACCCATATAACTTTTGTGTAATTTGTAGTCGTTCGGTAGATATTTAGATCTCCGTATATCCATATAGTGGGAGTGACTGGGGCACCGCAACGCAGCCTCTAAATAACGCGTTATCTATCAATCTACAGACCCTGGATGATGATAACAGGTAACTCCGGACTCAACAGGGAATAGCACTAGAACAGCAATAGTTTCGGTGCCCCAGTCCCTCCCACTATATAGATATACGCTGATCTAAATATCTCCTGAACGACTACAAATCACACAGAACTTATATGGGTGAGTAAATGACCGTATTTTATGCCAGAAATAAGGTCCAGGATGTAAAAAACAGTAGTTCCGCTATAAAACCACATGAAAAGGTGTTCTTATCTGAAGGATCCTGATAAACCCTTGCATCTCAAATAAACTCACAACGGAATTGAGATAAACATTTATTTGTGGGTCTCTACTGGTGTTGTACTTCCTACCACACCAAAGGGCTTCATCCTGCAATGGTGATGTGACACATTTGTGTGTTTTGGGGGTCGTTCCTTGTTTGTTAACTGCAGTGCACCCTTCAAAGCTCCAGTACAAAGAGATAGCTGCAAGGTCAAGGTGCTTATTTGTGTCTTTTAGAAGGTAATTGCTGTTTTGAGCAAAGAGGAGAAGAAAGGTTAAGCTGTGTGTTTGTTATTTTTTTTTTTAAAAAGTGATGACAAGAGGGCTTAAATTAACCAAAGGTGTTGCTTGTGACACATGTTTGTGTTGCCTTGCAGATGTAGATGAGTGCCAGCGGGATGCCGATGTGTGCCCACCACGGCGGACCTGCAAGAACACTTTTGGCAGCTTCGTCTGTGTTTGCCAAGATGGTTTTGTGATGGGGATGCTGCAGGGCTCAGTGGCATGTCGAGGTAAAACAAAACAAAACAAAAAGTGAAGTAAATCCACCCAAATTTTTTTGTTGCTAAATAAAGACATCCAGAAAGGTAACCGCTGTTGTTAAGCAGGTGGCCACATTGTTTTTCATGTGGTATGTTTGTGGCGTGCTTCGTGTTCCTGAACCCTCGGCTGCGTCAGAGGTTTCCTTTTAACGTTTTGACATAATTTCACAGTAGGAAACAACAGGAAATATTTGGAGAGAGCAAAGGAGCTATGCAGTCGGGTCTGTTCCATGTCAGCCTTGTAAATGTCTAAACGGATCACAGCACATCCCCACATGTTCTCCTCATCTGTGTTAATTGGCAGAGACGGGGATCATGTGAAGATGTGCTTTGGCAGCAGAGGAATCCAGAGACCATGTTTGTTTGATGAGCGGTCGTAGCTCACCCACTCAGCTGTGGCTCACCCACAAGCTGTTTTTTTGTTTTCATCCCTGTGATGAGCACTGCAAAATTATCTCTTGAGCAGGTTCATAGCAGCATACTCCACTGTGAAGCAGCTTTAGCTTACCTTCCTGAAATAACTACAAACCTGACATCGCTGACTAAATCTCCTTCTCTGCTACTCCAAAGATAAGGATGAATGTTTAACCGGGTCTCACCGGTGCAGCCGCCACGCTCGGTGCGTCAACACAGATGGTTCCTACACCTGCCAGTGTTTGGAGGACTACTTCGGCAACGGACGCACCTGCTGGCCCAGGAGAGCCCCGCAGTCCAAGGCTGCCATGTACTTCAACTACAAACTCTCCAAGCGGACCAAGTCCACGCAGCCTTCGTCTTAGCGCTGCTTCTTGCAACCTTCAAGGCTCAAATTGAAAAAGACATGCAACATTATCGGGTCACTTGAGGTTAAACACAAAAAGAAAGAAAGAGAATGCTGTTAGTGTAGGTGAGAGTAAGTTTTCAGCACTGTCAGATTATGCTATTATGCTTTACTGTTTGTAATTTGGTGAGTTATGTTAAGAATTTCCAGCTCGGCCGGGCACTGTATTGCCTTTTTGTGTTTAGGGTTGTTATTTCTCTTCCTAGTCTGGCAGGCAGAAACTTGGAATATCCCCCAGAATGATTGGTTGCCTGTTTGCTGTCAGTTAAAGAAACCCTGCCTTTAACAAATGCTCTGCACACACGGCCACTCTGTACTTTGAATCCTTGAGCCCAAAATGAACAGGAGGGTCTTCCGTGCAGCAGTGTCACATTATATATACTGTATATATTATATTACATGCTGGAATCTAATGCATGCTGCAAAAATATTTTTAAAAAACCTTTTTAATCTGCACCATTGCTTAACTTAAATTGTTAGTTTTCTCATGAAAAAAAAAAAAGTGTAGTTTTGTGAGACTTTACAATTTGTTAATAAAAGGCTGACCTCTGGTGGATTGATAAGAGAAGATACTGTATCTGCACTACCTTCACACTGAACTCTGAACAAAACGCTGCGAAAAGATGTGTACTCTGTAAGTCTACCGTAAGATTATGTTTTTGTAATGATGCTATTTTTCTTAATTTCCCATTAAACCGTCTATCCAACCGTGAACGGTGAACGTGGCGTGCTCAGTGCGGAGGCGCGTGAAGCGCTGCTAAAATGCAGACTGATGTTTTCATACCTGACTGTTTATCTTCTGCCCTCTCTCCCTCTGTTATGCCACAGGGAATGTTTTCAGACCCACTAAGTCACACGCAGGGCAGACTACCACACAGCAAGAGAGCATAGACAGGTCAGACCAACCAAATACCAGGAATCCTTGTCTGTCAGCAGCTGTCTGGAAACCTCTTCCTGCGTTCAGAGGGCACAAGAATGGAAATTGAAGTTTGTTTTTGATGTTTTCCTCGGGTCAATTTCAAGTTTCCCTCCGAACGATTAAGATCGTGACCCCGGGAGAGGGGGGAGGTTGGGGGGGGGTGGAATTGCAATACTTTGAGGATAATAACTGTAATGATAGGAGATGATGGTAGGGGGCACTGTGTGTTCTGTCCTGGAGGCTTTGATGCGCTGAGGGAGTCGGGTTTGTAGTGAGAACAAGCAGCTGCTGCCTGCTGAAGGGCCCTGCCACTGACCCTATTCATCCCAACAGCAGGTGTCACATCAAGTCCCCGCCTCACCCTCGCACACACACACACACACACACACACTCATACACTCATGTGCAAAATCACAGAGGCTTGTGCACATTTACACACTCTCTCTTCTGTCTCACACACACACACACACACACATAGATGAGTGTGTGTGTGTGAGAGTGAGGGGGGACCTGGAACTACTTACAGAGAACAAAGAGGGAAATCAGGAAAAAATGCAGCCTCTTAGAATAAATCTCACCACAATGCTGAGAAAAATCCCCAACCTCACCCCCAGAAACGCAAGAAAAACCTGGTTTCTCTCTTTCAAAGCAGTCAAAAGTGTCTTACAAAAGCAGAAATAGAAAACATTTTAGATAAAAGGATCCAGGCCCCTTTTCTGAAAAGGACCTCACACCAAGTTGTGTGTAATTCCTACCAGGAACTGGTTTATTTACCAAAAAATAATAAGATTTAATGCCAAAGCACTTAGGCTACAAATAAAGGACAACGAGTGGTGGGTACACTGAAGGGGGCGAGGGAGGGGAAAAAAAAAAAGGAGGACGAAACCGGAGTGGAAATTCTCTCTTTTCTTGTGCTTGTTATTTTCTCGTCCTCTGTTTACACGACACATCTCGCATAGAGGGGTAGCTACGGGAACAGCAGCGCCAGGCCGGGGGCAGAATGACCCCCCGCGAAATAAAAGAAAACAATAAACATGTCACAGGAATTTGGACATCTGCAGTGACACGAGCTCTCACACCGAGGCCACGGCAATTTCACGAATCAAAGCGCTGCGGCCCCGGCTTACCTTACATAAAGCAAAATCAACATTTATCCTGAGAAAGTGAGCAATGATGCTGACAAGTGCATAGAGCCAATGACAATACGTTAGCAGAGATGCTAGGAACAACCGTGCCACCCACGTTGCTGAAAGGCTGCTGCTTTCAAACGCCACCACTGAACTGTAAAACCACTAAAACCCCTGTCTTCCCCATACTGTCCTTTTCACTTTAGCTTGAATTAAGCCAGTGTCGGCGCCCATCGGAGGAGGCTTTTCCACAGCTAATTCTTGTATTATGTTCCTGCTGGAGCCATCTCCTCTGACACACAGTCACTGTAAGGAAGAACACAGTGCGGAGTGTTTCCATGAATGAATTAAACCTCTTAATGCTGACCAGTCCCACACAGGGGAACGAGCCAAAAGCTTGAACCCTAGGCGTAAAATTATAAATCTTGTCAGGAAGACGTTTTCTCCTGCTTGCCTCCGCTTAGAGAATCGGCAGCAGAGTAGAAAGAGTGCGACAGTTCACTGCCTACAGCAGTCTCCTCGGATTTCTTTTATTCCCCTCTGACTAAAACGAGCTAAATTAAATAAAGAGGAGCGCACTGGTGCTCTTGTCGTATCTCTCCGTGCATGCAAGACGGACAATGACATAAAAGAAATGAATCTGGATCGTTTGTTTCACCATAAACCTGAAAAAATAATCACATCACAGCACCATGACCAGGCATAATTACGACTTGCTGCTTTCTTGAAGGCAGCGCTGCCCTCTCAGTCACTTTTAAATCACATTATGTGGAGTGAATACGTACGCTCTCTTCTGCCTGTATGATTCCCATTCATGCAAACACAGTCCTGGTGAATGTCCTGCTATGTGGTGGGTAGCGTGTGTGTGTGTGTGTGTGTGTGTGTGTGTGTGTGTGTGTATGTGAGGCCAGAAGGAAAAAACCTGACGTGGAAATATCCCTAAGACCTCAAATATCTTAACGGTTAACTCCCAGACACCCTTCGGTCCACACTCGAGCACACACCCATTTCCTCTTTATTTCAAACGGACTGAGCAGTTGTGTATCTGTGACCTTAATTCATGTTTCGCATCCACATGACGACTTTGAACTCTGTTTGAACATTTTTTATTATTTTTTTTTTCAAATGACCGCTTTCCCTCTCCTTTTCTTCTGTCTGCTCCTATTCCCCGTGCAAGGTAACAGCTGAAACAGCCACATCGCAACATGAAAGCAGAGACTTGACCTGACCGGAACTCACTGTGCCTAAATCATTCTTAATATGAGAGCGCGGCGGCCTTGTTCGGGGGGGATTATCCTCGATAGAACAGGAAAGATTTCCAGCTAATCTATATTGGAATGCCCACTCTGGGGAAGGTGAGGGGAAGTGGTCGGGACCAAAGGTTTCTCTTGGAAGTCGGCGCACTGTTCAGCAATTAGGGCTAAGACAAGCAATGTGTTTCTGTTCTCTTACAACATGTGTGTTCTCCAGCATGCTGAAAGAAGTGTTTGTTTAGTGCGGTTTCAAAAATGGACTCATTGTCCAGCAAGGAAAATGCAAAGAACTGATTTTTGTTTCTCAAATATCTGAATTTGTTGCTTCATTCCTTTTTCTGTTTCATTGTGGGTTTTATGTATTTATATTTTGGACTGTTGTTGGTCCTGATACTCAATTCATACTTCTTTTTCTTCACTTTCTTGCATGTTATAGATGCACCAATCGGCCACAACATTATGACCACTGATAGGAGAAGAAAATAACATTGGCCATCTTGTGACAATTCAATGTTCTGCTTGGAAACCTTTGGACCTGGCATTCATGTGGACATGGTCAGCCTGGTCTGGGCAACCCCACCCCATACCCCATACCCCACGGCAATGACACTCCTTGACGGCAGCAGCCACAGACACACACACAAAAACGGTTTAGGAGCAACTTAAAAAACATGAAGAACAGCACAAGGTGTTGACCTGGCCTCCAAATTCACTAGATTCCAAACTGATCAAGTATCTGTAGCAAGCCTGATCCACAGAGGACCCTCCCCTCAACTCATAGGACCCAAAGGCCCCCCACTAACAACATTCTGTTACCAGACACCACAGGACACCCTCAGAAGGCCCATGTCCATTCTCTGATGAGTCACAACTGTTTTGGAGGCACAAGGGAGACCTACACAATATTAGGAAGGTGGTCATAATGTTATGCCTGATCGGTGTATATTATTGCGTGGTTTCATAAAGCACATGAGTTCTAATACTGATACTGAGCTGACATTAGCTCAAAGAGGAAACGAAAGGAAGAAACATTCCCTCCACCGAACAGACAAATTGGTACAATTTGTTCATCAGCTAATTAATTTAAATGTGCTGTAGATGGGAATCTTCTGGAGTTATAGGCTGAGGGCTGGCCTTTGTCTATATGAGTGGGAGAGACCATATATATGGTACATGTGTGTAGGGAAAGCTCTGGCACTGGTTTAATTAGCGCTGTACTGGAAGCACGAACAGTGGAATCATTGTGAAAAAGGCCACAACAGCTGCAGTGGCTGTTCGCTGGCTGCTAAACATCTCTCACTCCCGCCGCGCATCCCTCCAGCTACCCCTGTTTCTCTCGCTTTTCTCCTCCTCTCCGGTGCTAGTTCAGGTGTCTGGGGCAGCAAAGGAAGCACTGGGTGGCACCCACCCAGACTTGCCGAGCTGGCAGCGGCCAGAAACTTTGAGAAATGTATGAGAGGGTCGCTGGCAAGCTCGCCGCTTGGCAGGTTGTCCCGCTGGGGAATCACTCAGTGAGAGGAGACCGCAGCCAATTCCCTGTCAGTGGCTGGTGAGCTCACAAGGGCAGTAGCCGGGGAACATAGACAGAGAGACAGACTGTAGTCATGCTGTGTAATACCTTCCCATTCATTGTGCCTTGCCACCACCCCACCCTGCCCACGGGGACACGCTCTAAATTTTCTGAGAGGAACTGAGAAATGAAAACAGCATGTTCTGCTCAAAAAACTTCAATGGGTGGAAATTGTTTTATTACTGTGGTGCTCAAATTGCATGTTTATATACTTGATTTGGTGTCCAACTCAACTGTTCTGACATGCCGAATGATGTCTTCTATTTTTTTTCACCGCTTAGACACATTTCATTTCTTCTGCTGTTTATCTTTAAACAATGCAAAGGAACGCCGTGTTGCTTCCCCATTTCCCGCTCCATTTCTGAAGCCACACAATCGAGACCAAACCAAACCGCGATGTCCACTTAAGGCGAACCTGAGGAGGAACCGACAAACCCCAAAACCTCACCTCAACCTGACCACACTGCCACCACCGCTGGCAGTCCACCCCGTCGCTCAGATGTTATAAACGATCGGTTGAGATATTGTTTTACTTTAGGCTTTACTCTGTCTATTTTGGCACCTCAGAAATCAACACTGGCCTCCATGTCAGCTCCACGAATTTCTGGCAAAGCGCTTCAGTTTAAAAGGGTCCTCAGAAAAAAAAATGTTGTGTATTTTGAAGGAAAAGTTTAAATAATTTGACATGGAATGTTTCTTGAAGCCTGAGTTACAGTCTGATTTTCCATCCAAATGAACCAGAGTCAGGTGCTGCCAAGAGGCTCTCAAAGGCGCCTTTGAGTCAACGTTTTGGGGCATGGTGAGTGTTTGTAGTGCAGCACTGACATCTCATGGTGGACCGGAGGATGTGCATACATGCAGGCTAGCCCACAGCCTTCTGTAATGATAGACACGAACAGCAATTTGCCAGTTCATTAGGTACACTAGTGGACGCAAATGGATTCTTATAAAACTCTCCTGCACTAAATCCCCCTTCGTGACTGTTTTAATGTTTAGTTTATGTTGTTAAACTGGATTTAATTAAACACAAAAGTGATTCTGTCTCGGTACAATTTAATAGTACTACAAACCACAGCCTCCAGAACAAAAACACAGTTGAATCAGCAACCCCCTCGGTTATTTTAAACAAATGTTGAATGCCATAATTCTTCTCTTTTCTTTTCTTCCTCTTCCATCTTTCATTACAGGAGGCAGGAGGGGGACAAGGCCTCCTGAGATGCCCCCCACCCACCCTGAGTCTCACTCTATGGGTTCCTCTCTGTCTGAAGACTATCATCCATCTTTGCATCCCACCCCTCTCAACCCTCCCTCTGTTTTCCCTCAAGTCCTGTCTTCCCATAAACTTCCTTCCACCGGTCAGCCATAACATTAAAACCACTGACAGGGGATGTTACTTAGACATGTACCACCCACCTAGATCACACCAGGAACCCCCACCCCATAGCAATGACACTCCTTGATGGCAGCAGCCATCCCCAGCAGGATGCAGCCTGAAACCAAAAAAAAAATTTCCAATTCACTCCAAATTCACTAGATCCCAAACTGATCAAGTATCTGTGGGGTTATCCACAGAGGTCCCTCCCCTCCCCTAAAAGTGAAAACTATGGCAGAGGTCAGATATTCAGATGTAGATCTTTTAACTTAATATAATACACCTTCCAAATTTCCTCACACATAGAGTGTGTTAGCTTTGAATGATTCACAGGTTTGTTCATTTGAGGTTGTTTGTTTTGGAAGAGGGTGAAATTGGAGTTTTATTTGCACAACATTGATGTAGTTTTCACAGCTTGGTGATTCACAGTTTACAGTGTGTTTTTTTGCTGCTGAGACCGTCTGATTGATCCGTTTTACAGAGGTGTTGATTCAACTGTACGTTCAGTTTGTTGCTTTTGAAACTGCACTGAGTTAATTTTTTTCACTTAATTTATGTCACTGATATCAGGCAGATTTTTAATGCACTACTCCAAGAATATCACCATCACCTGGATGGGAAATTGTACCAGGTAGGACTTCATGGCCCTCAAAAGGGTGGTCCGTTCAGTGGAGCGGACCATCAGAAGCCCCCTCCCCACCCTGCAGGACATTTATACCAAACGTTGTAGGTTAAGAGCCAAGAAGATCCTCAAACAGCCCAGTCACCCCAGACACTATCGCTTCTCTCTACTGCCATCAGGCCGGTGTTTTTGCTGCCTGAGGACAAAGACTGAGAGGCTGAAGAAAAGTTTCTATCCACATGCCATCCACCTGCTCAACTCTGAGCCTTAACCGGACTTAAATACCACTGCACTATTGCACTTTACTCACATAGCTGTTTTCAATACTGTAAATGTGTGTATATATACGAGCTACCCCCCTCTAAGTTTACATTTCGAGTTTACAGTCTATATTTTATTTTATTTTTCTTATTTTTAGTTTTACATTTACACGTAGGCTGTATTGTTTACCTTATGTGTTATGTGCAATTATTACTGTTTTACTGTAGTACTTTTTACTACTGGCTGCAGGTACAAAAATACATTTCACTGTGTATTGTACTATGTATAACTGTGCATGTATCTTATCTTATCTTATATGAAATAGGACATTTATTGCAAATATTGAATTAAGTTTATGTTGACATAAGTTTATGAGCAGGGGTTTCAAACATACAGCCCAGAATGAATTTGTAAAGTGCAAAAAATGACATAGAATTACTTCATTAACTGCAATTTTTCAATAAAAGTATCTGTTAATCCTAATTTTTCCAGCAGGGGTTGCATTGTTTTAAACAGTCCCAGACGTAAACCAACGCTGGGACCCAGAACTAAACAGCAGATGGCAGCAATGTGCCGAAATTGCACTTATTTTGCTTCAGACATTTCAGGTTGTCTATAAAACGTTTTGTAAAGGGATAGTTCATCAAAAGTAAACATTTTATAATATATTCGTTCTTCTTGGCACTAAAACAAATGGAAAAGATGTCGTTATTTATAGGTTATTAAAGGCTTCCATTGTGGCCCCTGAACTAACATGAGTTTGACACCCCGACATCTGAACATCATGTTACTGACCTCTCTTCACCACTAGGTGGTACTCAGTCTCTACTTTTAGACAGAACAGCGGTTCAGTACAAGTGCACAGCCCTGTCTGTTCATGTGTTACTTGTGTGTTAATTAGGAACAAATTAGTGTTTTGTTTGTTATTTTTTCATAAAACCTTTAATTTTTTTGAAGTAGAGTTTTAATTGAATCTCAGACTGTGGACTGAGTTGGTATCCAAGCCATGGGACACTGAGAACTGATAGTCAGTTCGAGGTTATAACTCACCACATACCAGTTCTCTGATCTATCTGCTCTTTCTGTGTCTTATTTTCCAAAAGATGAAGAAGAAGAAAATGTAAAGTTCTTGGTTTGTTGGGTGCAAATCCATTAAGCTGAATTGTGACTTCTGTCCCGCTTTGGTGTGCTCATTCTTGTGGGTGAGTGTGTTAACGTTACATTTAGTGATTACAGAATCTCAGGGTTCAAGACACAGTAGTTAGTTTGGCAAAATTAGGAAAATATTCAGATTTCTTGTGGATTACTAAAAGCCTTTCAGATAAAGGTGTGTCGGCTCATACAAGAGCTGATGTCCTGTAAGGAAGGACAGTTGTAACTGCCCCCTACCCCCTAAAGGGTGAGCCAAGCCTTTAAAGTGAGGATGGCGGGGGGGTGGGGAGAGGAGCGGGGTGGTGCACTTAGCCAGCAGAACACATGACACCACACTCGAGCCTCGGTAAGTTTATTCAGGAATGAACTAAACGACTCTCGAGATGGAGGATTATCTAATTATGTTGGACAGTTAAGTGAGTTTGTTTCTTAAAGGTCTGATCATATTCAAGTCCCAATAAAACTTATCAGCCCCTCCTGTCCCCATTAAATGCAGACATCTGTTCTGATCACATGACAGCTGTAACCACAGGGATCAATTAAAGATTGGTGACATCATCTCGGTGTCTGGGTACTGTTTCTGTCCCAGAGCGCAAATGAGGAGTGAATTCCCATGCCGTGTATATTCCTTTATTTCTCCTTCACCTACTGTAGTGTGAGTTTCCAGTAAGTGTCAGCTGCATTCGTAAACAGTTTAAAATCCAATTACATTTTTAGCAGCTGATTTGCAGACCCAGTCGCAATGCGGTGGCAACATTCATTTCGGATGCTGTCATGACACTGGAGAAGATGAAAGGCCAGCTCACCACCCTCTCACTCACACCGGCTACGGTAGATGTCCCGTTGTCATGCACCCCTCTCTTTTCTGCGATCGACTGGTGCAGATTTGTAGCTCCTCTTCTTCAGTTAAAGAAATCAGAGAAAAAAGAAAAAAAAAAACAATTGTTTGAAATGAGCCTCCAAAGAAATCTAAATGTGCAAACCCTCTCCGTGTGTGAGGCTGTAAAATAAGATGAGACTCTCAAGACTTAATCTAGATTCATGCTTGGGTCCTTAGCTCTAAAGTCCACTGTGTAGCCAGATGTGCACTTCCCCAGAAAGTTAAGAAACTTTCCTCATTCACATCTCTTCGTGGCAAGCACAAAAAATTACAAAAATAAAGGCTTACACCAGAGTAGGTCACATGCTTTGGCTACAGCCAGAGGTGATTACTCCATTAGGGTGATTGTAAATTGTATTTCTTGTATACTGACTGCAATTGCGCATCTTCGAGATTTGGTGCACCCAACATACTGATGATTTTGAGGAGTTCTTTTATCTTGTATTAATACTTGAGTAGTATTACATCCGGGTGCCAGACTGATAAATAGCAGCCATGCAGGCGCTAAACCAATTGTTCAATGCAACATGACAATGTCTAGATTGCCTGCTGCTGGTAACTTACATACTGAATGGTGACCTTAGAAATCATAGCACACTCTCTGACAGGAGCCAGCACTGCTTCAGCTTTCTACTGCGTGGAACAGTTCTATCACTCTAAGCCAATCGTTAATGGGAGACTTAGACTTAGACTTGGATAAACTTTATTCACCCTCAAGGGAAATTGCTTGGTCACAGTAGCTTAGTTGCAGGAGTTAAGCCAGTTGTAATTACGACTTAAATTAACCTGCATTACATACAAATATGGACGCAGAGACTATTGTTTAGTTTGATTAAAACCGAAATGAATATGTGTAATATACAGTAGGTGTTATATTTACAGTGCACTGTGCACAATCTCCACACTCAATGCTGCAATCATCTTGACATAAAAGGCCATTATTTACCTAAGGGGAAAACACAGCATTGTTTGCTGGTTTGTTGATTTGAATGTTACTAGACTTACAAGCATTTTAAGTCCTAGACAAACGGAAGACTTTTCAAGTCACTGGATTTATTATAATTCATCCTCTGGGGACCATAAATGTCTGTTTTAAATTCCTTGGCAGCTCATCCAGTTTTCATTGATACGAAGCACAGCCATGAACTGCCCAACTGGGACACTGCTATCTATCTATCTATCTATCTATCTATCTATCTATCTATCTATCTATCTATCTATCTATCTCATTCAGGGCCTGTTCAGACAGTACCGTTGAAGCTAATCATCTTCAGTTCAGACTTTCTGCCGTATATTCTGCACTCCACCAGGTTATAAATCTGGTGTCTGTGTCGACATTCCTGCGATGGTGTTGTGGTAATAATTCTTTTCACGCCAACCAGAATTTATTTTCAGCCTTAGCTGTAGCACCAGAGACGAGGAAGACTAGGAGTATGTTACAAATGTAACTAACGTTCTGTGAATTCTGGCAGTCATGAAGAATAAAATAAACCCCAGGAAGCAGCTATGAAGCCTGACCCAAGTCAAGGACAAACATGGATTAACAAGCGGTGTGGCTTTTAGTCACTGGAGAGTGCTGGAAGAAGAGGAGGGACTGGGGGATAATAGGATGAAGGCAAATAAAACAAATTAAAAACAACAATGTAAGCAAAAAAAAGAAGTTCTTTATTAAATATCACACGAAGGTATAATCTTGTATGTGTAGCATGAGATAAACTGGACAGTCTTGAATAAAACTGCTCCTCTGGGTTCAACATCAGATTCATTTGGCATTAAATTGATTTAACAGCGACTCGTTGTCTATTTACGGCTCCTCTCTTTAGTCTGTGACATTTGACCTTGTGTGTCCTTGTGGTTTATCCACTGGAGTAATCATTTTGGCTGTGAACAATCAGTCATCAGCTTTGTTTGAGGAGCGGTTTATTTTTGCCCGGCAGATTTGTCTTTGGAGGCCAAACCAGGAAGAGATGATGTCATGATGGCTATCGCTTACAATGCTCCCGCCAGCTCCAGATGTACAGACCTCCTCCTCTCCTGAGGTATGACCTCAGCCTGGGTGTACTTAGGGAACATCTGCTTGATGATCTGGTTAGTAAGAATCAAGTCTGATCTGATGCAAGACGTGACAATGGAGAGAGAATTGCTGTGTGGTTTGGAGGGAAATATTTCATCTGCGTTCTTGCACAATAAAGTGCGCTAACTTCTACACCTTGATTCACTGTGAAGTCACCTTTGGCTTGTTTTTTATTTTGCTCTGGAAAATGTGGAAATTCAAAATAGATCATGTTTTAATTGAATTATTGACCCTCACATTCTTCAGCACTGTATTAGACGACCAGGACAGCTCAGTCTTTACTTGAAGTTTCACAAAAAACACTCTGGGATATGATTAGAAGCCCAGAGAAAAGATAATGCATTGACTTTATATTAGGATTATGGCATTTCAACCAATCCGATTCACAAAGGCCGTCAGAAAATCAACCTGCTCCAGAGATGGGGTGCAATTTTCTGTTGAATTTGGGATGGTTTGGGCTATTTTACATGTTTTCTGTGCAGCATCTGTGTTTTTGTTTGCACAAGGGTTTGAATTGTAAAAAAAGACGCCATTTTTTCACTTTTTCTTAAAACTTTGTAGGGTCATTTGTTGTTTTAATACTGATATACCACTGCCGGTCCTATCTGATTAAACCACACACACAGTCCCGGTGAACAGATTAGCTTTGTATGTGCAACCCAAACAGATATATGGGAACCCCACATTTAAGAAAACCATATGAAGTGTCTTAACTATCTGAGCAAACAGTGTCTTTCTCTTCAGTGTTGTTTTCCTGCAATGTAGTGTCAAGAACCTGAGATTTATTACGAATATTCAAGAACTCAGATGTGGACTGACACAAATAAATGACAACTTTGCTGCCTGCAAATAAAAACATTAAATATTACATTTAGAAATTACATTTTAAACCTGTTCTGGTAGAGTAGAGGTTGTACATCAACTCTTATATAAAAGTGACATGAATGTTTTAGAAAATTGTTCAGTCTTACCATGTAGTTATTACTCCTGGTATTTATTAGAAGTACTTACGCCAGATGATAGTTTTAAAGCAACAGATCAACATCTGGTGTAATAAGTTGTTTTCTTACCGAGAGTTCAGTAAGAATATGAACACAGCTCTCATGTTTACAGGCTACAACCGGCAGCTGTTCAGCTTAGCTTAGCACAAAATGTTCCTGCTAGTAAATCAAATTTGCTTACCAACAGTAAAGGTGCTGGTAGTCAAATGTCGTTGTAGCTCATTTGTATAAGGTGTAAAAAAAGAAAAAAGTGAAAAATGGCTAGTTGTAGTTGTATGGGGAGTGTTTCCTGTTGTGAGTGAGTAATGACTTCCTGCAGAAAAAAAAGTTGCTGTTTTGCTTTCGGCTACTTGTCAGTTTTAAACTTTGCTTTTGGTGATAAATGAATAAAAAAGAAATTTTATGTTAATTAATTCAGCCTGGATGGAGCAAGTTCTCTCTCTAAGCTAAGCAATGCTAAGCCAATGGTGCAAGAGAGGTATTGACCTCAAATGTTTCCAAAAAAAAACGTACTTTTCCTTTCAGGTACAACTGAAAGCTTGAAGCTATGAATAAGCCTTTTTTACTTTTCTGACAAAGTCTACCTTCGTAACTGCAGCTGTGACCTTTTGTTCAGGTGCAAGTTTGGGCATTTCTTGAAACTTTTGGTGCAAACCAAGTCTTACAAAGAGCCGCGCTGCCAAAACATGCTGGATGAGATCTGTTTCGTCACATTTTGTCTCATGAAGGAAAAACTGACAAAACATTTTCTGTGAAATATGTGACAACTCGCAGGTACCAACAAGCCTTGGCTCAGCAGCTGAGCTCGGCGTGATCTTCTAACGTACAGCATGTCAAGCATAAATTCATTCAGCAAATGGAAAGACCCTGGACTGTAACTCATATTAGGTTTAAAGTGGAATACCCCAGGGCAATTTAGGGTGATGCAGTTAAATTTAACTTACATGTGTTTGTGGAAAGAAAGGAAATTCATGTAGGTTGAACTATAAAGGACACACAGCTCATGGATCTGAAGACTTTGGTCTAGTGAATAAAGGACTAAAACTTGTGAGGGTGCACCTGTATAGCGAGGGACAGTTGGCCAAGATACAGGTGCACCACCATATGTGCTGCCCTGAACAAACTTGTGTCAGCAGTTGTATGAAGTTCAACATGTCACCACCCCCTTTGGCAAAATGAGCTGTGGCCGCTTTGACTGACAACTGTGCTATCTAGGGTTAACCCTCGCAACTAACAAGTGACTGTGACAGCTGCTGTCAGACTGTGACACTTCGACTCAATAAAACCAGAGCAGACCACCCTCCGTACTGAGCTCAGGGAATCTCTTCTCTGAGAGTGAACAGAATTATATGTGTGTGCATGTGTGAGGGTGGGGGTTGCAGACACAGTGTCATTTTACACACTGGGTTTAGGTTGGAAATACGGCATTGTCTGGCGAGAGGTCTGGTGATCAATCTTCTAAAAGATCTATGAGCGTCAGATACCGTATGAATGTCTGCTGAGCTTGCTTGTCAGCAAACCACGACACATGTAAGGGGCCATCTTGACCATAAAAGTCCCACGCTAGTGAGGCTTCAGGTGGTGCCACCCTCTGATTGGTGCATCCTCTGTCTCTGTGCAGTAAAGGTAGGAGAGGTAAACCAAGAGCCCCTGGAGACAGCAATCAAATATTACCACCCGCGGCATTATTTCTAGAAGGACTTGCAAAACGCCGTGCCAAATGAGCCACCCGTTTGAAATGCGAGCTGGCCTGATGCACTGCTGCCATGCCTCGCATTGCTGCAAAAAATTCGATGGCGCTGCCAAGAGCACTGGGATGGCGAAATGAATTGCATGCATGGAGGAGTGTCATCTACACATGTGTGTCAGTCATCGTTAAGCGTTTCAACCCCGTGCTAATTCATGGAGCTAATGTTGTAATCAATCCTAACCCATGAGTCCACTCTTCCTCCGTCTGGTTAGAGACAGGCAGCTCTCCAAGGTTTCTAAATGGCTCCCGCTCGGTGTGAACCCTGACCTAATAGAGCCTACTACAAAGTGCTTCAAATGTTAATGTCCTGTCTACACATCTTACAGAGCAGCATGTTGCCTTTTGGGTTGTGGAAACAGGGGGATATTTGACTGTTTCAAGAGCTCCTCTTCTCTGCACTGTACTTCAGAGCTGGACTGCTAATGAAATATTAAGGTGATGAGAATTTTTTGAGTTTTCAAAACTTAAATATCGCTGCAGGAGGATTTTTGTGAGATTCATAGGACCAATAGCCCACAAAACTATCCATCTTGCCAGCTATGTGCTTGTGGCTGATCCACAGAGGTGCAGACCATTCAGTGTCCTGTGAGGAGCTACTGGCAGCTAAGGCCGTCTTTTGTCAAGTGTCACTCCTAAGAGTTCCTTTGATGTGCAAATTTTCCTTACCAAGAAGCCAAGTACTGTCTACCGACATGCTAACTACATCAGTGTCTACACTGATTGCTTGCTTGCTTTCAAAGCTACTCAGACTGCAGATTGTTGTGCTTTGTGATTGTTGTGCTATGATATGTAGATAGCGACAGACAGATGCGTCGTCCAATCACCTGCCAAGTATTCTTCTTAAAGGGCCTGCTGTCTGTGATGACTCTCAGTCATCCAGGTCATGGTATTTATATAAAAAAAAAAACAAAGCTAAGAAAAAGGTAGCTGGAACTGTTTGAGTTGTCTTGAAGACGTATCACCTCTCATCAAAGTGGCTTCTTCAATTTTAAATGAGTGGTGGGGGAGTTTAGGTTATTGTTAGGAACATCTCCAGGTCATGCCCATCTAAAGCTCACATGACTTGTGTCACAGGGCCTGTAGTCATATAGAAAAGAAGAAGTGGTTAAATGTCTTCAAGGAAATTCAAACATGTCCTGTTGCATTTCATTTTGCTGTTTTTGCTTTAACATGTCTTCTCTTTCCAAAAAGTAGCAACCCACCTAATTGAAGACTAGCTACGGAAAGTGAAAAATACAAAACTAAAAAGCTTTTCAGTCTGTTATTAACTTTAAACCCCTTGAACACTGCCAGTTGTGGATGTCGTTAGGTCCAGCTCAGGCCTATCAATAGGCCAGACGTAACCTATTGGTAGGTTACGCAAGGACCTACAGGTTGGTTTTCTATCCATAAGGTGCTTAAAGGGGAACTACCGTTTTTTACAACCTGGACCTTATTTCTGGCATATAATATGATCGTTTACTCACCCATATAACTTCGGTGTCATTTTTAGTCCTTTGGAAGATATTTAGCTCCAGTGGAGCGCCACGTATATCCATATAGTGGGAGTGACTGGGGCACCGAAACGCAGCCTCTTAATAACGCATTATCTGCCGCGAAACTCGTTCATTTCACCAATATTTTGTTATGATACGCTAGTGCTTTTCCCGGTTGAGTCTTGAGAAATAAGGTCCGGGTTGTAAAAAAACGGTAGTTCCCCTTTAATGTCTCCAAATTGCAGCCAGACCACATGACACCAGGAAACCTTTCAGTCTGAATTAGTGGAATAATCAAGAAAAATCTATTTTGGTCTAAAATCTACTATATCTCCTGGCGTATTGAGTATATAAGTGACCTGAGGTTGGCTCAAGAATTGAAATGCACTGTAAGAGTGTGAGAGATGGGAAGGGCCAGATCCCTTTGTAAGCTTTTTATCCATCAGTAGTTGGTGTCCTGCAGTGTGATGGCTCAACAACGGGGCCTGTCATCTAATTGAATCCACGTTGAGCTCTGAGTGAGCCAGTCCAAGGATAAAGAAATAACAGCAACCTCTCTGTATCTGTTCAGAATATGTATGAGCACTGTATATTCCATGTGAATGATCAAAGTGAGATGTAGCCATTACAGTATCAACTGTCAGAGTCATTACCACGACAAAGGAACCTCTGTATAAACATTTGGCTGGTTTCCTTGCCACTAATACAATAATAAGTACATAAGCAAGGTAAATAAGCAATGGTAATTGATTTTCATTTGTAGCGCTCACATAGTCTCAATCCCAGCCAATGCCTGAGTGAATTTGTAGGATGCAAAATGTAATTAGCTTTGTGTTAGCCACAGATAATGCAAATATTTGCATTTTGTTTGCCTTAAACTGCATAAAGAGAAGATGGCCGACACTCCTTAACCAGGAAATCAAATTTGCCAACAGATCTTTTGTCAGTCTTGTTTTGTGCCTCTTCCATTAGTTCACAGAGAAGATTCTGGAGAGTTATGGTGGTCCACAGTAATTACAGTTTATACAGTAAAATGTGATAGAGCTGTAGCTACAGCAAATCATGGATGAAAATGTGCAATTTATAAGTTTAGATTAAACAATTTAAAAGTGGCACCTATTTTGTGGGACAGTATTTACTATCAATATTTATTAATTCATTCTTTCATAATCAATAACTGCTTATCCTTACAGGGTTGTGTGAGTTAGGGTTAGGGTTAGGGTTAGAGAGACCATCCCAGCTGGGCAAGAGGCAGGGTACACCATGGACAAGTCGTCGGTTCATCAGAAGCCAGCACAGAAAGACAAACAACCATTCATACTCACATGCGCACCAACAGCCAATTTAGAATTACCAAATTACCATCAGCAAGCACATGTTTGTACTGTGGGACGAACCCTGAGCACCTGGAGTAAACCCAAGCAGCCACAGGGGGAACATATGAACTCCTGTGAACGCCTTGAAACATGATTTATGTTGTGCTCACACTACAAGCGATAGAAGCTGCAACTCGGTAAGCGTTGCCGGCGGCATTGTGGCAGAGTTGCCGTTGGAGAGTCACTCAAGCGCTCGGTGTCTTCATCAAAGCCAGGTGAACAGGTGAAACAACAACAAACAGTTAAAGGCAGCACGGCTTTCATGTCTCGCGTCTCACCTGACTCGTGACAACAAGTCAGACGTCAGCTTCATATGCAATTTTCAGTGTTATATTTTTCCATGTAGCTTGGTTTATATACAGTCCGGTAATCCTTATTTCAATACGTAATAGACCTATTTCATGAGCTCAGCTACTTTGAGCAGTATAAATGGTCTTAGTCTGCAAAAAAACAACATAAACCATAAAATTTAAGTGGTATTGTTGTATCCCTATGAAATGTTTTGACTTAAACGCATTAAACAGGATAAAATGGAGTAAAATCCTACATTTCAGTGTAGGCCTATACCTAAAAATGCACCTTGTGATTTTTCACCACAGAGAGAAAGTGCATGTGTACACTCAACATAAAAACCCAGACAAGATTATCTTAATTAGAGCATTACAGGTTGATACATTGTCATAATGAGATAAAATGCCATAAAGCCTGATAGAGTCTGTATAAACTCAGTGGGGTCCAGGGCTATAAATGTATGTGGTCTAGTGAACGTGCAGCTGCCTTGTGTGTTTGTGTGTGTGTGTGGGTGGGTGGGTGTGTGTGTTTGTGTGTGTGTGTGTGTGTGTGTGTGATCGAGGGAATCTTCTGACAACAACTTAGGGGAGTCTTCGTACTACTCCTACCCATCATCGTCCTCCTCATCCTCATCGTCGTCGCCGCTCCCTCCCCCCTCCTCGCACTGTTTTCCCAGATTTATTCACGTGCGGCTCGCTCCCGCCTCACTCAGACATTCTGTCGCCAGCGCTGTGACGTCACCTGCGCCAGGAGCCTCCTCCGCTCCGGACGTTTCCCTCCGCTTGTCTCCGAGGTAAACTAGTCCCTCTCACCGCGGCAACGCTGAACCTGACAGGAAATACTGTTATTGCCTTTTTTTTTTTTTTTTTTAGAAAAATAAAAATAAACAAATAAATCACATGAGTGAAGGGTTTAATAAAACCCATGTTATCTGACCACGTGTTTCTTTGTCAGTGTTAGAATTTAAACTGTAATAAGCCTGTGCAACATTTACCTTAATACCTGACGTATATGTTAGTGAATATTATTTTTAAAGCAAAATTTGTAACTTTTTATTGTTGGTAGAAGTGCTTTTTGTAAGACCTGATAGGTTTCACGGTTCATTGTGTGAGTACTGTGTTTCCTTTCCTTACTTCCTCACGTCTGATGAGATAAATTTCTTAAGAAGTGACAAGTAGTTCTGATTCCTCTTAAAATTTTCTCATGCACATGCATGGACTGATATAGCTCACTGGAGGAGGAAATGACACTTCATGTCCTCTGCGCCTGCTGCTCTGTCTGAAGGCTATTTTCATGCATTATCATGCAATATTAATGAGATGGCCTGAAAAACTGTTAGTTTTACTCTTGACATTGCAACATTATGCAGATGAAACGCCTGCATGAGGTCTGGGAGGCTGCGACGGGTGGCATGTGGAAGCATGCTCCCAGTGTGCTTACCCTGCTCTTGGCCACTTTTGTTCTCCTGACAGAGAAGTGCTTATCGTATCAGAGCAAAGCAAGAGGAGAACTGAGAGGTAGGCTTAACCTGGTGCAGTTCAGGAGTTCACTGCAGACAAATCACAACAAACACAAGGGACTCATTTGTGGTCTAGAACTGCTTAGAAATTTAAGTTTTATCCCTTGAGCCCTCATTTAAGATCTTTGTTGTATTTGAGGAGCTGCTACAGTGGGGGGGGGGGGGGAAGAGGGGTATTTTGTAATTACTTGTAATACATGCATACATTAAGTCAGATGCACAAATCTCTACAACAAGCAGCCCCTTTTCTCCTTTCGTTCTCTCCAAAATGCATCAAACAAGCAACCTTTCACCACACTCAGCCGCAAGTCTGCACCCACAAGCTCACACATCTCTAAAGAAACTCTCCACCGCGAAGTCAGCGAGAAAACACGCATTGTTTTACAGTTACATAATCCATTTACACTCAATGAAGATGTTAGATGTTGAGAAAGAAAAAAAAAGAAAAGTAGGTCTTCTTGTTGTGGAGGGCTGCATCCAGCGGCGTGATACTGGCGCTCAACGAAGGGTGAGGCGGCTCCGCGACTCACTGACGCCAGGCCGAGCAGACCCAAGTCAGGCAGAGCGAGAGCGCACACAGGAGGAGCCGCGAACAGAGAGGGAGAAAAGAGCCGCAGAGAGGAAAGAAAAGGTAATGTAAACTTTTGTTGCCTTACCAACACGCTAAATGAAAAGTTTCCCTGTCAGTATTTTCGCTCGTTACTGCGTGCCAAGGCATTGTTTGCAAAGAAGTAGATCCCAGCGGTTATCAGCTCAGCAGTTTCAGTTGGCAGCTTCAAACTTTTTTTTTTTCTTCCTTTTACTCATCAGAGGAGACTCACATTTAGCAGCATCTCTTTTATTACAGTAAGGAGGGTTAACTTGTCTTATAGCTGAGGTTCTTGTAGAAACATTGAAGAAATTATGCGTTTGCACCCCAAGAAACACCATTAATTGTGCTTAAATCACTCTAAATGATTTATTTACTGCGAGGTATTTTAAGTACAAACCGTGTATTGTGTCCTCAGCAGAGAATAAAGTAAAAATTTCTGCATTTAAACACATAGAATAAGACGTTTTGATTTATTGAGCTGCAGTATGTGGATAAATGGGTGGTCTTTTTGTGTCATACACTTTATCTCAGCTCATCAATGAAGAGGCTAACCTGTAATACAGCAGCAACAAAGGAGGCTCGAGGGCACGTCTTCAGATTGATGTTTTCTTTTTGTCTGGATAAAAGTCAAAAATATACCAATTACAGTGATATTAAGCAGGAAAAAAGCAGCAAGTCCTTGCTTTTTTAGAGGCAAGAAACTGTGAATATTTTGAGTTTCTTCTTTGATTAAACTGCTGAAATGATTAAAGAGTTGTCATAGGTGTTGATTGAGTTTCTGGTGATCGTCTGATTGATTAGTAACTCATTGCAACTCATGGTATGGGGCTAATTTGGTTGATTCTGCTGCATGATGTGTATTGATGAGTAGTGATAATAGTTTGATGTCAGTAAAACCATTTATCAGTGTATAACTAGTAAGTAAACATGCTTTACAGTGACCAATCTTAGCATCTTTCCATTTTAAAGTTGCTGTACTGTTGCACTGATGCTGTTTCAGCTGCCCCCCTCGTGTGCTTCAGAGGACAGTGTTTAAGTTATGTCAGCGTGTTTATGAATCTGTGTCTGTGCACGTTTGCATGTGAGGGAGATGGAGAAAAGAGGGAGGGAAAGTGGGAGAAAGACCTACAGCAGCTAAGGCTAGATCTCCTGACATTATTGAAGATGACATATCAGATTACCCAAAGGACAGGAATTTGTCCTTGTCCGTGATAGACTTCCAGTTGTTTTATTGTTCTGCATTCTCAAGGTATGCGCCTTCAAGTTTGAAAATTAAACCAATTTTTGTTCGCGGTATTGAATTGAGGGCGAAGCCTCTTAAATGCCATGAGCAGATGTGATTGTCAGGTGCTTTTAGGAGGTTAAATCCTGTCTTTATACGTACACAATATTGGAATTAAACTACATCTTTGCCTCTGTAAAGCAAACAATGTTTTTACACTATCTATCTATCTATCTATCTATTATAGCATCTCCAAAAAACTAATAAACTAC
Source organism: Chelon labrosus (assembly GCF_963514085.1). NCBI lineage: Eukaryota > Metazoa > Chordata > Actinopteri > Mugiliformes > Mugilidae > Chelon > Chelon labrosus. The sequence goes on along the minus strand of NC_140338.1, from coordinate 16,445,077 downwards.
AATATGTAATTGTTGGTTACCAGACACTCACAACACCCCATATACTTGATTAGCAGAATGACAGAAAATATACACCGATCAACCACAACATTAAAATCACTGACAGTGGGGAACGTTTAGACCTGGCATTCATGTGGATGTTACTTAGACATGTACCACCCACCTAGACCAGACCAGGCACCCCCACCCCATAGCAATGACACTCCTTGATGGCAGCAGCCATCCCCAGCAGGATGCAGCCTGATATCAGGCACACACACAAAAACGGTTTAGGAACGACTCAAAAACCATTAAAAAAAGGCACAAGGTGTTGACCTGGCCTCCAAATTCACTAGATCCCAAACTGATCAAGTATCTGTGGGATGCACTGGAACAAGCCTGATCCACAGAGGCCACAACAACATTCTGTTTACAGACACCACAGGACACCCTCAGAAGACCCATGTCCATGTCCTCTGATGAGTCGCAACGGTTTTGGAGGCACAAAGGAGACCTACACAATATTAGGAAGGTGATCATAATGCAATGCCTGATGGGTGAATATATCAGTTAATAATTTGTGTATAATAGACCATTTAGTTGACTTTTTCAGATTGCTATTAAACCATATTGAAGACATTAGAAGTAATTGTGATTTCACTGCTCTCAAGTTGTAGCCTTGGTCGCATGTGTCTGTGCAGTCTGGATAACATAGCCTGCCATGTGTCGGGGTGAGGTGTCCACCCTAACACAACACAAACCCAACACTGAGTGCCAAGCATGTTTGAGATAGCTGCTTGAAAACCCATGTGTTTGCTAGTTATGTCTGCAGCAGTCGTGTGTGGGGAACTGGTGTGTCTGGGACGTAAAGAATCTGATCCCAGCTCAGGCCTTCAAAGTGTGGACTGTGCTGTTAACTAGTTGGTGGTTTTCTAGTATTTTTCCGTTGTTAATAGCTGGATTTCACTCACTTGTGTTATTGTGTAATCTTTACTGGGTTCTATGTGTGTGATGGTGTTTGTGAGGACAAGTGACTCTAGTGAGTTCAAGGAGCCTCCCGGGTCAATGCTATGTCTAGTCAGTGAGGGCAGCACCTCATGTCTGACTGTGGTTATTTCAAGCTTTGCTCTGAGACTGTTGTATTGACTTCAGTGACTTTTGACAAAAATCAGCATTTGCTGGCTACTGGAGCTAACTGTATTCAACTGAATTAGAAACCGTTTAGCTAGTTAATGTATCAGCCAGTATTAGGTTACACCAGATATATTACAGTATGTATATGTTGGCCAACAATTAGAAAGTAAAGAAATTCCAATGTCCTCCTGAGATATGACAGGTTCAGTTTTCTGCTGTAAAATATCCTGCTTTAAAAACAACATACATGTGTTTCTTCTCAAAGATGAGCTGTAGTTATATATATATACTAGTTGTATCACTAGTATCCTGTAATCGTAATACCTAAAGCTTGCAGCAAGCTCAGGCAATTTTCATCAGATACCTGAATATAAACAGGTTTACAAGAGCTGCAGTAAATTGTATTTACTGTCAAAGCCTGTCATTTATGTCCCTGATTAATACCTTTAATCTCTAAAATGAACAAACCCAGTGAAACAGTTGTGAAACAGTTGTATAACTTGTTTTCCAGGGTCCAAGTTGACTTCTTCAGACTGTTTTTGTCTGTTCAACAGTCCAAACACAAAGGAATGCAACTTACAACAATATGAAACAGAGAAATATATGAAATCCCGGACTCTTTGTCGTCAGGGCATTGTAAAATCAGCTAATTGATTTAATACTAAAGGGATGTTTTAAAAATGATAATTCAGTATCGTACCAGTTCTGGTCTCAACATTTTGAACATCACAAAGCCTTACTGGCCTTCGACTGCAAATTTATGTGTCATATTCTTCACAGACGTTATAGTTATTATCTGTATTTGTGAAGAAAAAAAAAAACGTATTTCATCCGTGTAGTGTCACTGTTGGCTCAGTAATGACCCTTGAAGGCACTTAATCTTGAAGTGCTCGTTGAAGAGACCAGATATATGTTCGACTCTCTCTCCAAAACACTCAGTCTGTCTAAGATCTCTGACTTCACCATCACTCTCACTTTCTTCCTCTCCGTCTCTCCATGCATCATCCCCCCCTTTCTTCCTCCCTCTTCCTCTTTATCTATCACCCTCTCTTCCTGCACTCCTCTGTTTATAGCTAGTGACTCCATTGAGCGGGGGTTAATGGAGGCCCCATCCAGGACCCTGCTGATAAATAATGTAGCTTCTTTATAATGCTCCGTCCCCGGGGAGGGTCCAGAGAGCATCATTACTGCCTCCTCATCCTACACAGCCCAGGCCTAAATTGATTAACAGACACTGGAGCAGTGCAAAATGATCCATGGGGCTAGTGTAGTGGCTAACAGCTCGCACCAGGTGGGTCAAAGCCTCCGCCTGTCAGTGTCGCATGATCCCCACTCTGTGCTCCCATTAGCCTCAGTCTCTGTCCGGTGAGCTAACTGATAGCCATAACAAGCTACTGCTAACGCAATAGTGAGAGAGCATTGCTCGGGCTCGGCTGTAGGGAATGTCAGAGTGGTTTTTATGGCACTGTTGTGTAAATGGCGGTGTGTGTTTCAGTTTTTATAGTGGAGAGAGCTGCGGCCAAGGCCACTACAGGCATCTGTGCAACTCTTCATTGCCTGGCTCAGGCATGTATTGAGCTGAGGGAATTAGAATTATTTAATTACGCTAATTTAGTCATTGATTGACTAAAAACAAGTAGTCTCCAAAAAAAATCAACTTCAAGTTAAAACAATTCATTGATTTGTGGTAATCGGAAAATATATATGATCAGGAGCTATTGTGATGATAGGTTAATTTTGTCTATGCCAGGAGGACTGGGTATCTTTACTGAATTCCTTTATTGATTTATCTCTAATTAACAAGGTCCTGATTTCATTCAATTCAATATTGATCAATTTAGAGATATTTCAGTTTTGAAACAATTTTGCATTCTTATGAAAGTAAAAAAAAAGTCCATTGGTTTCATAGATCTGTGATATTTCTGCCATATTTTACCTCTAATCAGCACATTTTGCATATGGCTTTGCTTTTGTCCAGCTCATACATTAAATACAAATGGCTGCCACACATCAGCCTTTCAGGGCTGATGGTGCCCTTAGAGTTGTAGTTCATTGTTATGTTTTTGGATCTCCCCTTCATGTGGACCAAACTCGTTTTGTGGTGACGCAGGACCAGCCATGCCAAACCAGTCTCATGAGACCGCAGAGATTTGGCATACATTTTAAAAGTGATCCAAGGATATTATGAAGCCATATTGGATCTTTCAAATGAAGATTGATTGGAATTGGAAGATCTATTTTTTTTAACCCAGCCCTCCCCAGTTGTGAAGATTTAGTAGCCTGAATGAAGTTTCGGTTTTGAACAGAAATCAGGGTGAACTTTTTCACTTGGTTCTTTTAATGACCAAAATATTCATTGACTAATCAGGAGAGAAATCAGAGCATGAAGTGGAAATTGAATAGATTTTATTAGTAAAGCCCTAGAAGTCAGCTTTATTAATATGCCAGACATTCACTAGTTTCAACCTGTGAACCTATGTGAAGACTGTCTTGTAATTAAAGTACGTTTGTCTTTGGAGCCATCAGTAAGAGGTAAAAAAAAATGTTTAATGACAACAGAAAACAAAAACTGTTAAAGACTGTTACGGCATGTAGACATCTCAGTCTATACATAGATATAGGAAGAGCGAGGCACACTGGCGTCTTCATATTTTGACTGCCTCACAGAGAACTCCAAACTAGCATTGTCCAAAGAAGCAACACAGCGCTGTATCAGGCTCTTTAAATAAGCATGTGGTCGGGCAAGCAGTCAGATATTATTGACTGTCAGGACTGGAAATATCCAAGAGACATGGCCTCCAGCTGTGGCTGACTGACAGAAGAGGATTGTTAAGTCTGCTCCAGATGTTACGGCACAGAACTTTCTGGAATCTTACATCTGAAAGGGATTAAAGTTTGTCTTTGTGCGGCTCGTCCTGAACTTGGGGGGATAGTGCTGGCTGTCACCAAGAGGCCATCAAAGCAGGCACGCGGCTGGCTGTTAATCAAAATGACTTGTCATTCTTTGGGGTGGTGACCCCGATACAAATATGATGTTGCTGTTTGTGCCTTTTGAACGGTTTGCATTATGGTCAGGCTCCACTCTCATCCCTCAGGCGCATGTTCTTCTTGGTTTGAAGATGTGCTGAGTCAGTTTTGCACCAGACACTGCCAAGGTCATGAAGAGTCTGTCAAAAGTCTCCTCGTATTTACATTGTATTTCCATACTGAGTTTGAGCGTACGTTTGCACACACATTTCTCTTTTATCTTTGTGAAGTTTGTTTTGGTTTGTTTTTTGATGTACAGCTTACATTATATAGTTTGCTGTTTGCAAATGTTGTGTTTCTGTGTATTATATCGATTCATTTACATCACCATTATCTCTATTAGCAATCAGTTGAATTAGCATACAGTTAGAACAATAAAAAAAGATGCCTGGAGACGTTACTGTGGTCACTGACAAATTGATTATTTGTGATCATTTTAGAAACAAAATATCATTTGATTCACGAAAATAAGTGAGCTATTCTGAATTTTAGTTTAAATACATGTGAAAATGTGTTTATCCTGCTACTCTAATGACTGAACAAGACCACCCACCATATTTTTACTGGTTATCACTACATGAAGAGATTCAGAGAGCAAGAAATAGAGCCGGAGAACCCTGAAAGAAAAAAACAAAAACTGCAGGTCTAAGCAAAAGGAAGCGGAGTCAGTGCTGTGTCAAGGATGACATATATAGAGCCTGTTTCCTTTGTCTTTAATGGTGGCAAGTTGGATTGTAGTGAGATCTTGAGCAACATAAAACATGACGTCCAACAATATGTGATGAAGTGCTTCCATAAATGTTTGCAGTTCACTGATGAGCTAATACTAGTCAAGCGGATGAGCTAATTATAGTTGCAACTTGCATCTTTCCAGTCAGTGTGTTTGGCAGTAGTAAGTGTCCAGGGCCTTCACAGTGCACACACACACACACACACACACACACACACACACACACGTTGTAAACAGCACCTGTTCGCCTCAAACTCCCCTGCCCTTTGCCACTATGATGTGGCCTACATATGCAGTAGCTGTCAAAGATAGAAATCGCTATTCATCCCATAATCTGAAGGGCCAGGAATAACTACAGCACAGTCTTAATGATGTATTTGTTCCTGCTCGCAGGAAATCCAATATACTTCAGCTTTACTGTCAGAGAGTGATGCATCCTCACCCGTGAGTCAGTACGGATAGATGCTGCTGGATTTCTGACACGCTGCTTATTGGATTCTGGGATTGCATCTGAACATTTATCCGCGTCCAAACCTCCACCATAACTATGTTTTATCTCCCTAATTGGATTCAGGCAAAACTTGAAAAGAAGGTGGAACGGGCAGTGCTCAAAGCGTTCTTGTTTCCCTTTTAAAAGCTAGAATGTATGTTCCTTCTGGCTACTGAATTACTCCTGTGGGACCCCCAGTGAATGGGCACATTTATCCTGGAGTCCACATGTACTTCCTTTTTATTGTCCTGCACGCTGCCAGATTCCTGCTGAAAACCAGTGTTTGTAGGTTGGTGGTGTTGAAGCTTTACAGCAATGTTGCCTCTGCAGGTTGAACGTTTTCTTTTCCCTGAACATGAAAGCTAGCTTTTTTAAGTCCTGCATATATTTATCAAACTATTTTACCTGCCAAAGAAGTTGCTTTTGCATCACTTTGGATTTTTACATGTTATTTAATAAATAAATTAGTTGACAAAAACATTCATTAGGCAAAACTGTCCAGACTTTTGCTTCTGAATTGAGATGGCTTGTTGTCTTAAGTTATTTATTTATTTAAAAGCTATTATGAGTCTATTAAATAAACTCATTAACCTAACCATATCTGCTACAGGTGGTGAATTACTCGACAGCCTCTCTGTGTAGGTTGTGTAGGCCGCATGCAGTTTTGTGAAGCCCTTTTGCTGTAAATGACATTAGTAACTGGTGGTAATGTGACAAGCCATACGGACAGGAAGCTATCTTGAGAATGTCTGGTTGGGTTGATGTTCGCAGGAGGGCGTCCACTGTGACTCTCCTGCCAGTTTCCCTGAAGCCGTGACTGACATGACTGCGCCAGCTATAACGGTGACATAATCGCTCGCTACATCAAGGCTTGTTCCAGCAGCTTTCTGGTGTCAGACGTCAGTGCTGCTGCTCTAGAGAGACGTTCATGCTCCTTAGTTGCTGCAACTTTGTGAGAGAAAGGAGGAGACACTCTTTTGGTGAAGACTTTAACTTACACATTTCTTTTTTTTGTCTTCTAGAAACTGTCAAGAGGACCTGATCTTACTTCTTGGAACCTGAGGATCTCAAGCTCCAAAATAAAACAGACAAACAGATAATATTGTGTCCTCTGTGACTGGACAGTCTCCCAACACCGCTCACATTTCGTTTAGGACAGGGGAGGAGGTCGGCCCGTTCAACATGAATGTCACCTCACTCTTCTCCTTCACCAGCCCGGCTGTCAAACGGCTGCTGGGTTGGAAGCAGGGAGACGAGGAAGAGAAATGGGCAGAAAAGGCGGTAGATGCTCTAGTTAAGAAACTGAAAAAGAAGAAGGGAGCCATGGAGGAGCTGGAGCGGGCACTCAGCTGCCCCGGTCAGCCCAGTAACTGTGTGACGATCCCTCGCTCGCTGGATGGGAGGCTGCAAGTGTCCCACAGGAAAGGTCTGCCTCATGTCATTTATTGCCGGGTGTGGCGCTGGCCTGACCTGCAGTCCCATCATGAGCTGAAGGCGCTGGAGTGCTGTGAGTACCCCTTTGGGTCCAAACAGAAGGACGTGTGTATCAACCCATACCACTACAAACGAGTGGACAGTCCAGGTGAGTGATATTGAATTGAATTGAATTGAATTGAGTATCATCTTTAAGTGTACAGATGCATGTGTCTGCACTGATACTGACCTTATTAGTCCAAGTGATGACTGATCAACAATTTATCCGGATGCCTTGATATTTTGGTCTTTCTCTTGCATTTATTATTTGCATGTTGTCTGACATGTTTTAAATCAGTTCCAAATTTCATATTAGCAGGGACAAAATTAATATTTATGAACGTTAAATTGATTTCGAAAACATAATATGTAATCTCATGGGTAAAATCAGACAGACATCAAACACTACTTGGTCTCTTACTAAACAGAAAACGAGGATCAGCTGACAAGATAAAAACAGCTGTGTTCACAGTGTGTAAAGAGCCAAAGTGTGTGTGTGTCATTGATGTGTGCATGCAGCAGGAAATTCCATCCGGGGGAGAAAAGGGGCTTTGTTTTGGGCATACTCTGTACTGCAGGCCCATCTTCGTTTTGCACACACACACACACACATTAACTCACTTGTATGCACACTGCAAAAACGAGGCAGGCACAGTTTCTGTGGAACAGGAAGACAGTCACCCGTACACAATGGGAGGAAAGAGTTGTTGCCTGCCTCGCACGCGTTTTGTTTTAGCAGCGGGTGGAAGGCAGAGGGCTGAGGTGATTCAACCCCACAGCACCTGTCTGTCCACACTACTCACACCCACCCACGCGCACACCCACACATACACCCCGACACACTCGCCCGCACACACACACACCCCCGCCCACTCCCTTTCTCTCTCTGAACGCCACCCAGCTACACACAGACATCCTGTCAATCTCCCTTCACTATTCTACATAACACCACAGCTGTCCGCCTGCTCCGCATATAACCTTTGAAATAAACTGCCACATTGATGCATCGGCCTGCTGCAGCACACATGGGCTACCTGCAGGAATACTGACAGCAGCGCGAGGCCCGTCTAAAATTTCAGCACCAGCTTTATTTATCTGCACAGGTATTTATAGACACAAGTGGAGCATATCTCTGCGGTTTGTGCTGCACCTGAATAGCCCCTGGCCAGGATATTTACCCCAAGTGATGAATTCCACAAGAGCGGCCCGCCTCAAAATGACTTTTCAGAGAAGAAATGTGAGAGTCGAGGCCAAATGCTGCTGGCTAAGGCCGACTGCTTGGAAGCGGACATTTGAAAAATGCTATGACATCTGCGCTCAGACTGTTCAATTGCAGAGAGTTTTTAGAAAGAGATTTCTTTATTACGCTGGAGTCAATGAACTTATTTATTCCAACTTAATTTTAAAATATACAGTATGTCCAGAGTGCTGAAACAAATACTTAAATGTTAGATAGGGATTGAGTTGAGATAGGGATTGTTCTGTATTAATCAAAATCTGCAAAAAAATTAAAATAAATAAATGATAAGCAATTTGTATAAAAGGACATGTGAGAAGAGAAGTGGAACTAAACAGAAAAAGATTTGTGCTGTATAGTACATCTCTATTTTGATTGAGCTATGTGTTAAATGTAGAATGAACAGAAGTACACTGCATCAGAGCAGGTGCTTCCAAGATGGAAATTAGATGAAGATACTCTTCTGAAATATAAAATTGAAATATGCTCTGACCTTTTTCAATCTATCATGGAATTTTGTCACACTGATAATGAGTCATGGAATAGCAGTATTTCCATGAGTCAGTCCTGATTTACAACAGTGCTTCAAATGGAAAAGGAAGAGCTGACGTAAAGCAAAAGTTCTGATGGTTGACACCTTTAGATACTCTCATAGTTCATATCATTGACACATGTGATGCTGCCTTGATTAGAGCAGAGGAAGTAATGGCCTCTTACAGGTTTAACGCTGGTAGTGGATTAACGAGCAGTTTCAGAGCACTTAGTGTCACGTCGATGTTTTTTTATTTATTTTTTTGGTCTTATTGGCGAAGTGCAGTTTTATTTGAATTAATTGTTCTTCCCTTAAACACTCACAGTCACAAGCATTTTTCGTCTTTCTCCTTCTTTAGTGCTGCCGCCTGTCTTGGTACCAAGGAACAGCGAGTTCAACGCCAAGCATACGATGTTACCTCGCTTCCGCAACCCTCTGCAGCAGAACGAGCCACACATGCCGCAGAATGCCACCTTCCCAGAGTCCTTTCCTCAGGCCAACACTATGCCTTTCCCCCATTCGCCGGGAAACAGCTACCCAAACTCGCCTGGCAGTGGCAGCAGCGCTACCTTCCCGCATTCACCATCCAACTCCGACCCCGGCAGTCCGTTCCAGATGCCAGGTGAGACAATTTATCTTCTCTTTTTTTTCTAACTTTCACTCCATTGTAAACGTCAATAACTCTTATGACTTTGTTCTTGATGCAGAGACACCCCCGCCTGCTTACATGCCCCCAGAGGAGCAGATGACTCAGGATTGCCCCCAGCCAATGGACACCAACCTCATGGCTCCACCCTTGCCCCTAGAGACTAACAACCGGCCAGGTAACCATGACAGTTATTATCTCACATACGCACACACACACACATGTCCGTTTCTTGTGATATCATCCACATAAAGTTGTCTGCACCTGCTCCCCTTGATCTGCAGGTGCACAGATTTTTAGGAAGTCTGGTTGGAAGTTTTTTTTTCTCATGTGTTCAAATTCCAAAAAAAGAAGAAAAACCTCAGTTGGGTTGCTGCCTGCCCCATATCCTGTCAGATAAAACAGTGTGTGGACTAGTTTACAGTGGAGCTTTGTCTGTGGGTGCCAGCCCAGGGCAAGCTCAAAGCCTCAGCAAATTAAGCCAGTTTTATGAGGCCTATAAAAGCTGGTGCTTATGTCATCTCTGCTGGTGGTGGTGAGGACTTGAAACCCGTTAACGATAGGATTCACTAATTACCTTTGGCTCTCAAATCCGAAATGCGGTGCAATAATTGCTGCTATCTCTACTTGGTGGTTTTGATTTTATTATCCAAGACAAGACACATCTGAGCACTGCATTCAAGGATTCATAACACACTATGCAGGGGACTCTCTGCTGGATTCCAAAAGCTTCTGATGATTTTAAAGTGATATTCTGTTGCTTTTTCCCTCGTTTCTGTAATACAAAACTAATTTTCGCAATTAAAAACTGGGAAGAACATATGAGTAGTTACATGTTCAATAACTGTCATGCTAGCCAAACTCATTTTAGGATAGAACAAGGACGAATTACTACGCAAACTGTCTGTGAACATGCATCTAAGTTTCTATTTCAACTTTCTGGTTCAACAAAACTGTACTTTCTTCTTTTTTAATACTTCATCTTTTGACCTCTGATTGGGATCTAGACGCCCAAGTGTGGGGGCCACTGATTTGCAGGATGTAGCTAAACCTTTGGTTTGTCTTTGAGGATCAGAAATTTGTTTGGTGAGAACAGTGTTGTTAGATCTCAAAAAGAAAGTAGCAAATTGCAATGAACCAAAAATGCCTTTAGTCTAATTAGTGAGAGGCTATAGTACTACATTGCGTTATTTGCAGTTAAATTACACATCACTTTTACCTAATATTTGGAGTTTCAGAATATAGTTAATCTTTTTTTTAATCACCATGCACTTGTGTCTCAAAGACTCGCCCACACACAGTGACAGCAACAGTGGGAAGAGCTGTTGAAAGTTGTGTTAGCTGGATGTGGGAGTTTGGGGAGTTTTTAAAGTCTTTTCCACAAGCTGCATCCTGTACAGGGGAGCAGGTTTCTATTGTAGGCCAGCTCTGGGAAGTGAACAGACAAAACACACCTGCTAGCCAGTGCCATGCTACGCAGGAAGTTTGGGAGAAATATGTGCTTAGAAAAACATGATTTGTTCCTCTCTCTCAGGGAGGGTGAGGCCAGCTGGCCCTGGCTCGTTCTGAGATACCAGGCACAGAGAGCATGGCCAGGCCCCTTCCATTGACTGCGCTGCTGCTCAATAAAAGCTGGCAGACACACCACAGACAGTCAGAATGCTTTAGAAAGCGTCTACATCGATTATGGTCAGACTAAATGTACACAAATGTAGCTAGTGGGTCCTATATGTTTATTCAAATCATTATTACGGGCTACGTGGGACAATTTGGACGAAATAATTGTGTGGTTGAGGAAGATTTACAGTTGAGTCTGCTGGTATCACTGGCTCGTGGCAGCTTGTCTGCTCAGAGGAGTTTAAAATTTGCCTTTAATGTGTCTGCGCCTGTTTCCGCATGTACAGCGTGCTCAGCTCACTCTTGTGACCTCTTAACGTGTTTCCTGTACAGATGTGCAGCCTGTGGCCTATGAGGAACCCAAGCACTGGTGCTCTATTGTTTACTACGAGCTCAACAATCGTGTCGGAGAGGCCTTCCAGGCTTCCTCCACCAGTGTGCTCGTCGATGGCTTCACAGATCCCTCCAACAACCGCAACCGATTCTGTCTCGGCCTGCTCTCCAACGTTAACCGCAACTCCACTATTGAGAACACCCGGCGGCACATCGGCAAAGGTACAGCATGGAAAACTTGTCAATGACTGTAATGCACCGATTGTCAGCAGATGAGACTTAATCAATTCATGTTGTCAACGGGGACTGGAATCCAGGGAGGAACAAAACAATAACAACAAATTGACCAGACATATCAGTCTATTGAGTCTAGATTCTGACCACACTGATGTTTCAGGTTTTAAAAATTATAAAATTTCACTATTAATTCAGGTGACCTGCTCCTAATTTAACTCTCTCACTACCTCCTAGGTGTCCATCTGTATTACGTTGGAGGGGAGGTGTATGCAGAATGTCTGAGTGACAGCAGTATCTTCGTCCAGAGTCGTAACTGTAACTACCACCACGGCTTCCATCCCACAACTGTCTGTAAGATTCCCAGCGGCTGCAGCCTCAAGATTTTCAACAACCAGGAGTTCGCTGAGCTGCTGGCCCAGTCCGTCAACCACGGCTTCGAGGCCGTGTACGAGCTCACCAAGATGTGCACCATCCGCATGAGCTTCGTTAAGGTAGTCTGCTTTAGATTTTATTTTACAAATGATAGAAGAGTAGACATTTGGATTGTCTCGATATTGGTAGTAAACTTAGAATGTTTAGTGTAAACAGATTTTTGGTTGCCGTCTGCAGTTGAGTCACTCTTACTAATACTGATACTGGTATCAGTGCTCCTTTATGCTTTCATGTTTCACTTTAATCTCTGCAAATGTTTTCTGTTGAGAGTCGGTCAGTGGTCAACAGTGTCATGACTTTAAACCAGTTACTAATTCTTTAAAAAGCAAAACTGACTGACTGGTCGTCCAGTATTTGACTCACTCATATGGAGAGCAGCCATACAAACCACCAAGCAGCCATAATTACAGTATTACCCTATAAAACTGCTCTTAAATTTACGATGTCTTAGTGGTAAAACTCATTCATATAAATGCTGATAATGTCAACGTTGGACAGCTTGACAAAAAGGTTAAATATTAACTGACAAACTCAGCCCTACACATCAAATTTGAATGAATCTTGAAATGTAAGAGTGTGTACAAGGACAGCAAAAAGAAGTACAGTCTGTTGTCATGATCAATAATCATGTTTTCCTGCCTTTCAGGGCTGGGGAGCAGAATACCACCGCCAAGATGTGACCAGCACACCCTGCTGGATTGAGATTCATCTGCATGGTCCGCTGCAGTGGTTAGATAAGGTGCTAACCCAGATGGGTTCCCCCCACAACCCTATATCCTCGGTCTCCTAGGCTTCACTGTCCTCAGCCCTGTGGCTGTCCATACCCCAGCATTTTGGTCTAAGTAGCAAGAATAGGGGCTGTCCGGTCCCAAACTGGCTTGTGTTTTAGTCAGGAGTCCGCAGAGAAGGCTGTTTGACTGAAACACAAGCTGATCTGGGACCTGCAAGGTTGGGTGGGCTGTTAAATGGGTAGGTTTGTTTTCTACTTGAAGGACGTCTGAATTGGGCACATTGACAGACTGGGAGAGGAGTAAAGCAAAGTGAGCGTGATGCAACTGGAAGATACTTGATCTTTGTGACCAACTGTAATAATTAGACCATCACACTCATCATGACGCAGATATCCTCTCTGTTCTTGTTCCCACAACTTTTCTTTGTCACTGTTCTATTATTCTGACTCATAACTAGTTTGCATCCCTTGGAAAATATTCCCTCCGAGGTCCAGATATACACGTGTAGTTACAATAATTATGGGACATTCCAGGTCGCCGAAATTGCAGCCGGCTGCTGTTTTCTGTCTGACTGCAGTGAGGTTGACATGAAATGTTCTTATGAGATATTCAAAGTTAGCGGGGACTTGGAGGATGACCAGTATGACTCATCTTCACGTACTTAAACAAGTATGTCAGTTTTTCAAACCGTTACGTTTAGGTCAATCAATTGATGCGGTTTAAAGTTATTATAACATCAAAATGAAATCCTGTATCACAGATAAAAAATAGTTTGAGGGTAACTTTAGGGGGCGTTTGAGCGTTTAGGGCGGGGTTCGTTGTGGGGCATGGCACTAAAAGGGCATTTCAGACAAAGTTTTAAGTGTTGCTCATCTCGTGTTACACTTGTGTTTCAAATGAATTTTAAGAAAAAAATAGTGTTTAGGTATATTCACTATTAGATATGTGCTGTGCAGTCTGGTTTTGCAAGGCATAGTTTGGTTAATGTAGTGTTACACATTTACGTCTGGTAGCTGAACATGACATGAAGTAGAGGCAAACACAAGTACAGTATAGTTTGTCCCTCGCTGTTTACTCTGCAGCTGAATCAGATGTGTGGAGTCGCATTGAGGACATTAATATTTCAGTGACTGTGCCTCATTCTCTCAATTACATTGACTGAGCAGAAATGACTGTTATGGGAAAACGTTGAGCATTCAAATTTTAATTGTTGACTGAGAAAAGCGTGTCAGTTACTGATGTCTGATTTTTTTTTTAAATAAAATGCAGATTTTGCCATTAAAATCTTCTACGCTTCGAGCAATCGTCTTTGCTATGAGACTGTTATACTCTTGACATTCTTTTTGTATTTTTTGAACATGTTTTTTTTTGTTTTGTCTGCACTTTCACATGTTGCCTCTTTGTTTTGTTTTTTTCCCCCCTCGCTCCTTCTTTCTGTTTTGCTCAGTAAAACTCCCAGAAAGCAGTTTTATTCCATGAATATCAAGTCTCTACTGGAGGATTCAATAAATTTGTTTTATTACTTGCAACATTTCTGTCTCTTTCATGACCACTGTCTCGGCATGTTTGTCTTTGTGTGCCTGTCTATGAAATTACAGGCCACCCATGCTAAGAAAATATTCGTGTATTGTCAGGGACTTTCTCAAAAACAGCAACTGCTCTATGTATTTGTCTCACTCATGTTGTGGGGACATAAATACTTGAGTCACAATGTGGGGACCTGCCTTCATTTTGGAGACAGAAAAAGTCCCCTTAATGTAAATCATTAAACTTTAAGGTGTAGACATGGTTTAGGGTTAGTTGAAGTAGTGGTTACAGCTCGTGTTAGTTATATATCTCCAAGAAAGAAAACGTAAGTCATTGTAATGTCTTCTGAACTGGTGAAAACGCTTATTTAAATGTTTGGGAGTAGACCTTCAATTAGAGAGGCTTAGCAATTAAAAGTGCATCTGAATGCCAGCTGCACTAGTGATTTTCCAGTAAATTGTATGAAAATGCATGAAATCATGGGTTTCCCTTAGGTTTATGGGACGTGTAACAATACTGGAACGGTTACTACAGTCTTCCAGGAAAGGTCCCCTGGAAGTCACAGAGTGGATTGTGTGTGTTTGTGCATGCAGCCGTTTCATTTGACTGTATGTAAACGTGGGTGGTATGGTTGCACAGTCGTTAGTAGTTCTGCCTCCCAAGAGGTTGCATGTCTCTCCCAAATTCCAGACACGAGCACGTCAGGTGGACTGGAGACTAAAAGATGACTAAAAAGACTGTTGATCTACTGAAAACCTGTCTAAACTGTTAGTAAGGTAAATTAATAGATTCTATCTTGTCAAGGCCAAAACCCCAAAGGTCATAGCACAAATCCTATAAAAGAATCTGTCAGGAAAGGGTTTCATGTTATAGTGCTAACAGACAATAAAGATAAAGGTTGTCTTTACTGTAAGATCTATATTAGTAGATGCAGGTTTTATGTATTTTTCTAGTGATTTATGGGTTTGTTTTTATTGCTCGTATTCGATGTCCAGTCCCATGGCGGTACTAAATATTTGTCCAAGTGCCCAACTAATTTTATTTTCTTGATGACTTAATTTTTTTTATCAATCAGATAGTGAGGATTAACAAGTCTTTGCAATTAGGAATTCAAAATGGAAGATGTGCTGTAATGTGCTGTCAGTACTGTCAGGTAACTCCAAAAAAATGCATTTTTTTTTAATGAGATATATACATAAAGAAACAGACCACACTTAATCTGGAAATCAAAACATCGAAGCGTGTATAAACAGCTAAAAATGTAAATAAAATAAAAAATAAAATAAACTCCCTTTGGTTTTACATGGGACGTGAATGTTGTCCTCTGCTGCCACCTTGTGGTTAGAAGTGTCTACTACATCTTTACATTTTCATTTAATTAATCATTTTTTTTATTTTTCGTAAGCGATACTTGGTAGTATGGATTTTTTTATGCTTTCTATAATTTTTTTTTCATACATATATATTTTATTTATGTTTTATTTTTTTAAAACGAATCGACGGAAGGAAGTACTGTGGTGGGCGGTGCCGTACGTCACCGGAACCGGAAGTAAATGAATGAAACAACGGTCCTATGTAACCTATGTATGTAACCTGTAACACCCCCGTGCAGCTCGTAAGGAGGTCAGCGTAAGTCAGACCTTGTTGTTTTGTCCTAACTGTTAACAGTTAATTTGACAACCGTGTTAAGAGTCAGAGTAAGTTACTTGCTAACGTTAGCAAGACGAACCTGAGCCTAACGTCAGGTGGGCTTACGTTAAAACGTCAACTGTTACTGTTGTAACTTTGCATTTAGCCGTGTAGCAGCTAACTGTGCATGTTTCAAAGCTGGTGATACATTAACGACCTGGAAGTGAAAAAAAAAATAAATATATATATATTCTATTCAGGCTTGTCAGTTTTCTTTTTACTCTTTATCTCACGTTTATGAGTAAAAACCAACTCATTTTAATCATGTTTATCCTTCTAGACGCTGCTATAAAATGGGACGGTTTGGTGTCTCACTCCTCCGCCACATCTCTTCCCTTCCCTCCTCATTCACTGTCCGCCCTGTCCCCCGGACATGCTGCCTTCATCAAAGGGTCTTCACTGGGTCCTTCCCTTGTTACCGGCGCACCACCATCCTGGGTCTCAGCTGCCAGCACAGGAGGGGTGTGAGCACAGCCGTCCCCCAACACATACAGGACCTGAGCGGGCCTGAGCAGAGACTGTTGAATAAGCTGTATGATGGACTGGTCGGAGGACAGCGGGCGTCTCTGGCAGAGTCCATCACCCTGGTGGAGACGCAGCATCCCAGGAAAAAGGAGCTGGCCCAGGTGCTGCTGCAGAGAGTGCTGGCTTACAGGAGGGAGCAGGAGGGCCGCAACGGAGGGAAGCCAGTGGCCTTCAGAGTAGGTGTGTGGTTAGGTCTAGGAGAGCGTGCTTAGTGTGAACGGAGGATCTGAATGGAGATTTGTGAATGGACATGGAAGTGAGACGGCTGGTCGGCAGCTGTTAAAGTTTACTTCTAATGTTTGCACCAGGACCTCACATGAGAGCTCACTGCCAATCAGTGTGTGTGAATGAGTGTAAACTGGGTGACAGCTGTATACAAATGAAGTTAATATGACACTGCTTCATAGAGGTTTAGAAACTAATACCATAGAATCTGTAAAAGATATTGACTACTTATCCAGGGCAGAATGTGGGTATTTGGCACTTTTGCACCAATAATCCAGGGACTTAATGTCTGGGAACTTTCAAAGAAGATTTACTACAAGTGCTGCTGTAGTCTTGACCTTTTTTACATTTTCTTTTTCTCCATGCACCTTGGTAGCAGGTGAAGTTGTGCCAGAAATACAACATCTTCTACAGCTTTCTAAAAAACTAAAGATTCTTTCAATTCCTTTATTATCTGCATTTTCAGATGGTCTAAAGGTAAACACAAGGTAGATCACCGTCTTAAATTCCTGCTGGATGTTTTTCCTCTAAATACTTAATAAGGTCTGGTCTGTGGCATCGGCCCATCTATTTTTCGTCTGTAGCTTCTTGTTGTGGTGAGGCACAGTGGACAAACTAAAAAACGTTCATACAGTTCTTAAAACTGCTGGTTATAAAATGCTTTCCCACCCCAAAAATCCCTGAAATGTGAGTTCCTCAAAAGAAGTTCTTGATTCCCTGGAAAAGTTCCTGTAGTGGAAAAGCAGCTATTCCCATCTGCTACCTGTGTCCTACATTATATATGGACCCTGTCTCCCCCAAGTACAGTTATAACATGATGCTATAATACCTTCATGCTCACTGTGAGCACAGCAAACTCTAGACACGGGGCCGTTTACGGGAGCAGGAACATTTTTAAAAATTTATCTCAAAAGTGAAGCGTTTGCACACGACTTTAAGTTGGTAATTGGATATTTCATGCTGAAATGCACATTGGCAAGAGCTACTGATAACTTCCTTAAAACTATTAAGCTACTGTTCTGTCTTTTTTTAGCTGCTGAAGTTCATATTTTTTTCTAATTTTGTTAACATCTGTCTACAAAAAAACACTCTTTCTTCTGTCTGTACCCGGCTGGCCTTAGGCAGATGGGTCCCTCCATATGAGCTGGGTTCTGCTCAAGGTCTTCCTATTAAAAGGGAGTTTTTCCTTTCCACCATCGCCTTCAGGCTTGCTCTGGGGGTTTCAGGCCGGGTTTTGTAAAGCGTCTTGAGACGATTTGTATTGTTATTGACGCTATATAAATAAAATTGAATTGAAATTGAATTGAATCACACACGTCTTTAACACACATAATATGCCAATGATATTGTTAAACTATTTTTAGGATAACTTTTTCATCATGTGTTTAAGTTTGATGTCTACATGTAATAATTTAAGTTGTAGACATTAGCTCCTGGTGCATTTTGTTGCTGATTTGTTGACTCTGTTGATGCCTCAGGTCTGTCCGGTCCCCCTGGAGCAGGGAAGTCGTCCTTCATCGAGGTGGTGGGAAAGATGTTGACGGGACGTGGACATAAAGTGGCAGTTCTGGCTGTGGACCCGTCCTCCTGCACTACAGGAGGTAACACTTTAAACAGACCCTCACTGTAAATGTGATACAGAGGAAATGTTGTCAGTCTTTACTGTCTATCTGTGGAATGGTTGTGTAATATATAAAGATTTTATTTGTTCAAACAAATTAAAATTTATTTTCTATGTTTTATATAGGCTGAAATCAGTGAGCACTGCTGTACGTTGAAATCATGGCATAAATTGACCTTTTAATTTCAGGGTCTCTGATGGGTGATAAGACCCGTATGACTGAGCTCTCAAGAGACATGAACGCTTTTATCAGGCCGTCACCGACCTCAGGAACTCTTGGCGGTGTCACAAGAACAACCAACGAGGCCGTCGTTCTCTGTGAGGGGGCGGGATATGACGTCGTCCTCGTAGAGACAGTAGGTAAGACAATTTTCAACTGAACCTATATTTTCACGCACAGCTACAATACTGTTTTTTTTTGTATGCTGAAAGATGATTTTAGATGATTTTTAGTGTTTTAATGTAGTTTATACATTTTTAAATATAAAATTTCAGACAGTACTTAAATTAATGTCTTTGCAGTTAATTATTTCTGTCTAAAACAGAAAAACTGGAAGCTCAGCTTAGTGGATCCTTTTCTTGATTTCCCTCAGTTGGGTTCCATATTCATGCAAAATGTTTATTCTTCTGTCAAACGTGAATCCATCAATGTTAAGTTTTCCCATTTTCATTTTTGAGTAACAGTTTCTGCAAGCGTTTGTTGTACATAACTGCCAGTACTCAGTTTTACAAACATAATTTGGTCAGTGTGAGGTCTGATACTCGGCTCCATTCATCAGCACCTGCTTTGCACCTCAAGAATAAAATGTATTCACTGTGAGGAATCTGAAGTTTGTGAAAACTCATAATTATTCAAAGGCATTTTAGAACTGCTGAACAAGTTCTGACCAGTGATATTTTTACTCTAAGTGGAAAAATCTTCCAACACTTCATATTTAACCTGTTGATGGCGAACTTTCAGACATTTAAGACAGAACATTCAGACTTGTGGGGGTTTATGTTGTGGATTAACTTTTTTAGATATAGGGTATGATTTTCTAAAAGAGTCCGCATCACTGTTGTCGTGCAGCAGTTGAACTATATCTTCTTCTTTCCAGGTGTTGGCCAGTCAGAGTTTGCGGTGGCGGACATGGTGGACATGTTTGTGCTGCTGATTCCACCAGCAGGGGGCGATGAACTCCAGGTCAGTGAAAAACATCAGCTACATTAAGCCCCCTGTCAGTGTCAGACCTTGATTTATCTGGAACAAAGTGGTTCATATGTTAGTTTTCTTTTATTCAGGTTGAATATTATAATATTAAATAAAATGTTAGGAAGTTGGTACATAATTTCCACGTTACTCCAAGTTAGTTTGCCGCTGTTGGTGCCGTATCAGTCATGTGAAAAATAACATGAGAGGAAGACGCCATAAACAAATCTTTCAAAACCATCTCTCTAAAATATTGTTTAAGCATTTAAAAATTAATTTAATTAACTAGTTTTATAAAGTAGATAAACTGAAATAAATAATGTAAATGTACAAATAATAATGTATATATTTCTATGACTTTTAGATATATATCTGTATGTCTATATGTCTAGTACATATATTACATTTTAAAGTGAAAAGATCCCTCCTTTAATTTTTTGCGAAGATAAACATGCTGACAAAAACAATATGCTAATCAGTGTATTAATTAGCAGAATTAATTGCTTCATTAGCCGCGCTCATTATGATTAATATTATGGTGATTATGGTGGGACAGTAGGTAGCTGAGGTGGTATTTGTTTTAATTATAATGAGCGTTTCTGCCCTGGAAACACATAGAAACATGAGAAAGGCTACTGACGATTAAATGTCTTCCAGTAAGTAAACTGAATAAACATTGTGCTATTAAAAGTCAAGTATTCCCAACTGCATAGATCAGATGTTTCTAAAACTAGTGTAAGATCTTCGTTAGGACTTAATTACAGAAAAAGTACACATTAATAACAATAATAACTTTATTTATATTGAACATATGTGCCTGTAGTCTTTGCAGTGTGTTCAAGTGCAGCGTTTTGGCTAAGACACAGACAATGTGCTGTAACCTGCGTTGCTGTAAGTTCTTTAAAGTTCGTTTGGTGTGTCGTTACTTACTACCTAAAGAAGAGATTTAATAGACCAGGAGTTTGCTTGCTGGAGGATCTCAATCAGTGATCAGGCTCATAGGAGCACCCAAGGCTTTAAAAACTGACAGTAGATCTAAAACTCACAGGTAACCAGCAGAGACCAGAGAGGACAAGTGTAATGTGAGCTCTTCCTCTAGCAATGACACTCCTTGATGACAGCTGCCATCCCCAGCAGGATGCAGCCTGACACAGATACACACACACAAAAACGGTTTAGGAACAACTCAAAAAACATGAAGAACAGCACAAGGTGTTGACCTGGCCTCCATATTCACTAGATCCCAATGTTCTGTTACCAGACAACACAGGACACCCTCAGAAGGCCCATGTCCATTCTCTAATGAGCCACAACTGTTTTGGAGGCACAAGGGAGACCTACACAATGTTAGGAAGGTGGTCTGACCCGTTTAATCCAAGATGGCAGGGTAGATGCGATGACTTTGTACACAGATTCTTCAGGAGATTAGGCCTCTTGATGCCGGATGTATTTTTTACCTTTAGTCACCCTCTTATCAAATGCCAAAATCTCCGTCCAGGGTATCAAGAGGGGCATCATCGAGAGGGCCGACTTGGTGGTGGTGACAAAGTCAGACGGAGACCTGCTGGTGCCGGCCAGGAGGATCCAGACCGAATACACCAGCGCACTCAAGCTGCTCCGGAGAAGCTCCAAGTCCTGGAACCCCAAGGTATGTTGTGTAAGATAACTGCGGTGGTTATGTGAGTATCTGCACTATAGTGAGCTACTAACAATAAAAAGAGGTAGGCATTTAAAAAAAAAAAAATCCAAAAGCTACTTGACAAGTGTTGGATGTTTGACCTAGTGGGTAGCTGCAGCAGAAGTAGTGTTGCTTTATGGACCCAACACGCCATCCCACTGAGAGGTCAGCTGACCCAGTTGGGGGAGGATGACGGTGTCGTCATACCATCATGGTTTCAGTACTGCAGTGTCTCACCCACTTGCCTGCCTGGCCTTGTCCCTTTGTTTTCCCAACCCAGTGCAGCATCTGCCCACCGGGCAAGCTGCCAGGAAACACCCCCACCTACCACCCCTACCTCTCACTCCTGCCTCTGTGACTGCTCGGCTGCTGCGTCATACATTTCGCTGATTAGAAGGCTGCACATTCAAATAACCCCCCCCCCACCACCACCACCACCACCACCACTTTTATTCGTCCTTACCTTGGCTTTCTTGTGCACATTCGTGTCTGTCTGTTTGGCCGGCGCTGCTACAATCTATCATTTACTCTGTAGTCTGCGTTACTCTGCCTTTTACTGTCTACCTCGCTTTGCATGAAAGCACTGAAATCATAACAAGCATTGAAATCATAACACAAATGATGTATGGATTTTGTGTGAGATATGCGAGAGCAGATGTTGAACTAATTTTACTAAGAATTAAAACATTTACCAGTAACAACTTTTATTATCCAACATATGAATCAAAACCCAAAGAGGATTATTTGATAATGAAGAAGATCAAACCTTGTAAAAGGTTCAGGAGGTATTAATTGACTGCCATCATAGTTGCGGATTCATTTTCTATATCTTTCTATATCTTGATCCTGACCCTTAAATGATTCATCTCAGCTAGTAAAACATTTTTACCGATATTCAGGTTAACCTTGAGCAATGTTAAAGTTCCTCTGCCGATGTCTTCTTCTTAAAGCGGCAGTCGTGCAATTTTACGCATTTAAGTAAAGTTACAGGTCATAGAAATTATAACTCGGCCCGTAAGAACAAAATTTATTAAAGTGATGATCTCCAACATTTCGCTCCTGCTTTATTTGCTTTATTTATTTTAATACTGTAGTTCAGAGCGCAGCAAAACAAACTTAATTTTAATAAAGCGTTTTGGCCTTTTTTGTGAAATTACTTTTATCCTGCAGCTCTTCATCTCATAGCTGGCTGACCCTGTGTAAATAAAAAAAAAAAAAGAAGAAGAGGAAAGGCCAGCAATGATAGTAAAAGTTAGTGGTGTAAAGATATTCAAACCAAACCGAAACACCGCAATAGACCCCCCTGAGATTGCAGCTTTCTATGATCCCTAGTGTTAAGGAAGTGGTTGTTAGGTTCATTCATATTTTCTCATTTACTTATCTATCTGTGTCTGTGATTATGATTTTTAAAAGGACTAATCTGCTGAGAGAAAGCAGCAAAAACACAGTCAAGGTCTGTGGGTTATCAAGATGGAGGAGGCACACTAAGATTATCTTTAGATCAATACTAAATTCCTCTCACCTGTTTGGGTGGATTGAGAAAAATACAACTAAATCTATTAGTTATATGTTTGTTTTTTAATTTTTATTTTTACTGGTCCTTTAAAAAAAGATAATTTGAGAATATGCAGTGTAGTTTGTTACACAACATTTGATTTCCTGTTTTTGCATCAGACTAAAATCCAGTCCTTGTAAAATGATTCACTAAATGATGTAATTAAAGGATTTATAATTGGTCGTTGTTGATCGCAGGCATCCAAGATTTACCAGGCTGCCGTATTCAGCTTGAGCTGTCAAATTATCTCCCATCTGTGGGGTTTATTTTACATCAACACTGTAGTCTTTCCTCTTCCAAACCAACCCTCTTCTCTTTATCCACTAGTTTAATTAAGTGCTAAAAAAAAAAATAGAAGCTTAACTTTTAAATAGGCCCTTTCATTTATGTTGAATGTACGTCTGAAAAGACTGAACGCTTCTGCTTCTTTGTGTTGCTGTAAGTGAGAAGCCCTTCTACTTCTGTTTGGTGCTTTGAAACCGAATGTTACCCTGAATTTCATCATGTGTTCCTGAATGTGCAGTAAGCTGTGAAGAGAGACGTGTTGAAGTCACTTGTTGAAGTACTAAACCCATAAGTGACATTCATCCCCAGATTGCTTTCGTGAACAGGGGAGGCGAATGCTCGCGGTTTGTTTGGTGACATGACGGCTTCCTGTCGAGGCAGTGCACATTAACCAGTGAAACGCCGATGTGAACGTGTTGGCTCAACACTTCACTTTAAAGCTGGAATAATAATAATAATAATAATTTTGTACCACTATATTTCCCTCGCCTTTATGCAACAAAACTTAGACATGCAGCTAAGGTCCTCAGGTTTTTTAGCTTTTGGCTTTGAGAGTAATTACTTTTTATTTGGTTTAAAAAATTATTATAAATAGTGCATTTTGTAGGGAAAATGTCCCAGGGGCCAATTGCTCGAATTTGCTGCATCTCATCAACTCACCATCTGTAGCATTTGTGCATGAGTTTGAACGTGGCTTAAATGAGGACGTGTCATTCCATGCAGAATCCTAAACATGAGACATGAGCATGTATAACAAATACAATTTCCATACTGAATAAAATATGAAGGCCAGGTTGCTGTGCCTTTGACCTCTTCAGGCCAAACGATCAAATTGTCCAGACTGCCACCTGGTTGCAAAATAAAGAGCCGATTCAAATTCACACATGCATCCCCCCCCCCCAACTCCATCCTCAGGTGGTGCGCGCCTCTTCATACACCTTTGAAGGCATTCCGGAGGTCTGGGCCAAGATGGTGTCGTACCGGGACGCCATGTTGGCCAGCGGGGAGCTGCAGGGCCGGCGGACGGCCCAGCAGAAGGTTTGGATGTGGAGTTTGATCCAGGAGAGCGTCGTCAGACATTTCCAAAATCACCCCAGTGTCAGAGGGGCTCTACCCCACCTCGAGGAGAAGGTCACCAAAGGAGTCATCTCTCCAGGCCTGGCCGCTGACCTGCTTCTCAAAGCCTTCTCCTCATCAGCATCTTTGTAATAATCACCGGGACTGCTCTTTATGAGAAGGATGAGTGCCTCGTGGCTGACCAGGGCCACTCAGTGACAAGAAAAGCTCAGCATTCGTGACCTTGACTCTTGTAGTTTGCACAAAAAGAAGCCGTCTTGCTCTTTTTAACACTTCACTTTAGATTCAAGATACCTGAGATTTAAGTCGGCGGTGTG
Source organism: Chelon labrosus (assembly GCF_963514085.1). NCBI lineage: Eukaryota > Metazoa > Chordata > Actinopteri > Mugiliformes > Mugilidae > Chelon > Chelon labrosus. The sequence continues at coordinate 16,420,791 of NC_140338.1, read as the reverse complement.
CAGAGACTTCACTTTCTGAATGCTTTAATTCAAATCACGAGAGCTGGGGGAGTGCTGACAGTCGCCACTTCTCATCCACGGCTTCAAGACACACTCACATTTGGCAGAGTGAAACATTTCATTTGTGCTGTGAGATCTGAAATATTACGCTAACGGTGACAAATACTGGGATCGTGTTCTCGGACAGGAACGCCACAGACTGTCGTGAACAGCTTTAATGAGATGTGTAAAGGTCATGTTGTCACAATCGAAGAATAGTTTGTACAATACCCTTCACTTTTACAAACGGGGTCATTAAACCGTGAAGCCGTGACTTGTTTGTGCCATAGTTTGAGAAGTTATTTTCCACTGGCTCTCTTGCTCACCTTCCTCAATAATACACACCCTTTGTGACCCAGAGAGACGTGTTAATGAGGATCAGGTTTGGGGAAATGGAATTTGTTATCATCATTTATTTCTGTGGTTGGACTGCCGTTGACTTTCTAATAACAAAATTCCCTGTGAATACAAACAAGACTTTATAAATGATTTTTTAATGCAGTATTTTGTTTCTGGGTGAATCATATTAAAGAATTTATCTAAAATGGATAAATGAGTGACATTAAATCTGTCAGTGCAGTTGTCCGAGCTTTTCTCCCTCTCTCTGTGTTTGCTCCCGATATGAAAAAAAAGGGCCGAGTGATTAATGTTACCTCCACGAATATTAGGCCTGAGATTTGTCAAAGATTTAATGAAATTTCTTCTTTGCTCTCTGGAGCCAGAAATGTCAGCGCCAGGTGTCCTCTGAATGAGTCAGCCGCGCAGTTGCTGCTAATTCAGGCAAAACACACTTTAATATTTTCCGAATGAACTCCGTAATGCACTGCGGTCCCGCACACCGCCAGGGACCTGGAGACAAAGAGAAGCCGCACACTCATCACTCCGGTGCAGCTACTTTATTAATTTAAAAGATACACGCTGCTCTATTCAGGATAAAGAAATGGACTCCGGTGTCAGTGCTGGAATAAAGAGTGATTCCCAATTACAGATATTATAGTCGTCAGTGCAGACCAGGACTGCAGCTAACTGTTAATCTGATAGTTATTATTAATTACTCTGCTAATCATCCATAAAACGAGTTCACCCCAAGTTGATATCTGAAGTTTGCTTGTTTTGTGAGTTCAGTTTATGATCCTACAAAACAGACGGAAGCAGCAAATCCTCCCGCATGAGAAGCCGGATTCGGCCAGTTTAGGAACATTTCTGCACGATGAACGCCTCGAAAATGAAAAATCTAATTCATGTTTTCACATTTGCAGTGTTTTTGCGTTAAGGCAGCACATAAAGCAGCATGATGTTTAATATAAAGCGAGCCAGAACAGCAGCCACAAAATCTGTGAACCACGTAATCAGTACTGAAAGAAAATGAGTCAGAAATGTTGAAATGTTGATTAACTTTCTTTTGAAGCTGTTGTTCTGGATTGCCTAATTATAATGAGTTACGCTACTACATGATTGTCAGTATGTTAATACGATTTGTCCAGTATTCATTGAAACGAGGGGAAGTCGAGGGACTGCACCAGGAAAATTAACCGTTTAAGAAGTAAACAATGTTGTGCAAAAGTGCTACAGACCCATAAAGTGAAAGTAATAATAAAATATAAAAAACCTGATCTAGTCATGCACTCATGTACATGTAGGCTTAATATGGGAAGAAATAAAAACCTGCGGGTGCTTCGGTCAAACGGTCAAGTCATACAGTCTTCGAGATTAGGGGTTAGCTTGTTGAGTTGGGAAATTTGTTTGGTTTTCTTACTTTAAAAAAAAAAAAAAAGCCCAACAAAGCCTAAGCTTCTTTCTCCAGGTCATGGATACAATAAACCTACCGCTCGTAGTTGCAAGTTTGCACCTTTTCCAACCACTAGAGGTCTCCCACACACCACTCACCCTGAATTCATTATCTTAATGACTCGGCCCTCTGTGCCAACCGCCCTCCCCTTCTTATCGCCCCCGCCTCCTGCCCTCCATCCATTCTTCATTGAGGTTGCCTAGGGTGCCAGGTCACTCAGAGGTGAGGACATCAACAGCTGCCACTCTCCTGGAGCACATGCTGTACTGAAGTCCCAGCCCTCGGTATACCAAGCCCTCCTCGGCTATTCTCAGTCCTCGCTGAAAAACAGAAAGGAGCTTGGTACAGAGCAGGAGATGTGCGACCGTATGGCTTTCAACCACAAAAACCTCTCTTTGAAAATAGCTTGTCAAGGGAAAAGATGGAGCGATTTCAATACTAATCCGCGCTTGTCCTTGCGAGTCTGCTTTGGAAATATTGAGTCTGAGCCCCCCAACCGCTGGACGGGCTCCCAGGTCGCTGCTCGTTTGCTCCCGCCTGCATACGAGAGGAAGAATGCCCCTTGAATGCAGATGGATTCATTAGGTCTGAGTAACACCCTTCTCCTCCATCATGCTGACACAAACACATACACACTGTAACTGCTCTGGCTTTGCAAAAGGGAACAGTGAGTTCTGCAGCTCTGGACGCTCTCCACACACACACACACACACACACACACACACACACACACACACACACACACACAGACACATATACACAAAGCCATGCATATACGTATACACACAGTTGTCTCCAGTGTAAACAACACCATGCGGTTTCACTAAGGAAGATTAACTCAAATGCTGCCGGATCGTGTTCGGCCATCTTAGCCTAAACACAGGGCTCCACCACATGTGTTCAGCATTTTGCTGGATCTCTTGAATGTAAGCAGAGGACAGAGACTGGCTCTTTGATGAGGTTTTTCGTGTTTAACGGAAGGGGATTATATTGACAGCAGTTCTTTGTATCAGCAGTCTGAAGTCAAAATGCTTTCCTGGTTCAGGATAAAACTAAACGGCGCCCTCGTGCCGTTGTAAACGCAGTTCAGAAAAACTCAGCTTCTCCCCTACAAAACCTCAAAGTCTGGAATGCTGAAAAATAGGGCTGCTACAAATGTCAGTAAACAAAGCAGGCATATCGTAGCATGGACAGACATCTTCTTAGTGGTTGTATCAGCGTTATAGTTTGGTTGTTTTCTGGACAGATCACAGTGTGAGGGAAGCCTGACACAGGCAAATGTCAGACTGGCTCTGGCAGCAGGCTGATTTGGGAGCCGTGTGTGTCTAGTGTGACAACCGGTCATGGGCTGCTGATCCACAAAGCCTCCGCCGTCCCTGCTATGTTTGCTCTGCTCCTCGCACACAAGCGCATAACATCACACTCGCCCACCCTCCTCCGCTCTTCTTACACACATGGACACCCGTCCGGCTCGGCACCTACACAACTCGTACATGCATGCAAGCCATCCGTCCCCTGTCAAACACACGCATGCACCCACACACGCTGCCTGCCTTGTTGCCCACCCGACCAATCCGACTCGGCTGACTGCACCGCTGTCCCTCTGTGGTGACGGATGAGTGTGTGAGAAGCATTTCCTCCAGGCTGGGACTCACTTTCAAGACAGCCACAAAACGATACGAAGAGCCCCTCTCTAATGGGGTTGGCGAGCTGCAGTGAAGCCCTGAGAGTGTGTGTGTGTGTGTGTGTGTGCACATGCTTGTAGATATAACACCTCACTCATTATGCTGCTCTGATGGGTCACTGTGCAGCCTCTTTATAAGAAGACCCTTATGGCGACATGTCTTATTATATCAACCGCTGAGATGGATGTTAATGCCAGCCTGTGCTGTGCATGCTGCGTGCTCTATAGCCTGTAGAGTGATGAGACGTAGTTGGTATTCGAAGTGCATCTCATTGCATGGGCTAATTCTATTTAACCTGGTGAAGTCTGCTAGATGGTACGGTCAGAATGCCCCAGGGAGGCCAGTATGTACCTCTGCTTTATTACGCACCTGAGGAGGCTCGCTCTCCCACACATGCACACTGCACTGTTTGCTATGTGTAATTTACTGGGCAGCCTGTGGGCTAGGCCTTCATCTGCAGGAAGGCGCGAACAGAGCCTTGGCGCCAGTAATTGGACTTTAGAACTGATTGGGGAACTTGATTGACCCCCGGTAATGGATTTGAGTGAATAATTATTTGTAGTTATGGTTGGAAGATGATATCAGGGAGAGAGAGACCAATCCCACCACTGTGACTCACCCCTGCCGCCAGAGCAGAGCGCTGCCAGCACTCAATTAATGAAATCCAGCTGCTCGGACTCCCCACGTGCAGTGGCTGATCAAAAAAACACACAGGGGTCTGGTCAGAAAAAGGGTTATCTTCATCCAACCTTTCCCTTTCGCACAACTGGCAGCCTGTGGCCCATCACAATAGTGATTATAAAATCTTCTCCACTCCAGGTACAAGGCATTAAGGTTGATAATGTCTCCATTATTTTTTAACTGCCTGTGGCAGTGCTCAGCACAGCCTACGGCGGCCATGTTAATGAGACCTCTCAAGATGGCAGGCAGCGCCTCCTCAGGACACAAAATGCAATCACTCTTAATCCAGCACTTTAATTGCTGGCCAAGCCTGCCTAAGTGAATTCAGCTGTTCCATCTCTGCAGGCGAGTGGCTGCACCTCGAGAGCTCTCCAATATCATGCTCTCAAAGATAAACTGGGCTTCAAAACAAATGGGAAGTGATGCGTGGCAGTCTGCCTTGTTAAAACTGAGGCTTATTTTTTCTATTTTTTTTGTTAGAGTCCAGTGGTGACTGAGGAATGAGATTTTCTCCTGTCATTCCTCGCTGCCTTTATGCATATTTTTTTTATCTCTCTACAGAAGCTCAGTGAGGTAATATGCAAAGGGAGCAGCAGCCACCTTCCTCTCTTTTATCTTCCTCCCTTTGCTCCTTGATTGACCCACTTGCTCCCACATCATTATCCTCATCGTTCTCCTGCTCCACAGTTGATCTTTCTTTACTCCTTCCTTCTCACTCTTCTGCCTTCATGCTTCCGCAAGTCCCCCTGTCATATGTCCCTGTCCCCCCTCCTCCTCTGCCTCCCCCTCCCTCCCTCCGTGTGACCCCTCGTTGCCCTCTTGCCAGTCTCCATTATTTCTGGCTGCCCAGTGGCCTGGTCAGGCTGCTGCTCCGGGGCTCTAGGCAGCCCGTGTTATGACAGGTAACACTGGGCCACACACTCTCTCTGGTAACACGTGGAGGTCAGCCTGTCATACCTGTCCACAGCTCCACCGCGCACACACACACACACACACACACACACATACACACACATGCCATGATTCACTCTGTATGGATAACTGCCAGACATCTCTGGCTGTAACCTTAGATTCAGCAAAAGTGAGCGATGAGGCACGGCTCAGTAGAAACACACCTCTCCCCACTCCGTTCCTTTGTGCTTGCAAAACAATGTCATTTTTTTCTAAAGGTCTTACATGTTGTGCTGCTTTTACAGCCTTGGCAACCGCTAGGAATGCTGTAGTTGTTGGTGTTTAGCACAGAGGAGGAGGATTTAACTGGATAGTGGCTGTTAACTACTGCTTGACTCCCCTTTCTCCTGGCATGGCCTGCTCCTGGTGTTAATGACCACTCACAGTTGCTGCCCTGAGGGGGCTGCAGGACGGAGTCAGCCAACATCAGACCCTCACCGCGCTCCCAAGACCATCTGCTCGTACAACAGGAAATATGTTCTGCGTGTTATTTGTCTCCTGCATCCATTGTTTCTGGTCTGGAAGAGGAGACGCCAAGTTCAAATTTGTTTCATTCATAACAATTTCAAACCTGGGAGTGCTTCAGCAAACGGTCCAAGCATGTTTCCCAGATGCATTCTCTGCTCGTGATGTCTCATTTTTATCCATCTGCCCTCCATCAGTCAGCGAACAGCCAAGTTTTGTAGGGTTCAAGGCCCGTAATGAGAACAGTCATCCTCTACCCAACAGAACAAGCTCTATCCACACTGGACAAGATGGTAGCGCCCCGGCAGTCGATCAGCGGTTGTTGTTACCGTGGCATGTTTCTGGCTCCCTGTCTGATCCAGGGCAGCGCCTCACACTACCATGCCTGTGACGGCCAAGGGGGGCGGCATGGGTTTGTCACGCCAGGTTGACATTTCAGGGAGCTTTGCCAGGACACCACAGCACATTTCGTCCTCCTGGACAAGTGGTGTGGGAGCGGAAGTGTCAACTCAGGCAGATGGGCAGGTGTCTGTGCCAACTGCACTGGACTGTACCGGACCACTGGCCTGGCAACTGTTGACCGGCTAGCCAGAAGTAGCACTTCCTGGCTCATGGTGGAGGGGAAGGTGTCTCCAGGAGGAGGCTGTAGGAACAAATGTGTCTGAATACAGCTTTTGAACTAAAAAAAATACAACCATAAAATTAATTGCAATATACATATGTGAATAATGAATACACGTTATGAGCTGCCGACACTAAAATAAAATCAATTTAAAAACCACCACTGAAACAAACAAAAAAAAGTCTGCATCTTGAGTTTTAAACAACACTTAGTCCTGAAAAACCTCTCAACTAAATGTGTGACAGGTGACTCACATGGCAGCACAACTCTGTCTCTCTTTCCTAGCACACTGACAAGCAACCATAACATTCATAGATACTCCCAATTAGGAATCCTTTAACTTACATACACTTATCAGGCATAACATTATGACCACTCACAGGAGAAGTAAATGACATTGACCATCTTGTGACAATACAATGTTCTGCTGGGAAACCTTTGTACCTGGCATTCATGTGGATGTTACTTAGACATGTAGCACCCACCTAGACCAGACCAGGCACCCCCACCCCATAGCAATGACACTCCTTGATGGCAACAGCCATCCCCAGCAGGATGCAGCCTGACACAGACACTGTTTAGGAACAACTCAAAAAAAAAAAAAAAAAACATGACAAACAGCACAAGGTGTTGACCTGGCTTCCAAATTCCCTAAACCCTAAACTGATCAAGTATCTGTAGAATGATTCACAGAGGACCCAAAGCCCCTCACTAACAACATTCTGTTGCCAGACACCACAGGACACCCTCAGAAGGCCTATGTCCATTCTCTGATGAGTCACAACAGTTTTGGAGGCACAAGGGAGACCCACACAATATTAGGAAGGTGGTCATAATGTTATGCCTGATTGTTGTAAGTACTAATTTTTATTGCAGTAAATCAACCTCAGATTTGCTGGTTTGTGTCCAGGACATGGCGCTGACCTTAAACAAGTGCAGCAGTATGACACCCAGTTTGGGGCATTTTCTAATGTTTTGGCTGTTGAGTAGTTGATCCTTGACTCTGACGGGTCAATAAAGACGACCTGAAAAAATAAAACTCTTTATAAAGTGTTTAACCAGCAAACATAAACAAAACTCAATATTTGATGTTTGGGTCGTGTGTTACCTACGATGTTTTATGAATGAATGAAAAATATCTTTTACATTGAATTTCAGTGTTATTGCTGCAGTGGTGGTTTGGATTCCTCTTTAAACTTTTATTTTGTCGTGTATTACGCACGCAGATATGGAACATGGCTTTTAATTCATGAAATGATTCCTTTTAATATTGGCATTCCTAATGTTAATAAATATACTACTTTAGTAGAAGCTGGACACATTAAAAAGAAATAAAAATTACAAGCAAAGCTTTTGTTAGTGGATTTGTGTGTGCACATACATTTGTGTTTGGATATGTGCATCCTCCTCACACAATTCCATTACCCGTGCTAGCATACACCTGTGCGTCTGCAGGAACAAGCCAGTGTCCTGCACGTCTCAGCCAGGACCGCTTGGAGGGAGGGCCATTAATCTTGGCTAAATCAAATAAATCAAGTGCACTTTAGAAAAGAGCTGTCAGTGTAATTGTTGTGATAGCCATTCCCCTGCTACTCCAGGGGGAGCTCTATAGAAAATTGTGCCAGAGAATGCACACTCACCGGCGTCCGGAAAAAAAAAAACAAAAAAACAAAACAAGAAGGCTCTGAGGAAAGATAGAGCCGAGGCTGCCCTCTGAATGAAGACGTCTGAAGCTTCTCTGTTACACGACGCTGCTGAGTGTGATGAGATTGAAGTCGGAGTCCGTCATAGTGGGATGCTCGGACAAGGCCGCCGCAGCCTTGTAGGCTTACACTTGTGTTTGATCCCTCCCGGTGTTAAATGTGACCAAGGCACCTCTGCTGCTCAGCTCTGCGGCTGGCACTGCTGTTAAATGATTTTTCGCTGAAGAGAAAGCCGCCGCGGCGATAAAACATCAAGCCTAATCTTCAGCGCCATTCTGTGCGTCTTTGCAGAAAGAGCACAGTTTGGTATTTTCATTTGAAAGAATGCTGAACCCTTTCATGGCAACCATATTGGTAGTAGCAGGGATGAGACAGAGGAGATAATGGGGATGGAAAGAGCAGCATGTGAAAAGGCTGCGCTGCCCTTGGCTTCCCTCTCAACCAATGAGGGTTAAATGACTATCTGGGCACCTTGGCAACCATTTCTGTGCTGCTTCTTCTTCCTTTAATTCAGCTGTGAACTGGCTAAATGGAGCTGCGTTCACCCGTCAGACATGCCTTTGCTTTTCTGTAACAGATCTGCAACGGAGACGCCTCAAGATGTGCCTTCAGTCTTGCTGGAACGATTAGCTTATTTTCATTAGCACTTTTTAGCGTTTAGTTTATCGCGAATATCATCGCGAGCTAAGTGGTTCTCCTTCGTGATTCTCAAGGTTTCAGCAGATGGTGCCAAACAGTGCGTACTCATGTGGCGGACAGACGGCCACTGTCACGCACCTTCACATTAGACGCCGCAGAAACCAGCCGGGTGGCGAAGGACACAATGTTTTCTACGCTGGATTAATTCAGCGTTAGAATTACCGCACCCTATGCGACGGTTAGCCGCCTCGCCGCATTTAAGAGGAAGGCGGTAAAACGTAACCAGAATGTTAGACAATTTAGAAAAAGATGAGCAGACATGGATGGATGCAAACTCAGTTAATTAGTTTGACCCACTCTCTCCTCAAATGAGAATGGATGGAAGGATTCCCGATGTCCTGATTGGAAGATGGATGAGTGCGCGGCTGTGGCTTTAATTGATTGAGGACAGGAATTCAGTTAGGAATAATTGAATCATGGAAATCATTAAAAGCCCAAGTGCATGAGATAATTAGGAAGAGCTAACCAGTTTGTGATCAACCCTCATCTTTTATCTGAATAAAAAGAAGCTTATTATCCAGCAGGGTTTAAGGTTTTATGACAGCTGGTGTAAAATCATCAAAAACCATTCTTTTCACATAAAGGAGCTTTGAAGCTGAAGCTTTTATTTCTTTTTTTCGCATGCATGCGTGTATGACTCGGATCATATTTATTAATAAATGACTGCCCCGTTTTAATATTTCCGTTTACTTTTGGCTAATTGGTCTCCAGGCCGGTGTTTCGGCAGCGGATTCCCAGGGTCAGCCGGGGGTCAGCGTTCTACTTCATTACTCCGTCCGGGGAAATGAGGAGCCTGATTAGTTTGGGCTCGACCTTGGGCTATTCTGTTAAGCCCTCTCTAACTAAATCTCTTCACTTCAGATCTCTGCAGACCCCGAATCATTGAAATCATTGCCGTAGAAAAGGCGAAGCGGCGCGCGGACGTTTCGATGCCTCGTTCGTGTTTGAGCTGGGAGGCTCGTCTCGTGAGCCGCTGAGATTCGGTGGGCGAGATGTGTAGGTTCAGTGGCACAGTACATGTGAAGTGACGACTGTTACCCATAGAAACTAAGTAACCTATGGCTGGTGACGGTCATAGAATGCCATGGTAACAGCGGAGCTTAACAACAGGGGAGTTGGCTGGCTTGTTTCCGATTTATTTCAAAGACATGATCATACTTAAGTAGAGCTGCTCTCCCTCTGCCCATTACTGTCCTCCCCCTCCTCCCCCTCTCCTCTCTTCTATAATGTGTTTGTCATCCAGTTGGAGTGGCCAAGCATTAGCTTTATATTTGAAGCAGCAGCCAGCAGGGGGGTATGATCTGTCCCCCCCGCTGATTCAGGCTGCCCTAAGTCTGGATATGCCAGGCCCAGAGACTTGTGGGTAATCCATCCCCCTCTCCCGTCCACCCCAAACACCCCCCACGGCGCTTCCTGAATCAGATTGCTGCCGACCCCCGCCGAGTGATGTCTCACCCTAGAGAATGGGGAGCGGGCGCAGCGGGGGAGCGGGCAGCCAGTGATGCTATGCCCCTGGGCCGGGCACCAAACATGCATGTAAATACACGTCCCGCCACGCGCGTCCGGCTCCGAGTGAGCGACACGCCACACGAGGCCGCAGATCATTTCTCACGGCTGCTCTCTCAGGTGTGCCTCAGGTGTGGATAGTCTTTTTCTTCTTCCTGACGTCTCTTTGGCCGGCACCGAATTTCCAAGCGGCCGGACTATTACGCCATTAATGATCGTTTCGCTTTTCACCATTTCGCTTCCGTGCCTCCATTCTCTCAAAGAAGAATAGATTTACAAAATTACAAGCGGCCTCGGCGGAGCCTTATTGCGCTCAGTTTTAGCCCTGACTTCAGGCCATGGCAAATCGATTCCAGAGGTCATTTTCCTTCATTTTCTCCTTCCCGTGCTCCAGTGGTCCTGCTCCACAGCCCTACTGGAGCCTGTCAGTGGCAGGACTCTGTGTTTATTTTCTCTGTTGGAGCAAAGAAGAAAAAAAAAAAAAAAGGAGATCTGTCTCCACTTAGCAGAGCCTCTGCTCCTTTGCAGGCTTTAAACCTTGATGGTGGCTAGATGGGCGGTAGCGGAGGAGAGGGGGAGCTTCAGAAGTACGGACGCAGAGTGAGACGTGCGTGGAGTTTACTGAGAAATGAAAGGGGGGGGGGAAAATGAGTGAGGGGTAAAGATTTGGCGTGATACAAGGATAGAAAAACTAAGAGTGAGGTAGATGTAGTGAGGAAAATATGGAGGAAAAGAGAGGCCAGGCAGCTGGGAGCTCCCACAGACACGCACTTCTGTCTAAGCAGCTTTCCTCTCAGGGCAGGGTCGCGGCAGGTCACGGCGGGATTACACTTTTGGCAAACAAGAGGGAGCTCCTCTCTCACAAAGCCGCGCACGACTCCCCCATGACTCTCAGCAGCTGTAATAAAGCCAAGGCAGCCTGAACCTACAAACAAAAAGCTAACACGCTATCGATCGACAGCGGCCAACTTTCACGAGGCGGTGTCGAAAGGTCGACACTGTGCAGACAGCTCGGGCTGGGGTGAAGGGCTATTATTGGGATGAGGGAAAACTCTGGCGTTTGGTCTTATCACAGAAATTCCTCACTTAGCCGGCAATTTCGCCAAACTGTCAGCACAGGAATGGAGTTATTGTTATTCGGCAAAGTGAATAAAAACGTCCCCCGTGTGCAGCCTGATATTCCAATCACAAAATCCAAATGAGGTTTTTCTATCCCTTCAATCAATAGCCATCCCCTGCAGTGCCTCCATGTCTCTTTACTTCCTAATCAACACTTCCACTCATAGGGAGGTCAGCTGAGCAGGCGCGCAGTGCCCCGAGCGCTGCTTTGAACTTAATTAAGCAGCTTTAAACACAGCCGAAAAGATTCATTAATACACAGGCAAGATGAGTAGCTAGATGAGAACACGGCCCCTGAACGGGAGAGATTCTGCTTCGGATGGTCTGTTGAACCCACATGGGTCAACGTCGAGGGCGCGGCGATGGCGTTCCCGCAAGGACTGCCAAATCCTGTAGATTTCATAAAGATTCCAATAAACCTCTTGGCCGCTAAAGCCTCCCTCTAACGCCTATAAAATGAGATAGTGTGTACGTACGCATGTAAACCGTGAAATTATCTGCGTGCACAAAAAAAGAAAACATGCGACGAATAGAAGATAAAGGAAGGTAAAGATGGAGGAGTGCTGCAGTGAGTGTGCCAGCGGGCTGCTGTGAGGCAGGGCCCGTTAAAGGAGAGCTCCAGACCAAGGTGTTCTATAGCTCGGGGGCTAACGGTGATAAATGAGTCCCTTAATGTCGGCAAACACTTTATCTCTGCTTCATCTGTTTTCATTAGGCAGGGCCAACCTTTGGCTGGGCGAGAACGTGCTGTAACTTTCATTACTTCAACACGGAAAGGAGAGGCAGAGAGACCTCCCATCGGTCTAATAAAAACACCAGCTCGACACCGTGACAGATCCGGTTCCTTATTATTATGATGGCATGCCACCGTTATAAATTAGACACTGCCTCGTCCCTCAAAGATGATCAGGGCTTTTTCCCTTCAGCTCGTATCACGTATCGTCTCTCCGCCGAGCGGCGTCTGGTCTAAGACTGACTCTTGATCGCTCTGACAGGATTCCCGAGAAGGCACCAAGGCCTTTGCATTCCTCGCTCGACGGCGACGGAGGAATTTGAGCCCGGATTATTGTTGCCGAGGAAACAATCTCACCATATTTATTAGCCGTGCGAGAGCTTACGATCAGAACGCAAGGTTTTCATTAGCAGTGTTCATTCTTGACCTCGTCGCATTTTACAGTTATGGAAGGACATGTTAGGATCGCGATCGGTCGATGCCGTTCATCATTTCTTATTCTGACAATCACGTTATAGTTGAAATTAGTTTTATACGTAAACATTTATTCTCTGACGTGTCAAAAAAAACTAAGCTGCCACAAAGGCAACTAGACCTGTTGGCTTTTCTAGGAGACGTTTCATCCAAGAGGCGTCTTCAGCTCTAAATGACTGGTGGAGAGTTTGGGTTTTTATTAGGAACGTGTGTGGGTGGTGCCCACAGATGAAGCTACTTGGCTGAGTGATGAAACGTCTTCAACTAAACTACCAACAAGTCTAAACCACCTGTTAGTTTCAGCTTCGGTCTTTGGACAAACCATGACCTGGGTGACTGAAAACCTTCACAGGACGTTTAACGACAATGACCAAATTTATTGCACATAAGCTCCATTATTTGATGTCGGTTCATGTATATTCACGACGATTTAATCTGACCAGGTCATTTTTAAACCTTTAATTCCAAATATATGGAAGAGAATCTGTTTAACTCATGAAAACTGAATAACCTTGTGAAGTATCATGTTAAGTATGTTAAACTGAGCAGGTACAGTGAGGAGTAGTTGAAAACTAGTCTAGACTTTGATCTGTTTTCTGAGAATGAGAAAACAAATAAAACTATTAGTTAGACAAAAGGTAAAATAAAATCGTGTTTATTCTTTTTCAGTTATGGATTATGGAGTCTTTTAATATTTAATATTTTTTTTATCCATCTAGACCTTATTGATGTAAACGCTGCTTGGGGTTAAATGATTTATGAGGTGAGTTACAAGTTATAGTCAAAGTTAGAGGTTAGTCAGGGTTCAGGATCACAGGATGATTTTCTTATTCAATGATATAAGATATGATATATATATTCAATTTAAAATAACATGAAACAACATACAGAAGCAGTAAAGCAACAAATGCTTATAATGAGCATAATTGTCGCAGTTTATTTATATGTTGCTATCTGTACAGTAACTAACCTGTTGGTTAAACGAGGGAAGGTGTGAAGAAGTGACTGCTGATTATCGCTGGAAGTGGAAAAAAAAAAACTCAAAATACTCTCCACCACCAGCAGCAGCAAACAGAGAAAAGACAAGACGACCGAGATAATATCTGATGTAAGCTTTACTTTCAAATCCTGTTACATTTAGATCTGGCAAGTTGAACATAAAATAATGCCAAACAAAGAAAACAAATACAAAAACGGAAAAAGTACAAATGATCTATTTACCAGTTATCGTCACAACCCTGTACAGCCTTAACAATGGAGTAATAAAAAAAACAAAACAAAAAAAAAAAGCTTTGTACAGCACATACCAATCTTTACCGAGTGCCAAAAGTTAAGATAGTTGAGCCTTTTCTAATCATAAGATACAGCCAAACTTAAAGCTAACTGATTGTAGACAGTGCAGTGGGATGCTAACTAAAACGGGGGGAGTTAGTTTTAAACGCAATTAAGTGCTAAAGGGGGAGAGAGGACGATGTCATGCATACTCTGAAGTGCTGAAAAAGGTAGTCAAGCTTAAAAATGAAATAAAAAAAATAGAGGAAAAAAAGGTCACTGTGCTGCTCACAGCTGGGCAAAATAAACTGAATAAGTGCTCAAGAATACTGGTTTTTAAAAAGGATAGAGCCCTGTTGCCTTTTTCAACGTCACACTTGAAACTAAAGGGGACATAAAGAAGTGCAGCCATTCATGATTACGCTGTATTAAAAGGCAGACATTTTAAAAAGGTGTCAAGTGTGGACACATTCTTTTATTTTTTTATTCCTCTCATTTATTCTCTACTGGACCCTGACAATTAGTTTGACTCATTCTCAGAAGTCTCAGGTGGTTTCCTTCCACCAAGTGGCACTAGAGTATAAAAGATAACACAGATAGTACAGGGAGAGTGTGTGTGTCTTTGTGTGTGTGTGTGTTGGAGGGATGCTCCTTTCACTCCAGAGACAGCATGCCAGACGTCGACAGAGCAAAAAGGAACAAACAAGCAGCAGCAGCAGCAGCAGCAGCGTGTAAAAGGAGGGGGAGACAATCGAGGCTTCGCTGCTGAGCGGGACGTGACGGATTCAATCCTAACATCACGTCCCGCGGCGAGCTACAGTTTGGTCTTCACCGTTCACATGCCCTCTGTCCAATCAACATTATTCTGACATGACTTAAGTAGAAAAGAAAAAAAAAAAAGGAACAAAACAGTGATTTGTAAGAAAACGCATAATAATGGAAACAATATGGAAAATTAAAAACAAACGATCCCTTTACAAATAAGGGATTTTGGCTTGAAAGACCACTTGGGAACACAAGCGTGATCAATAACGGGTAAAGCTTTTCCAAAATAAAATGCTTGTACTATGCTGCCCCATTTTGCTAAATAAAACAAAACAAAACAAAAAAAAGGAACAATGTATTTGTATTTTTTACTGATACATACATATTCTCATATTAAAAAAAGTGCAGCAATGTGCAAAATTGGCGATCACAATTTAGCCTGGGACCTTCAGTTCCCAGGGGGAGCTTGACCTCTACTGTCTAATTCATGCAATTCGTATTCAATTACTTTCTCCGATTTCACAGAGGCAGAGCCTTTTGCACCACCAGAAATGTCTAAATGTGAAACTAAGGGGTGTTGATTGAGTCATTTCCAGCGACCATAAAGCCTACTCCACATTATGGTAACTTGATGGATCCGAGTTTGCACTTTAAAAAAAAAAAAAAAAAAGAAAGAAAATAAAAGGTTTAAGTGCTTTTGGCTTGAAGTGTAACTACAGTAAGTGCAATTAAAACTCAAAAGGTTGACAGGAAGGAAGGGAGGAAGGGGGGTTGACAAAAAAAAGAAGAAGAAAAAAAAAAAGCAGTACCTTGTCTGCCAGCCGAACAGAAGCCATCGAACATTAAACGCTGTACAAGTGAATGGCTTTGCTCCATCATTGCACCTACAGGAGCTTTCTCTCGCAACGGGTTCTCTTATGAATGTTAGTAGAAAATGTTTATTATGATGTAAAAGGCTCAGTAAAAAATAAAGTAAAAAATAAAATGGAAAAAAACAAAACACAAGACACAGAAAGGCCACCAAGCACACCGACTTTCCTCGTCTTTACCAGCACTGAAGACGTCCCTGTTCTGTCCGCACTTCTGTATCGCTTCTTCTTCTTTTTTTTTTCTCTCATGTACATAAACAAAAATACATTCATTCAAGTCATTTTGGAACAGTTTTTCTTTTTTCTTTTTTTTTTTGTACACAAAAATTACAAAAAGCTCCAAAAAGCACCATTGAATCGGCCTGTGGTGACCCTGGCGGCGGGTAGCTCGCTAGCCCGGCGCCGGTCACCTCCACAAAACAGTTATCTCATATATCTCTAAGTATAGGTGCGTGATACATCGTTCTGCATATAATGCTGTGCTGATATCAACCTGGTCTCAGAAGTGATGATAGGATGCTTCCGTCTGTTCACACGTTTTGTCGTCTCTAGGATTTTTTTATCTTATATTCACCTGTAAGTGCAAATGCATTGGCAACGTTTTTGCATTTATATTCAAATTATTCTATAATAAATGTTTCTACAGGATAGTTCAGATTGAATTTTTTTTTTATATATATTTACATTATCACAGCTTATTTTCTGTTTTGTGAGCTTAGATTAAAAAAAAATAAAATAAACCTAGCTAGTAATTTACTCCGAGACAGAAGTGATATCAGTCAGCAGCTACGCATAACACGGTTTCACCATTATACAAAAACAAAAGAATGAAACAAACAAAATAAAAACTGAAATCAAAAAAAAAGATGGGAAGGGCTACAAAACTATGTACAAGATCGATAAATAAGTAAGTGCGTGGTTTGAGGCGTTGCTTTGGAAACGTGCCTTTGTCGATGAAAGAGCATACCGTTTCATTGGTTCTGTCCACGTTGCACCGCTAACACTTCAGGATATCTCGAATTTAGCTTCCTAATGACGTCAAAGCTAGTTGAAACACAGAAACAGGCATGCTATTTTGATGCATAATAGCAACAGACAAAAATGCACGAAAATGTAGCACTTGCAAGTTTTGTTTCGTCTTTTTCAACTTTTTGTCAAACGGCTAAAAGAAAAGAAAAGAAAAATATCTATAAAACTGAGACACGTTAGTTTCCTCAGGTAATGCAACTGGGTCCAGGTCATTCAGATGTTTTAAAAACTGAAAAAAGGTAATAGAGAGTAGTACTTGAAGTAGTAATAATTCAATCGATAGAACTGATAAGAAAAGCAGCTTTTTGATATAAATGCATTTTAGCATGTACAGCCTTTTTCTCTTATAAATGTTTTTTTTTTTTTCTCTTTTTTTTCTCTCAATATGTTTGTCTGGTCCAGCTTATTCTGCTGGTCTGATTGGAAAAGATGTTGCTCCCACTGCGGTGGTCAAGTGTCATTCACACCACCGTCCGAGGAGTGAGTGAGGGAAAAGGGAGAGGAGAGGAGGTGGGCGAGGTCAGACAGTCTTGGCCCTCTCCATCAGTCCCAGGTAGGCCAGGAAGGAGTGTTTGTGGGAGGAGGGTGAGGCGGGAGAGCAGGAGGGGGATGCAGAGTTGGAGGAGAAGAGGAGGGGAGATGTGGCCGGCCGCCCTCTGGAGTGGAGGTGCGAGTGGAATGTGAAGCGGCTGTCGTGGGTGAACAGGGTGGTGAGGGGGATCAGGTGGGCCCGGTCGCAATTTCTGTACTGCTCCAGCATGTGACGGGAGGAGGGGAGGAAGAGGGAGGGGCTGCCGCTGCTCGCGCCGACGGAGTTCCTGGTGGCGTCGCTGCCGTTCGTGCTCGCCGAGCGGTGCGGGGGTCTGGCGGTGTTCAGCTGGTGGGACTTGCCCAGCGTGAGCGACAGAGCGACGGACTGGAGCGCCTGAGATGCTGTTAGGCTCATGAGGGGGCTGTTGCTCCCGCTCCCTCCGCTGCTACCTCCCCCGCTGAACAGGAAGTTCTCCTGGCTCTGCTGCAGTGACGAACCCCCTGGCGACGTTGCCTCGAGAGGCAGCTCCTCCCCTCCTGCCTCCTCATCTTCCTCCTCCTCTTCTCCTCCTAAACCTCCGTCCAGCCCGCCCATTCCTCCACTCTGGTGTTTCTTGAGGTGGCGGCTGAAGACAAAGGGGTGTGTGGTGGTGAAAGGGCACTCTTGGCAGCCAAAAGTCTGGCGCGGCGCGTGCTTCAGCTTCTTGTGCAGGTTGAGGTTGTCCTTGCGCTTGCAGCTATAAGAGCAGCGGTCGCAGTGGAAGGGCCGCTCGCCCGTGTGCACACGCACGTGCTCGATCAGCTTATTGGCCGTCTTGGACAAGTAGCCACACTGCTCACACTTGTAGTGGTTGCCCAGACGGTGCCCGCGCATGTGGGCCTCCAGTGAGGCCTGGTCGGACCACAGTCCCTGGCAGATGCGGCAGCGGTACTCCATCTTACAGTGCGTCTTAAGGTGGCACTCCATGGCCGCTGGACGATTGGTGGAGTAGATGCAAAAAGGGCACCTGGTCAATGCAACAAGAGGGAGGGAGGGGAGGGGAGGGAGGGAGGACACAACACACAAAAGCACAGGACAGTTGAAAGAAAAGTGTAGGCTCACAGCCGTGTAACACACCTTGAAATTTAATAACAAAATGATGAAGAGGAGAAGGACAGATAAAGGAAATTTTGTGTTTAATGTACAGTTCTGTGTGCTCATGGTGGTATGTGTGGCAGTTTAATGGTGGAAGAATTGAGGTGATCAGGTGTGTGCGAAGGGAGGGGGGGCAGAGGGAGGTGGGGTGACAGGCTGGAGAAAAGATTGGAGCAGTAGGACATGAAGGGAAATGAAGGAATGGAGTGGCACTTACATTTAAATAGCACCTTTCATCTGCTCTGGGCCCCAAAGCGCTTCACAAACCCTGCAGAACAGAATCACCTCAGAAAAACCTCGAAATGGTAAAGGCCCTCTCTCCCTTTCTACACACCTACATATACAGAAACACTTTACATTCCTCAAGCGCATACATATGTACACACCAGTCTTAGGAGAAAATGTTCGATCTGGACTTTGTTGGGGTCAGAAAAATGCAGGAGAAACCCCAATTTCCCTTAAGTCTCTAACTTTTTCTGCCTGCTAAGTTCAACCTGCTTTCAATAGCAATAAATGTAGTTGAGATAAATTAAGAAACTGTGTAAACCTGGGTGGATTTAAATTGTGCTTCTACACCGATCAGGCATAACATTATGACCACCTTCCTAATATTGTGTAGGTCTCTCTTGTGCCTCATCAGAGAATGGACATGGGTCTTCTGAGGGTGTCCTGTAGTGTCTGGCAACACAATGTTGTTAGTGGAGGTCTTTAGGTCCTATGGGTTGAGGGGAGGGGCCTCTGTTGATCAGGCTTGTTCCAGTGCATCCCACAGATACTTGATCAGTTTGGGATCTAGTGAATTTGGAGGCCAGGTCAACACCTTGTGCTGTTCTTCACGTTTTTTAGGTTGTTCCTAAACCGTTTTTGTGTGTGTGTCTGTGTCAGGCTGCATCCTGCTGGGGATGGATGCTGCTATCGGGGAATGTCATTGCTATGGGGTGGGGGTGCCTGGTCTGGTCTAGGTGGGTGCTACATGTCTAAGTAACATCCACATGAATGCCAGGTCCAAATGTTTCCCAGCAGAACATTGTATGAAGATGGTCAATGTTATTTACTTCTCCTGTGAGTGGTCATAATGTTATGCCTGATTGGTGTATTAACAGTACATCAGTTGACTTAAAGTAGATAGATTTAAATATAAAGAGATCAAAAGAGCTCAGTTCTTCTCCTCTGAATACAAAGAATCTAAACTATCCACCAGCTGTCTCTTTCTCTTTTGAGTGCTAGCTTAAAGGAATCAATCCGGCTTCAGAAACATTTACACCAGACAGAAGAAACATTTAGAGCCATTACAAAAAAAGGAACTACATTTATTCACTGACACTACAGCTAGCAGTACGTCTTAAGTTAGTGACTGAAAGGGTGAACATCTTAGAGCTATGAGGGGGCTTCTTGTGTATTTGTGTTCTGTGATCTATAGGTTTCTATGAGACACAAGTCAGTGTGACTTCCTATTTTTAATTTCCAGACATTTAGCAGCGTTGACAACATGCTAACTCCGCTGATGGCTGCACATAAAAAAATGCGTAGAACACAGATCTTTGCTTATGACGAGATGAGGCGGTAATCATAATGATATTCAATGGTTCTGCACATGCACAGACTGGAGTTAGGTGAACGAGTCGAAAACAAAAAACATGGCTGGTGTTACTTGAAGTGTGTTTTCACTAAATGTTAGTCTGCTGCTGATTTTTCTAACTTTCTGCACAAATATTCATTTGAATCCCATGTGTTAACGTTAACTAAAAGACTAAAACTAAAGGTGTGTTAAAGTACATTAGTGTGATTGAGCTGAAAGTGATCAGTGTGTGTGTCTGTGTGTGTGTGTGTGGTGGTCTGATTTCAGCAGATGGGCTTTGTGTTAGCTCTACGGGCCTGAAATGGCACAAAAACATGTCACAGTACAACAAAGGCTCCTGTGGGACTGGAGGATGGAGATGGAGAGGGAAGCATGTGAGGAGAGTGGAGCTACATGAACGACGAATATTAGCAAAACAAGTCCGTCTCTTCAGGACACGCTAGGAGTAAAAGATAGCATGTGCTTGTAAATGTGTGTTTGTTCATATATCTGTAGTGAAGAGGGTTTCATTTAGACTAACTGATAAATAATATGTTATGGGATCACACGTGTGCACTCACTGGATTTGCCTGCGAGGGGTGTGCCAACAGATTTTATATAATTAACACTACATTGTACTGAGCGTCCGTATTCTCTTTTTTTTTAAAGGGGGCGCTGGTAGTTTTGTGAAATGCAGGTTTGGTCAGGTATTTTTCTGCATGGCTCTTAGCTGTGGGCAGCGGAACAACAGGCCCTGAGGGGAAGCCCATTTCCATCTCCTTTCCGCTCTCCCTTCTGGTCTGATCAGCCACTGCAGACCCACCGACTGCTGTCTAATAAGTTATACCTGCCGAGGGAGCCGTCCAGCAGCAAAACTACAGCCTATATCATTTCATTAGCTGGCTGCAGACAATAAATATTAAAGTGAGGTGGACCGATTAAAGACACGTCAGTTCTTCTGTCAGCTAGATGGATGTGAACGCTATTATGAATCCTTCTTCATCCTTTAGGTTCAAGGTAAGTTTACATGCAGCATTTTACATAGAGAGACATCAGCTGCATGTAAAATAGTAACTAGCAGGAGCTATTCTGAGACTAGCACACCCCTGGTATGAGTGTATATACTGTGTGAGGTGAGTTGAGAGGGTGAGGGAGGGGGAGGATGGGCGGAGTTAGGAACCTCTGTCTGTACTTGCTTTCCTTACTTGAGCCCTCCGGAGGGGACGGTGTGGCACTTCTTGTGCTCCAGCAGCTGCTCGGGCGTCTTCAGGAACTTGTGGCAAACGTCGCACTCGAACATTCGTGTGATGAGGTGGATCTGGAGGTGCCGCTCGTACATGCTGCGCGTCTTGCACACGAAATTGCAGAAGACGCACTCAAAACCTGGAGGGAGCGGCGAGAAGAGGAGAGGGTGAGTTGTTTAGAAATGCCCTTCGATGTCCTGATGTTGAGCCTCCGATTTTCATAAGCAAAACGGACCACAACCACATCGCCACAACTTTGTATAAATGTTTTTAACAAAAATCTTTTGTTCTACGGCCTCGGAGCCCAAAGAGCTCCCATGTAATTGGATTCAGACCGAGTAGTATACCACATGAGTAGTAAACTAAGTATGAGTATCAACCATCATTCAAAACAACCTGGATTATGGTTTGATAATGATGCCTCATCTTCTTGCATATTCCACATAGTGACCACCTTCCTGGACAAAATGTTAAGTCTAAATGTACCTCCAGGGGTAATCGCAGCGTAGACTGACCGACTTTCTAAATAATCTGCTCACTACAGACTACCGAAGTCCCGTCTGAACACAAGCTTTTCTGTCAGACGTTAGAAATGTTCAGATTTTTCACGAGAAATTTCTGCATTTGCTTTTCGCTTTGCTCTTGGTGGGGTTAAACTGAAAAAGGTGATGCTATTTACTTCTACAGTAGGATTCAGAAACATCTGAATCAGTTTCCGATAAAAGTTGGTCGATTGTTGACTCAAATCTGATCAACTCACATCCACAGAGTCCTCATAAATCAAGTTAGCGGGATTTTAAGGGTTAAACCATGAATAAAAAAAAGTACCTAAAGATGCTTTCCAAATGGTTTCAGAGGCTTTAAAATGATCCCATAATTCCTTGCCTTTGTCCGACTTGTCCTCGGTTCCTGATCCCGAGTGGCTTCCGGAGCTGGACTGGCTGCCTGCTGAGGAGGGCGGGGCTAGCAGGCTCTTGAGCTCTTCGTTACTGTGGGTGAGGTCTCCTCCCTCCGAGCTGTTGAGGGAGTCACTGAGGGCGGAGAGGGACGACGAGGTGCTCTTGGTCTCGCTGAGGGGACTTCTTGAGTTCAGACCTGGACACATGAGGGTCACAGAGTAAGAAAAGTTGAACCATTATAGTCTAAAAGAGCCAATAAGGAAAAAACTGTACCAGCTTCAACTTTAAACAAATACCTGGGACAAAAATATTTCAAAAATCTGCACCAATTGTGGGTGAAAAACATTTTCTAATCTTTTTTTTTGTTATCTACCTGCAAACACAAATTGACACACACACGAATGGAATAAAAGCAAAGCAGCAGCCTCTGACTGAGGCCCTGCTGCCAGTCCAATCAAGATGCAGTGTGCTATTATTGATCTCTGTCTCTAAGTCCGCAATTCACTGGCAAGAGAAAGGGAATTAGAAGGAGAGGAGGCAGTAGGGAGGGGTGAGGAGCACGGGTCATGGCCAAAGGAGCTAAGATGGCAGGAGCATCTCAGGGAACAGCTCAACAAAGAGCATTCACTCAGGAGTGAGTGAAAAGAGGTAGAAATGGTTGACCTATCTTTTTTAATACGGGCACAGAGACACGTCTCAGACATACAGGGATGAACACGTATGTATGAACACACTTCTTCACACGAGGATTTATTCGGTATTATAAGGTGATTAATTACCTTCAATCAAATCTGAATATACCAGGGTCATTCACAGCAATCTTAGCAGTCTTTTAAATACAGCAGTGAACCAGCCAGAGGGAGCTTCTATTTCCTTTGCTGCAGTATTTATCATGTACTTGCCTTCTCTTCTAATATCCAAAAGGCTAATGTTGAAGGATACAAGCAAAGCTGAAAAATAGACGCTGCTCTGAACCAGTGGGACTCAACCTTAACACACACCTCAGCTAATAAAAATATTCAATTTTCTCTTTTACCAAATGGGTTCTTTTGTGACTGTTGCGCAACATTCATGATATACATGATATCCCCCTGTAAAGCCCAGGCTTCACAGGTGGCTATCTTGAACTCCAACACCTGCTGAGCTCCCTTATATTATACCTGGGCGTGTCCACACAGTGGACCAGATAACTGGTCTTTTACAGTCTGTAAGGCCACCCTCTCTTCAGTGCTGCTCTAGCCACCTTACCATCTGAAGCTTGGACACTACACCAGATAGAGCTGGACCTTGACAAATTATAAGAAATCTTCACACACACAAAGTAGGACGCGTTCTTGTGAAGTTTAACTTGACTATAAGACACGCTCCTCTGCATTTGTGTGTTTGGCGGTGGTGTCTATATTACGGGAGACGGAGATAAATGCCAAACCAGGCCGAGAGACTTAAAAGATGGCCACGGTGGCATCGTAAACCCAGCTCGTCTCCAAAGGACCCAAGGCCTATTGATTTTTCCCCCCTCAGGCACGATAAGGGCCAACCTTCTCAGATAAACAAGGCCACTGTGGCCTCTGAAAGACCCCTCGGCTGTCTGGACCGGACAATCCCACCCACACACAGATTGAGGAACAGTGGAAGAGCAAAAACGTCAGCAATAAAGTGGACAAAGCTGTTTTAAACAAAAACACTCATATCGACCACCAGGGGTTCAGACCGGCAGATTTAAAAGTCCAAAGAAGGTCGACTGGAGGAGGCCTTGTTTGTGAAAGCTGCTACTACTCCTGTGTCCTCTCAACTGATACTGAACTGTGTGTTTATAAAGTGTAAAGTGTTATTTCAAACAGTCTCTGAGCTGATTTCCATTAATATCAATTGAAAAGACACATAAAAATATGTTATAATACATGGCACAGGTAAAATAACAGAATGAATTGAAGCAGAAATAATTAGCGGCTTAGATCAGCCAGCGAAAATTAGCTGGCAATCATTTTGATATCTGATTTGAAGTCATAACGCCAAATATGTTCTTCTCAATTGCGATAATTTTTCTTTCGTCGTAATATAACAGATATATCCAAAATACCACACCTTGGGCTCTAAAGTTGGGCATTTAATTTTCTTAGACCGAAACAATTAATTGATTCATCTAGAAAATAATTGGCAGATTAATTGATGATAAAAGTAATCATTTGTCGTCCTAAATAAAACCCTGACTATGACGATTAAGTGCTGCAGTTTTAGTCTGAGGATGTTCACGTGCAGATCTAGTACACATCCCTACAGTACAATTGTCCTGCTGTGCTGCACAAAAAGTTGGACTGAATAGGTTTAAAAAAAAACAAAAAAAAAACAGGAATAGCTCTTAAAACCCTTAAAGCTGAAACTCTGCCCTTTAACCTCGCTCATTGTTTAAATTTAAACCGCATGTATTGGAGTACGGAGCTAAAACAACTGAAAATGTGTCACTGTCCAAATACTGCGCTGTGTATTTCTATTCTGAGCTGAGAACAAGAGCCACAATGTGTAAGCTACCACCCACTCTCACATGTGAGAGTCATTTTGAAAATAACTCCATAAATCATTTCGCTTGGAGTTGAATCATGTACTTTGCTACTATTCAGGACGCGGTTGAGGAACCCTTTAAGATCAGCAGAGACAAGAACGTGACTCGGGAGCTGAAATGATTAGTTAAGTCATTGATTTGTAGGCTGAAGGAAAATGATCAGTAAATAATTTGGGACATGAATTGGAGTAAAAGTCAATTGTGCATGTTCTGGACAAAGAGTTAGTGGGCAATTTGAAGATATTTTAAAGAAATAACAACTAGAAATAATATGAATGGTAACTAGAGGAGTTAGTTTACACCAACACACTATTAAAGAGGTTATCTTTTTACTGGTGTCACTCTGAGCTCCATCTTCACCTGCATGTCCAGTACTGATGTGACTCTTCATGTCGTTCTCCTCCATGCAGACGTAGTCACAGACGCTGCAGCAGAGTGAGAACATCCACTGCTCCTTGTCCACATGGAGCGACATGTGGCTGACAAACTGGGCATTCAGCTCCGTCTGGAAACCACACACATGGCAGCTGGACGGAGAACAGAGAGGGAAAAAAAAAAAAAAAAAAGGAGGAAGATGGTGAGAATGAGAGGAAGGAGACAAGTCGGCTTGAGTGTTACATTTTGCCTGCATAATGTTAAAATGTGGCTACAATGCTTTCAGCGTGATAGATTATTGAAAATAACATACTTCGGTACTTCCGAAATGGTGTTACTGACCTATTTTTAATCACTAGCCTGAGTATAAAGCAACATTTTTGGAAATCTTATTTGTCTTGAGGATAAGAGTGTGAGCAGTTATGTTTGTATCCTAAAAAAATGAGGCTGCGAGGATGAGCTG
Organism: Chelon labrosus; assembly: GCF_963514085.1. Lineage (NCBI taxonomy): Eukaryota > Metazoa > Chordata > Actinopteri > Mugiliformes > Mugilidae > Chelon > Chelon labrosus. The sequence continues at coordinate 16,395,625 of NC_140338.1, read as the reverse complement.
ATCCGTTAAGATTAACTTTAAAACTGGAAACAGGAGGAAACAGACAAGTTATGTTGTGTTAATTGCCCCCTGCTTCCAGTCTTTATCCTAAGCCGACTGTTGCTTTGTGAACAGACATAAAAGCGGCATCTATCTTCTCACATGACCTTACTGAAAGAAGGCTAACGAGCATATTTACCATACTGTCCAACTATAATTGACTCACGCAAATAGAGAAACAGACTTTAAAAGAATAAAGCAGCAACATTCAAGAAATATGTCAGGATTTTATTTGGCACCAGGCAGCAGATATGTATTAGTAAGACAAAAATGCATCCAATTCAAACCTTAACTGGCTTGAGACATCCAAATAGACACAGGGGTTGTGTGTGGTCAGTTCTAACTACCTGTAGTAGTAAGGGCAGTTCTTGCGCTCAGCAGAGTCGGCCGTAACAGCGCTGACGATCTGCTCGGCGTCCGTGTTGACCAGCTTGACAGAGTGGATGGTCAGGTGCTGATTGAGGTTAGCCCTGCACTTGGCGGCGTAAGGACACAGGTGACACTTGTACTTCCTCTCTTCTGCAACAAAACACACGCGGACACAAGACCCTGGGTTACTGTAAACATCACCTCAGATGATATTTCATTAAGTTGCACTCAGACTCTGAGCCTTTAAAGCAAGCTTCAACCTAATTACTTAATGCTGAACCCTGCCTCACCGTCGCCTGACCCCAACTGTAAATCTGATCCTGGGAACAGGGAGAGAGAAACAACACACCTTGAGATGAGATCAACGTCTACGGGAAGCGCCCAGATATTCCTGCAGATTCCAGGAGACGGCTTAAATATTAACATTATTTCCCGCTATTTGTGAGAACTGGAAAATCTACTCAAAGCCACATTTCTTCCCATCCAAAAACAAATTAACATAACAACACATCTACTCCCTCTAGCTCCCCCTCCAACACACACATGCTCTCACACACACACATACATACACATCATTTGCCCCAAGGACATGAAGCCAGGCAACCTTTATGTCGCCGGGGAAACCAAAAAGACCATCACACTGACATATGCCCCTGCTTCTGCTCTCTGTGGTGTGGCCAAGCTGTTCACAGCCAACACTCTCAGATGGTGTGTGTGTGTGTATCGTGTGTGTGCACGCAAAATGTGAGAGCATGTCCAATTGTGTGGGGGCATTTTGTACACACGACTCTATTTGTGCAATCAGTGATTTGGTCTGCTATCCAAAGTAGGTTGCATTAATTTCTAATCAAGAGTTAATTTGCTTTATATAAAACTGTACTGGGCAGGATAATCGTTATTTTATTTTTTTACTATTAAGGACCGGGAGTGGGATTGTGGGGCAGACTGGATCAATGGGGTGCAAAGTGGGGCCGAGTTTGAAAACACAGTGTAATCAGGACACAAGGGAGTGTATACAGCTTTATCCTGAGGAAGTCTCCCATGTCTGCGAGTCTGAGAGAGAAAGTGAAAGAGCGAACCAGTCGAAGCGGCATTGGAATTACTGCTGCGTGTGTGTGTGTGTGTCTGTTGGTATAGATACGCTGTGAGACATCCTTCTATCTGGGTAATTAGACGGGCGGTTTTCCCAGTGAGACTAATCATGGTAGTAATCTCTTTAAAGGAAGGGTAATCTAGTCTAGTCAACCTTATTTACTTACTTACTTGAAGCACAAGCACACATACAACACACAACACTAAACACATACACATTAACAAAGAGACTAGATGTACGAGCAGATGCGCGCGCACACGTGTGTGTGTGTGTGGGTTAGTGTTATTTACCTGTGTGTAGGGACAGATGTCTCGAAAGGGTCTGCTGTCGACCAAACACCTTGCCACAGACGGGACAGGGGAAGAGCTGTTCATTTAGTCTCCACTGGGCAATCCCATTCCCCAGCTCACCGTCGTCCTTTTCTGAATCTGGAACAGAAAACAGAAAACCATACTCATCACAAACAACATCTGCTGGTGGTGGTGGAGGACTAAACGCTGTAAAATCATGCAGCTGTAAATCAAACTCAATGTGTGCTGATGCTGAAACTGTAACTCCAAAAATGAGATCATGTATTGACTGGTTGAATTACTGATTTTATCCATCGTTGTTTTAGGATTTTATTCAGTATGTACCAGAGATTAAAGAAAGTGAGGGGCAATAGTTAGGAATTAATATGACAAAGGTCTGAAGCAAACTGTCCCATTAGGACAGCTGGACTGTGTCTGTTTTTGGTCCATTTATCTTAAACATCTAAAATTCTGTGGCACTGAACCAGGGACTTCCTGTTTTTTTTTTTTTTTCTGCAGCTGACATTATATTAAACATGTACTTGTCTCCAGAGTTTGTAAGTTTAAGATGCATTTTCCCAAATTATATGCTTTTCTTTATCACCCGCCAAGAAAGCGTGATAAAAGGATATCCCCAGAAGACACGGAAACGGTCTGCTTTATCTACTCCCCTTTTTCCTCAACATATTTTTCATTCAATCTCTTACAAATCTCTTACAAAATTACTGACAGCTAGATGTGAAGACGGAAACCACTCGCACGTCTGTCCCTTCACTTAGCACAGGGTCTGGAAACGGCAGAGATACAATCAAGTCACAGACTGATAGATTGAAAGAACACAGCTAGGGTTTTTTGATTTTTGTACATTAGTGAATTTAAGTAAGCCTGGTTTTTACACATTAATTTTAGTTGCGCTGAGCAAAGCTAAATAATTGTGACCACTCAGATTAAGTAAATAATTATCTCCGTGTGAAGGTCAGGGATAGAGTGAATTCATCAGTCGGTTCTCTTAGTCAAGATACTGTATTGGATGCGGAGAAGGCTTCAAGGCTCGTAGAGTGTTCACCGTCAGCAGTGGCCCCTGGACCAAGTCTGACAGTGGGGGCCACTGTCCACCAACTCACAGCTTAACAGGACTTAAAGGATCTGCTGCTAACGTACTGGCACCAGATACCATTCAGAGGTCCTGTAGAGTCCATGCAGGTCACAGCTGTTTTGGCGGCACACAACAGAGACTTAGGCTTGTGTGATCTCTTTCAGTGAAGGCGCCCATGAGCCCTCTCAACATTAAGGAGTCAAAATGACGAGAATAAACTTGATTATACAAATATTAGATGAGCACAAACAGTACACACAACATTTTACAATAGTGTTCATTTAGTAGGCTGCTTTATATCATGCCAACATAGTATAAAATACATCCCTCATCTATTACGATTGAGATTTTCTGCCGTGAAAAACGTAACATCTGATTCCCAGCAAAACAACAAACTGATACACCGTGGGCTAATTTGCTAACCCACAATACTGAAACCTGTCTGCCACCATTTGACAGATGCTCCTTGTCTAGCCTGCGGGTGGGATGCAGTGTAAATGCATTCTTAATGTCAACAGCTAGCACTAGTCCTTTGCTCTGAAGCCTGCAGCATGAGTACACCACCGTAGCCCTCCTCACTGCATGTCACCACTTCCCTTCATCCATTCCTTCATAAAAGAAGTAAAACAAACGAGACAGTATTTTCAGACGTGTTTAACTTCCACCCCAAGGTTTTTATTTATGGTCTATATTGTTCAGAGAATACCTACACAGGCTGGCCTTGGCCAAACCCTTTGTGTATGTGAGGGATAATAAAATGTTTTATTCTTTTACGTTCATAGAGAGATGGAAAAAGCTTCTCCCTCCTCTTTGGAGTTTGATTCTTTGCAGATGGAAATCAGTGCGCATAAGCTTGACCGCTCCCTTTACAAAAAACAGCTGATATTCCACAGTTGATATTCAGCAATAAATCGTGCCACTTGTTATCGTGAAATGATTCAAAAGTTGTCCCACAAAACACAGTGCAGCTGACTGATTAAGGTATTTGAATACCACAATGAAGAAAAGCAAAGAATGTTTTCTGGCATTTGAGGGCAGGTTTTCTGGTAAAGAACAGATGGTGGTGTGAAAGGACATTTTAATACTGTTGCACTGACTCACACAACCTGGAGCCTTTTTCCTGCATCCGTCTCACATTTTTAATCGGCTCTTTGCCCTCTATATGCAAACTAGCACATTTACGTTGTGTGCCTCTGTTTATTCGCGTTCACTTGTGTCACACCATCCCTCGCAGACTTTTTAAACTGTTCAAGCACAATATAATTATTTTTGCATTTAAATTATTCTCTTCTGAAGAATAGTGATTAGTGTACAAAGTATTTCATTCACACCTGAAAGAGGGGCACAAAACTAGTCTTTATTATTTGTTTTTCCTTAAAAATATATGTATATTTTCTGATCCTCATGTTGAGAAGATGCACTGCATTTGGATTACACACCATTTTCAAAGTGACAGTGAAAGTTTTTGTTCAAAATTCAAGCAACTGGACACTCCTACAACCAATCAGAGCCATTTTGTTGTAAACAAATTTAACTCCACGGTGCTCAGATAAAGTAGACAACTACTTCAGTCTTCTGTCCATCATCCCTTAAAGCCCACCTAATGCTTTGATTGGCCCAGCAGATGTTTGCCAAACCATAATCAGGCCGCAATGGAGCAACTAAAACTCATCTTAATACCACAGTTGCAGAGTTTGTTCATTTTCTGGGCTGTTCAGATGAAAACAAGACTTCTGAAGACGTTGCCTGGAAAACGGTTACAGACTCTTTATTTCCATTTTCTAATATTTTGTAAATCAAACAGCTTGTGGGTTTTAATCCACAGTGAAAATGTACCAATCAGCCACAATATTAAAACCACTGACAGGATTAGTAAATAACATTGGCTATCTAGTGACAATTCAATGTTCTGATGGGAAACTTCTGATGTTACTTAGACATGTACCACCCACCTAGACCAGACCAGACACCCCTACCCCATAGCAATGACAATCCTTGATGGCAACAGCCATCCCCAGCAGGATGCAGCCTGACACAGGGACACACACAAAAACAGTTTAGGAACAACTAAAAAAACATGAAGAACAGCACAAAGTATTGACCTGGCCTCCAAATTCACTAGATCCCAAACTGATCAAGTATCTGTGGGATACACGAGAATAAGCCTGATCCACAGAGGCCCCTCCCCTCAACCCATAGGACCTAAAGTCCCCCACTAACAACATCCTGTTGGCAGACACTACAGGACACCCTCAGGAGGCCCATGTCCATTCTCTGAGTCACATTTTTGCAGGCACAAGGGAGACCTACACAATATTAGGAAGGTGGTCATAATGTTATGCCCGAGTGGTGTAATTGTTTAAATTTAACCATCACGCTACTCAATTCATCACTTGAAGTCCTTTCTGCTTTCCGTCTGTAACTCACCGCTATAATAAGGGTGACTGGGGGCATGTAAGTATGTCATGGTAAATGCATGCAAGTAGACCAGTGAAAAGCAACACCTGCCTGTAAACTAAGTAAGTAATGAGCAAAGCCAGCGTGCGTGTTTGCAGTTTCCTACACACACACACACACACACACACACTCAGTAAAGGTGGCAAAGGTGTCACAACGCAAGACTTGTGAAGAAACTTGAGTTACTGCGACCTGGATGATCTCCAGGCCATGGACTTTCTGACCTCCTGCATTAGCTGGAATGGGGCTCAGCTCTGATATCAGACTACTGACTCATTTTTAGAGCGTGGCCTGTTCTGTGAATCCTAGACCATCTTACAAGGTTTGTAGCTAAAGCTTAGAGCATAAAAGCATTAACTTCTCCTGACTCACACAAGTGAGACTAGGGGACGGCTTGGTCACACAGGGTGATGAGAAGCCGGACAGCAGAGACTCGAGGCCATGACCTGGCAAACACACTGATGATTAAACCAATTAGGGTGTAGTGTGGGCCTTGAAGTGGTTAATGGTTTAATTAGTGCTATTAGAGCAGAAGAGAGGGCCACAAACAAGAAATGAAGGATTGTGCTAAACCCCAGACTAGAGGGAGGAGACGGTGAACTCCTGAAGTCACACTGGTATCACACAAACTCCTACTCATTTCTCTTTCTTGCTTGCTTAAAAGGAAATGTTCACCCAGCTTCATCTCTGCATGGTAGATGTTGGGCTCATGCTCCATTAGCAGCCATAATAAAGAGCATTTATTTTTTTGTGGTACACACACATCACTGAAGATATCACCAGTTTTGTAACTCTCAGTCTAGTATTACATTTTAAATGTATATATTATTTGTGCCTATATAACAAATAAGAACGCAGGGAGTTGTACAAGTCATTTTATACTCGGCCGGCTATTCACCCGTGTATCAAATTATAATGAGCTGAAATTAAACCACATATTTTTAATATTGGCTGTATCCTTTTTCAGATTGTAGAGTTAATAGCAACAAATACACAAAATATCTAATTTGGAATCATTTAGAGACTGCAGAAACATTTTCTTTTTGGAAAGTCACTAATATTTCTCAGAATAATACTTTTAGCGTGCACTTCCTACCAAACCAGAATGAGACGGCGCAGTAATCACTAATCACAGTCAGTCTTTCTGCTGAAGTGGTTCTGATTCTGGACAACTTACTGGCTTTTAGAGCATCAATCAGGTTTTGGACGTCATAGCAACCATTTTGCTTTTTCTTCCTCCAGCTGTGGTCACAGCAGCTGAATTACATTTTGTGTTTTTGTTTCTTTTTACGAGATCTAATGACTTTCCAAAGTGGAAATTCGACCTATTAGTGCATTCACAGGAGCAGGGTCGATGTAGCTGAAGAAACTATATGAGATTCTCTCATCAATGTTAACTTCTCTTTGGAGCGCTAATTGGATATATAATTTTATTTGCTTTGTTTTTTTTTATTTAAATTAAATATCGTAGCTTGCGTCTACTGTGTCCAGTTTAAGATAAAATCATGACTACAGTGCACTGTTAAATAGAATTGATTCAACATGTGTATAACTGAAAAAATAGGGACGAAATTATGTATTTCACAAGCTGTATCACAGTTATAGGTCAGTAACACTTCAGGGTTAATGCAGGGTCAAAGAAGTGTGATGGCTCGTGTTGGGAAGGTGGTATAGAGTGACAGGAAGAGATAGTAGTTCACTGACCACTGAGCTGAAAACCTGCTTTTGAGAGTCAGCCTCCCTACTGCAGCTGCAGCCACCGGTGTATGATAAAACAAGTGTAGATGGACACAAGTGAAAGAGAGAAAAAAAGTAGAACTACAGTAAAAAGAGGGAGAGAAGAGTCGAGGCTGGATGCGAAGCTTAAACACACAAGGGAAAGGAGAGGTGGGCTGGGCGAATTAACTTTCAGGACACTCTTGACACCCAGAAGCCAATCAGATTTTCATTAACTGGCAGAGGGACAGGCAAAGCTGGCACAAGCTAATTAACCTCTGGATCTCTCACTGCCAAAGGAACATGAAGGGAAGTTCTGGGATGCCAGGGAAGAGAGGGAGACAGGGGATGCCCTGGGCCGAGCCTTCAGGTTGGGGAAATGCGCGATGGTTCAGAAAGGCTGACTGAGAAACTCTAAATATGAAACAAGGAGAGGGGGTTAACAAGTGTGTGTGTGTGTGTGTCTTGAGTCAAGGGACGGTCTGGAAATGCATGCACATATACAGTATGTGTGTTCATAATGAGCATCTCTGCATAGTCAATCATTTCCTCGAGCTACGTGAGAATAGCATGAAGATTTTGGTAGTTGTCTTTGAAGACACTGTTCTATGAATGATGCAGCGATAATGACTGCTGGCAGTTAATTACATATCTGTTCAGTCCAACTGCAGATGAGTTTTCAGTCCATTTCTTTCTTTCTACAAAATGATGTAAAGCCACATAAAGATACTGGGTTAATTAATGATTATTGGTTGACAGCCTTGTGAAAATTATTAATTAATCGACCAGTTACGTTGTCAATTAATCATTTAGTCTGTGATTTTATGCTCATTTAAATGATATAAATCATGTTTTATGTATTGCCTTGTGTTTCCTTTCTTATGTCTTATCACTTTTGCTGAAAGTGACCAACAGCCCACAACTTACTGTAATATGTGACAATCATACATGTACATTTCCAAAGAAGAGACCAGAAAATAACCAATCAAAGTTGATTCATTTTCTGTCAACCGACTAATTGATTAGTCGACTGGCCATTGGAACTCGAAAAGACTCCATATGAGAAGGATAATGCCCATTCAACAACCTGCCAGCAGCTGTTATTGATTTGTCCTCTGCCGTTTCTCTAACCAGTGTCCGTGTGTGTGTGTGTGTGTGTGTGTGTGTGTGTGTGTGTGTGTGTGTGTGTGTGTGTGTGTGTCCACGTTACATGTGTCTCACCATGAAATGCTGCCCTGGTAGAGGAGCTGGCCTCTGCGGGGGAAGTGCTCTTGGAGCGTGAGTTAAAGGGTGATTGTCTGAAGCACTCGTCCAGAAATGGACTGAAACACAAAAGACACGGACATTTACATTACCACTCAGTCGAATTACCGATCACGCAAATGAAATAAGACTCTTTACAACTTTTAGAGGAAAGACAGTTCATAGCTACGCAGCAAATATGTGCAGTATCACAGCCTCACCTGTTTATTCCCACCATGTTACTGTCTTTGTGGTTGTTGGCTTTGCTCACTTTTTCTGCAAAAAAAATAAATAAATCAAGTGTTAATATCATATCATGTATAACTTTATATCTTACAATAGATAATATATTTATCTTTAAGGGTTTCGCATGAGTAGGCCCCCAAGACAGGTCCATGTGTGAAGGAGATCTAAAACATGACAGAAACTACAACTCTGAGAACAGTCAGGCCTCAAAACTGATGTGTGACAAGATTTCGGTTTCAGAAGAATGACAACAGAAAGGAGCTGGACATAAGCAAAGTAACGTGGCATATTTTTAATCATTCCATTTTTGTAACTTGTAAAATAAGTTCTGTGAAAATCCCTTCCATAAATAAGCAAACTGAAACTAATCACTGAATCAAATCAGATCAGACCTCAACCATCTCTACTACAACTGCTGGAGTCTGTGTGATCTTTCTTGAAGATTTCTTTTTCCTTCTTCTTCCAAGTTCAAGAATACACCATCACGTCCAAGTCTATTGCTGACAACAGATATTTAGCATTGACCAGCAGCCAGTTTAAATTCAGTGTCAGTTGGTAAGTTTCCTAAAACTTCCCAAAGGTCACAGATCATTGTCTGACACAGATACCAAGCCGATTGCTGCATCCCTTTAAGTTAAGCTCAGATGGTAAATGTTTACCATGCCAGCGGGGCTGTGCTGGCCATCTGGAGCAGTGGGAGTCTCTCTAGTGGGTCTGTCGACCTGTGGGCCGCAAGCTAAGCCCAACAACACTTATATGAAGACATTTTTTATAAAATAACAATGTATGGTTGGCCAGACGGTACATGTGCTGTTGCACTGATGTGTATGTTTTCAGGGAAGAACACACACATCAGAGTTGAATCACTAACACAGTGAAGGTTAGGTAGGACTACTATTTTTGGATTGCACACAACCGACCCAGTACTCTACTATACTAGTGTATAAAACTGTCAGCACATAGGAAAAGTCTACTAACTAATGCTGTTTGTCTTTACTTTTTCCAACTTGAAAAAACTCAGGTTTTCTTTTTGATGATTCAGAATAATTATGGTTAAATGGCCGCACAATGTGATTGATCAATCAATCACCTGCTGAGCTGAATCAGACCGTTAACAAGCCTTAATAATAATAATAATAATAACAATAACAATAACAATCACAAAATGTGCCAATTTCTCCTGCTATTCAAGAAGGTGTTCTATACTTCAGAAGAGGCACCTCCAGTATAAAATACATACGGACATTCTTCAAATAAAAAAATTTATTACTTGTTTTTTTTTTCCAAATAGTACTTGAGCATTTGAAGTTACTGCAATTTTACACCTTAGAAACCTCTTCAGAAATATTTGCAAAGTGGCAAATAAAGCAAGAATTTTAAGATCAGCCACTACTTGCCAGACTAATGTGAGCCCAGATCATGGGTTTTTAGTATTCGGTAGTAAAGAGTACTATCCAAAATATCCAAGAATGGAGCCATATGTGTGAGCTTCAAGGCGATGTACTGAAGTGAATTTCAAAGCTGCAATCATCTCAGTGTTCAGAGCGACCTTGCTACTGATGTGTCTCTGAGGTCCTACTGCTCTGGGTAATTCATATTGATTGCTCATTGTGTGACAGCAGCCCACTCTGTTCCAGTCCCCCTCACATTCAAACCCAGTTCTAAGGGGGGCGGTTGTCGCTGTTGCCAAGATAGTGATGCCCTGGTCTCCCTGGGTGGGCATGCTGTGTACCCCTGCCGCCCTCTCTACCCTCCTTATCCTCTGGTCTTCAGTACAACCCACCACCACCCCAACCCAAAACACCCCACTCCGTCACACTGCTCGCCAAGGACAGAGGTCTCTTTCCATGTTGCCATGGAGATGCCACACGGGAGAAATGTAAAGGGAGGGATGGAGGGAGGGAGGGGAAGTGCAGGGGGAGAGCGTGTGCAGCCAAGTGTGCTTGAGCCGGCATGTCTGAAAACGAGTCAAGGGAGAGAGAGAGGGAGAGAGAGAAAGAGAGAGAGAAAGGAGGAGGAGGGAAGAGGGGGCATTTGTGCAGACACCGCTCCCCATGGGGCCTTGTGTGAGCGCGTAAAGGTGTGCATGCAAGACGGTGTGGGAAAGAACGATTGTCAATGTGTGAATTTGTGAATACGTGTGAGAGCAAGAAGAGAAAAAAAAAGAAAAGAGATTTCACACAAGCTTGTTTCTTTATATGGCATTTAAACGAAGCAATCAGAGGCTGGATGGAGCTGGGGTCACAGCCCAGGACTACAAAACCTGACCCCACACACACACAGAGACACACACACAGGTCTGCCTTATTCCTCAAGGGGCCGATGGATACACCTCAAAGCACTGTCTTAATCTAGCAATACAAACAGCTGTCTGCTGCTTCAATGTCACTTTCATGGCCATAGGTAAAAAGCAAGACGTAATTACATGTCATATATCCTTGACTTTACAACAGAGCCACCGGAGGATGGAAATGGAAACATGTAGGTTTTATAGTCAAGTATCACAAACTGTCCAAGGCTTACAATGTGGTGCTGCAAGGAAGGAGAAGAAAAAAAAAAAAAGACATGATGCTTTGCTATGAGTGTGTGTCTGTGTGTGTGTGTGTGTGTGTGTGTGTGTGTGTGTGTGTGTGTGTGTGTGTGTGTGTGTGTAGTGCCTGGCAGCGTACATGTGTCTTAAAAGAACATACCTGACAATTTGAACAATAGTTCAGAGGCCATTTTGACCGATATGTCTTGGGAGAAGAGGTCTTTCTGGGGGCAGCCCAATGTCTCGGGGAGGTTACTCGTTGGCTCACTCTTCTCACTCGCCCCTAAAGTGCTGAAGGCCAGCAGGTGAGAGGCAGGCGGGGTGAGTTCTGCAGGGGGCGGGTCTACCTCCATGGGCTCTGCCTTTACTTTCACCTTCTGATACTGGGCATCTTTGTTGTTCTCTGCAAAAACGCAATTAAACAAAAACACAAGTTAAGAGTTTCAAGGAAAAATGATTCAACCTACACGCATCAGTTAAAGGATTAAGGCTTATTCACAGAATGGAGAAAACCGAACCCTGGACAGGTCGCCAGTCTATCGCAGGGCTAACACAGAGAGACAGACAACCATTCACACTCACATGTACACCCACAGCCAATTTAGAATCACCAATTAACCTAACAAGCATTTCTTTGGACAGTGGGAGGAAGCTGGAGTGCCCGGAGAGAACCCCCGCAGACACAGGGAGAACATGCAAACTCCACACAGAAAGGCCCAGTCGGCCTACACCTTTTTATCTTTATTATTAAATATTCTAGGCTGAATGAAGTGCAGTGAAATGTCTTCCACATAACCCCGACTACAGAACGGTTGAAACACAGGCTTTATTATGTATGTTTTTTCTCTCAGATGGCTTATTCTGTACCAGTCAACTGAATTTTACTTACAAATTCTATATTTGCATCCAAGAACACAAAAACACATTAGGACACATTTGAGACTGAGGACAAACGATTTCTTTCCCTAAATGTTTAATTAATAGACTCTGCTAGTCCGATTTAACGATCAGAGCAAAACAAAAATGCCTCCCTTATGTACAAGTAAATTAAACATCTTTCCATACCGTGTTTAAAGAGATTGTATGAATGGTATTAAATCTAAAAATGGGGAAATCCAAATAAAAGCCAAAACAGGAGCATTGCCTCTAAAGCCGAGCTGAGCCGGTTTGCATCTCGCTGTGTGATTATTAGGGCAAGAGTGCACCGGGAGGTCACGCTGTCGCTTGAGGACGGCTCATGTCAGCGGCTCATGCCGGTTCACTCAAGCAAACAGAAAATACAGTAAAACGCTTCAAATGCAAACTTAAAAGTTTATGATAATGAGAGGTGTTGTACTTTTGCCTTCAGCGCACAAACAATGGCCTGGGAGGTGAGCACAGCCGTCGACTCGCTTCTCTTCACTACGAGTTCAAAAAGTGAGCAGGCAAAAAATAGTCAGGAGAGAGACGGCAGCTGCTAGGAATGTCCCGGACTGATCAGCACACTCAAACACAGACTCTCCTCGATCTGTGGATATTAAACAAAAGACTGTGGTCTGCTTAAAATAAATATTAGAAAACTATTCTAATGTCAGTAATCTGTGATGTTAGGTTTCATTAAGTATTCACTGTGCAGCTGCATAATGTAAAAGAAATAAAGTGGAATTAAGAGACAAAAAAACAACTAATTGGGACGCCCCATCAGCACCCATCAGCATTTCCAAGTTAGCTCATCTTTAACCAGAGTGATAGCGGGAGGCAGTGTCTCAGTGCGATGACAAACAGGAGCAAGACAAAGCAGTGGGGTTGATACAGTGCTGCTGACATGGCGACTCAGCACGATTATGGGATATATGAATTTGGCAGGGCATCGCGAGCAGAGGGAGGGGCAGGGGGAGGTTAGAAGAGCTAGAGGAGGCGGAGGGAGGGAGGGAGGCGTAAGACAGTAACCCTGTGCTAACCCTGCCACCCCTCCCTTTACATTCTCTACTTAACGAGGCCAAATGTGAGGCACTAAGACTGGACCTACAGTACATGGTGTGCACACAAGATTATCTACTGAATCAGGGTGTTTGTGTATACTGCTGTGTTTATGTGGATGAAGTAAAGTGCACCCGGCCCCCTTGCCTCCTCCCTGAGGTCCAGGTGTCTGGTTTGTTGGTAGTAGCCAGCATGTGGGGGACACTGACAACCATCAGGCCCACTAATCCCTTAATCAGGTGGCCAGAGCTGGCCAAGAGTAACCTAGGAGAGGCTGATGGAGTGGCAGAGCGGGGGGGGGGGGGGGAGAGGAGGGCGGAGGGGGCACCGCACTGTAAGGGTCAACCAAGGGACACAAGCCTCTGTCGTTGGATCACCACCCTAACGGCAGAGGCTGAGAGGACTGCTGTGCTACGAAAACACATCCACACACAGAAGGATCCTATACGTACTTGAGCACACCGTTTATATCCCAAACAGCCATTACAGATGGATCACATGACACAGAGAAAAAACATTTGATCGTAAACACGCCGACGGCCACGCTGAACGCGTCACATCACAGCACGCCAAAAGAGAAGTCTACCTGTCACAAAATAAAAAATGAAAATATGTCCTTACTCCCACACTGATAATAGCTGTGGCTTTTTGGTAGGGGTCATGACCTAATGTTCTGAAGCCATAAAAAGCAGCCCTCAGTCTGCCTCAATCCAGCTTGTGTGTAAGTGTGTGTGTGTGTGTGTGCTGTATCTGTGTGTGTGTGTTGAATGTGTCATCCCCTCTAGTGCAGAAGCCTCCTCTGTGATACACCAGCTGTCATTAGGCCACAGAATCAGGTCTGGAAAAATGTCTCAGCGTGTGTCTGCATGAGTCCAAAAGTGTCCGTACCCGTTCTCAAGAAATATCATAGCTTTTCCTTTAGTGCCGGTGTCGCACCAAGGCTTCTTAAAACAACTTAAATATACGCCGGTAAAACTCAAAACCTAAATATGTTTTCATTATTTACGAGAAACATTACTGGTCAGATGTTTAAAAATTGGGGGAGGCATTTCTCTGGCGGTAGTTGAGGGAAACTTCCAAAGAAATATTTGATTATAAATAATCAACAAAAATAGAACAGCCTCTCTTATATACATATCGCAGGCTCTTGTCAGAACATCTAGGTCTAGTTTGGATGCTGTGGTTTGTAACTAGCAGTGCTACCGCTTAATTTATTTAAGACGTTGTCAATTTTACCATCAATATTTTAAGAGGGGAGCAAGGCAACACAAAAATAATGAAAACACTTTGTCATGTGGGCTGTGTTGTTGCATTAGAATTCAACGTTTTCTACTTTTTCATGTGAGCTTTCCTTGTTCTCCCAAAGCTTTCTAGGGTTAAGTTTTGTTAATTTAAGAGCAGGTGTAACATCTTTATTGGTCTGTCTATTGTTTAAATAAGGAGTCAGGTATATTTGGGTTTAGTTTCAAACTACACTCAAATGCTTGTGGGTCTTATTAATGAAGCACGGAACAAGACTCAGCAGTAACGGTTAAAGCAGGTGGTTTAAAACCTTTGCACAAATGTCACAAAAAAAGAAAAGTTTATAATAAAGCACTTAACAGCTCTACTACAAATGTGATGGCAAACATGCTGATCTGTATGCAGTGTTCCTGTACGTTCACTACATACCTTAGTTCCTCGTACACTAAGGTTTTGAGTCGGACTAAAAGTGACTGGGGCTGATTTTAGTGATCACCTTTGACCTCAGGTATCTAGCTGAATCTGTGCCGACCTGACAGCCGGATTCCCTGAAAATATACAGCCGGAAGCTTAATGCCTAGCACAGATTTGTAATTACACTTGGATAAAAACAGTCACATACCATTAGTGATTTAATGCACACAAAGTAGATTTATTGCACCACTTTGACGCATTGAAAGCATAGGAGTGAAAAAAAAAATGGACCGACAGGCAGCGAGGGAGACAGGCACAAGGAGATGCAAAGAGGAAGCGTAAAGAGAGGGAAAAATTGTCAAACAGTGCCAGAAAAAGAACACCCGAGGGTAAGAAGGGAAAGAAGAAGAAGGCAGAATGAGAAAGAAGAGCTGGGGGAGGACAGAAGGATGAGGCATGGCTAGAGCCTAAATGACAACCTCTCCACCTCTCCCCCTTCCGTTATCCTAGTCTACCCTTCTTTCTGCTCAGTTATTCCACATCCCTCTCCTCTCTCTATCCCTGCCCCCATCCCTCGCTCTCTCAATCTCTCTATTCTCCTGCTCTCTAGCCGACCTGCTCAGACAGGGGTGAAGAGTTCAGGCGCTTCAAAGGCTGCAGTGTGGAGACTGCATGTCATGTGGGAGCCACAGCAGCCTTGCCTGCAGACTTCACAGACAGCTGCTGCTACAATTGATCCTCGACCAGCTAGTGCTCGGTAGTTCAGCTTTCCAGCGGCTGCAAATTGCAGCTACATCTGACTCTGGAGCAGTGTGATTGATAAACAGCCCATAAGGAGCCAGATATGGCCCTTATAAAGTGGCCCTAAACAAAAACATTTGGCACAAGCCAGAGCCAATCTCAGGCTGCTGAATCTTTATCATATCAGGTCGAGACAAAATGTGGCAAGTGATTGCCTCAGTAATTCTGTCACTCACTCGTGCATATAAAACTAAGCGCTCAGGAAACAAACACATATAGCAAGGGGCAAAAATAAATCTACTCTACATTTCCGTAAACAGAACTATATGCAGTGAATGAGGAGCCAGAGAGACAGAATACGGAGGAGGGGAGGGTGGGAATAAGAGAGGTCAGCGAGCGGCCACACTGAGGGGGCATGGTGAGGACACTGTCAGCAGTGTAGAGCTTAAAATAAGGTAATATTGTACAGTAATACCAGTGTTGTGAATTAGAATGGTGAACTGCTTAGACTGGATGCCGGGATAGGCTGTGTTGAATAAACAGCAAATCCTTTTATGTGTGAGCAAAGATAAATAATTACATCCATTTACTAACTGAAAGGGTAAAGCTATACATTTATTTTTTATATAATAAATGTTATGTTCGGTCCTCTCTT
This sequence comes from Chelon labrosus, assembly GCF_963514085.1. Lineage (NCBI taxonomy): Eukaryota > Metazoa > Chordata > Actinopteri > Mugiliformes > Mugilidae > Chelon > Chelon labrosus. The sequence goes on along the minus strand of NC_140338.1, from coordinate 16,379,536 downwards.
CTGAATTTTGCTTTGTGGTATTTTCTGCAGAAAATTTAAGAAAATGAGCCTTCCCATTTTACTAAAAAATAAATAAATCTCTGCACTAAGTTCTGCATATGCAACTATGCTTTTCTGTTCATAGTGCATCAAGACAGAAAGAGCAACATGTAAAGCTTGTACAGGGTTCAACAAGGTGCTGTTGTCTTGGTGAAAACCGTCTGTTTTTTGACGAAACACTACAAGCAGATATTTTGGTTATTCCGCCTACAAGTGCCAAACTAAATGTGTGGTGGAAATATGAAATTATTCTACAAAAAAGCATAAACAAGGTAAATAAACTTACTTAAGAAAGTGACAAACTAGTCTCCACTGAGTTACGCATTTACTTAAAGAACTGCTGTTAGAATTTATGAAAGTTTTCCCCCCTCAGTTGATGAATACCTCACTGCAGTACAACAGAGAAGCTGTGTATTGCCGTGCCAAAGAGCTGTGCCCCATTACATAAAATGATTCACTGTGGTTACCTGGAGGAAATCATGCACAACCAAGGGCAAAAAAAAACAACAAAAAAAACCCTCCATTATGTTCTACACATGTGCACACGACAGACTGGTCTGTTGCTAAATACAGCCGAGTAAAAAGTGAGTAAGTAGATCCTTTGGAAATTGTTGGATTTTTAACATATCTGGACAAGCTAGCTTTTGATCTGATTTGAAACAGTGCGTATTAATAAAAGGTGATAACATGACATGTTTACAGTCATTCATGAAACAAATAACAGGTCAGTCACATTGAATAAGTGAGGTTATATAATGTCCTAGTTTAAGCCTAGATTGGAATCCCAGTAAAATGTTGTGGGGTAGAGGAAAGACAACCCTCAAAAGGTCATGCAACTGGAGGAATTTGCTTAGCGAGTCTAAGTTTCAGCAAGTCAGCGTCACAGACTTGTGGACAATTTGTGGATCATTTCTACCAAAGAGGGCTAAGTGTGTACTTTCTTTACTTTTTTACTGAAAAGTTAATGGATGGGTTTAAGTATATAAGCTTTATCTACAGCAGATACATAGTTTTAATGGAACTACTGGGTGGATTTGTGTGTGTGTTTTGGAGTATTATCCCATGGAAAGGTACGCTTCCGGTTCAGCTTCACATCAATGTGAGTGGTGCTGAAAATGGCTTCCTTCCAGGAAAAAAAAAAAAAAAACAGTCAAGTAATCTTAAACATATAAAAGCGGATAAAAAAGTAAACCGTCAGTGGATCCAGGTAATAAAGGTTAGAATCAAGGTTCACATTGTAGAGAACGTTAAGCTCTTTCAGACCAAATAGTTCTTTCAGGCCAAACAATCAACTGGAGAGCTCCACCGAGAACCGGATACCTTTAATGGCTTTGAACAGGTCACTGTCAGGAACGGTTGGTATAGCAACATCATCACCATCATGTAGTTCTGTGTGACATGCCACAATGTACAACTGCACATGTGGATTTGTTTAAGTGTGGACTTCACTGTTGGTCCTTCCACTTCTCTATTTATTTATTTATTTATTTGTTTGTTTAAATAGCAGTTGCCAGAGCTGGATTCATGTCTTCGACCAACCAACATTCACTTATGACACAAGGTTCCTGTTCTGCTGAGAGTTCCTACAGTGTGGACACACGCACAAAAAGGGCACATCTTCTAAGAGTTACAGGAAATAAATTCCTGTGGTCTAAAAGCATGAAGCATCCCGTCAGTCAGTTGTGACTGCTACCGTTGAGGCAGTCTTGTAAGAAACCAGGTGGAACTGGCTGTTAATTATCAGATTTGCCCATTGCTTCAAGAAATGCCATCGCCACTGGAAATTAACACCCACTTTCCAGCTTCTTATCACATTCAACTAATGACTTTGCTACACAGACAAAACCAAAACATAACAGCTGCTAATAAAATCATGGGCATCCACTATCACCACAGCTGGTGGACCAAATCAGGGATAAACATCAGTTAATATTAAAGCTACATCTGAATGGTAACCAGGAAAGCTTACACCGTGACGCATATGATGTTCTTTTTCTGTGAATGTCTTTGTTAAAAATGTATTGTTGCCAGTTTAGTCCCAAGTCCTTCTGCTCCTTAGTGGTGAAAACAGTTGGATGCAACTTTTATAAGCAAGCACTGCAGAGGGGAGAAGGCCTGTAAAATCTCCTGAGATGGAAGGCCCGTTCCTAAGGAATAGGCAATGAGTTAAGTGAGTACAAAGTGTGATTTCACACCTATAGTGAGGGTGGCTGGATGGTGAGTGGGTGGCACGGCTGTTACCCACAAGATGCCAGTCTGCTAGGGCACCACCTAGGACCCAGCACTACTCCCCTGCCCCCTCCCCCAAACCCCCCTCCGTTACTCTGACGCCATGTTCCCCTTGCCCTGCAACACCAGTGCCCATCTGCTAGGACACGTTAGCTACTGGCGCCAGGGACTATTTAGCCTGGCGTAATTAGCCCCCAGACACCAGCAGCCTGGTTTTAAACAGATGTGGGGGAGGTAACGCTAGCAAGGCGACTCAATGCGACCAACAAACGTTTGATATAAAAGAAAAAGGGGGGTGGGGGGTGGGGGGGGTGACCTAGTTAAAGGGATGATGCAACTCATGTTACAGCACAATGGGCAGTAATGATGACGACCCCACTTGCTCTGACTGTCCAATGCCATGGTCGAGGAAGGATGAGCAGCAAAAATTTAATTAGGTTGTGTTCATTTCCTGTACAGAAAATAAGCACTTAAACAGACAAATAGGGATGTTTTGAAAAAGAAATTGCTCTGAATAAACTCCCAATGTATTTATCCTATTTAAGTATTCATATTGGACTTTTGTGCTCCGGGGCTAACCTCGAACCAGGGACAGTAGAGGTTACGGTGCAGATGCCCTTGAACCTCATGACCGTAATCACACGTGACTGTAACTGCAACGACCTTTCCCTGGTTCTCTCCTTTCCTCCTCACCGTCTTTTACTCCCTCCCTTCCCCCCCAGGGTCATTTGAGGGTCCAGACTCTTGTCAAGGCTGTCACTCCAGACAGCCCTCTCCATCTACCACCCCCACTGTTGCCATGGCAATGGACGGCACTGCGCTCCGAGGACTGTATGAGGGGGCAGAGGGAGCCAGTGGACGGATGAACGCTGCAGCATCTTTCCCTAACCTAGGTCAACCTTGCAGAGCTAGTGTAAGTAATGGGAGGGGATAAACGCTGGCTGTGCTGCTTGAGGACCAAATAAACTGTCAGGATAACGTCAGAGCACGGATTGGAAAGAGCAAAAAAGGTAGCAAAAGAGGGACAACAACACTGAGACAGGCAGCACAGTGAAGGAATTATATAATGCCCAGATCCTTCTCTCAATCTATCTATTCACGCTCGTGCCCCCATTATTTTCAATTGTTGTTTTTTTTCCCCTGTCATTTTAAAGTCATAATTGTGTTATCTCTGTCCTCCTCAAACACACACAGAAAAGCACATGCACACACACAGGGAAACGTGACCTGGGGGCAGGCAGCGGAGCAGCACACGTGTAGTACCACAGAGCTCCCAGCCAGCATGAGTCACTCTGAACACCAGTCGACCCAGAGAGAACAATGGTAACCGGTGTGTGAGGTGTCTGTCAAGCACGCACACATTGGCACACGATGAAGAGCCGCGGATGGAGCAACACCCCACTGCGCCACCATCAGACTGCCATTTCCTTTCAGTTTTTTTTTATACTGTAGATGCATATTTGCAGAAGTGTGCCACATTATGAAGGTTATGGCTGCACAGTTATATCATAATAACTGTGGTACCATCCAAATCAGTCTGTGCTTACAAAGGAAAGATAGTTCTGGGGCCTGCTACAATCACTATTAATTCTAAAATAACGTACTCTATACACAGTAAGCCTGCATTGCAGTTAAATATCCAATAGGGAAACAAGTTATTCTGGAAATCATGTAGGTTTAAAAGCTAGTCGTGTTGTTGCATACTGATATACACTTCAGCCTATTTCATTCTTGACTGCCTGAGAGACGCTCTCTAGCAGCCCACACTGGACAAACACCTGTCTATAACACACTTGAACTAGACCTGGCATTCAGTAGTGATTTTGACGTAGGTTAAAATAAGCACCTGCTTTAAAACTTTATTTAGCAGCAGCTGTGAGCTACAAAATAAAAAACTAGGTTTGACTCCCAGTCTGAGGGCTCCTTACCAACATTTTTGCTGAGTTTAAGTCAAAAGCTGTAAAGGCTAAATCATGCAGCGCTGAATATGGTATATCTTACTTTTAAAGCGTCTGATATGGAACAAAGAACAAGTCATGGTTGAGGCTTAAGTTCAATAAATCAAGCAGATACAGTCCATTATATTCATATATTGTCTTGTTTTGAAAGGAGAGAAAGCATTGGACTATGCAATATAAAACTATAACCGGTTTCACAGATGTTGTAATAACTTGATGCATAGAGGAGCAGAAAAAAATAAAAGGTCAAGGCAAGTGACATGACTGTCATCACAGAGGAAACAAAGGCTCTGCAGTCACCATCTTGAGGAGAAGCTTCAGAGAAGCAAAGACTATTACTCCATATATGTTTTTTCCCCCACAAATATATTTTGCTCACCTTTGTGAAGCCCCCAATTTTAGCTTGGTGAAGTGTGCCTTGGTAGAAAACAACAGAACTTTTTTTATGGCGATCAGTGTCATAACCTTTGTCTTACAGCTAACCTCCCAAGCTGATCTAAAACTCAAACACCCGACCGGTACAACAAATATCAATATCAAAGTGCATGACCTGCTCTTTCCAAGAATGGTAGGTGGTTCCTTTACATATTCAGCCATTTTTGCACAAACTGTTTTATACCATCTTTAAAAATACGGTTCATGCCTTAAATGCTCAACTTAAAGACCACAAATGTATTGATTTGCCTCAATTTACAATTACAGAATTGTGCCACGTGTTGAACTGATCAACTGTAAAGTTAATTTGCATTTATCACAACCTATAGATAGGTACACCCCCTACCTGAAAGCTTAATTAGCAGCTCAGAGGCCACCTTAACGTTGATATCCTGGCTCAGCAAGCTGTTCTTAGCCATGGGGCTTCCTTCCCTTGGTTTCAGTGGCCCTGGACGCTCTGAGGCTGCAGCCCCTGTTGGACCGTCCTGGGAGTAAGCTGCAGGAAAGCTTGACTGAACCTGGGACTGGGAGGATGGTCTAGGGCTCAGTGCTTCCTCCACTTTGGGCTCTTCCTTCAGGTGGAATGGAGACTTGAGTGTCTCCCTCTGGTTGGCCGCTGCAGACAGAAGAGATCAAAGGAAAAAGCATTACCAAAGATGACCACAATAACAACAGGCCATAAGGAGGATCCGTCATATCATGTTTCTTAAAGTACAACGTTAATTTGTTTCTTTTACATTCATGTAAAAGGCCCAACTTGTCCTCAGTAGGTATTCTGAGTCATATTGCGTCAATAGACACCAGTCATGGTATGCTGTGAGCCAGGGTTCAACCTCATGATCTCTTTATGTCTTCAGGGTATCTACAACATCTTTTCTCCTTCACACTGTCCCCTCCCCATCACGTTCATTCCTCCACACTTTATCCTCAGTTCATTTTAACTTTAAGTCTGGTTTCTTCATCTCTTCTCACTTTTGACTTAGTCTGAATCCCCTTCAGACAAAAGGACATGAAATAATTCCTGCAGCACTGTAGAGCGCGACAGCAATCAAGTGAAGCCTTATCTGCCATCTCTGCAGTGTGCCGCCTAGGTTAGGGAGTGAACTGTCACATGGATCCCTGTGCTCTAAAGACATCTTCAAGAGAAACTGGGCCACATCTAATCCGCCTTAGATGAATAATTAATAATTAGACATGGAGCATCTTCCGATAGCCGCCAAGAAAAGAACAGTCAGGCCAAGCGCCTTTCTTTGTGTCTCTCAACACGTTCCACTACTCTTTGTGCTAAAGGGAAGATTTACACAGGCTAGGGCTTACAAGACCGCTGAAATATCAAATAACTATGTAACACAGAGAGAAGGCCTAGAAATATGAGCTAAAATATAAATGCTATATTTGTCTATGGAAAGTCAGCTGGTTTCTGTTTCATTCTGTGCTATGGAAAACATGTTAATGTTTAAGGATAATATTGTCAGCTGGTGTAACCCGATTAACCACAGATGCACCGTACTACTGTTCAGAATTGGCTTGGTTGTGAAGGTGTTTCAATGGTGTTTTCTCACAATGTCATATAATTCAAATAAGTTATTTTTTTCTATTGACTTAGCATGACATTTTGCTATAGTATAAATCACTTGTAAACGTATTTACATGTAAATTTTGCATGTAAATAAGTGTGTGTAAAGTCTTATATTTGACTCAAGCAATGCTGCCTTGATTTTGTTTGTTAAAACTATGAATAAATTAGCCAACAAACCGAGGTGAAATTTGAGTCAAGATGCAAAATAAGGTTGCTATGGCAAAGTTTAAAAGGCACACCATCACATATGATAATGATAACCAAATGTGGAAAAGACTGCTTTCTGTATTTCTAGAATTATAGAACTGAAGTATTATAAATTAATAAATAAAAAAATCAACACCTCAATGTTATTTTTCCATGACACTTTTGTAATATACAGTCACTGTAAAATTAACATTCATGCATCATTTGAATGCTAATGTTGCTTAACAGTGCTAAGGCCGGCTGTGGCCCTGACAAACACATCTGCCCATCTACTGACATAACCCCTGACACGTGTACAGTTTGAAACAATCTGTACAACCTAACATGTGCACTCAGTCTGTCTCACACACACAGGGCATAGATATAAAAGAGGCTATCACTCTTGGGCAGGCTGCTGTCCAGTCTCCTCTGGCCCCAGCAGAGATCTGCTCCGCTCCTCACCCTACCGTCTCACCTAACATCTCTAACCGCCACAGGCCTGTCGCCCCCTGCCCACATCATCAATCTGTGCCGGCTCCGGCCCCTCTGATTAATGATGATCTATGCCGGAGGGATAGGGGGCTCAGGGACAGGGGATAGGGGGCAGCAAAAGGGGACAGGTGCTGGTGTTCTGGCCACCCGTGAGATGCCATGATGCCACAGTGCCACACCATGGCGGGCTGGGGCTGCGGTTCAAGAGGGCGAGAAGGAAGAGGAGAGGATGGGAGGGGTGGATGGTTGGGGGGGCAGTGACCTTCAAGTTCAGGGGCAGTGGCGCAGGGTCGCACATGGCACCAGCTGGAAATGTCACACTGTCAGATGTCAGCGGGCAGGCTAAGTATAACCTGGTCAGCACCTGGAAGGACGTCCTCTAATTAGAAGCGTGTTGGGCCATGTCGGATCAGACAGGGACAGCACACTTGGTGACCGACTTACAAACACACATAAAAAATACACTATCACGTTTAACAATGCAGATGTGAACATACCTACAGAGGAATCTTTAATCTGTGTTTCCAGTACACACACTGTGTCATAATGCATTTAAACACCATGCATTGGCTGGGCCGCACATAAGCCACTGACAAAGATATTCTCAACATAAACTTCAATTCTTAAATTCTTCTCCTCTGTGACCCACAAGTACAAAAACAACTCCAGGACGTGCACTCTCACACAAAGTCACTCCACTCCAGTGACCTTTTGGATCGTCGCTATAAATAGAGTGTATTTCCACTCAGAATCTATGTTACAGAGCCCAATGAATTATTTAGTAGCCTTATCCAGTGGGTGAGTTTTTAATTCCTCCATGCTGATGGCTCAAGAACAAAACGCCAGAGCACAGTAGCAACAGTAACAACTCAGCCAACAACACCAAGTTTACACTTCAGCCTTTTGTCTGTCAAAGTTTCACAATCACAACAGCATTATGAGCATCCAGTCCCTGGCAGATCATTTTGTGAAGTGAACACAGATCTGCGGAGGAGGTGGGCATCTCTGGGTGACTGGGCTTCACTTCTGTGAGCTTCCAGCCTGTGTGAGTGTGTATCCCGGCCGGTGTCAGCTCCCTGTGCATGATACTGTAAGGCTGGTTCTAGCTCAGGTTTGACGATGCTATCAGTTTGTCTCCATGTTATCACACCTCTCTGACACCTGTCACCAACGCTACTTCCATCGCCATTCTCTTGCCTGTTTCTCTCCCCCTCACCACGCTTCTCTCTTGCGCCTCATCCGTCTCACTGCCAGGCGCTTGTCCACTCCACCTCACCTCTCGCTCCGTGGCCAGGCCTGCCGTCAAATAACTTCATTAGCTTTCCACCTCTGTCACGCCGGCCTGCTCCCCCTCTGACAATTGGCTGCTGTTTTCTCCCGGAGAAAAAAAACTGAAAGTACAGGGCTACGTGGGGCAGGTTGAGAACCCAACAATAGCTGACAGTGTGCTAGACACCGGACAGTGATACTGATGGCTGCAGCGGGGATGTATGGACCAGAGGTCGCACACAAAAGGCCTGCCTGTATCTGCTCATGCAGAGCTGGAAAGCAAGGGACACATGAGGTAAATCTAGATGCTCACAAAGACACAAAACTAAAGACGAGACATCTCAAAATCCAAAATATTCTGTGTCAAAAGAGATGGTTCAATAAAACCCGTACAGTATTCTCGTTCCTGAACATACAATAGACAGCAATACATAAACACAAACATGATGTCTTTATCTAGGATAATGACATAAAAACATGCCCCAGGTTGAACATCTACAGCGTTAAAATTCTGCCTGTGCATCGTACTGTAAGAAAGCAGTGCAAGCAAGTCTCTCCCAGGAAGAAAAGATAAATAAGACAACTGCACAAGCGTCATGACAGATGCAACACCTCCCACAACCCCCTGCATGCCAATTATTCACACCCGGCCAGGGTCAAGCTCGTTGTGCCTGTGTCACCGCAGTGGGGGGTGGGGGTGGCGCTTGGAGGGTGTGCAATGCCCACTGTCATTATTAACAAAGGGTCCACTGGGCGCAGGGTAGGGGCTGTGCATTTCAAAGTGCCTCAGTGGCTTTCATCTCTGAATCAAAATGTGGATCACACTGGATAGCTAACGGTTGTGTCAGCGTGCAAGGATAGAAATCAAAGGGTATCAGTATAACACTCAATGGAAAGCAAGGCAGTCCAAAAAATGATATGCTTATTATGTCAGAGGTCAGGTAGAGTTCACTGGCTTTTTATGCCTGGGGAACTCAATACAACTCCCTCTTTGCCTCTTACTCCTTCTCCCTCACTTGCTGTCACTTTATCTGTCTCTTGTTTCTATTTTTTTTTTTATCCTTCCCTTTGCAGCTTTTTATACGTCTACCCCTACCCCCCTTCTCATTGGCCTTGTGGGACTTGAGGCACCGACACAGACAGTGTAAAAGCAGGAGGGATGAGCTGCTCGTGTACACACTCAATCTGGGTTGGCAGGGAGGTCAAAAGAAATAGAGTCTAGAGGTCCCAGGAGGAAGTTCTTCACCTCTCCCTCCCTGGCTGCTCCGTGGCATGGGTAAGTCTCACAAAGATCTGAGCCCACTTCTTCTCAGTTTCATAACCTTCTTTCTTTAGCTCCACCTCCCGACAAAGGGAGAACTTTGTGATCAAAGAAGCTGTATTCATTAAAACCCATCATCCTGCATTCAAGTTCAACATCCTCTCGTCCTGTCTTTTTATATCGTCCCTCACTCTCCTTGAATGATGCCCTGACTAAGATGTCCGCCACTTGACACTGGACTGACATTGCAAGGAGCCATCTTGGCTCCTCTGGGAGTTGCCCGGGCTTGATTGTGCAGTCTGGGAGTGAAGTGCAACTGGCACCCAGGGGGCATCCATGTGGAGCCGGGGCGTGCAAGATCGAGGGGGGAGTTAACTAAGCCGGCCCAGTCCCTGCGCATCCTGGCGGGGTCACAGGATGGCGCCGAGGGCGCTAATCATTTCAAATTATGAATTCCTTTTTAATTATGAATTATGCATAAATTTTTAATTAATCTAATGTTCCCAGGGTTTTTTCCTCCCATCCTCGTTCAAGATCTCAATCTAATTACACAGCATTAAGTGGAAGAGTGGCAGTCGTAGCCCCGACCCTGGTGCTCAACCTCGGTCAACCTTTTTCCATCAATCTTGCTGCTGTCTCAAACCTCCTTTGATATTTTGCAACATGGTGGGATGCATCTAAACACGGGCTGGGCCTTGTATACCTGAGAACAGCATGTTTGTTGAGTTTGTTTAGTCTGTTAAAAAAGTATCCTAACGTTATCGCACATATCACACTGCAACTTTGGTGATACACTGTGAAATATACCTACATGATACATGATTGTATTACATGACATCTACTGCAACAGTAAAAATTGTTATCTTTTTGTGCATTTTTCAGTTTACCCCCTCAGCAATGTTTGAATGAAAGTTGTCACTATTTTGTCAGTTGTAATAATACCTATACACAAACAAAAATAATTGAAGACGCCTAGAGGTTACAATTTGTCGACTCCCCTGACAACTGACAAGATGTGGGCGAGGAAAATGAATCCCTCAACAACTATTATTGAGGTGCCCTTGAGCAAATCACTTAGTGCCCAACTGCTTCAGTGGGGCTAATCAGTGGCCAGCAGCAGAGGACTGTAGATGTACTAAAGAGCAGCTATCAAGTGTCATTTTAAAACTATGTACAAAAAAGGCAAAAGTCCTACTGTATTTATCCATGGCTGTATAAACAACCTTGGTAGAAGAATTTAATATAATTTGGGTATTGCAATGACTGCTCCTTAGCAAATATCTTTTAAAAAAGATGAGCAACATGCTGCATATACTCGGTTTTAGGTCGTGACTTAAGCATGTGTACAATTTGTTCACATTGTCCAATCTGCTGTCATCACGGTGCATACAATGATGCACACTTTTTATAAGCACACACAAAAGAAACTGTGGCAAAGCAATGTTCAGTTATTGAGCTACAGATGCCTTAGATTTTGTAATGGGTAAGAAAAAAATCAGAGCATTTTCAGTCGTCTTTACCCCTTCATGGTCAGCCTGGAACCTATTTATTCTACAAGAATGTCTTTTCTCTTTCACTTATTCCAACACAACTTTGTCACATGCACAAACAGCATGACAGAAGGAGGATGCAAGTAAATGTGTTAGATGTGCTGGCCCCAACAGTATCCACCATTTGTGCATGAAGTCAGATGTGTCAACTGTTGAATATGGATTCGTAGAGCTCGCCTTCCTGTGTTTATCCCAGTGTTGCTGTTTTTTGGGGGGGGCGATGTTAATGGGAATGATTAGACTGTGACAGTCTACTGAATTGTGATTTCAAAAGCAATATACTGCATGAAAAGTGCTGTAAGCATTGTATGTATGTACAAGCAAGACAATGTCCCGCTAAAACTCACATTAGAAACGTCTTTTGTTAAGTAGATGCCACTTGGCATTTAACAGAATAGACCTTCAGTACAAATGATCTAAATGTTTATATATAAAAAGGCAATATTGGTGTGTGGTTGCAAGGACTTGTTAAACAGCTGAAATAATAATAAGAAAAATAAATTCAATTTACTGTATTTGAATTGTTATTGTACTAAAGTCTGCTTGTAATAAAACAAAAGTAGCTAAAACGGTTTAGTCTAGTTTCTGTTTCTCAAATCGTCAGGGTCAGAGGAGCAGCTTTTGAATTCCTTAGATGTCGTCCTGACCAGTTTGAAGGTATGCTGTATTTCTAGGCAAGAGAAATTTGTGAAATGGCTAAAAGTCTGTGACCTACTTTTCTATCGTACTCATGGGAAAGGCACTGAAAGCAAGATTGTGAATGAATCTGTGTACAAGTGAAGGCATGCACGTTATCCACAATATGCACCGTGATAGCTAAACAGCTCGAATCGCAGATGTCTGAATCTTAAGATCCGTGCCGTGTGATTTAGTGCATATAGTGTAAACTATATTCATTTCCCTGAGGGAATTTACATTGTTTTCCTATGTTGATGCCTATAAAAAGCCTAAACACATTATTGTATGTGCCATTGTCAAAAGCGCTCTGACATTTTAGATTCCTATTGTTTAAAATCTCATTAAAAACAGCATACCACAGCCTTGACCTGAAACAATAAACATAAAATGTGTTTACACTTCTTACGAATGTTATTTTTGGTGGCAGTGAAGAATCAAAACAAAACTTATGGCAAAGGGGAGACAGCATCGAGCTGGAGAGCAGCATGGATGTCTTAATATTCAGGTCTGGAAGAACAGAAATACTTCTGATAAAAGTGCAACTGTAATAAACGGAGTCACAAAGTCAAGTTGAGAAAATGGTACAATAAACAAAACAATTATGGATGACAGGAGTCATGCCAGTAGCGTCTGTGCAAGCTGTGAATTTGTCAAAATCATATTTGCTGATGTAACCCGCCTTGCACAGGACAGATGCAACTAAATGCAGTCAGTACAGTACATACTGTACATTTGTGGGCTTATTTGTGGGCAGCAGCAGCAAAGAAGATTAACTTTGCACTGGTTACAGTACACCTTTAAAATCCTTTAAGGCTTCTGCTATTATTCACTAGATCCCAAGATGGTGACCATACAGTGTGCACTGGATGACCCTTATGAAGGCCATGAGCTGAAACGCATTGGTCTAATAAAATTGCTCCATATACAGCGGTGCAGGAATCTTGTCCTTTTCATACAGTATGCGTTGACTGAATTCCAGCTGAATGAGTAGTCAATTAATCTAGCTGATTGAAAGAAAATAAACTATTTTCATTTATATAACAACAAACTGAGTTTGAGTTTTTGACAGCTGGTCAGACAAAACAAGGTAGATTTTTAACCCTGAACTGATGGTCATGCCTTGGTCAAATTCCTGCAGCTTCATCTTTAACAGAAAAAAGGACACCAACCTGAAAGCTTCATAAGCAGGTCAGTGGCTGTTTTGGTAGTGATGTCAGGGCTGAAGAGGGAGGCTGTGGTTGGACCACTAGGACTAGATCTGACCCCAACTCCAGGTAGGTCGAGGGAGTTGGCACTGCTGCTGGGACGGTCCCGGCATATGCTAAAGGGGGAGAGCACGGACAGTTCTCTCTCCTGTGGCTCCTCCTTGATGTGGACATGATTGGAGGAAGCCTCGACTGGAGGGGACGTCTGCTGTTGACTGTCCGAGTGCAGCGGGGACACCTCCGTCCCTCTGAGGTCTGTGGAACCACAGTCACCCATCAGGGAGCCCTCGCCCTCTGTGTCGGTGGTGAGCTCCTCTTTCACCTTGACGTCTGTGCGGGGGAAGTGCTGGTGGCAGCGCATGTGAAGCTTCAGGCTGAAGTGACGGGAGGAAGTAAAGGGACAAAGTTCGCACTGAAACGTCTCACCCCGGTCCTGGTGCTGATGTACCTGGAAAAGTCAAACCACAGACAGTCAAGTTTGTTTGCTTCATTTTAGTTCTACTGATGCTGAGCAAGAACTATAACATGCATCTGTGTGATATTCTACATACGGATATGAATATGATACGAGTTTAACTAAAGCATGCATTTTCATTTAATGTTAACAATTTTATGCCAAGTCCCTTAATAAGTACTGATGAAAAATGAAAGGGGTTGGGGTAACAAGAGGGGCAGGTTAAAAAAAACAAAAATCCATATTGTCTCACCTTCATGTGGGACTTGAGATTGTCTTTACGAGCACAGCGGAAGGGACACAGAGGACACTGATGGCTTTTCAAGCCTGTGTGGATGACCATGTGTCTCTTCCAGTAGCTCTTGCGTTTGATGACCAGTCCACATACAGGACACTGGAATGGTTTGCCACCATCCTCAGGAGAGCCTTGAGTGAACCAAAGAACATTGTTGGCATCTCCAAGGAACATTCAAGGAGTTTCAAAACTAAACTTTGGTGCATGGATTAATGTACTGGTTTGCTGAAATGCTCCTTACATAGGGGAGTAACTCAGACTAGGCTCAGATCTGAGAGAGACAACGTCTGCACACCTAATGATGACGGCTATCAAGGGAAATGCCAGCTGGAAGCAATGGAACAATGAAAGTAAAAACTCAAGCATGTTTTAGTATCTCGATTATTGTTGTTGGCTTCATATCCGGCATCCATTACTGTTTAATTGGTCTTATTAGAAAGAGGCATGATTGCATTACAAATTCTACAAGGGCCTGTCAGGATGGCTTCATAAGTATTCCAGTGCCGTTCCTTGAAAAACATCTGGTAATCAGTGTTTGGTGAAATTACTGTGCTCAGCCATTCATTGACCTGAGGTGTAAAACCTCGAGACTGCCTATTTGCAACAATAAACCGCCATCTGCGGCCCAACCTCTCCAAGCACAGCAGAGATCACAATGCAAAAATTACTTCTGCTTACTCTAAGTTGAGGCAAATGAAGCTGAAACAAAACAGGAGAGATGAAATGTGTGCGAGTTTGGTACCTTTGTCTTGGTACTTTACACGCCCGTTTCCTATGCAATCAAAATCACACATTAGAAACGGGAGTGAATTTTCCTTAAATATGCAGAGTCTAGAACAGTGTGATACAGTTTTATAGTGGAACTGGCAGGGAATGACAATAAAACAAGACATGACAGTCAATAATCAAGGTCACATTTCTCAGTCTGCCGACCAAACAACTACCTGCATTTTTACAGTGCCGCTCGACCTTGACGGCATGCCGGGTTAGAGCAGACCCCCTTTTTAGCATGCAGATCACAGAATATTACATCGACTGCCTCATCTGTCTGAAGTCAATTTGATCCAGCCATTTTAGATTTGGCGGGGTTGCGACACAATCCCTCAAAAGTGCCCATCCATCTCCCTGAAAACATTATGTTCTCCCTTAAGGCTACTTACTTAGAGCCCGCATACTGAAGCTTTCTCTCTCTCTGTCCAAGAGTGAGATCTTGGTGTGCACTCTTGTTTGGGTTACATGTCTACATCTCTTACAGATTGCACTGCATGGCCATTTGTGAGTAACACAGAGAGTATAAGAAGGAAAGAGAGAGAGGGAGTGCATGTGCACGCATCTGTATCCAGTCAGTGGAAAGTATGATGTGTTTGGCCTTAAGTCTGCTGTGCTGATCAGTGCAGAGGGCTCTGGTTAGTGGGGGCTGAAGCCAGGAGGAGGCTGCCGAGATGGATATGGACTCCAGGGCTCCCCACTGTGCCGAGCACACACTGACGGCCCCCTTTTGGCAGCACGCACATCCGAGCACAAACGAGCTGGTCTGGGAAGGCAGTGAGGTCTCAGTTGGAAACCCCCCGTCGAGCCCACAGACCATTTCCCAGACTAGAAGGCCAGCCAGGGCTGTTTTCTCTCGGCTATGCTCTCTGCTCGGCTGACAGTTAAGCTGAGGCTACACTACTCGCTACTTCAGCTCCAGCGAGGTGAGAACAAAACCATTACAAAACCAGAGAAAACATGTCATGGAAATTCAGAACTGTGCCTTTTCTTATTTTGGTGACAAGTAAACCTGCTGATGTCCCACATGATGACAGAAAAGGCTGCCCTAATGTGTGTCATTTCTTCAGTAAATGTTGAATAGGTAGGAGAATAATGAATAGGGAAATATTTCTTTTGACCAAATTTGTACAACCACTTTTCAAGAAGAGTGAAAGAGGATGAAAAGCTTACTTAAAAGAAGGGAAGTTCAATTTCTTTCACATTCTATTAACATAAGGTCACAAATTAATTTGAACAACCTTAAACCTTAGTAGTGTGATCATGTATTTAACACAAGGCAACAACTGAGTGTGGTTAATGTTTAATGTTTAGCAACTGCGTCTTTTTAAGAAAAAGGCATATTTTAATGGAAAAATATCAAAAAGTGTACCTAAGCTAACATTTTTTTTAAATAAATATGCTATTACTCTTCTGCTAAAACTATATGTATTATTATTGTATTGGATATTGATTACCTGCTTGGCTGTTGGTTTGTTTGCCTCTGGCCTTTGGAGTAGAAGGCAACAGCAACTCTAGGCTCTGAGTGGGTGTGGAGGGCGTCGGTGCTTTCTGGGACTTGTCCAACAGGGGCTTCACATCCTCTTGGAGGACCCCAGTAGTTGCCAAGGGAGAACCCTCCTTCTTCTCTGCCATCAGGTTTCCTGCTGCCCTGGCTGCCACCTCTTTGAGCAAGGCAGCAGAGGAGGTCATTGACACAAGTGAGAGAAAGGAGCTAGCTGAGGCTTGGTGGTCCGTAGCAGCACTGGCTGTTGATGAGGCTTGGCTGCGCTCACTGACTTTCTTGGAAAGAGCAGCGAGTGTGGAGCTAGCTGACTGTGGGCTAAACGGAGAGTTGAAGGCATCAAAGCGCACCACATCGTCTCCTCGACCTCCCCCTCCCAGGGTCGGCACCGCAGATGAGGCAGAATTGGAGGAGGAGGAAGATGTCGCTGAGGAGGACGCCACGGCATTCTTGTCTTGAAGAACAGCATTCGCTGCTGCTTTTAACTTCTGGATTGCAGAGTCTGGGGACAGGCTGGAGCCACAGGGCGTGGAGCAGCTGGCTGGTGGCCACTTGTCTGCAACACCTGCCCATACAAAGCCACTGCCATTGCTAGGGGTGACAGAGTTAAATGGGTCGAGGGGCTCTTGCTTAATGTTGGAGACTGAGGGTGCCAAGGAGGCTGGTGAGGCTGAGCCACTGTTGTTGTTGTTATTGGCGAGTTTTCGGGCAAGAGCACTTAACTGCTGGGCATGGTGGGAAGACGGGGAGAGGGTCAAAGGTGGCGCTAGGGCAATTGGAGGAGACTCACCCCCAGCACCTCCCCTGGATGACCGACCCAGCAGCTCAGCAGAGTCAAGTTTCAGTGACCCAGCCTCTAGGAGACGCCGTAGATTGCTGCTGAGAGGTTTTCCCAAGGCTCGAGATGCTGCCTCGCCATACAGTGATGATACCACAGAGGAGAGTGTGTCCTGGGCTGAGAATGCTCCTCCATCCAGTCCAAGAAGTTCCAAGGAGGCACGATGGACGGGTGTGGGGCAACCCACTGAACTTTCACCTCCACAGGTATCTGCAGCACTGAATCCCGGTCGCTCATCAGGAGAGGAGCCCCTGGTCAAGAGGAGCTCATCCTGGGTGTCTCCAAAAGACGACGACTCAGAGCGTGTGTCAGAAGCATTCCCAAACCAGCTTTCCTCCTCCACAGCACCTCCATCAGGCCCTCCTTCTTCATTGCTGTCCACATCTGGAAGAGGAGAGGAAGACAAACTATTTAGCCAGGGGCAACAGAAATAAATGCAGTGCAAGTATTGTGACAAAGATATCTCCAAGCTGCACTAATAGACAGCAATAACAGTAAGACTGCATTCTGAATTACAACCTGCATTTATGCGTATTGTTTGTGATATTTAAGAGCAATTAAAAAAATGCAGAAGCCCAACTGTGTGCACATTTTTAAAAACCATCAAAAACACACCTCACTGCTCTGCAAGAAGACCACTAAAAGGACTTCCAGCCTAAATTCTACTTTTTTCTTATATAATAGCAGCCTTCCACACGGCACATCCAAGATGTTTGAGTAATTTTGAATTTTTCTATCCTTTTTTTTTTTTAAACCATATTTTTCCCACCCTTGGTCTGGAAGAGCCTAGTAAAGGGGTTACCATGACAACGGGCCCTTCTGGGAGGCTAGACAGCAAAGATTAGGGTAATGGAGGTTACAGAACCAGATTAATATTCATGAGCCTGCGGATACCACCAGGGAGCCAATAAGGATAGGGTTAAGGTCACCAAGGGTCATTAATATACACTTCATGTATCAATATTCATAAGCAAAACATTACAGCTTGCCAGACAAGGGCGAACAAAGAAAAGTGAATATTCCTGATACATATTAACAAACCTCCATAAGAATATGTCAAAAGCTCCAAGCCTGGGTGAAACAAAATGTCAAAACTGACTCTTTGGGTTAGTGTACACAACCTCACAAAACATCTGATACAAAGGAACTGGATGAGATTTGTGAGAAAAAAAAACTTGGCGCTCATATGGTGGCAACATAGGACTGATTTACTCTCTGTTTACAGTCAGAGGCAAAATGGTTGCCATGCAACCCAGGCAAGCAACCTTTTGGGATCATTAGAGTTGGCTGACATCTGGCCATCGTGGCTTACTATGATCCACAAAGGTGACCACAATCACAATCCGCTATGACCGCCTATTCTCCTGTTGCAAAAGATATCAAACAGCACTCACACACTTCCAGATATGGTCTCGTCTCGAACACATCCACATTTCCCTCTCACATTTTACAGTAACACACAACTAAACACAAGCCAGCAGTTTCTGTTATAATATTAGGCCTTTCCAAACCGTCTATAAACCCACGTCTGGTTGAGTTAACCTTGATGGACAATGTAGTGAGAGACACTGTAAAGGCTGATGAGCCTCCACAAGATGCGTGACTCCCTGTTATTAAGGTTAAGGAAAACACCAAAATGCCATGATTGTGAAGCCAATTTACCATGCTCCTTGAAGCTGTTTTACCACCTGAGAAGGGTTAACAGGAATAAAGAGAGGGAGAAAGAGCCAGTGAGTCATGCAGGGCAGGGCTTGACCCATTTCCATGTGACATGCGAAAAGCAGCAAGAGCCACTAATGGCTGTAATGTGGTTAGAGGGAAATCGCTAGATTGCTGACCCAAGGTCTTAGCTTTGAGGCTGAACTCTCTTGCTTCCTAGGCTCACTCTTAAACCCCTGGGTTAGGTGGAGCTGAACACAACACTACGCCACTAGCCCCCTGCCTGAGTGCAACAGTGCATCGATGCACTCCACTACCACGGCTTTGTGTGTCACAGGTGAGCCACCCCTGTGAGCAGAATGACATTTCCCAAGGTCATGGTCTCTGGCTTAAGCTCTAAGGGTGCTTCATGTGAGCTCTGTGTTTGCGACCGTCACTAGACACACAGGGACAAACATGTACACGTGCATACACATATCTGGAAATATAGTCATTTATTATTATTAATATTTGCAAAAACACAGTGATTCCAGAAACATTCAGATGTTTTTCCTTTGGAACAGTGGCTGGCTTGGTGACAATATCTGCAACCCCCCCCCCCCCCCCCCCCCACTCCACCCCTCTCCTCAGTGATGGAGACATGGAGATACGGGCCGAGGCGGCAAGCGTCTGCCACAGAAAGGGAACCATTTAGCGGTGTAATGGCGGGGATGACTTGCATGTTGAGACAAACAGCTGCGGGGTGCTCAGCAGTCTGGATCTGTTATCACTCACACACGGATGATTCACTGGTGCAGTGGTGGGGGATTTTCTCTCTGGGCCACAGAGACGTATAGTACCACCAAATTAAAGCCAAGGAGAAGCCTACAACAAGTTTAAGTCCAAGTTGAGGCCACTGAGGCGAAAATACTTCAAGACTGGCCAGAGTAAAGTGACTTGAGCTTGACCCACAGATACACAGAAAGCAGATAAAATGTATTGACGTGGTACCTCTGCAACTTACAACGTCTGAAAAAAAAACTTGTCACAAAAACGAAACACGCATCTCACAGCCTGTAACTATAGCAAAAACAGTTGGACAGTTCAGGTAGTGGAGTTGTTCATTGTTTCACCACGCAGCGCTGTCAACAATCTCCATTTGTGAACTTGGCAGGATTATTTTGGCTGTGGTTTTTCTAGGTCAGAGGGGGTGCATGTATGTGTGAGCGCATGCACAAACATACAAGTACAGTACAGGAGTCTGCTAACCTTGTCACACAGAACGGTCGCTAGTCAAAGGAAGAACACGAGTTAGAGAAGCGAGAGAAGAGCAAGGGACTGGAGTAAAGGTAGGTCAAGAGGTCACCCACCACATGACTTGTGTGACGCTGCTGACTAACATATTCCCTCTCTCACACAGACACACACACACACACACACAAAGCTACTCTGTTGCTTAGCCAGGCATGAAAATTGGCCTCAGTGACCCCCGGCCCGAACAGGGAAGGGGGAGAGGAGACGGGAAGGCGAAGGAAGGGACAGATAGAGGGATGGTTAAGGGAGGGGCTGATTTGGCTGGGCAGGCAAGAAGAAGAGGCCATTAGCCGATTAAGGTTGGACGGGGGTGCATCAATACTGCGCCGATGTCAAAAGGAGAGTCATGCCCATGAGCTAATATAAGAATGAAAGAGAGGGAACAAGAGATAGAGAGAGGTAGTGCAGGTCAGGGAATCACTAAAATCTCAAAGATTGCTGACCGCAACGCCCTACAAAGTGAAGTAACATGAAAGGCTGCCACAACATACTGAGACTAAAGACATCACATTTACATCACCAAAATGATTAGCCTCTCTGTCCTGCTATGGCTGGGAGGGTGATGGGGACATGTGTGTCTGTGTGTGCGTGTGTCTATGGGTTAAGGAGGAAGGGCAGTGGGTGAGGACATAGGAAGGAAGTGAGTATGGATGCAGTGAAGAAGCCGCCGTAGTGGTAATTAAGTGTCCGGCTGGGCCCTGGCGGGGGTTGCCACGGCCGCGGGCTAT
This sequence comes from Chelon labrosus, assembly GCF_963514085.1. Classification (NCBI taxonomy): domain Eukaryota; kingdom Metazoa; phylum Chordata; class Actinopteri; order Mugiliformes; family Mugilidae; genus Chelon; species Chelon labrosus. The sequence continues at coordinate 16,359,116 of NC_140338.1, read as the reverse complement.
GCTAATGAGCACGCCCAGCGGTCAGGGCTGCCTTATTAGCGCTCGCTGGACAATATGGTGGGAGAGATCCACTACTGGCGGGCTCACGTCTCTGCAAATGACTAACAGTCCTCTCAAGAAGGAAGGTAATTCCATTAATTGGAACACACTGGATCAGGATCAACTCCCTTTCCTTTTTCCATAATCTCTCACTTGCTTGATCTCTTTCCCACCCGCATGCTCTTTTTTCCTCCTTATACCTGTGATTTTCTCCCTACTTGTCCCATGTCCAAGACTGGAAATGCAAATATTAAAATGAATAAATAAAACGCAGATCCTCTGAATAAATCCAGCAGGATGTGTAGGAGCCAGTGGAGCAGCTGGCCCACCCTCATGAAATTTGGTGCTATCGATACATTAAATGCTGTTGTTCCTTTTGCAGGAGCAACAAGATCACTGCTCCGGAGTTTATTCATCCTGTTATTTCCATTAGGAAGTTGATGAAACATGACAACCAACAAGGGAATGGGCAAGACAAGTGATCGCCGAGGCAAAATGTCACACAGCACAATAGGCAGCTTATTTACTTTTGATGAACTTGACGATGTGATGGCCTGTCCTTGATGTTGGAAAGTAACGGCACTCCTTTAAATGAACCCATTTAAAAATAGTGCTCAGTGGATAAACTGCACTCGATAGCAGGACTTAGATGCAGTGCATACAGAGTGTATGTACGTAGTCGGTTATGTAGGGGGGTATTCACTGCCTTTTTCTTTCTTCTGACATGAAAGAGTGACACCTATTTTCCTTCTACGCAAACGTAACCTAAACCACTGAACATCCCTCTAGCTATTAATTATGTTGACACAATGTCTTAACCTTGGGAAAAAAAATCCTGCCGTGTATTGATCAATGTTCACGCTAGACATTCAAACATTCACTTCTTACAACATGACAACTCCAACTGTCTCTATTATCCCGTCCAACTATTAACAAGTAACAAAGACATAACGAGCCCATCTTTCAGTAGGAATCTGAGGTGAGACGATACTCTCAGTGAGGATCAGGGTTCAGGCAGCAGGGCTATATATAATGGTGGTTGAGTCGTATTGAAATGTAGTGCAAATTACCATCTGTGTATTTTCGGCCTTGGCCTCCGTGGTTTGTGGGTACTTTGGGCGGCATGCCAGAGGTGAAACAGGAAGGAGAAGTGTTCTTGGAAGAGAATGAGACGACTGAGAGCCCGAGACCTCTGAAATTCCTCAATGCAGATGAAGTGCACTTTACCCCCCGGTTGATTTTTCCCTTCCATTTTTAGCATTTCACGTAAGAAAAAAAAAATAAAAATACTTGCTTATAACCTCAGATGTGTCATCAAAGGTATGGACACAAACTGCCTCAGGAAGAGAGGTGGTATATCTATTACATCCTTGCAGCATAAACTGTAACATTGCAAAGCTAATCAGTGAAGGAGATAAACATCACTTGTCCTTTATAATCATACAATAACATATGAAAAGAAAGTCGGTGTAACTTGCATGTTTCTGAGTAAGGCTGAGATAATTAAGAAGCCCAGTGTATGAGTTACGTTCAACTACATTGCATGGAGCAGTTAACGCAACACCTGCAGTTCTGGCTAATTTAACTGAGTAAGTAATCATTCGAAAATACACATCTATACTAGATTTTTTTTTTTATTTCCCTTGAAAGCATCTCACTAAATGATTGGGATTATCATTCACAGCAATAAACTACAGCCCAGGCATGAAAACAAACTGCATTACCCAGCTAATGACACTAATTGGAGAGAGAAAACAGGCCAGCGCTCGCTGTCTGTCACTGTCCCAAAAACGGCATCAGAATATCTGAAACATCTATTACACATGAGGCTGTCAAATCCCATTTCTGTCTAGTAATCCCCATTTCAACCGAGTGGACAAAGGGCAGTCACTTTCTAATCGCTGTGCCATACTATCGGAGACTTTCAAGGTCGTGTTAGTTTATTTAACTTAACAGAATGCAATGAGAAAGAATGATGGGAAGTCTGCTAAAGTGGTGCGCCAATGTACCCTTGCACATACTAAATACAAATGACCTCCCTGGTCAGAAATTAGTGTGTGCACATGCTTTGTGCCTGTAGCTCGGCTAAACTACAGGGGCTGTCAAAAAAGGATTGCGGGATATAATACCGCTATCTGCACTGCGAATCCCGGGTTTTCACATCATTGTGTGATTGCGGCCACTACCCTGAAATCCTGGGGTACTGAAATGATTCCCTCGTCCCTCAGGGGAAGGCTATGAGGAGGGAACATAAACAATTTGCACTGAGAAAGCGATGAGATTTATTAACAGAATCATGTGAATTAAATGAGGAAATTACTTTATCCTTATCTATAAGTGTTATGGGAAATTAAACCATTGTGTGTTTTGTTACGTTTCCAAAATCATTTACACTTTTATCATATATTTTCATACATACAGAGTCCATCCCAGGAGAGACACCTACTAGCTGGGCAGAGGCTTTTTTTTTTTTTCCTTAGGAGCTTACTGTGACAAATACATGCGTTATATTGCTGCCTCTTATTGAAAGCTCCTTCTATTGTTCTGTTCTCTACATCTCGTGCTTTAGTTAACTAGGCTCTCTCAAACAGCCTATAGATGAAAAAAGCATCACTTCTTCATATGTTAGCCAACAGGGAAAGTCAAGTAATATCTAAAATAAAAAATAAATAAAATAAATAACGTAACAACACTGATCTACATGGTAAATAGTACTGAAGTGTGAAAACACAGATCAAATTTAAAATGTCTTCTTAGTGTCTTTGTGCAGGTTGGCAAAAATATTTAACTTTTCAATGTATTTCATTCGGAGATCTACGTAAGGTTTTACAGACTCTGCAAAGGTGTTTAAAGTACAGGTGCTGTAGTGATACAACCAAGCGGCATGGCTTTTCTTTAGCCTCCAGCAGTGTGCAATAACACATCTAAATGTTTTTAACCAGTTTTTGCAATTGATACTGTTCCTGAGTAAATAATAAAAAAAATATGTAAATGCCACATGCCAAAAGATAAATCTTTTGCCTATACAGTATATCCAACCGTTGACAATGTAATCTTCTGATTAATTGCTAACTTGTAAATCATTGTTGAGTAATATTGATAGGGTTGTCAGTTCCTAGGAAACACCAGTGAATTACATACCAGAGAACATACTGCATCACATTCATGCAGAAATCAAATGTCACAATCATCAAAATTCCTGCTCGCTGGCGTAAAACACCGCCCATGACATACTGACTGTATAGTCACATTCTATGCTCCTACAGGAATTTTGACTTAATAAGATGACTTTCATCGAATTATGTTTGTTTGTGTTATGTGAAATGAATAAAACATCCTCTATCACTGGCAAAGATATAAAATGAATTTTCACAGCAGGAACTTTCTGAAGGTTGAAGAACTTCCCAGGCTTGGCTTTAAGAGTTGGACGTCTCTGACACGTTTCAAAATTGTAGGTTTGTGGGGAATTGAGAGTTAAGAGTTTTTGGAACTTTTAGCAGCTGTATCCCAAAACGCCTCTGACATGGAGTATATTCTGTCTGAATAGATAAAACACAACATGGAGGATAGGCCAGCGACACAGTAGCGAGACAAGGACTTATTAAAATGTGAGAAATTAAAGCATACTGGTATTTCTAAGGCTCTTTTTTGAACATTTAACAGACCTGGGTCAACTCCTTAGCAGCCCTGGGCCACTGGTAGATTTTCCTGTCAAAGTCTCAGCCAAAAATCTTTATTTTATTATGAATGGCATATTCATTGCTTGCGGTGTTTTTGGCAAAGATGAGTCACGCTTTTTTATTGAATCTGCTTTACAAGCGCTGGTAAATAATCTAAGCAGCTTTTGCAAAAGAACGTCTCATCAAACTCTTATCTTTGAAAGCAATTCTACCTGAAGCTCCTCATCAAATGAATAAGAAAAACTACTTAGATGTACAATGACCAACTAGAAATCCGCATACTGTGCAGGTCCAAAATATCAACCATTACCTTTTTAAAAAATAAAAGAAGTCATAAAAGCCAAAAGTTCAAATATACTACACAATTCACAACACTAGTCCACATCACTTAACATCATTGTTGGTTTGTTGCTGAGTGTGTGTGCATTTTACAAATTGAAAGCTACTTGCATATTGCCAAAACGTTTGGGCAGCAAAATTTACACGAGGAGTGTGAGGGAATGACATCGAAATAGATGAACACGGATGGGTCTTTAACAGCAAGACGTCTGCAAACGGCCATCTAATCCCAGCATTAATAAAACTGCTGACCAGCCAATAGTGTTATTTGGTCACATGGGCACGAAAAGAGACAAATTCATAGGCCCTTTGACAAATGGGGCCAGTGTAATGTGCTCGTGCTACACTCCACAAACTGGTCTCTTGATTCTGTGAGCAAGAGCTGTTCATATTCATAAAGTCTTCCACCATTCGATCTCATAAGAATAGGCATATGTGGGTGGGATCCTTCTTTGTGTAAGTGAATACAGTCAACCACACATGGGAGAAAAATTCTACTTGGGCATGTGTGAAAACTGCAAGGTGTTATGCCTCTGACATACTAGTGCTGGCTCGCCTTATAGGTACATGGGAGCATTACATTTTGATTGACATAACTAGATCAATTTCCTGTGCTGCTGTGTTGTTTTTTTTTAGTTATTATGTATACAGGGCTTTTTATAAACAAGTAGTGAAAACAGCTAATTGATAACAGGTTCAATAGAGCTAGTGCGGAGGGTAACAGTATTTTTTTCAGTATGTTCTTACCTCAGATTTTCTTCTTCTCAAACACTGAGTAATTAGCATAGCCACTCTCAACATAACTACGGCACATCAGGGAAAATTGTCATGAATGCACTGCACATTACCACCATTTCGTGTGGTACAAATTTTAAGCCACCGGACAAGCTAATCAAACGGCATCAGTTTTTCTTTCAGTTGACAAAGTAGCGTCATCCAACCAAGGCAGGGATGATGCGCTAACTTCCTCAATAAGACAGGGTAATTTTTTTTTAAGACAAGTGAGAAAAGAACAGGCCATCACCCCGCTGCGCAGTCTGCTGGCATACTGAAGCTCATCACAGAGGTGATTGTGTGTCTATGGAGGCAAAGTGAGAGAGAGTAGGAGGGTGGAAGGTGGGAGTGTGTACAGCGTCCATGTATTGTTTGTAAATCACCCTGCTGGCAAAAGGGACACTTGGCTCTATAGCAGCCAGTCCACCCAGGGACACAAAGCAAGGTCCGGTGGGAGGTGGGGGTAGAGTGAGAGGTAATTCTATATGTGCATGTATGTACGCAAGAGGACAGTGTGCTAGAGAGATGGAGGCAGCGTCTATTAGAGTCACTCGGAAAGGACGGCAGGGGAGAATGAGCAGAGAAGCCAGGAGGACGAAGAGAGGGGAGATAATCTTGAGAGTGGAGGGGCTGTCTTTTTTTATGGTGGTACTGGTTTGACGGCTGTTTGGCAGAGGCGCCCAAGGCAGTGCCTGCTTGGATTTTAGCCTGTCACTTAGGACAGGGACACTAATCAGGATTGGTCCCGGTCCCTACCCCAGGAAAGGGGGAGCACTTTCAGGCCATTATTTGAAAAAAAAAAAAAAAAAGAAAAAAGGAAAAGGAGGGAGCAAGAAAGGGAGAAGAATTGCTGTGGCACAGCAGGAAATGCTAACCGCTAACCTCATTTACATGCAGGTCCAGGGAGATTGGGGGGAGAGCTTATTCCGTTTCCAATCTCCATGTTAAATGCTGGCCAGGGCAGCTGACGCGAATGAGAGGCATTGTTCGCCCCATGCTGCCCTTCTACTCTCCATTACATGAATACCTGCCTTGCCTTCTTTATGGTATAAAAAAAAGACATTGCTTCAATAACTTCAGTCTCAAGCTGAAATCTATACAAACCTGTCGAGCTATGCGTGCAGCTGTTTACTTTGTGCAGACTGTGTACTGCAACCAACCCTTATAAGTCTATCTGTTCTGTCATAACCAGGTTGTGACCTGAGGCTGCCGCATTCAAAGCCATCCTTCACCCACTGAGTCTGTTCTGTGGCATAATGATTGCTATGACAACCATCACTTAAAGCCACGGGTAGGTGGAGGAGAGATGTCAGCTTCTCGTCTACTCTTCTGATGATCTCATTTCTGGCTGGCAGGTACAACAAGGCCAAAACACTGAAACTGGAAAAGTGGCTGCTTGCTACATGCAAATGACAGAACCGGGTTTCCAAACAATTACACTGCCCTGTCCAAATCAACATGGAGCAACGCTGTGAGAACCACAAGGCTGGTGGAGAGAGGGGGGGAGGCTAGGGGTGGGGGTGAAAAAAAAAATAAAAAATCAGGGGAGTCAGAGAGATGGAGATGTAGAGGGAGGGAAGGCTTTCTTTGGCCAGCTATGAGCACAAAGTCTGGCTGTGCGTGCCAAATGAGGTTTTTAAACGGTTTTTCTGGGAGGATTTGTGCTAATCTAGAAAACCTTCTGGAGGAAATGCAAATACATCTGCCGCTGACCACTCCCCTGTAGAGTACAAGGGATTAATGACATGGCACCAACATGGCCCCCATTCAAGAACGCTCATGGGGTGTGGGAACATACGGGCAATTATGAGCTGAGCCATCTGATTCAGTTCTTTTTGCAGTAGCTGCCTACGTCCACTCATCATCGCTAATTTGTACAATTTCATTTGATTCTCCTTATGGTTTTGATTCTCACAGGTACCATACGCCACAGGGCTATTCGCTCAGAAATATCCAGTGATTAGCTAATCTCATTAGAATCACAAGGGCAAAATCAAGTGATCAAATGCCCTTGGTAAACAATGAAAGGATAAAAGCTAGGGACACATCTTCCTTATAATGCAGCGGGAGATTCAACAAAGACAGTGTGCAAATGGGGAGACCTTCTCCACAACACTGAATTAGTCAAGATGCTCACCTGCAATTTGAGCATCATAAATAACCTCACGCTATACTGACAATGGCTTTCTCAGAGATGACATCACATCAATGATTTTAACTTCTCTGGATTTTTGTACCGGAGCCAAACACTTCCACTCCCCTTTTAGAGGTGATATATTGTTTCCCTAGAGAGCTGTCACTGCCTTATGGTCCTACTATCCTGTGTCTGTAACAACCCCCCTCCTTCTCAGTACTTTTAATCTCCCCATAAAACTGATCCTATGCCCCAAAAGCTGCAGACACACAGCTGTTAGCCCGGCTAGTTGAAGACATTAGCCTGTGCCTTGCTCTCGACTGCCCAAATGTGCCAAGTGGAAACACAGAGGAGAGAGGGGTTAGCCTGGCTAGTGCACTAAAGGCTAACTGGAGCCAGACTGTGCTTCAGAGAGTGTGAATGTGTGTGAAAGAGGCCTCCTGCCCTCCTCTACCCACACAGGAAGTGAGGTCATCTCATAGCACCGCACCGTGCAGAGTGTGTTCAGAAAGGGCGACAAAGATCAACATCTTAGCAAACCCCCTTGAAAACATACATTCCGTAATGAACTGAGTCAGAAAGCTGCTTTGTAGTTAATAATGTGTAAATAGCTAAAGCAGTAGGTTTGTACGTACTGTCGAAAAGCTATAAATGAAACAGAATTCAAAGCCAAAAAAACAAAAATCTGATGCCACCTGGTGCCGAAAACTTCCCAGTTTTACGCACGAGTTAATGATGTACTACATGCTCAAACATTTCTCCGCAGCCCACAGGGGACGGCGTTCCTTTTAAGACAATTGGGGCAGTTCTTTATCTCTCAACAATGTAAATTTTAGTGTCTTTCTAGGAGTGAAACGTGAGACAGAGTCAAACAATAAATCACATCCCTGTTTAGAACAGGCGTCTGGCACGACTGGCCAGCTTCAGCTCCCCAGACCACCACCTCCTCCACTGCCGCCGCCTCCTCCTCTCCTCTCATGCTCTCCATCCCTCATGCCTGTTAAAGGCTTGTCCTGCAGGGCCTGGATGCACTTGTGTGGTACAACAACAGAGAAACCGCCCAAAGCTCTTAACAGCTCTTCCTCTCCACTTCCTCCCTCCCTCCATCTCCTCTGCTACCACCACCAGCTCCTCTCCCTCTCCACTCTGCTCTGTCTTTCCCAGCTGCACCGGCGAGCTGTTCCGTATGAACTGCTGCCAGCTGAAAGCCTGCTACTCCTGTGAGATTGCTATTACTCAGTGCAAGCAGGGCTCTGCGTAGCCAAAGGGCTGCTCTCCGAGCTGTAGATCTCCATGTTGTGACTTGTCAACACGGGAAAAATCGTTACCAAGGCTGAGGCACTTCCATTCCACACAGAGGGGGTTCTGATTGTGACCAGGCAGGTACTGTACTGGTATCAGGACGACCACTGATTTCGTGCTACAAAAGATTCTCTGGTCAGAGAAGCCACTTTGAAATTATTAGATCTAAAAGACATCGAAAATAAAAATACCTTTCCAAGATGATAATTTCAGCAGCGTTTTCATGTCACGATTTGAACTGACCTTTGGTATAGAGTTTCCAAATTTATTTTTTAAAGTTGGCGCCTTGATAATAAAAACACCACAAACTGAAACGAGCATAGTATTTTTTCATTTCTTTACCATCATTGGTAAATGCACTGGGATACCTCAGGCAGGGTTCTAGTCATTTGTGTGTTAAATTACTTAACGTGTCCTTCCAGAGGCGTTAAACATATTTTAATAAAGGAAATATGTGATTATAAGAAAAAACAGAGCAAAATTCAGTTCAAATTTTTCAGTTCAAGGTTATACAAACCAAATTAGCTTAATTATAAGTTTAATTCAGATGAACCTTTTAAAACAGTAACAAACATCCACTTTCTTTTGCATTTTGATGTAAACCTGAAACAAAAATGAAAAACAAAAAAAAAACTCTGACTGAAAAGTCATTGTAATTGCCATGGACTTACAGTATAATAGCATATTATAGAAATATAGCAATATCTCTGATCATAAGTTTGAATATAACTGCATACAGTACTGTAAAGCTGGTGCAATGTCTTTTGGTAACAATGGGGTCTGTCTCAATGTGCAGCCTGAACACCACAATCATTTTTTTTTCTTCCTTTATTAACAGGCACACGTGGGTTGTGCCACCACAAACCAAACGACTCAGACTGTCTGATGTTATTTGCACACACACACACACACACACACATAACTTACACTGACTTGTGTGAGTTATGTTGGGCCAAATAGTTGCCTCACGCTTACACCAACTTGTTTAAGTCATGTATCTTTATCAAGACACAAAGGTGTTGTCTGACCCATACGTTTTCACACTGGGATGCTGTAACTAACCTGGAAGACACTATGAACCCAAACAGGGGAGCTAAATAATATGAGAGGATATTTCAGCTCTAGTTATTCAATTATCATAATGCAGTCTTCCAATACATCATCACTTAAAAAAACTACCCTGTGAGAGGGTATACAAGAATCTTGGCTGAAGTTGTGATTTGTAGAAACAGTCAGTGATTATTTCTGAGCGCAGTGTTAGTAGATGATAGATGTATGTATGGAGCAATTACACTTCTGGAAATTATGATGCACAAACTCTGCCCCAAATAAAGAATTTATAGTGAAAATAACCCAGGTCTTCTCCTTCAACAACTACTGCCAATGTAATTTAAACACCATATTTGACCCCCAGTGTCACAATACAGTTTCCTGAACTTGCAACCATACAAGGATCTGCACCAATACTTAGCCAATTAACAGCCTAATTCTATAAAGATGCTTTAATGTGTTGTGGGAACTAAATGGGCACACCAGTTCAAATGAATGCGATACTGTTAATCTTGAGTAACATACAGAGCCGACGCATGGATATTTGATTCTTAAGAATCATCCATTTTTTAAGTTGTCTAAACCCTGCCGTCTGTGTGGCGTGCCAATTGTCTGATGTAGCAAATAGGGTTAACTCTTGTGTATATATATTGATCCTCGCCCTGAGGCTTAGCTACTTTTCTGAAACCAGGCCCATTAAACCTTGCCCAACTAACTTTTTATTCACACCAGCGTCTGTGTTTTCTGCTCCCATCACATAAAACCCAAAAGGCTGAGCCTGGTTCGTCCATCAAGTATGAATATTAAAAGTAGGTTTCTATGCTCTCTAAAGCACTTTTAGAAGGGGCATGCAACCATCTTTCCGCTGCACTCGTTTCTAAGTTGAAGCCAGTGCACCAGAGCCCCACCAACTTGAGGGGGGAACATAGCAGTGGTGGTGAAGTAAGGGATGCTTGGCTGAAATTCCCCTCAAATTTTATGCCAAGAGTGAAATGGAAACCTCCTCTCATTTTCCTTTCCCCTTAATCCAGTGTTTTTAAGCCCCAGCCCCACCAAGGTCATTATAATCATAGCAAGTGGAAGGTAGCCAGTGACCCACCATTACAGTAAGGTAGAGAGCCACCCAGTCAGTGCGCTTTTGGCTGAGGAAGAGGAGCAGAAGTCTGTCTGGCAATGCTGGAAATCTATCCATTTATTTTTACAGTGCTGCACATTTAGGCCTGTGCTCACTGACTCAACATGTTATTTTTGAAACCATGTGCATAAAATGTACACAGTTTTACATCTGAACGCAGCATTTTACCAAGCCCAACTTTTAACAGTGAGTAATAAGGCAGTAAAATTACACAAACAATAACACACCACAAGGTCATAAAGAATGGCAGTTTTCATTGTGGCACCAAAGGTCATGTTTACTTGTCAGAATGAAGGCGCCATACTGTACTGTGACCTCCATAGCCAGCTTATGTACCCACAGACAGAGACACACACACAAACACGCATACACAAGGGGTTGTGTGTTCGGTTTCACATGTGCGTGCCATGCACACACACTTAAAGAATAGTCTCTTCTCGCAAGCTGTGCTACAGACAATGGGACACTGCACGCTGGGCTACACAACCCATATATCTGGGTCTGTGCTAAGATAAAGCACCTCCAGCATTAAAGCCAGTGTATTAGCTTGCCCTTTTTCACCACAGATGAAGAGATTTGAAGCTCGATATTGTGCTTGTTGGCTGGCACACCACCAGGGTGTTGTTGGCTGAATAATGAAAACACACAGACTGACAGCGAATGGCATGAGGTGACACTTCCATTCTGGAGTGGGAAGATCCAAAACAAAGCGCAAAAAGCTTCTGACAAATTCATACTTTTCTCTGACAGTTTGTTGACTGAGGAGGGAAACAGCTCCTAAATCAGAGAAAGGCTTTCATTTAAACCCAGGAACACATGCACAGCAGTGCTCCAGTACAGTGCCTACCTACTCAGGAGTACATGGTTTCAGATACGTGGGTGAACAGTATTTCTGATGCAGAGCAATTACAAAGGGGCTTAATTGAAAGGTTGACACAGGCTTACTTTGATTTTCGTTTCCAAATAACAGAATATAATGGACTACATATATATATATAAAAAATAATGATACTGTGCCAAAGAGTACAGCATTCATCAAACTAACTTTACCAAACATTTCCTATACGTTTCGAACTAACATTTACGTGTACGTTACCCACTTTGATAGGCAACTTGGTGCTAAAACATGTTTTTTGGATCTGCATATAACATACAATCTATTTAAGTTTTGCTGCTTTTGAGACTACTGACTCAAACCATAAACAAAATATTCTAAAAATGTATTTATATTATACATAAACATCCCTGTTAACAGGGTGACATGTCAAAAAATCCCACGCAATGAGTCACAATTGACCAAATCTACACACATCTTCTACTCAGCAGGAAAATGCAAGTGTGAACTGAATAAAAGTATTTGTACATACTTCCTGGAGGTAATTAGAGATCAAGTTAATTCAGGAAATTCACCTCATCTCGTGTGCTTGGTACCACTGTCTGCTTTTTAGGATTTCAGCGTACACAAAACACTGTAAGACCCAGGAAAGCGTATTCAGCGGACCCTCAAACAAGCCTCGATGTACCGAGAGTGGGGGGAAAAAAAGGCTGCTATGGGTTATTTTCATTTATATATCATGACCCTGCAGCGTATCAGTGAGGACTCACTGTCAGTCAGTCACACACACACATACATACACAGACACAGACACCGCCACTGCACCCACTGTCACCTAGTCTCCACCTCTCTGCCTCCCAGCCAACCGCTGCAATTTCCCAAGTTCAACCCTAGGTCAAACACCTGAGTAGTAGATCAGTGAATATTAACACTTAAAAAAAAAAAACAAAAAAAAAAACGTGCGCATGGTCGGTTTGAACAGCTTGCATGCTCTGACATTTAATATATGAAGAAGACGAAGAGTCATGAGATAAATGCATCAGGCCATCCTGGATTTAAAAACATGATTCACTCACTTATTCACTACATTGACATACTAATGTGACTAATTGAGATGTTTGCCTGCGCACGTATTCAGCAGAGATGATTAAGAGCAAAAAAAAAAAAAAAAACTAATAATAAAATGTCACTCTTGGATAATTCCTTTAATAATGGTTGTCATAGCCCACTATCAGTCAAGCAATCCTCTAGCGGCCGGAGTGTGTCATTGCAGCTTTTCCATTATCTGGACTGATAAAGGCTCAATACGAACATCCAAGATACGGCGGGTCAAATGTGCAAAAAGTAAACCAACCTCCCACCAAAATCAACTACACGGGAATCACGGTAGATGTAGGCAGCGGCAAAGCGTTATTTTCAAGCGACGTAGAGGAGCACAAGTGTCGTTTCCTTTTTCTAACCGCGTTATTGATCGTAGTCTGTCTGCAATGAATGGCTGCAAAGGGGAAGGGGGGGAAAAACCCTGAACTTCAGGTGACCGACCATGGCTCTGACACAGCCTGCATGCAGACTGGGAGGGGTAGAAAGAAAAAAAAATAAAATTACATTGGCTTGGAAAAAAAACACACACACAAAAAATAAATAAAAAATAAAAATAAAAAAAATCCCACCACACTTTTTTTAAAGTCGACGGCAAACAAGCGCGAACAAATTCGGTTCCGCGATTTGGAGCAGGCAAAACTATGAGGCGAAAGTTAAAGACGTTTATCGCCGAGGAAATGAAGTTTACCGAGCGTTGCTAGATAGCGCTATTGCTAACTAGGAACACAAGGGTACGGGGAGCCAGACTCTGGCTTGTCTGATCCGACTGACCCTTCATTTTATTGCGGCCAGACTCCCAGATCCTCCCCTTTCTACCCGAAAAGCGACCGAAGCAGGCGGCGAACACGTTACCGAAAACGCTCGGCCGTTATACCTCACACACAACCGACACATATACCAACTGACCGCAACCTTTAACGGAACCGGACCTCTATCGATTATACTCTTATTAAAGCCACGTATCATTTATCCACTCACTGCTCTCGCTAACGTTACCCATCGCCAACAACATGGCTGCCTCGCTCGGACCTAAAAAGGGAGAAATAACCTACGCCGAGTCTTTTGTCTGTTTCACCTCTTTAACCCTAAACTACTGCGCAAAACACACGGAGAGCCGTTAAAATTGCACAAAACGAGTGAAGGACTTACGTGAAGGCAGGCGCTTGGGTTGCTCCTGCTTCCTCCTTGGCATTTTCCCCCGTTTTTAATCACATTCTCGTCCTTGTTTAGGGATAAGAAGAAAAAAGGTTTTTCCCATTGAGACTGGAGGCGCCAGTGATGGCAGGGACTTGGTCGTGCACCTGGCTTTGCTCGGTTTAAAGTGTATTGTTGGGGAATGGGAACACAGGCGGAGGAGGTGCCGCTGTTGTTGTTGCCGTGTCTTGACTATGGCTGCTCTCGGTGCAAGTGTGTCTCCGAGCCCCTAACTAACACTAATGCAGGGATCAAAGGGCAGCAACAGCAGAGCAGACACACGCGCGCACCGCACGCACGCACACACACACTCACTCAAGCACACACGTTCGCACGCTCTCTCTCACACACACACTCAAGCACGCCGGTGCGCGCACGCACACATCCGAGGAGCTCGCCCCCGAGAGCGGCGTACGGACAAGGTGCCCCCAAGCTTTCAGGGTGTATTGCTGAAAAGAAAATATATCTGGAAAAAGCAAAGAGGGGCATAATTCAGCAGAGGGGCCATATTGATGGAGTCGGATTACATTAACGGAGTCACTGTAATTTCCTTTAAAAAAATAAATAAATAAATATTACTGAGTGACGATAGTAATTTATGCGAATGATGCAAAGATGAATGTACATCTCTGCTCTGACCGCTGTGAAATACATAAAGCCGTGAATGTAGCATTCATTAGAAAAACACTGCACAGTTTAACACCACAACCAAAACGCTATTAGGCTTTAGTTAAAAAAAATAAAAGAGTATTCAATTCGTAGCATAATACAAATGTAATAATAGAGAGCCATTATTGACTAAAGGACTAAGTTTATACGTGAATTTAATGCAGATGTAGACATTAAATCCATTCTGCAACTTCCATGGTAGTAATGCTAATACTACGGGCTGGATAATACATTTATATTAACAGTATTATAACATTTCCAAGGTGTTTGTATCACCAGAGGAATTTAGTTTGGGCTTTTTGTACACACTCTCTTCACTGAAAAGTTTCCACATATTTATTTTACAAACTTTGTAAAAGGTTTATGAGGAAAAAAGTAATTGGGATTAAAAAAACGAACTAACTAAAAACAAACTAGATCCTGCGTTTTCATTTCGTTTACTTCTGTCTACCTCCTCTCCTGCCTCTATTTCTCGCACACAGGTTTTATACATGTCAAGCTGGTGATTTAAAAACTGCCTGCTGAGTTGTTCCTGGAATTTGTCTATAATAAGAAACAGTGAAAAAAAAAAATAAAAAATGGACATTGAGTGGGAACCTGTATTAAATCAGGCTGAGTGCAATAACAGGTGTCAGTGTCAGAAAACTGTCCAACAATTATCCAACCAAATGTAGTCATCTCCTCATCAAAGTTGAGAGACCAAAACCGGCCAGAGCTGAATCCTCCTCCCTCTCAGCTGGGTGTTGGGGCTTTTTCACAGCGCAGGCTGTCCCCCACTCCCTGCTGTTGGACTCCTCCAGGCTGCGTTCTGTTGGCCTGCCGCGTTCTTTCACACCTCGGCCGTGTGTGAGGAGAGCTGTGTCTTCATCCCTCCATCCTTCCATCCTCCAGTCCTCCTCCTGCCATGCCTTCCACCCACCCCCAGCGGAGGCGCAGGAGGCTCGTTACCGTGGCAATTAGTGAAAAGCCCAAATTAGCCCTCTTGGCTGTCCACAGGTGACAAAGACACTTTGCATTTCTGCTAATTAGGAAACAGAACAACATGATTAAATGGGGGCCTATCAGGAGGAGAGTGGACAAACATTTTCCACAAATAGTAAAGAGCGATTTATTATAGCTTCTCCCGCATGAAATGATTAAGACACCTCATTAGGTTTTTCAGTTGTGGACAGGGTAATGTTGGGTTGTGATACTGAATATTACAATGATGTGCATTACAATTGAAATAGACTTGTGTGTATGTAACTACTATGACTGGCCATGATTGCACCTGCAGATGAACAGGTGCTATGACCAGAGAGAGCATCATGAGCTTCTTTGTTTCCTGCAGATTGTTTATGTTTTTTGTATAGCACAAAATATGGCAAGACCTGTAGACATGGAAAAGATCCTCCCAGCACTCCTACCTACTTATTAATGTCTAAATATACACAAATACTTACAGAACATTCAGCTTTCACAGTAGTTAGTTGACAGATTAGGTAGAAACATCCAGCAGAAGATGGAAAAGGCAAAGGACGATTTAAATAGTATTGATATTTTCTGGTTCCATTTAATTACCATGCCCCTAAAATATACTGCCGAGCACATTATTTATTTATCTTTCCCTACAATCAGTGATGTGGCATCTTGGGTTTGAACTTTTTGATGAGATCACAGATAAATGCGTGTTCCCAGATTTGCTGGAGAAATGCTTACACATTTGGAATTAACAACCCTAATTTCTCCTTTAAGCTGTTGCATGCTGCATGGCTTAATCAGTCCTAAATCTTGCTCTGCGCGTCCGCCCATAGCTTATTACAGCACATTAGTGCTCATTAATGACAGCAAACTCCATGTAATATCAGTCTCATTTAACCAGGCTGACTTATTCCAAAACACAAATCATGTAGAAGTGTGAAACCTCTGCATTCCCCGCCACCGTTTCCACTAAATGTTTACAGTAACGGCAAATGAGCAGTAGTGGGATGCGAGCGTCTGCCTTGGCGGCGTTTCGGTTCCCCTTTGAGTTTGGTCACTATGAGGGAGGTCACAGGCTGTTCTCTGACCCTGACAATGCCAGGCAGCTGAGGTAATGCTAGCAACAGGGCAGGCAGCTGATAGTAGCCATGGTAACAATGACATGACCTCACTCAGGGTTGAACCTAAAGGTCGTTCCTCATTACTTCATGGATGAGTGCTCTAGCTATATTCCCAGCGACAGGGCTCAGATTTCCCTGCTGGAACATACACATATCATATATAGCAATGGGGAAAAGATCCTTCACTGCATACCCCTTAAATTATGCCACAATTAGAGCCGTGCACGTGTGCTGTACAAACTCTGTTAAGAATATATTCTTTACATATAAGGTCATTTAGAGCAGTTTTGTTTCACTTCTCAATAACTGGTGTTCGGTTCCCTGCTTTGGTAACAGCTCATATTGTCAGTTGGTATTATTACTACTTATTAAAATGGTTCCCTATAGTGGCACAACAGTTAGTGTGGGCTAAATGAGTTTCAGGTGCTTCAGTGGAGGATGGAGCAGACTGGAGAGAAATGAGCTAACGTGCTCATGTGCCTTGGGGGCAAACTGAACCCTCTCCAGTTTCTTCTTTTATCTGTCTCCTTTCCTCCCTCTCCCCGGTCCTCTCAGGCCCTGTCCTGTGCGGGCTAGGCTGGTTGGGCTAACGTTAGGCTCGGCCAGTCAGATGTTGCCCTGGGGTAAACAGAAACATCTGTCCCCTGCCCAGCCGTGACTGTCGCTGAGTGATAAATCCTGGGGTGGCTTGTGCCAGCGCTGTCCGGCGTGCCACCTGTCCCCCTCCTACACAATATCCACAACCCAACCCATACACACACACACACACACACACACACACACACACTTCACCCTATTTGCACTCATCCGCCTTCATCGTGACAGTGTGACAGAAGCAGGTGGTTCACTCCCTTTTTGCCCCCTGGCCTTCTACGCTCTCGTCCTCGGTTGGCACATTTATGCAGGGTGCGAGCAGGGTTGTCGCCTCCAGCAAATACCAATGGAGAGATCCCTGTACCAGGTTTTTCAGCAGGCAACCCACAAGCCTATCACAGTTGTTTCCTTTAATCAGGCATAACGTATGCAGATCAGACAAACAAACTTTTCCAAAGGCCAATAAAATGTTCAGTGAAAAACAAATGAGAGAATGTGACTCAAATGACAATGATACTTGTGCGTTTGAGCATTTTTTAACCGAGAATCCATCTGACCTTCTTGCGAGACGAAAGAACACACACACATACAGTATTTACACTTTCTCTCTCAGTCATGTCTCCTGCTACCACTTCCTCTCTCTGCTCAACTACTTTTTCTAGTGTGACAGAGGCAGGTGGCCAACTTCCTGCCCTTTGACCTTCAACAGTTTCCCCGCAGAACGTAGACAGCACAAACACACACACACACACACACACACCCACACACATGGAGACACACACTTCCACATACACAAATGCACAGAGGAGGAGCCTAGGTTGCCCTGGGTGAACTGGGGCAGAGGTCTTGCAAAAGGCCCTAGAGGGAAGCGAAGGTCCTTCGATTCAGGGGCGAGAGTTATTTTGGTACCGAACTTCACAGGCTGAATGATCATCCCTGCAGCAGCGTAACCTCAGAAAGATGTGTAAGTATGTAACTCCAAATGTGCTAAAAGAAACGTGTAAACAAATCAGCTGATTGGTGACACACCCCTTGTAAAACACAGCCCTAAAAACAATGTGCTTTTTTTTTAATCATTTCAAGCAGTGTGTGCCTGTGAATTGCAGTACAGTTTCCAGAGAAAGTCACAAAGCGCTAGGATAGTAATACTATCTGCCACCTGCCTCTAAATCACTTTTTTATTCCCGAAGCCGGGTGAGCAAAAATAATTACAAAAACTATTATGAGCTGCTTTTCATTTGTCCACTTCACTGCTCTTGGCTGCTTCACTATCCTTTTGTCTTTACAGTCTAGTTTTATCCAGTAAAAGGCCAGTGATATATATATATTTTTTTACTATTTAAAATTATATAAAAAAAATCCTTTCACTCTCAACTGTCAAATATGCGTTTCTTTTTAGCTGCAGTTTAGGCTTGTGCGTATGATTTGCATGTTTGTTTTATCCCTCTATGTATGCGTAAGAGGAGCCCCGCTGAGTAATGTCACCCCATATTGTAATGGAGCGTGCTGAACGTGCTCCGATATTTGTAATGTGTTACCAGTCGCAGCTTGATTTTATTGCCATGGTCTAATAGGATATTGCCACTATCACAATTTGGATTAACTTCCATATCACTGCTGTTAAACCGAGTGCGGGTGCACGCATACAAACGACGGAGAAGGGGGCATGTGTATGAGGGTGGGCTGCTCTGGTCGATTAATTTCACATTCAGCACCTCCTTCATAATGTGTCTCTTCTGTTCGTCACCGCAGTCGTTTTCATTATGATCAGTTACAGCTGCTGTTTTTGCTCTCGCCGATGCTGTTTTGACCCTTTTTTAAAAAAAAAATCAGCTCTAAATTTGCTACGAGGGGATACTGTACCGGCAGTCGCTTTAATGTTTTTGACCGGACCAGTGTGATCGGCTTGGCTCTGGTGCTCACACATAAATACATTTGCACACGCAGGTACAATAAAGCCTGGAAAAGAGGTCTGGCATGCTTTTGTAAGCTTTTTTTTTTTTCTTTTTTTTGTCAGCAGGGAACAGGCAACTATATGCAGAGGAGGCTGCCCTTGCTCTGTGAGTCCTTTGTCTCCCTACATCCCCAAGCTCCACCTCTCTCTGAGCCAGCCCTCCAATGGGAGAGCCTTCAGGTGTTGACCTTATCGGGTGGAGGTCAAAGCCAGGTCAGGGATCTGTTGCTAGGCTACCATCAGATAAGTGGCTGGGGTAGGCAACAGTGGGTAGCTCTGTCATTCAGGGCTTGTCATGTAATCTTGTTCATTTGCAGACAATTGTCTGGACGTCAGAAAGGCTATCTGGCCCATAATGTTGTAATGAAACACATTAAAATATTAAAACCAGCCATGCTGAGCACTGGCAGCTCCGCTTGGCACATGCCTTTTTTTTACAGTCATGCCAACTGTCATGCAGTAACATGAACCCCCTTAAATAAGCTTGTGTGGTTGGCTGTGTTAAATTTTCAGAGCTGTGGAGGATAGGGTGGAATTCACTTGGGTTTTTCATTTTGTCCTGTATCATTAGATGAAATCTGGTTTACTAAATAAAGACCTTTTAATAATATGGCCAGGTTACTAATTTGATTTAACAGATGCACTTGGTTGTTATCTAATTGCGGCGGAACTAGAGGATGTGACACATTTACAATGAAATATTTACTTCTTTACATTTTAAAATATGCCACTGTCCTGTAAGCAAATAAGACATCAGCAATTAGATTAATAAAATTAGAAGAGATTTCAGGAATATTTAAGATAAAAATCAGTGATTAAAACAGTCTTATATTCCTGTTGTATTCTTCAGTATGTATGCACTTTTTTCTGCAGATACTGTAAATAAAGCGATGAATTCAATCATGACTCGTGACTCATTTAGGGGTACAGGTGGGATGGCTTGTTGTTGTTTGCTAACCTACAACCTTTAAATAGAGTACAAAGAGTGCTACAGCAGTCTGTTTGAACAGGCAGAGGGAGGGGGGGATGAGGGAGGGGAATGAGCGAGAGAGAGAGAAAAAACAGAGAAGAAGAGAGAGATAGTTGTTGCATCTTCACACAAACATGGTCTGTTCTCCCACTCTGCCATTCCGCCACCTGGACCGAGCTATGTGGGAGACTGCGCCACACAGTGATGAACGACACCAAACAGACCAATTTCTGTTCACACTGCGGGTCATATGGAGTAAGACGGGTTGACACAGCATCTGTGTCATATCACAGGTTCCTCTTTGGTGACACCTGCATTTTGTCAATGTCACCCACTCAGTCGTTTAGGTTCACTGTCAGGTCTGCGAGGAAGTGGCCTTCGCGGGGCCGTGTGAGGAGCAGGACCTCAGACGGTTAGACATAAAGAGACATAGATAAGGCACGTGGCAATTTATCCATGCCAGTCCTCGTACTGTAGCTCCAACATGGGATCTCGTCTGTTAGATTGGCGCATTGTGAAAAGAGGTTCTCAGTGTCTGGGCACTTGCCAGCTGACATTCCACGGAGACAAATTGAGAGAGAGGCTCCGGCAGATTTATCGGGCCATTGGCTCGCCTCAGGAATTCTCTTGTAACATGGCACTCCTGTGAAAGGGATAAAGAAATTAGTGTAAAACAGCACCCCCACTCCCCCTCTCCCACAGCACCCGTTTAGATATCTAGCACTGGCTTGTAAACCCCCTAACACACACATACACACTTCCCTTTTCATATAAATGTGGAAGGATACAAGATGGATGGGTCTGAGCTTCAGTCCTCTTATTTCTATGAATATTCAAGAGGGTGGGCAAAAAGAACATTGCTGTATTCTGGCTGTTGAGTCACAGGTCCTCAGTGGCAGGAAGCACTGCTGGTCAAATGACAGAGAGAGAGAGTGAGAGAGAGACACGGAGGGGAGACGGAGATATGCGTGTGTGTGGGATTTGAAAGGAACTGCTCCTGGCTGTCTTGGATATTTATTCCTTTCTAAAGCAATGGGGTGTTTGGAGAAACAGGCCAGCTATGTTCTTAATGCTACAGTGAGAACAGGGAGCATTCTTCTGCGCTTGCCTTACTATGGTCGGCAAAATGTGAAGGCACGCCTCTGAACTGTTCCAGACTATCGAGAAAGTGAGATCATGAAAAAGTGTATCCTTCCGTTTAAATATTCCCAACCATACATCATATACATCACACACTAATCAGGATTAATCATTAATTACTTGTATAAGCATCGCTGTTGGAAAATAGCCTCCTGTTTTTTTTTTTTTTTGCATACAACAGAGCCCTAATGCCACCTCCCATATCATTTGTCAGCATCTAGAGGTTATCTGCCAAGTTGATGAACAGAGAGATTGGCTATGAAACACAAGGTGTGACAGTATGGCAATATGTTATAGTATGCAGGCAGAGCTCATCAGGAAAGAGAGGACGAGCGGCTTTGTTCCAAATGTCACAATGCATATTTATGGGCGCACTGGAGTGGCTCCTTGTATAAGCACCATTCACCATCTATCAAGCAAAACCACTACACTGTCCCTTTGACAACTTGGTAGGATGGTGTTGTGTGACAAAGTGATCAAACTGGGCAATCTGCTCATGACTTGAGTCAAATTTTCGAGTGAAATTGGCTGTCATTTAGACAATGAAGTGTACCGAGCGTAACAAAATGCAATTATTAGAGACTGTACACGTGATTATATGTATGAAAGGATGCTTAGTAAATTGGCAGATTCGTCGACAAAAGCTTCTTATACTGTTGAGAGTAGTTTATTTTATCTATTAAAGTATATTTCCCCTCCCTGATGTGACAAAAACTTAACACTGTATGTGCAGCTTTAAAACACATTCCCTCTTTGCCACAGATTGAGATATTAAAGAGAGGTGGGAGAGGATGAGGTGACATGCGAGAGTGTTAGACAGAACGATATACAGACAGCCCGATACAAGAAGAGCCCACAGCATAAGCTCCAGTGAGCTCCCTTTCCGCTAAGGAGGATCTCAGGAGAGTTGTGTGCTGGCTGGCTGCGCCTGGGCCATACAGCACAGGATGGGCCGTCTGACTGTCTGGCTGCAGTGCCAGTCCTTGGGGAAAGAACATGGCTCCAGGGCTATAGCTGATTTGAGATGGTCTCAGGACTAACCCCTGGGGGACACCAACCAGGCAGAATTGGTTCTATGAACCTCTCTTTTGCAGGCACTGGAGCTTGGTGACTGCAGAGACACGGAACAAGAGGAGGGCTTTCATCTTGACTGTGAGCAGCTCAGTGGATTTCCTCCAAATTACAGGGAGTGATTACATCCTACCTAGTCTGCCTCCCACCACCCCCTTCTCTCAGCGTGGGGCCCCCAGGCCAGCCAACCACTGTCAACTGTCAGTGCTCACAGCTGAGTCATTAAGTGGAAGTTGACGGATGTGTCACTGGCATGGAAATAATAAGGAGCAAAGCCCGAAGCACAGGGACACTAGTTGCACTTTGTGGGCAATTTACCAGTGCATATATATTATCATTCTTTAGCCGTTACCTGCTTTGATTAAGGGACACTTATAGTGGGTGTAAGGATCTGACCACCAGTTTTGTTGCTGATATAAAGGATCTGAGAACAAGAATAGAAAGAGTTCCAAAACTAGGCCATTTAAAACAACCCTTGGTGCGACAGAAGCCACAGATACAGGCATGAAACCATGCAACTGAGCTTTCCTGGTTCCTTTTTGATGGAAGAAAGGTTTCCCATTCCTTCCACGCTATTACCTCCATACAGTTAGGGGATTACACAGAAGCAAGAACAGGGATACTCCGTCCATCAATCTGTTTTTTTATTTGAAAACTCCCCCAAGCTTTTCCATTATCTTCCCCATATCAAGCTTGACCTGGAGAGAAAACCTGGCTTCACAAGGGTCACTGCAGTCTAGACTTTCTCCTCATCCTGCACCGCCAACCCCCACCTCTACACCCATGCTGCATATTGCTCTAGGATACAAGAGGGATGCACCCCCTCCTCCCTTTTCCCACTCACCTCAAGCCCCTGCTTGCTTTGGCCCAGTCCCCCATTTCCCACCTACAATAGCATCTCCCCTCACCATAATCTTTCTATTTCACTAGCCCGTCCCTCGAGGTTAAAGGGCTTGGAGATGGAGACGGGATTTGTCTGTCAATTGACTGCGCCGCTGTTATGCTTTCTAGCTGACCACTCTCATACTGGATTGACAGAGCATTTTTTTTAACTCTGACATTAATGTTAGATATTGTGTGGAATGAAATTTTAGAAATAAATGACTGATTTTGATTTTAAATATATTTCAAATTTGGTGACAGATAATAATGAATCAGTATTAAGATTATTGCCTGCATTACTGGTCATATTGGTAACACTGACACAGTAAGAACTTCTGGTTATTACAGGAAACATGAAATAATTTTGTATATTTTAAATATTACAAAGAGCTATAATCCACAAGCATAAAATGATAACTGTTTGCTGTGTGGGGTCAGCGCTAACAAGCTCTAAAGAATGGACTTTTATATTAAGATAGACAAACTGTCTGCGACATCACTCTTTTCTGAACAGCTGTTTAAAAGCTCAGTGTGGTGCCTTCAGCTATCGCCATCTTATGACTACCCATGGCACCCACCTGTCACTCAGAGCAACCAAGACAGTAATTGTGTATAACTTTAAGGATTAATATCATTTGACTTGGTGAGTTACATAAAAAAAAAATCTAAATCGTAATAAAAAAAAACATATCATTTACTGATGTAAAGCAATTTCACATGTGGGAACTAACTCGCTTTAAGTGGCTATCTACAAGAATTGCAGACCACTTTTCAGCCCCATGGGTTTCAGCTTGATGTAAACAGTGGCTGATGATTCTATCCTGCTGTAATTGCCATGGTTTCTATTAACCATAGTTTTATACTGTAATTAATCTGCTGCAATATCTGTACATATCCTACTGTCAATAGTCATTATGTACACCGGACCACTGTCTGTTTTACGCTAACCGCATTTCGTTGCCTTGTACTTATACATGTGTAATGACGATAAAGTTGGATCGAATCTAATCTATTACCGTTAATGTAAATTCATATGGAGTAACTCACTAGAAAACAATTTCTCAAAATCCGGATAATCTCACAAGATACAAGGGGAACTGCAGAGCCAAATAATAATGTTTTGAACCTTTAATTATTTGATCCATTGTTAGTTTAAAAATGTATAATATAGCAGCTTTGAATTCAAACTGAAACCAATGAAAGTAAAAGAACTGACATAAAAAGGACACAAAACAGAAAAATGCAAAAGTCTGATTTTGTCTAAATCCAACAAAAATTGTGATACAGGGACATGTGCACATTGTTAGTGTATACAAGTAAATATGGCCGCTTACATATTTAATGATTGAGCTCCTACAGTTCATTGTCAAGCAGTATATTTTAAATGCTGTCCGTCAACCATCGAATATGAAGAAAATAGACACAAACCAAAGTGTTCTAATGCTAATGTATTTTTTCTGCTATTACAGGGTATGTAAAAAAGGCTTGGCATTTTAGACGTGTACTCCCACACACTTTAATTTTAAATAATATACAGTATATGCAGCATAATGTGTGGCCATCATTGACATGCAATCTGTGGTGAAAAGGGACGTTAACCATAATTTTAGACCACGGTGTCACTGTTTACAATTAACCCCCATTTCAACTGACTTATAATGTATCGATGGTGAGTCTCCTGCCATTTGCAGGCAAAACACATTTATGTCAGGGCACGTGAATGCCATGATTTGTCTGTAAGTGCTCAGTTCAAACGTATTAAAGCATCTGCATCAAATGCCGGTGAGACACAGCCCCGGTCGTAAGTTTAAGTTTTATTTTAACTACATATTTATGGCGCGGGGGAAGAAAAAAAATTAAAAATAAAAATCATCACATTCTAGTTACATCATCGGTTTTATTGAATTAAGCAATCAAATTATGGGTAGTTACATTTGGTGCATTCAGGGACAGAACTGCATAATGAGTGTTCCGCATTTCAAATAGAAAAAAGCCACTTTCTATTACAACTAAGGCTGTGTATTATGATAACAAAGGACAAGTAAATGTAGGTGCACAGAGGTCATTTCTGAAGGCCACAGAAATAAGCTCTGATTTTTTTTTCTTTCCCAAAATTTTCTTTAAAGCGTGCAACGACAAAGGGAACAGGGGACAAGGGGAAAAAAAAAATCTTCATTGAATATTCATTAACCGGTGCCTAGGTGTATACATGGCTCTTAACCACTCTTGTTTATGACTTAAGGACTTGTAGTACTGACCTTAGTTTAACACGGCAGCAGATACCAAATTAACCTCTAGCCTCCACAGGGCTAGCCATGCCCTGCTAACAAGCAACCTGTCTAGACACACAAGAAGTACTTTATGATTCTGCCTCTCACAATCCCCTCTCTCTCTCTGTCTCTCTCCCTCTCTCTCACTTTCCCTCAACCTCTCTGTCTCCGCTAACACGTAGAGGCACATCCTTCCGCCCTCTATCCTCTTCCAGCTTTCACCTCACCATTTCATCCCTATTTCCCCCCTACACCATTTTTCATGTACGTCCCAAGCTGTGCAGTGTTTGGGTCATGCACCCAACAACCAGAGTTTTATCAAGAGGTGGACTTTCTCTTTTCCTTCACAGCACAGTTCAACATCATAACAAAAAAAAAGAATAGCTATGAAACCTTTATGATTCTTAATCTTAGTTACTTACAAGATGAAAAGAAGAATCATAGTGAAACCTAGATATTCACATTCACATTTCAAACAGATATAAGGCAGTAGGAATTGGTCAGAGATTTAAAAACAATACATAATATAAATTGGGTACCAACAAGACTCTCAGTATGTGCAATATTATAATTATTTATGTTAAAGGATTTGGATTTTTCTGTGTGAGAGATAGAGAGATATCAGGACTCTGCCAATTAAAGCCTAACATTATTAGATGTGAAAATTAAAGTATTTTATATTGTTGTCAGGACAAATCAGTCAGAATAATAAAGCATTTTCATTTATTTTACGGTACGCTTTTAATTTAGACAGATGTCAGCAATTTCCTCTCTTTACTCTCAAAATGCTTCACTGATCTTGAGTTTACCAAACAGATTTGTCTAAAAGTGTCAGAATTTCCTGACAGATGCTGACGTGATACATTCAAGTTGCTTGTTTTATACAAAAAAGAAAACGTCCAAAACCTTACATGTCAAAGAAAAACATAAAGTTTTCAAATCTCCAAAGCTAGAATCTGTTTCTTTTAAAATAATTGCTTGAGAAAAGACTAGAAGGTATAGTCAAAAGAGATGCCAAATAATTTCCAGCCATCAGCTTATGGCCGTAGCTCAACTGTACTCACATTAAGAGTTGGGTGTTGTTCTCCTTCCTTGTTGGCAGGTAAGACCCGATGATCTAATTCTGGCCATCACCTCCACAGTCCAGCAGCAGCCATTTAGTTTGCAAGGGTTCATGGAGGCTGTAAACTATTGCCATAGTACAGACACACAATATCAGAATTTCCCTAATGTGACATATCGTTTACAGTGTTTGTACATCTGTGAAATTCCATTTTGATGAACAAAAGGGCTGGGAAAACTTAACTTATTATATCATTTTTATTTTAATTTTATTATATTATGGTTTGTCTTTCAATTTAAAAGAATAATATAGTAGCATACTTCTTAGAATACTTGACATTAGGATTATTTTGAGAATAATTAAGAGTATTATGCCTATTTAGCAGTAAAATATTCTACTTAATATATTACTTTCTTATACTATCACATAAAATACACCATGCTCTCAACCCACAACATGCCAACGGTGTCTTTTTCTCTCTAACCTGTTTAGGTACTGTGCTGGAGCAATCTGTACCAATGCGCTTTTTTTTCTGTTTTTGTCCCATCTCAGATTCCGTACCGTGCTCGTCTGTGATTGGTCAATCCGTCGTCCATGCTAAATACAATCGTTTGGAGAACGACCGCCAGGTTAGTGAAATACAACCAAACACGTTGCTACTCCTAATGATATTAAAAGGCTCTTCCGTCAGCTTCAATACAACAAAACGTCGTGAGAGTACTTACAAGAATATCGACCTTCTAACGCTGTTAAATACAAGCAGAATTACTGGAGTTAGCCGGTTAGTAGTTAGCAATTAGCTAAAGCTACATATTAGCACAGTGTTGCTGCTTAGCGTTTGGTCAAATCTGAAACATTACGACACAATACTCGTTTTAAAGAAAAAGAAATAAATGTTTTGTTGAACTAATGAACACCCTGGGGTATAGGGAAGCTGGCTGATGTGAAGCTAATGTAGCCATTCGTAGTAAGCTGCTGCCACCACAACATCCACTGATCATCCTCAACCCTTTCAGATCACAGGGAAGATGAGCCTGAGAAAGCAGACCCCGAGTGACTTTCTGAAGCAGATAATTGGGAGACCTGTGGTGGTCAAACTGAACTCTGGTGTCGATTACAGAGGTAACGCAGCTGACAGCATGTCCGCTTGTTGCCTTTAAATCTCCCATCGACTTTAATCCAATACGGGACACGTGTTTGTTTGTTTGTTTGATTGTTTACCTGTTTACCTGTCTGCAGGTGTCCTGGCCTGTCTGGACGGTTACATGAACATCGCCATAGAGCAGACAGAGGAGTATGTCAATGGGCAGCTTAAGAACAAGTATGGAGACGCCTTCATCAGAGGAAACAATGGTAAGATTTTCCAACATTTATGGATTTTAAAGTTGAGGCACGAGTTTGTTTGTTTGGTTACTCTGACATGTTTGCACAGGTATAATGATAATAGCACTTGGACTCAAAACTTAGGAGGCTACATACAGTAGTAGTGGTAGTAATAGTAACTAATTGTGTGGCAGTGGCACAACACGCCAATTCAGGATGACGAGCTGTTACTTTCAAATAGGGATGCACCTGATTCACATGGACACTAATATTCCACTAAAGCCTAGTTAGACTAAATGTGCCTCATGTAACCACCTGAATTGGATTACACTGGCAATCAGACTGAAGGGGATGATGTAAATCTGTGATCAGTTCAAAAGATTTGCTGCTAATAACCACATAAATGCTCGAGCTGATTGTTTCTCTACAGTCGGAATAAAAATAGTCCTTCCACACGTGTTTGGCATTCAGGATAGATATCAAATGACTTGACAAGTTTTCTGGAGGGACAGAAACAAAACAACAATTTGTTCAGAAGGTTTTGAAAAAGTAAACAAAGACAGAATCGATGTCGGCAGCGCTGTTGCAATCGCTGATCTGCCTCAGCTTCTTCTTCAATTTAATGGATTTATTGTTGTCGAAACTCTTTCCGTCTTCTTCTCTTCCACAGCGGGCTGAACCGCTTGTAGTCCAGTTGATGTTTTGGGGCATGTAAACGCACATATCTCGTTGGATAATTTTAGTTTATTGCAAACTTTCATGTCAGAATCTCTAATCAGAGTGATTTCGGTCAGGTCGAAGAAATACAGCAGAAGAAATGTACAGCTTATTCATAAATGGCGGAGACAGTATGAGAATGAGAAAACAGATGCAGTATAATATTACAGCCTTATTTAGGTTAAATATGACAAGATGACAATGGTAGATGAAAGATATAGCATGTTATACAAATGTTTAAAAGTCACCATTTGACTGATAAACATAACACACTGTACGAGTGAAGACAAGCTCTGGCAGATAATTGCTAATTACTTATCGCACTATTTATTATTTGGTGTATTATTTAGTCTAAATACGATTTACTATGAACACGGGGGCATCTGTTACTTTAACATTTGTTATTATGAACAGCCTCAACCAGGTATTATTTTGGCAGCATGTGCCTTAAAGAATCTCCTAGTTTACACGGCAAGTTTGTAATGGAGACATTTTTGTAAACAGCAGACGCTTTTGCGCTATTTAAGTGCTCTAGTAAACCGTACACAAGTGTTTATAGAAACAGTGGCAGTCGGTAAGAAGATAATGCTGGCGAAAAAAGATAAATATCAGCAATATAAAATATAAGTACAAATTTGAGGACCTATTGAATTTTAGTGTTATTAATTTTAGTGATATTGTCTTTCCATGATCAATTGGAAATTATTAGCAGAATGAGAATAGTTTTTAGTTATTGTTCTAGCTGTTAAAATATTCAGAGATTCTTAGCTACAGTAACACATTGCATTGCCACAGTACACTGGTGCTGAGCTTTATCGGCCAGTGTTGCACTTTTCTTGCAGTGGTCGGAATGTTGACATGAATTTCTATATGATCACTCTCCATATTCATCAGTAAAGACAGTCTGGGGAAAACTGGAACTTAAACTGCTATCTGCAGTAATGGTTCTGTCAATATTGACATTCAAATAACCCTACCCTTAAGAGAGAGTTCATGTTTAATCACTGGAGCTCCCCTTTTAAATAAGACTACTCATTCGTATCAGCTCAGTCCAAGGATCCTGTGAGCGCGCAGAGATATTTTAATCTGTTCTGTATTCACCCCAGCAGTCAGAACTTTTTATTTTTTTTGACCGTGTCTTCATCACACCGTCTACATTTTCCAGACACCAGCCATATACTGTATCTTCTGTGTGATTCAGTCTTGCATGTGAGTCATGCAGACCAGCAGCGTTTCAACATGTTAGAGAGCTTACAGTCTCTAGACAGGGCTATTTTAGTCAAAATAGAACAGGTTGATGAATGTAGATTGAGGGGAAAATCAAAAGTAACAACGTACGTGACTGACTTTCAATACGGACTGCAGCTGTGTACGTCTCATCTTCCCAGTGTGACCAGTGCAACACAATTGTACAATTTTACTTTGAAATGAGAAATGGGACTTAAGTGGGAGAGGTTTGCTTCAGTGGGTCAGCGTTTCCCACTGAGAATGTGTTTGTGGCCGCTCATGTGAAGTGAAGGGAGGGTTGACTACAAAAAGCTCTGAGCTTCAGGAATCACTTCTTGGAAAGAACACCGTATTCACAAGCTGGCCATCAGTTGAATGCACCGTTGCTGCTGACTTTTTTTCTTCATCAGCGGGATCAACTGCATTTATGTTGGACCACCCACAGAAGTTTTTATAGTTGGGCTAACAGCGGCTATTAGATTTGATTGCTGGTTGCTCTCTCTCCTCATCCCAAATGTTGTAATGTTTTATAACTGTCTCATCTCTGGAAAGCTGACACATTTTTATTTGATGCATTTTTGTCTTCTTTATGTTTCCTCTCCCTCAGTTCTGTACATCAGCACCCAGAAGAGGAAGGTGTAGGCGAAGATGGTTTTGTGGTTTCTTTTTTTATTTTTACTTTTAGTAATTCATGGTGTTTCAGAGGACAGCTGTGTTTAAGTTTTTGGTTTTGTAAAGCCTGAATTCCTGAACAATGTTTGTTTTGTAAAAGTGGAATAAATTCTGAGTTTTGACTTACATTTGATTTGGCGAACATAATTATTATTATTTTTTATACATATTAGTGTTTTTATCTCAAGGAACACAATTTAAACTCTATGTTCTGACTGAATAATGTGAAACTCAATCAAAACCCGAACTGTGACTTAATTCTTGAACGTCTGTCAGGCTTCCTCGGTGCTGTTGAGCCGGTAGAAGGTTAATAAAAAGATGTTTTTCTTTCATTTCTTTCTTTTTTTTTTTTTTTTTTAAGCCAAATCAGTTTATCCCTGGAGCGAGCAGAGACTTACAAATCTACCACCGCTTTCCCACAAGGCTTCGTAAGGATTAGAACATAATATCATAATTTGTCAGTTCCAATGTGCTAATTTTGTAATTGATCTTGATGCGACTGGCCTGCAGAAACCCATTACTGAGTGGCCCATGTACAAACTCATCATTAAACGTAATCTTTACCATCAGCTGTTTTTATAAATCTAAATAAAACCGTTCAAATAATGTTGGAGAGAATTTCTAAAGCTTCCCTTTTGATCCTCATTTAGCTTTTTATCTCTGCCTTTTTTTTTGTTCTCAAGTCTATCATTAACGATGTTAATACATACTGATCACTCTACTCTGTACCGATGGGAGTGTTCTGGTAATGCACCTGCATCTGAACTTTGCTGGTCTCCTCCAGAGTAAATCACAGAGCCTGTGTTTATCTGACGCAAGACCCATGCCAACGAAAGTAACTTGTTGCTTTTTAATGCTTCTTTTTAACCCGATTTATAGATTCACTCTCAGCGAATGTAAATGTGCATCACTGGACAACGAAGAGTGTGACTGCAGTACTGATCTATAAACGGTGCCACCTGCAGGCTATGTCAGGCTGCATTAGCATGTAAACAGATGTGTCAGATCAACTCTTTTAAATGTCTTGTGTTTTATCACGCGTGGTCTTTGTTCGGTCTGGACCGGCTCCGGTGGCCTGTGAAAATCAATGCAGCAGCATATGCAAAGAATCATAAGTTTACTCCCATTCCAGCGTGGCCTGTGGTAATTTAGCAAATGAGTTCAAAAGTGGCATCACCTCATTACGCTAAGATAAGAATGCTATAAATATATGATTCATTAGGTTCTTAATGAGAATGCTATAGCGTGGAGGCAGCGAGGGGAATTCTTTTTCCTTCCCAGGGTGGATTTTTTGAGAGCCTTGCTTTCCAACCTGTACATGCGCACTCTGGCCCCTGGAAGGAGACAAAAGGCTGCCAAGGTCAGCCCTGACTTGAGAATGAAGGACGCGTTATTGATCAAACTCTGCCGAGCTGCAGCTGTAGAGAGGGAATGTTGGGTAAAGGGGTGGGGGGGGGAGATTGAGCTGCAACACAGACCCAGAAACACACAGGCAAGACACAGGCACTGAGTGATAGGTACACAGAAGAGTATTGTACACAGTGCAACACACAAAGAATCATTATGGCACCTAGTGAGGGTTAGCACAGGCAAATATTTACCCACTGGAATCATAACTGAGCCGCTGGCTGCGTGGCCTCACAGGGAACCCAATTAATACCGTTCACACAAATGACCTAGTGGCAGACATCATGCTATTGAACCATGTGCTTTTTAAAAAAAACAAAGCAAAACACTTGAATTCATGCAGCCACTTGCATGTCGGTGTCTGATTATTGAATTAAGCCTCATAAAGTCCTTTCCAAACCCACTTTTTTATTATTATTTCTTTGAAATAAGGTTCCCCATGATGGAGAGAAATCCTGCTCTTTTTTTTAATTTTTTTTAATTTTTTATCTTTCGTAGTTTTACAGCCAGACGCCTTTTGCCCTTGTCCGGCTCAGTTAGTGTAGGGCACTGGTCCCCGCTCACCTCGTCATAGCGGGCAGTCGGCGGATGCTGCAGTGGCTCGGTGTTGACGTATGGAGGTGAGTGATGGAGGGGAGAGGACAAAGGAGGATAGAATAGGTGACAGCCTTGTTATGTAGGAGAAAAAGCAGCGGGGAGACTCAAGTCTTACAGCACCACCAGCTGCCAGAGCCACAAAACTACAGTAGAGGCGAGGGAGGAGGGAGGGAAAGTGGAGTATGACTTTGACCCTGACTGATCACTGCAGCATGACTGTCTAGCCTTTTCACAGGGGATCAAAGGATGACAAGGACAACCTGAGAATCTGTTTTTTTTTTTTTTTCTTTTTTAGATGTTTGCCGGAACCATGTTCTCATTTGGACAAGGACACATTCTTGTCTTCTATGCTAATCCATTCAGTGTGGATCTTTTCATGTGAATGGTTTTCCCAGGGTTGACTAAAGAGTTGACAAAACATATGTAATGTTAAAGTAATTTCTTTCGTACCGTTTGTCCTGCTTGTACACATTTAAATGAACTTTAAAAAAAAATGACAGTTCTACATAATCAACAGTGATCTGACTGAGAAACGCGCAGTAGGATTCGCAAACGTGGTGTTTCCTGTTGTACGTTTACGCCATCATTGTGTCCCGCATGCCTGGATGTAACCGAGAATTAGTTTTCCATGTGTAAAGAGGCCGCCCTCCTCGCATTGTACTGGGTTGTGAACTTGACCAGCTTTAACCTCTGCCTGACAGACTGTCGTGTGTTGGGGATGGAAATGATGGCGGTGACCTCCCACTCCGTGGCTCTGCTCTCACATTCCACAGGCTGGGTCAGAGGGCCTGTTCTGTTGGCGCAGAATAAACAAACACCTTAGAAACGGCGTCGACAATAGCCGACGGAGTCTGAAAGCAGCTGCTTCTGATTAATAAACTGCTCGCAGGTCAATTAATCTATTTTATCAGCGACGGATTTTCCCCTCGTGAAACATTACAGGCATTTTGATCCACAGCGTTTCCCCGCTCCACTTCCGCGTCTTTCAGGAGTCTAAATCCAAGTCCAAGTTTGATGGTTGTTTTGATCCTAATTGAGTGCGAGGGCCTGTGCTCCCCTGTGTTGCTCGGCAACCCCTAGGATCTTTATTTAGCCCCGAGAACAGTCAACCTTGGCCAGAAATGTAACCCTTGACCTTCTTATCTGGAAAAATTCTATTCCCAGCGTGGGGAGAGGCTTCTGTGATTTATCTTGGCTGCAAATGTCAGTTTGATGCAGATGGTAAGGTTAGGGGAGCACAACTAGGTACTTTTGGAAGCTAAAGAGCGGCGCTGTTGCACTTTGCAATCACCACTATGCAGTGTATTTGTTGCACAGGCTCCAACGCTAAGAACAGCAACAGGCTTATTAAGACTAAGGCAGGAAAAGTCTTGAATGGCACAACAAGGTCAATGTGAGTCCTTGAACTTTGGTCACAAAAGACTCTGCAGCTGTCCCACAACAGTAGGGTCTATTTTGGAAACACACTACATGCTAAGCATATTGTATTATTGGCCCTGACCTGACCCATTTACATTGAAATACATTGTATGGATGGAAATACAAAGCACATCAAGGTTATTCTACTAGACAAGGCCATAACTGTTTTGTTTAATCACGTGCTCTGCGTCATTAGTGTTTCTCTATGGACTCCGTCATACCTTTGGCAGCAAATAGATTTGAGGATGTAGAGTTTGGATCTTCAATCAAACCTCTGCATTTCAAAATGTTAAAAACAAAAGAGTTTTCTAAATGTCAGTGTCATTCACTTCTCGGTACATCTAAAAATAAAGGCAGCCGGACTCGTCTGAGCTTCCTTGAAGACGTTTCACCACTCACCCAAGTGGCTTGTTCAGTTCTGAATAATTATTTTTTGAGATTTTCTGGAAGAGCCTTTAAGACATCGATATCATACTCGAGATTGACACTCAACTCGAATATGTACTGTGGGACCGTGAGGTGGCGTTTTTGTTTTGCCAGCTGCTATTTCCAAGGTCAAAAATGAACTTCTTAAAAATGATTTTTGTAAACAGAAAAAAAAAATATGGAAATCTGAACCTCTACAACTGTAGAGGACACAGACGTGAAAGCAGAGTGTTCAGATGAAATGTCCTTTAAATAGTCATTGTTCAGAGACCAAGAAGACTTGCAATAAACTGCACAAGCTTCGAGACTTGACTCGGACTTGCCTTTAAAGGCTCCTCTATCTTAGCACTGACAGTGTAATAAATATTTAATGACCTATATGTGAGGCCTGATCCTTTTTTTACCTAAATTAAAATCAAAAGATATATATTTTAGTTTTATTCCAAAGCAATAAAATCCAACAGATCCCATTTGGGCATTATAAATACTCGGTAGCGTGTAGGTAATTTCTGGTCGTACAAACGTTATTACATTAATGGTTGTCTCGGGACCTTATTTCACACAATAGTAAATTTAAGGATGAGCTCATCAGTGCTTGTGAGCAATAATTAGTGAATATGAGGTAAACAGCCCGTGTCAAAGAGTCATTTTCAATTACGGTTTGCATCAAAATGGCTATTGCTTGTCCTGTTTGTCAGCCAAGTCTCACTACTATGCACATGAGATTTGCATGAAATACAAACTAACCCTGCACTCAGGCAATTAGCCTCCATTACACTGGTGCTCCGATTGCCAATTTGTCTGCCATGCAAGGTAATCCAGAGTGTTGCTGGCACGCACCCAGAATTGTAATAATGGTAATGCAAGAGTCTTTTGTTGTTGTTTCCTCTCAGACAAACGGCCACAGGCGGCTGGCGTGTCACTAGATGAAATGTTGAGGAAGTGGAAATGTTTGCGCGGCAGTCAGGAGTCGAGACGCGAACCTTTGCCCTCAAATGCAACAGCCCAAAAGCTATAAGGGTGCTGTTGTCTATATATATATATATTTTTAAATTCTGTGTTACTTGGTTGTTCAGGGTTAGTCTCATGTCATCAAATATTGATTTTGTTCAATTATTTGACTGAAAAAAATGAACATGAAAGTGCTGGAGGGCTTTCGAAAGGTTTTGAGGATGGACCAAAGAAACTAATTTGGTGCCATAATATATACAATACAGACTGGCGACCTGTCCAGGGTGGATCCCGCCTCTCGCCCGATGACAGCTGGGATAGGCCCCCCCCCCCCGCAACCCTTCACAGGACAAGCGGTTACAGAAGAAGAATGAATCAATGAATATATACAATACATATTATGAGTAGTGGCTTAAATGAACACGTGTGTGTGTGAACGGTGCTGTCAGTAACAAATCCAGTGACAAATATCCCCCAACAACAACCTGTTTCAGTTCATTCATTCTCTCAATCCTGTACAACTTTACTGTTTGATATCACTGCCGTTATCTTATTAGTTTCTCGCAACAGCTGGATGCCGTTTTTCATTGGAAAAGCTCTAAACCCTCACAATATGCTACAACAGACAAAGTTAGTAACTACCTGATGAGTAGAGCCTCGAGATGCTGTTTAAAAGCGAAGAGGAGAATGAGAATTCAGCTTGAATTGATCATGTGCCTAAAGACTGGACATCAATGCTAATGCTGCACCATATCTAAAACCCACCTAGACCAGACCATGTACCCCCACCCCATAGCAATGACACTCCTTGATGGCAGCAGCCATCCCCAGCAGGATGCAGCCTGACACAGACATACACACATAAACGGTTTAGGAACAACTAAAAAAACATGAAGAACAGCACAAGGTGTTGACCTGGCCTCTAAATTCACTAGATCCCAAACTGATCAAGTATCTGTGGGATGCACTGGAACAAGCCTGATCCACAGAGGCCCCTCCCCTCAACCCATAGGACCCAAAGGCCCCCACTGACAGTATCATGTTGCCAGACACCACAGGACACCCTCAGAAGGCCCATGTCCATTCTCTGATGAGACGTGACTGCTGAAGAGGCACAAGGGAGACCTACACAATATTAACAGAATACTCAAGGGAAACCAGTGGTAAAATAAAAATCAGTTAATACAGGTTTAAAGGATAATTTTTGATTTCTATAAATTGGATTAAAATTTCTATTCCTTATTTCTGTGCTCCACTGAATAATCTTTTGTAAAGACATGTTAGTCAAGGTGCATTTCTGTGGCGCGTCTGTTTTTTTCCCCCAACCTATCAGATGGCCGCGACCGCTCATGTTTCCTGCCCTGTCAGTCTTTACTGAAGTGATACTGCAGCATGCTCTGACGCCAGCATTTTCTTTGCAGAGCACAATGTAACTGTAATCATAGAGGTAAAGTGTAAAACTATGAAGGTAAGACCCAGGTGTCACGCATTAACTCGCTTTAAAGGAGAGCATCACTTAGAGAATCAATGTTTCTAACCTGCAGCTACAGCTTCTCTCCACATGTTCTCAGCCGCTCTGACTGTGTGAACGTCGGCATGTGTGAGCGCCACACTGTGTACGTGTGTGTTACGGAGGGAAGCTCTGTGGTCTGACTTGCTGCACTCAGGCTGTCTGTGATATTGCTCAAGGGTAAAGCCCGACAGAAGAGTTATGACTTCGGCCCATCTCTGGCCATCAGGGAGGTCATAAGGAGGAGGATGCAGCCGCACACTCAGCTGCACACACGCACATATTTACCTAACACATGAGAACACGTGTTAAACTATCACGCACGCACACACACACACACACACACGCACATACTGGGACCCTGGACCGTGGCCAGCATCAGAGCCAGGACACTGTCATAAACACAATTACAGCCTTTCAGTCTTGAACCCGAGTTGGGCCTCTCTTCCGCCTGTTTGCGCGCGTGCAGGAGAGCGAGACAGATGTGAACATTTGCGTCACAACATATTAGGAGGCAGACGAGGGAGAGCACCTTTCACATCAAGATATGATTTCGTGCACGCCGCGGCGCAGGAACAAGGGGCCATTAAATTCAATGTGACACTCCCCAGGTTAGCCACTGATGCTTTTTACGTGGGCGTGTCACTTTGAGAGTTTTTAACGACCATCATAGAAAGTGAAGAGGGAACGCTCTCTGGCTCACACACACACACACACACACCTCCTGCAGATCGGACGAGTAGCTTTTATAGGCAGACCTAGAGGAGGAGGCCTCTGATCGACTTTTATGAAGAGCCAAACGGGATGGGGCAGTGCTTTTAACCGTGCACACAAACCACAACTTAGTCTTACATCATATTTTTGTTTTGTTTACTGTGACAACTGATGTAATATTCTCCTTTGGAAAAGGCTTGTATAACCTTCAAATTAAAAGTGTAAGATGATGTTGTGTTCGTCAGCACGTTATCTGGGCCGCCACGGGTCCCTTGGCTGGTGTGCTGCTGTATTGAGATGTACTAAGATGTGTTTTCAAGGCATAGCTAAGCCCCTTGTGCCCTCTTGTGGCAGATTCTGGTGGTGGCTTCACTCGTCCCCTCTTGTTCCCTATTTTAATTGACCTGGATTTGTTCCTTTGCTTTGCTGTAATGAAAAAGCGAGAGGTGCCTCGAGACTGAAAATCCTGTCAGCTTCGCCCTGAAGCAATTCCCACACCCCAAAACTGGGTCCCCTTTACAAGATCCACTGTTTGAAGCTGAGCAGAAATAAAAAATTTAAAAGACCTGGGTGCTTCAATGCCTCGCAATGAATAATTAAGAAATATGCATTTTGAGATAATGGAGAGGGGAATTTTAATACATTTGGATGTAAACCCGTTGAAGAAACACTTTGGCGATATATATTTGTGTGTGGGGGGCCCGCTCATGTCTTGTATCGTTACTTCTCCGTTAAATATTCATCCGGTGTTTCACGCCAGAGTTTGTTCAACACGGGGAAGGAGCGGGATCACTTTTTAAAAAGATAGAGTCATGAACAAATGGGACATGCGCTCGTTTGGGCCCTGAAAACGAGCAGCGATGCATTCTGATAGGCATTAATGGCGTCTGTCAGCTTCTCAGGGTGCTGCTCATGATCAATACAAGACGATCGATGTTCTACAGCACGAACAAGGTCGTTCAATTAAAACATGCCGGATTAAAAATTAAAAGGAGATCAAACTTTGCCATTAATATGGACGTTAGTAGAGACAGAGTCCTTCCATGAAAATGTATAAACAAAATACTGCAAACACTTAAGGCTTCTTTAATCACAGAAATCCTGCTGTGTGATTAAAATAATGTCGGCTTTTACAAAGTAAATGTCATAAACATTTAAAATATAACAAGTGAGTCAGTCAAACAGGTCACAGCTCTGTCTGACAGTGTTTTATCAGGCCGCATAAAGAACATGTTTCAGGATGAATCCTCCCTAGCTCCTTGTTGTTGTTGTTGTTTCCCCCCCTCTCAGAAACTAGCTTACAATTCCCCATCCAGTCATTAATCATCCACCACGTGCATGTTTGATTTTAGACCTGATGACTCATCGGAGGTTTAACTCTTCACGTTAAAGCCTGGTGACAATTTAATGGTGTCCATACTGGAAGAAGAGTGCATGCGTTGTTACTGGTGCTACAACAGAAACCTCTCTATCTTCATAACTCATCTCCTGTGATGGCAGAGCAGGATTGAATCATCTGTGCTCCAGGCTGGCAGCAGAAAGCCCCGGCAAAGTGAGGTGTATGTGTGTGTGTGTGTGTGCGCGCATGCGTGTGTGTGTTAGTGCGTTGCATTTGTTGTGTGTTTGTGTTTGAATGAATGCTCGTCCTAATTAAGCATCAGCAGCTCCTTGGACCAGGGGGAGGCAAGACTTCACAGCCATTAAATCAGGACAATGCTTTTTGTGTCACTGGCGCTGGCGTAGGCTGCCCCGCTTCCCCTCCCTCTCCTCGCATCTCTTCTCCCTCTTTACCCTCCCACCTCCTCACCCCCTGCCAGTCTCTCAGCAGCCATGCAGCCTACGGCTCCAAAAATAAATGATGGCTTCCCAAGTGCATGGTCAAGGCCAGGCAAGTTGGCAGGCAGCAACTTTTCACTAGTTTGCCCTCTAGTGGTGGATCGTGCTAACTACGCTAACACTTGAGGAGATGCAGAATTCACAGGATCAAACTAATAGGAACACTGAATATTATGCAATCCTCTATGAAGTCAGATCTGCAGCAATAGGTGCTGATGATATCTGAGTCACCTTGCTTGTGATTTAAGTGTCATGCATATGTAACATGGATGTTTATTTGTTATATTTTTATGCACATAGATAATTTTTTTTTGTGTTTTTTCTTCTTTGTGAAACACTTTTTAGACTTTTTAGATCCATGCTGGAAAAAAAAAATGTTAAAATTATCACTATGAAGACATTTGAGCTGGATTTGATACGTACTGGAACTCAGCTTAGATAGATTCTCAACATTTATGCGACGTATCATCTGAAGATTGAGGCACTAACACACCAGTGTGCAATACAAAGGCTGTAGTTTCCTCTTTACAATGAAATCTTATATTTCTTATCAAGCTTGCATGATGGTGTTTTGCGCCCGCACAGTCCAGCATGTAATGCATCTTAATGTAAGCAACCAGATGCTAAGGAATCATCTCCTCCTGTTACTGTGGCCCTTCTTATCCAGAGTCTCCCAGGATGACAGAAAAGGGCAGAGAGAAGTCAAAGTGGGTCAGAGAAGAGAAGTGGTTCTCAGACTGGCCTCCTTGGTGGGGCATAGAGCCACCGCAGGCAGAGGCCGGGGATGAGATGACCAGGAGTGAAACTAATAAATATCATCCAGCTGACCTTTATTTCACTAAAATTCTACTATCTACATAGGCATGCCAACGTTTGAGAACCACCGGTGTTGAATATTTTCAGATGTGGTGTGACCTCATCCTTTCAGAAGAAGCCCGTAAAGGATCAGCGTGTGTGAGCGAGTCAGAGAAGGAGGATCAGTAATATATATAACCAGACACATCTATAACGTTAACAAAGCTTGAGAGTAGAGCTGAAATGATTATTGAATTAATTCATTTGTCACCTGACAGAACTTTAATTGAGAGCTATTTTAATAACTGATGAATCTTTGACCTTCAGCAGAGCTGCGTTTGCTAATTACAGCTTCTCAGACGGATCTTTTCTTTTTTTTTGTATATACATATGTTGAAATCCAGTGTTTCTTGGTTATGAACTGTGCTATAAAGTAACTGAAACAACGTTCCTCCAGGACCCTGACGCCACACACTGTGCAACTACACACAACAAACACAGATGAACACAGCATTCAGTGTTTAAGCTTTAAATTACGCTTTTTTTTTTTTCATGCCACGGCTTTATGCACCGATCAGGCATAACATTATGACCACCTTCCTAATATTGTGTAGGTCTCCCTTGTGCCTCCAAACAAGTTGTGACTCATCAGAAGATGAGGGTGTCCTGTGGGGCCTTTGGGTCCTATGGGTTGAGAGGAGGGGCCTCTGTAGATCATCCCACAGATACTTGATCAGTTTGGGATCTAGTGGATTTGGAGGCCAGGTCAACACCTTGTGCTGTTCTTCATGTTTGTTTTTTTGAGTTGTTCCTAAACCATTTTTGCGTGTGTGCCTGTGTCAGGCTGCATCCTGCTGGGGATGGCTGCTGCCATCAAGGAGTGTCATTGCTATGGGATGCGGTGCCTGGTCTGGTCTAGGGAAATGTTTGGACCTGGCATTCATGTAGATGTTACTTGGACATGTAGCACCCACCTAGAGTAACATCCACATGAATGCCAGGTCCAGAAGTTTCCCAGCAGAACACTGAATTGTCACAAGATGGTCAATGTTATTCACTTCTCCTGCAGTGGTCATAATGTTGTGGCTGATCAGTGTACTATTCAGGTGTTATTATCCATAAATATTGTCCAGGTATTCATGTGTAAAGGCACTATACAGACCAAATGTACGAGCCATCTGACACTGAGGTTTACACGGCCTCATCTGCCCTCTAAAACCCAGTGTAGCAGCTCAGCGCTGTAGAGTGGGTGAAGTGACTTAGAGGCAAGTCCTTCGGTCTGCTATTAATTTTACAGGCCATATATATCTTTTATCCATTTAATTAGTTCTGCTGTCTCTAAGCTGGTCAGATCTATTTTACTCTCGACAATATGGGCTGGTCCAGTCAGTCATGGAATTCATCAAATATATGCGCCGCATCTCTGTGGACTATTCAGAGGTTAATGCGTCTTCACTGTCTTGAGTTATTGTTGTCAGAGGCAGACACGCCGAACTGGAGCTCAGTCACAATTGAGCGCAAATTTAATTCACATTTCTGTATAGCCTGTTACTGACTGTGGCATCAAACATTATGAATAATGGCTTAGTCTGCTTAAACACAAATAAATGTGCACAGACACAGACCACTGCTGGGGGCCTAAGGCGTTTTAGCTTCCCGCAAAACAATTCAGGACATGTGTTGCTTGTGAAACCCAATCAAAACATCTCAATAGATGACTTATTCATTTGAACAAAACTTATACAAGTTTTATACATGTTTTCCTTTTACTGTTTTCTGTCTTGATACGCGCATGAGTGGGTGGAGCGGGTGTCCACTAGGGGTCAGGCTGACACAGAGCATTCAGCGTGGGGCGAAGTGAACCGAGCTCACGCTGGAATGTGTCGACACCGAGAAAGTCAAGATCATAACAAAAAATATCTAATAATCATAAGAAAAGTGTCATTTTTTTAGATATATATAAAACAATTGGAGGAGAAAAGGCAATTTGGAAGAACAGTGTAATTAATATGAAGTAAATCTGTTAAAATACAGAAACGCTACATAAAAAGAGAAACACACGTTTAATATAAAACCCAATAAAATCCTTATATTGTGTAACCGGTGGCTGGATTCTGTTCAGGCAGATCTTCCATATAGCCTCTGCATTCACCTCAAGTACTGACCCATTAGCGGCACTAGTTAGAAATGACTTGAAACTACATCTGTAACATCTGTTGTGGATATAATCACATATTAAATAAGGTAGCAAAAACAGATCATTAACACAAATGTATTACAAAACATGTCCATCAGTCAAACTGTTAAATGTTTGGATTAGTTTAGAAGCTGAAACCTTGAACTGAAAACCAGTTAAACTGATAAGCAATGCATTTTTAACAATACGTGATTCAGGATGTCTTTTTACACATTGTTTTAATATCCGTCATGTGACTTAAAACCTTTCCTACTGATATTAACTGAATCTGAATTGGCAGTGCTGCATTACTGCAATTTGTTTGACCTTAAAAATAAAATCTAACCATCGTCTTCTCACTTCTCCAATTTAGTTTGAGCCAGTTTTTGTTAAAGAGGCTGAAAAAAACTAAATGAGAATTCAACTCGTCTGATTCAAATGTGATGTTTGGCTGCTCGTCTGAGTCTTAATGAGGGACAGTAAAATTTCTTGTACTCCAGACAAGAGTGAAAATATACATTTTTTTCACATTATTTTAATTTTTAATCAGTGACTTATAGTAAATATATTAATGGTACGGTAATCTGACAGCTGAGATTTGACCGGGAGGAGCCGTGTGTTTTAGCTGCTGTAATGAGGTTTAATTACTGCTTCAGTATTGTGCTCATCTTATTTTCATCTATTCGTATTTCCTTTGTAACATGCCTTTGGTTTATAAAGATGAGAAGAATGGAAATGCACAATTTGTTAATTACAAATTATTTAATTTCATTATTGATTATTAATTTGCACGTCTTTTATGTGTACAACAGTTTTTTTTAAATGATTTAAATGTGTTTTCTAATGAAGCGTTGTGAAAAGACAGAACAGAAAAACAAGCAAACAAACCAGAAATTGATCAAAAGTAGAAGCAGATTCATGTTTTTGTCCACACAGGTAAAAATAAAAAAAAGTTCCCCCTCTTATTACTTCATACTCTCACACTTTAACGAACCAGAATAATAAGACTAATGTTTTTCTGCAAGTTTCTGTGTTTACTATGTGTGTGTGCGCGCGTGTTTAAACAGGTGTAGTGCATTGCATGGAGCTAATACACAACCCAGCAGACAACATGGCGAAGTCTTTAACAAGCTGTCAGGGGCCATAACATTGTTCTCCTTGCAGCAGTTAACACAGCACACCAGGCAGCTCCAGGTAGTGACACCCCCGGCGCACTGCACAGAAACTTTGTGGTCCACACAAACACACACACACACACACACACACACACACACACAAAAAAAAGAGCTGTGTCTGCGCTCGCATTCTCACTTCAGGCCCCATACACACCAAAGCAGCTAATAGGCGGCAGTGTTCAAGCTTAATGGAAGTGCAGAGAGAGTTCTGCTGTTGAGGTAGATAGGGCCCTCTGGGCAAAAACACATTAACCTATTTGGAGGGCGTGAATTCTAGATGGTGTTATTAGCAGAGAGTCTGAGCACCTTGAGCTGAGCTGCTCTAATGCTCAGTGTGAGTTTGTGTTTGTGTCAGAGAGAGAAAAGGAGGCGAAGGTGGGGGGGAAAGAAAAGAAAATTCTAGTTTTGCTCCACTGTCTCAGACCGGAGCGCGGGCCTGAGCACAATCCATCTCTGAGGTGGGAACCAGCAGGTTGGAGGCAACGCCGGATTTCCTTCACTGAGGGTTTTTATTAGCACAACAAGTCAATGCGGCGCTGAAAAGAAAACAGTGAGAAACAAAACTGACCCAAAGATTTGATGGAGAAATGTACAAAAAAACATAAACTAAGTTCATGGTCAGTTTGACTGCCGGTCTCATTACACACGTACAATAAAATAAGTTCTCTGTCAGCGTCACAGCTACATACTTGATTTTAAGTGCTTAGGAAAAAAAAAAAGGGTAATTACGCCTATGCCATCCACCAGTTCTTTCCAATTAGCCAATTAAGGCTAATTACAGTTTTAGCTTTGGCACAAGGGTTTTCATAATTAACCATTTATCAGATCTCCACCCGCTTTCTCACCAGAAGACACCCAGGCAGCGGAGTAGAGGAGGCGTTCACTGCCGCTCTTTTAAAAGTCCACTGTTCCCAGAGGGACGAAGGCTTCAACCGGTCTGCATCACATTCCCCCAGACATATTAAGGCCGTAAATACATTTTTATCAAACAAGAGAAGTTAATTCAACACTTAATGATTATTTTATACACACACCGGCAGCCGGGCAATAGAATCAACAGTACGAATTTGACGACCTGCACATATTCCTTCTCGGTGGCTGGGGGTGACGACGGGGTCAGCCGGGCCTCTAACGTGTCCTGTTCTTCTCTGCCACTCACAACCCTCTATTGTACCACTGCATTATCTACTCTCAGTCAGATTCTCCAGTTTCACAGTGTAAGTGAATTTCGTCAAGTTGTACATTATTAAGGGGCAGAAATTATTTATCTAATATTCATTATTTATATTTATACAAGGAGCTTG
The DNA here is from genome assembly GCF_963514085.1 of Chelon labrosus. Taxonomy (NCBI): domain Eukaryota; kingdom Metazoa; phylum Chordata; class Actinopteri; order Mugiliformes; family Mugilidae; genus Chelon; species Chelon labrosus. The sequence goes on along the minus strand of NC_140338.1, from coordinate 16,314,590 downwards.
TCCGCAGGGAGCAGGTCTCATTTTCAGTCTCATATTTTGTAAACAGGCAGTCACAGAAGTGACAGTTCCTCTGATTTAAAGAGACAGGCCTGCTTATGGAGAGTGATGCCTACCTTGAATTCAAATGGAAAGGCGATCAATTTTTAATATTTTCTTCTTTTTTTTTTCGTGCAGCATTTGCATTGACTCGCTCTCAGATTCTGCTGCTGCGGTCGCTTTGAAATGGACAATGGGGGGAGACAGGTGAGTTTGAAGTGGAGAGGAAAAAAAAAAAAAAACGGCGAGAGAAGTGCAGGCGAGCTGTGGCTCCCCGTTTGAAAACAGGACAACAGACGCTCAGGCTTTTGTTTAAAGAAATAAAGATAAATGATCACCCTTTGCTCTTTTTCAAGACTTAAAAAGAGAAAGAGGAGAAATTAAAGTAGTTTATCCTGATATAAAACATTTAATTATCCAGTTTCATGTTTACTTTTGCTCAAAACTGACTAAGAAAGTTGGTGGATATGTACAGGCCACTACAAATACCCCCCCAAAAAACCAGCTGTATCGTCCACAAACTCCAACTCTGTGCCATAATAGTGAACTTCTCTACTGAGAGGACTGTGCATTAAAAAAACAGCGTTCGGTCGGTCAGGATTGTAACATTCAGTATGCATTCCATGTTAACAACGCAGCGTAGACTGACAGGAGGGTTGGCAAGGCCAGACAAGCATGTGCATGTTTGTTAGCCCGAGTGTGTGCGCCCCTGCACCTCCGCGCCCGCCGTGCCGGAGTAGCTGTAAGTTTGAACAAAATCGCTTTTCAAGGGGAATAATGTAGAACAACATCATGTCAACTTTAGGATATATTTATATATTTCTTAGGGCCGGCATTAATTTTAGAGCAGCATTTTAAAGTTGGGGGGGAAAGGGGGATGTTGCGCTCGGGTTACGCAGCTATGCAAATGAATGAAATAAATGTCAAAACTGCGGTGAAGAATTGATGAGGACAGAGAGCGCTTGTCTTGGTTGCGAGGCGAGTGGATGACTGAGAGGACAAGTGACGTTCTTTTTCAAAGGAAAGTTTCACGCCGCTATCATGGCAGCCATTGTGACTTGTAGATAAATTTTAATGCCCCGCTCTGACGATTCTGTGTCACTCTCCCTATTCCTTTTTCCTTTCTTTCTTTTTTTTTTTTTTTTGCGAGCACCCATTGCCATCTCCTCTCCCTATCTGCGATGACATCCGAACAGACACATGTGCGTGTGGCGCGCCAGGGCCCAGAAAGCCTGTGCACAAGGAAAAGAAAGATGGGAAAAAAGTCTCTATAAAAGATTCATCACAAATGTCTCTAATCCACTACTGCATTGTCAAGGAGATGTTATAAAGCACACATTGTAAATGGATTCTTCCCTCACTGACTAAAGTCATTTCTGCAGAGGGATGGGGGAGTGGAGCCGGGGCGACAGGGGGCATCCTTGTGTGGCACCAGACAAGTACATAGTGTGAGCAGATGAGCAGCACTCTCTGGGACTGCATTACTACCTGTCCCCAGTGCTGCGCTGCCTGTGAGCCCGACTCTAATGTACAAGCCGGCCACATTCCCCTTGTCAAGGCCCTGACGTGCACGTCAAAAATTACCCAACCTAAAGTGACAGCCCCCTTTCTTCCCATCTCTCCCCTCTCCTCTCTGCAGCCCGGCCTACTCTCCAACCTGCTAGACGAGTGCTTTGAAAGCCAAGACTGCCAATGCCACGGAGCAGCGGCAGGCACTTTATTTATTCCACACCGCAGGCAACGGGAGGTAAAACAATATGGATGGCACCGCGGAAGCTCATAATATTAGCTTTGGCTGTGGGCACTCAGCCATAAATATCGCACCGCCTCATGGAGAATATGATTGGAGCCACTTGAAGTATCAAAATTTTGAGCAAAGGTCTGGGGGTAAAAAAAAAAAAAAGAAAAGAAAATGGCGGCCGGGGTGTCACTACCTTTCTTTCATCTCTTATCAAATCACCCTTCAGCTCCTCCATCCTCCCTCCCAGCGCAAAGTGACAGAAGTCTCTCATGCTTTTAGTGGCACTTTGAAAAATAAGACCTCAGTGAAGCAAAAATAATCACTCTTTTCAACACTCCACTTCATCTGGCGATGCTCTCCGCTCCCACCATTTCGGAGCCCCTTCAATCACATATGATGATATCGGGTATTATTTATTTATTTTCCGTTGGAGAGGTGCAGAGGATGAAACGGGGAGAAGTGACAAGGAGGGGGAAAGCGAGCCCCGTCCCGCCACAGACACGCACTCCAACATCCACATGAAACCTGACGCAGTTTGTACGACTTTGATCTCTACTACTGACGGACTTTTAGTAGAAACACAGCACTTTATTGATCCGGCGCTGTTCATAACATCATCATGGTAATTTACGTGTTTGTGTGTGTGAGCGACGTGAGCAAAAAGAAGGGAGGCGTTTCATGTTTCAGCGTCTCCTTTTCTTCCACATTCCTCTTGAGGGCTGATGAGTTTTTGATTTCTAATATGGCGGCCGAGGCGTGTATTGACACATTTTAAGACATCCTGCTGAACTTCCTCTGAGACGTCTTCATTGAGATAAAAAAAACAAAAAAAAACGGATCGGATCAAGGACAGGTGAACGGACACCTCAGCCTGATCTGGAACAAAAAAAAAATCTCCAATCAATAATGTTTTTTTTGTTGCTTGGATGTTGCTTCTGTTCTGCTCTACACGTCCCCAGACTGACACTATTCAGTCAGCGCTGCATCTCTATCAAGCTCAAAGAGAATGAGAAAATAAACAGCACGAAACGATGATAAAACTAATACGAAATGGGAAGACAGCAAAGAAGATGCTTCAAGAATCAACAAAATCAACACAAGTGACAAAAGAATGACCATTATTATGTACACGTGTTACTGGATGGGCCTTTTCTTCCTCAGCCACACGGCGTAGTCGGGGCCCAGTGGAACAGTTTTAGCTACACGCTGCAATCAGGAGCCCCACGAATATTTTAAATGGGCAATATTTATTTCTTTTTATAAAAACGTGTTAGTTGGAGTTATGTATTACTTCAAAGATCCATTCTTTGTACCAGGATGTAAACACGTAAAAGTTGGGCATTTTAACGTTGAGGTCTGTGGAGATTGACTCTCTTTTGGAGCCAGCCCTCTAGTGGCCATTTGAGAAACAGTTTTTTGCACTTCCTTACTGGCTTTATTATTATTATTATATTTACTATTTAGCTCCTGGGGTCGCCATGCCACTCAGTTAAAACCTTTTTAATATTTGTCACTCAATTTAGTCATTCAGATTTCAGTAGCAGAACACAACAAACCTGACTTAAAGGGGAACTACCGTTTTTTACAACCTGGACCTTATTTCTGGCATAAAATACGTTTAAAATCGTTTACTCACCCATATAACTTTGGTGTCATTTGGCATAATTTGACAGATATTTACATCCGCATATATCCATATAGTGGGAGTGACTGGGGCACCGAAACGCAGCCTCTAAATAACGCATTATCTGCCTCGAAATTCGTTCATTTCACCAATATTTTGTTATGATACGCTAGTGCTATTCCCCGTTGAGTCCATAGTTACCTGTTATCTATTCGCGGACATGCAGCAGTTTGTTGTTCTTTGGCCAGGTGTTCCTCTCTCTGCCTCCGCATCCTCCTTTCAACGAGCTCCTCATCCGTATACTCTGGCTCAAAACGGTAAGGACGTCCATCATACATCCACAACCTCAGAATCGGAAAAATACCCCGGATGATGATAACAGGTAACTCTGACTCAACGGGGAATAGCACTAGTGTATCATAACAAAATATTGGTGAAATGAATGATGCGCTATTTAGAGGCTGTGTTTCGGTGCCCCAGTCACTCCCACTATATGAACAGACGCAGATCTAAATATCTGACGAACGACCCCAAATAACACCAAAGTTATATGGGTGAGTAAACGATCGTATTTTATGCCAGAAACGGTAATTCCCCTGTAATAACGTGTAATAAAATGTCTGTGAATAATAATGATTTTTGCACAGTGCCTCCAAAGTAACGTTGAAGTGTCACCTGCAAAGTTATGGATCAACTGACGGCACGTGGTAAGATAAAGGTAGGCGCGTCTTTTTTGATGAGTGACTTTATTGAAGAAAAAAAACTATACAAACTGTCTGCACAATCACGCACGTCTTTGTGTGTGGGAACTTTTTTAAAAAATTCATATGTGCTGTTAGTTTGAGCTGAATTCAAAGTTGAATCAAAGCAGAGAGTGAGTGTCAGCTCTTTCCTCCCTATTTCCTGTACCCTTGTATCCACATCAGCGCGCACACAACACGAACATCTGAGCCGGGTCACTTAGGACCTCTGCCTCATCACTTTAACTAAGTTACACAATCCGCCGCTCTGCCGTCTTTTAATCCCCGCTCTCCCTCCTCTCATCTCACCCTCCTGCGCTCGCATCTGTGTGCATCTGTGTCCCCAACTGCTGCACAATTAAAGAGAGATGAGCAGTGCTGTTAGTTTACGAAAAAAAAAAGGGGTGAAAAAACATAATGTAGTTTGCGTGTCACCATCAATTTACTGCATGCTGAAACTTTAAACGGGCCGATGAATAATTCGAGAGGAGAGCAAAGGGGAGGAAGGGTGGCGGTGGCAGGAGGAGGTGAAAGAAGTAGACGGAACGTAGAGAAGACGACGACAAGAGGACGAGGGGGGAGAAGGCAGAGGAAATGACATTGTTATTCATCCGACCCTTTGTCACAAGTTGAGAGCGAAAGATGCAAAACTTCAAGCGCTCTGTCTCCCGTGGGTGAGATACTGCGGTTCAAACAAAGTAAACAACTGTTTTACTCTGATGCACACTTTAGTCTTGCTGGAGGCTAAGTTGCCTTCCTGCTGCAGCTGGTATTGTGGCACACTTTGCCGGCAGGGGAGCGCGCAACAAGAAATTGCTGCAAAGATCTCGCAGTATTCAAAACCGAGCGCGGCACGCAGGAGACTCAGCCTTGTTGTTATTTACATAAAACTCACAGGTTGGCTTTCATGAACAAAGAGCCGCTCCAGTAGAAAAGGGTCACAAACACAGTGTGACATCGCTCAAACAGGCGTTTATTCAAAGTCAACTTTATCTGTCAACTGAGGTATAAAGTGAAAAGTTTCCATATTAATTTGAGGGCAGTTACATAATTGGATTTGAGTGTCTAAAACACCACAGCGAGCGATGGCCGGCTGGAGGAGAACTTTGATTATTTAAATGAACGGCCGTGATGTGCAAACAGCACTCTTTGAAATCACTTTCAATTAATCATTCATTCTGAAACTTTAAAGAAAGTAAAAACAACAACATAAATCAAAAATAAAACTACAATCAACATTGGTACAGTACGTGTCTCATCCCATTTTGGAGAAACTGAGCATAAAGATGTTGTCAAAAACACACAAACATGAAAAACAATGTGTGCAGAAAAAAAAATAAAGCCAAAGTGCCTGAGCTGAGCTACAGCTGTTAAGCGAAATGATAACACTTTAATGTTTTACCAGGTCCAGGAGAGAAGAATCCCCCACAAGAGCACAAATCAAAGCTCCCGTTAAACACAGAATACATGCAAGAGTTTGTGCGGCATGTGAGTTGTTTATCTGAATATCATCAGTTCTGGAGGCCTAACCGCCCTTTATCCCTCTCTCAAATTTGGGATTTACTTAAAAGAAGAAGAAAGAAAACATGCCTTCAGCTGTACTACTGTAGCAATTTAACTTCTAACAAAAAGAAACGCAGGTTGGCTGTGTGATGAGCCGTGTCGAGCGGCAAGATAAATAAGCACTGAAGCTAGTTTGGTTTAGAGACGTCCAATGGCCGCTCGCTGCGGTGGAGATTAAACACACGGATGTGATGGAGGTGGAACAGAAAAAAGAGAATAAATAGAGAAATAGAAATACAGGGAGAAAAAGTTAAAGCCAGTAGCTGCGTGCAAACACTTAGATAAGGTTTAGATTTCTATTTGTTGCATATTGGTCCAAAACTCAGTCAGCAGCAGGATCATAGACTCCATATAAAAATGGATGAACCCTCCACAACGTCATCCACATGTTGTACCCAATAGTGCTTTTAACGCTCAGTCGTCCCAGCAGTGCCTGACTCCCAGCTAATTCAAAAATAGCGAAAGAGGTGGAGCGTGATTTGAGCCGAGATGGGTCGATGACCCCTGGGCAGACGTCTAGCAGCCTGTGAGAGCACCGGCCTTGTCACTCTAAGCGATCACGCCCCTAATTATGCATGACTTCAAGCTAAAGGAACACTTTTTAATCAGAGTATAGCAAGTCAATTAAACTTCTGGGATATTGATCTGGTCAGTAAAGTAGCAGAGGGGGTTATTAATCAGGATCAGCGGCTCAGGGGCACTAGAGGGGCAACAATGAGATGATCCTTCCCATCTTTTCTGACTGTTTTTACTAGTTTTGCATTTGGCTGGGGTCAGTGTCACTACTGGTAGCATGGGTCAATACCTGGACCCTACAGTGGTTGCGCCGGGAGTCCAACTCCTCCAGGATGGCCCATCAGCACATGCCATTGTCAGAAGGTTTGCTTTGTCTCCCAGCACAGTCTCAAGAGCATGGAGGAGATTCCAGGAGACAGGGAATTACTCTAGGAGAGCTGGACAGGGCCGTAGAATGTCCTCCTCAACCCATCAGCAGGACCGGCATCTGCTCCTTTGTGCAAGGAGGAACAGGATGAGCTCTGCCAGAGCCCTACAAAGTGACCTCCAGCAGGCCACTGGTGTGAATGTCTCTGACCAAACCATCAGAAACAGACTTCATAAGGGCCCGAGGGCCCGAAGTCCTCCAGTGGGCCCTGTGCTCACTGCCCAGCACCGTGGAGTTCGACTGGCATTTGCTGTAAGACACCAGAACTGGCAGGTCTGCCGCTGGCGCCCTGTGCTCTTCGCAGACGTGACTGACGTGAACCCTGGACCCGATGTTGGTGCAGTTGGTCCGGGGTTCCTCCTGGTGCAACACAATGCCCCACCTCATATGACGAGAGTATGCAGAGAGTTCCTGGAGGATGAAGGAATTGATCCCACTGACTGGCCCCCATGCTCCGCTGGCCTAAATCCAGTAAAACACCTCTGGGACATTATGTTTTAGGCCATCCAAAGATGCCATGTTTCACCTCAGACTGTCCAGGAGCTCAGTGATGCCCTGGTTCAGATCATTCTCAATAGAAACATACAAGCATGTGTGGGCCATAAACTACCATTTTGAGTTGCTGCAGTGAAATCTGTGCAAAATGGACTAACCTGCCGTGTCATTTTTTCACTTTCACTTACATGGAGACAACCAAAATCCACAAAAGATCTGTTGCCAATTACCCAAGATGCCTGGAAACATCTACTTGCCATGTACCTTGTAAAACTGTGTTCAGGTCAGTGGTGGGCCATCTGGGCCAGCAAAGCCTTCTCTGCAGACTTAAACTTTATCAGAATCACCGACTTACGTTTTAATATTTCCCAATAATCTTATTAAATTCTTTTCATTTTATGTCTTGTCTGTCTCCCAGCTGAGGTGCTTCTGCCAGTGTAACTTTGCATTAGAGCTTTTATCCAGCTTTTAAGAAATCTGCCTGCTCCTTCACAATTAAAACTGCAGGCGGCCAAAGCTTGAAATACATTGTAATGACGCTGTCCCTTTAACCAGTCACACTTCAAGTTCACATTCTTAGGCCTTCTCTGTGGCCTACGGTAGCGTCAGTGTTTTCATGTCCTCTGATTGGAGAGTCAGAGAGCAGCTCGGTTTAAGCCAAGCTAGCAGTCATGTACATTTGTGGCAAGCTGCACGAACAAATTGTCCCCGTTGAGGTTTTGATAGCTATTTTTCTTTAAACTCATGACAGCGAAGGAGGAGACGCTATTGATTTGGTTGCAGATCTTCTTAAAAACACATTTTCATGGCAGACGTTGAAGGAAAAGACGGATATTATGAGGAAAGAACCCTCCAACCCTGGAGCTAGCTAGCCTGACCCAGCCGGGGAAACTTTCAGGACAGCGACTATGAGAGCCACCCTTGGTTGACAGAGAAAAGTTCTAGTGAGTAAAATGAATTACATATTTTATGTATATTTTTGCCAATGCATAAAAAATTTCCAAACCATCTTTCTTTCCTACAAACATTTGTGTGCCAGGCAAGTTGGGGCTGGCTTCTAGACGAGCACTTTGTTAACTGATAAATAACAAACATTTATAGCTTTTTTCCACGCATAAAAGCTAGTTTGTAAACTGAACTCAAACATAAGATGCAGTTGAAAGGCTGAGAAGCTCATACATGCACTTTTAGCTGAGTTTAATTTGTTACAGCATGTGTTGCACTTTCAAAATGGTATACGGTTATTTTAGAGCTACATATAGATTAATAAAGATTGAACAGTAAGATGAATATCATCACAGGGACAGACATGGAAATGCCCGTCGTTTACATAAAAGTGTTGTTAATGCAATTCTCATGGTTTTTATTTTTTTTATTCAATTTAACTTTTATGATCATAAAAACAGATGATAGATGTATTGTGCTTGATTTTATTCAAGCTAATTTGTGCTCAAACTACACATACACACAAAGCACATGCATCAGTTGATTTTTTTTTTTCCAGACATGTAATAACAGCATGTGTACAGTGCCCAATTAAAATAAAACTCCTCACAAACAGACAAATGTTACCACACACAACAAACCGGGCGCGTTGCTTTCTGCTCAAATGTACATACTAAATAAGATATGGGGGAAAATGAACCCATTTCCCCTCGTGTTACTTTTAAATGCAAATTGGGTCCTTCATTAAAATGTGTGGCTAAACTTCATTAGCAGCAGATATTGATTTTCAGGCTGCAGCGATCTGATAGGCCCTATAGGCAAGAGAAGGTACAAAGGTTTGTCTAAATGCTAACTGTAGTACGTGGCTCGGGGCTAGAAGGAGATCTGGCTCTGAGAGCTATAGAACATCTGGAGAGGTAACATTTACATAAGCTTCTCTTTGTACATGGGAACCTTCATTAACATCACGCTGCTTTGAACTTAGGATGAGATGGAAATAACAGACGAAACAGAAGTTAGGAGGAGAGGCGCTGTATTGGATTGTTGCAGCCATGTGCAGTATTTATTTTTTTTCTATTTCTAGAAATCTGATCTCAGTATGTGGAGCGCAAACATCAAACTGTTGGGACCAGGCAACTGAAAATGTACGTTAGAATATTGTCTTTCTGGGGAAGTGATTGGTGTCTTGTAGTTTAAATGATGAATAGGTAATTATTTAACTTGCATAACAAGATATTGTGGTGTTATCTTAGTTTGAAAGTGAGCGTTAAAACAGCAAAACACAACTTGACCCAGTGTTATATTGTATATATCTAAGTAGTACATGAAGTATAAACCCTAAATTGCATGATCCAACTACACCAGTCCAAAAACGAGAATCCTTACACTTTAATATAATTTTACATTAAATTTTACAGTTTACAGCATACCGACAATCATAATTATGACTATATATGTATATATATATATATATATATATATATATATATACACCATTCAGCCACAACATTAAAACCACTGATAGGAGAAGTAAATAACATTGGCCATCTTGGAACAATCCAATGTTCTGCTGGGAAATGTTTGGACCTGGCATTAGTGTGGATGTTACTTAGACATGCACCACCCACCTAGACCAGACCAGACACCCCCACCCCATAGCAATGACACTGCTTGATAGCAGCAGGATGCAGCCTGACACAGGCACACACACAAACAGTTTAGGAACAACTCAAAAATCATTAAAAACAGCACAAGGTGTTGACCTGGCCTCCAAATTTACTAGATCCCAAACTGATCAAGTATCTGTGGGATGATCCACAAAGGCCCCTCCCCCCAACCCATAGGACCCAAAGGCCCCCACTGAGTCACAACTGTTTTGGAGGCACAAGGGAGACTAACACAATATTAGGAAGGTGGTCATAATGTTACGCCTGCGTATATATATATATATATATATATATATATATATATATAGTTTTCACAGCGTATAATCCCATTGATCAGAAATTTGATTTGGTTTTATAGTGTAACGTATCATTCTCGTCCAAAAATCCTTAGAGACGACTTTTCACAGGAATGATTGCGTACAGATCACAGATTCACCTGCTTTCTTCACCATCCAATCTCTGCCGCTTACCTTCTCTTTAAAATGTCCACCGCTCCCAACTCAGATCTCCGCCATAGACTCTGTGTTAATTCAATCTCATTACTTTTCCAAACATGGCCACACCGTGGGGCTCCCCCTCAATCAGAGGCCGCCTAACCCTCTGATCTCTGGCAAATGGGAGAGCCACTCCTCTCACCGTACGGAGCGCACAAAAGGCCGTGACCAAAATTGCGGGGGATTTAGGCCCTAATCTGTCTTTACTCTGCAGAAAAATGGATGGCTTGGAAAGAGACCGGTGAAAGGTATGAGGAGGAGGAGGAGCAGGAGGAAGAGGAGGCATGGTTTTATAGGATGAGGGGTATAGAAGCATTAGGAGGATACCACCAGTTGGGAAAACATCTGCTCATCATCTGGGTGCTCCTGTGTGTGTTTGTGCGTGTGTGTGTGCGCTGGGAGGTTGTGGTCGGTGGGCAGGGACTAACATGGCCTGCTTTACATTTTTAAAAAGCAACACACGAGGCATCTCCTACAATCACGTAGAGTGTGAATTATTGAAATTATCCCCGGTGTCACTGGTCTAAGGCAACACAACATGACACATGTTGTGCGTATGTGTGTGTGTGGCTCTACCTGACAGGCTGCCCAACACACTTGTAAACAACTGTAATTCTTTGCAAAGCAAGCTCAAGTACAATATGTCTGGGTGTAATTTATTTATTTGCCTCCCAATAGGCGGTTGGAGGGGAATGATACTGTGTGTTTACCCCTTCTGTGAACATATACACACAGCCGGGCCTCATGCAGACACATACTCTCTCTGTCAGAGTTATGACAACAGCTCCGACACAAATCACGGCTCGGGTCACAGCTTCTGATGAAGAGGGGAAGAGTCAATGGAGGTGAGATATGGAGTCCTACTGAAAATATGTCTGCACTGTTTCTGGCAGGATCATGGCCTGTTTCGCCAAGATTTACGAGTTGTGGTAACACGGTGTTCACTAAATTTGATCTTTAATATCTAGGATTAGGGCGGCACAGTGGGGAGGTGGTTACCACTGATGCCTCACAGCGAGAAGGTCCCGGGTTCGAATCCATGGGCCAACTGGGCCTTTCTGTTTGGAGTTTGCATGTTCTCCCTGTGTCTGCGTGGGTTCGCTCAGTGAGTGTGAATGGTTGTCTGTCTCTCTGTGTTAGCCCTGCGATAGACTGGCGACCGGGTGGACCAGGTGGACTGGGTGGACCCCGCCTCTCGCCCGAGGACAGCTGGACCTGTCATCGTGTTATAAGTGGTTATAAGCGATTATAAGCGTTGATCCAAATTATCACTTTATTCAAAAGTACTGTCTGTCTTTACATTTAGCCAGTTGGTCTGAACAGTTAAGGTTCCTGTTAGACTGTTATCACCTTATTATCACCTTTGTTTTGCCAACACAAACTAGCAAAAACCCCAATCGCAAACACAATCTGTGGCAAAAACCTGTAGCAAATTTCATTCAGACAGCAAATTAAACGTCACTGACAAACAGCAAGCTGTCCGCTGACCTTTCAGGAAACAAGGAACAACTCAAATGGAGGCAGCTACCTTTTATTAGCTCTGTTGCACCGGCAACTTTTTACTCAACTTGCTCCTTTTTTCCTTTAAGAGACAGGAAAACACATGTTTTGTGTGAACACTGAGGTTCTTATGTTCTGTTATTGATTGTCTAGCTAAATAACAGTAAACTGGCTATAGCTATGGGAGCTTTTCCGCCTCTTCAGTATCTCTACTAAATTAAATTATGTACAAACCAGAGAAAATAAATGCCAGAAGCAGTAAATTGCCCACTACAATGAAAAAAGAAAGAAGCTCTGAGAGCTATGAGATATTCTCCAGTCCACTTGACCCCAATCTGCTCAAGCGAGGTTTAGTGCGGTGCTGAGTGTCTGAACATGAAGTGTTTTTAAGGTTATAATAAAGTGGCTCTGTGATACTTTAGATAAAACTAGACAGTGCTCGTATGTTTCTCGTGATGTAAACACACACATCGGATGTGTAGCGCTGTCCGGCCCAACCAGGAGAGTCGTTCTCAGCCGGCCCCAGGGAGCTGGATTATGAAGAACAATCATCTGATTTCTCCTTCCTCCTCCGACCCCCTGCTTTCCCCCAAAACCTCCCATCTCATCACCGCCGCTCATTCACCCCGGCCTCCTCTCGCTCGTATGATTAAGGGTCAAGCGTGCCACCTCGTCTCCAGGCCATCATTAAAAGGGCGACAGAAAAGAGAACGAGAGTGAGGGAGAGAGACACCCTGGCACACAGGGCTAATGAAAGCCATGAATCACAGTGTGGTCTTTAAAGAACATATTAGTGGCATCATTAACTCTGCACAAAGGCCAGAGCCGGGGTGAACAGACAGGTCGCTCCGGCAGCCTGCTGCCCCACCTCCTGCCACCCGCCCCTACTGCTCTGCCTTTCATATTCCCAAGAGACGCCTCTCATTAGGGAGGCATCCATACTGCCACACTGGGCGCTCGGTCCTTGACTGTTTGCCACGCAGATTTGAGAGGTATTTAAGGTGTAACACGAAATAACTGACTGAATTAACAGCCAGCTCGGTGTGTTTAATTACTGCAAAAACCTTAACAAAGACGCCGTCAATCCGTGGCAAAATGTGCTTTCAGAGTCTTCCAGACAAACTCCACAAACAAAAGCTCCCACTTCTGTCGGAGCAAACTGCAGACATATTTTTAATGGACATGCTCCTCTTAACCTGCCACTTCCTGTTTGAACAAAAACAACTCTCCCTCCAGACGCCCTGCAGCAGGGGCCTGTGGGTACTCCTCAAGGGCAGTGACCTTTTCACACAGCCTCGGGACAAAGTGGGTCTCCCAGCTCACCCTGGAGCAACACCCACCACCACTTCCCTCCACGTGCCCTCCATCCCTCCCCCCTCTCCCAGCCCCTTCAGATATCCCGGACCTGACTGGTGTTTGCTGGTAGTGCCCCCTCACTACCCTCCATCAGAGGTGTGTCTGGAGCCCCCATGCTCAGGGAGTCGGCCCAGGCCTCATTAGGAGCTCCATGATGAAATGAGCTGAAAGGCCCCAGCCTCAGCCAGCACCAGGCAGCAATCACAGCAGTCTGAACTGGAAAGGCTCATCTCATGGCCCCATAGGCGTTAAATCATGGATAACCCTCTTGTTTCTCTCGCTATCTAACTATCTGCACCCCCTAACTTGCTCTGTCTAACTATGTATGGCTCGCCTCTTCTCTCTCTTACTTTTACAACACCCCCCTACCCCACACACACACACACACACCCTTTCACTTCCCCCCCACATCTCTCCACCCCCCTCTTGTCTGCCTGGATAGGTCCTCACTCTATTACTGCTACTCACCAACCACACTGTACTGTACTTTACTGCTTCACTCACTGGAGGCATCAAAGTTTAACACCTACAACCTACAGCTCTCAGTCACATCTCATCTCGTACTTTCCATGTTTCTCCCCCGGATTGTTTCTCCAAGCTTTTCATCATGCGTTGTAATTGCAATTCTTTTGCAATTTTTTTACTCTTTACCCTGTCCTTCTTTGACCGCTGGCTTTGACTCGCTCCGACTCTTTTCATGGCTCTGTCTAAACGTCTAAAGGCAAATATATTATCTTAAAAGTTGTTGCTTGTGAAGATAAAGACACTTTTAAGGTCATTTACTGTATAAGGACCTTAATCTATAACGCCGCATCATATGTGAAATGCAAAGCAACTTTCACAACGACTAAATACCTAGCCAGAGATGATGGTAGTATTTACCGTACATCAAAATTATTTAAAGTATTCTGCTGCAAGAGAAAGCACAGTATGCTGTAAAACGCACTTTTTATGAATGTCTCCTGTCATTGCTACATTATAGATTATTTAACTGTATCATGATTGATGCAATGTTATAACTGGTTGATGTGCAGATAATTTTTGATATATGCCACTGCATTACATTACATTCCAGCTGTCTATCTATCCGGCCTTGACACCGATGATGAGATCCTGTTCCTGCTTTGAAATTATAATCATAACTCCCTCAGATGAACTGCACGGGTGACATTCAGGTGCCTGCAGGTATGCAGGTTTGAAGCATAGTCTGCTCTGCATGCACCGCGGAAAGAATCAAAGTAACGGCTCTCTGGGTTCTCCGTTCGAGTGCCCATCAGGGCATAGGAGAATGATTTTAGAGGACTAAAGCAGACAGTGGAGAGATATTAGTGTGGCATTAATCTACTCACAGAACAAATATCTAAACATTTTACTGAGATTTTAACGAGTTGTGACCGGTGGGGCATCACTTCCAATCCAAAACAGAGGAGTGAGACACCGGGAGCATTATGCAGCCTTCCTTGAATATATGTTTGAATAATTGAAAGCCACTTAGTCCCATTTGAATGGTTGAGTGTTGTGGATCAACTACACCTATAGATGCATGGGGTCAGTATGGCTTGCAGGGTGCTACAGCTTCTAATATATTCATGAAATGTGAGCATGTAAATTTTTCCCCTCGTATGTCCCAACACACAGAGCCATGGATAATTAAGGATTGTCGCAATGTTTTATTTCTGCAGGCAAAACATTTCTACCCCTGCCCTCGAATCCACACCTTGTATTAAAAGCATAATTCTATGATAAAGCTAGTTTAGGGGAAACCTAATGTTATATTAAAGAAGAGTTAATCTATGCAAGGGGAGCCTTCTTACCATACATTATTATGCGCTACAGAATGCTTTAATGTGCAAAAAAGAACCCTTTTTTTTTTTGGCCAAGAGTAGACATTATATTACTACAGGTTAATAAAACTTTGGCTTTCTTAATTTTTCATAGTGGTTAGTGCATATGTAAATATTTAATGAGGTCTTTATGCTCCAGATATTCCAACAAAAAGGTTAATAAGATCTAAGATGGAAGATAGGGTATATAATCGCTAGCCTGTCCTACAGAGAAAGGAGGAATGGCGGAGAAGTAATAAAAGACCCAAAAGAAGGGAGTGGGAAGGAAGCATAACGACACTTAAACTCCTTTATGAAGGAAGAAATATAAGGAAATTATATAGAAATTGTAGCCCTGCTCTTATAATATTTTACACAGGCCCGTCCCTGTGTGCAGGGCTGCAACTGACGTAAAAACTGTTGAAAAATAGCCCATTGGGGAATTGGAGGGGTGTTTCAGCATCTTTTAGTAATTACATCGTTTTGTAAAACCAAACGATACTTGGTGGCTACTCAGCTGTGTCAGGTTTCTCTGTTTACTTCAATCAATGGAGACTGGGACTGAGTGGCTGAATGTTGGAGCTAATAAATGTGGAAGAACAGTTACTGCTGCTGAAGAAAGAAGACTGGGTTTGAACAGGTGGTATGTAGGAGGAGATGTGGACAAGGAAATTCATTTCACACCTATCTCAGTTGCTTAACATCTGCTCAGGGCAAACCTTTTGTGTTAACCTTAACATCATCAAGCAGATACATGATATGAACATGCAGGACGTGTCAGTGAGGGACAGCATTTTGGTAGCGGGCGTTTTCTAGTTTCCGTCCGTGGTCCAAGTAGTATTGACCAGTTACACTCGATCAGGCTTTGGTAAACTTTGTCAAGCCGGTACATTCAATAAAGCTGTTTAGTGAATAAAAACTGGCTGCTTGTTAAACAATCCTGTCGTCTCTCAACTTCAACTCCATTCTAGTTTCCGGTGCATGAATGACTGCAGTCTTGACCCTTATACCAGATACCTGCTGTGCTAATATCCAACAACTACACCAATACCCCTGAAATATGGGCCACTGCCCCCGATCAGCTGTCAGCAGACGACAGCAGATGGGTTCCCATATTGGTCTTCTCAGGGAAAGTAAAGATTCAATACAGCAAACAATACATCATCAATCAGTTTATAATAAGATAGTGATAAATAACAGCACACTGACATGGACCTGACGTTAGGAGCACTTCTCAATGAGCTCTTGGATGCTCTCTGTGCAAGATCAGCATTTAATTTCTACTTTACTTACACACAAGCTCCTTGAAAAAAATTAAATCTACATATCGACATGAGCCTAGAGCTGGGAAACCTAAATGCCACTTCCCTTTAACTAATCTTCCACCATTATGGTGCGCTGAAAGCCCCGTCCCATCTAAAGGATATAGCTCTTTCCTTAATTAACACACACGGTGGTGTGTTGCAATATCAGATTAATATTTCAGTGCCTGCTTCGTTTTATGGATGCTACCATTTGAATGGGCCTTAATAGAGTGACAAGACATTCCCAACGACCACTGTCCCATGAAAAATGCACAAGCCACTTAAAACCAATGGCCAGTCACAAGAAGACACTTGGCCCCTCAAGACAAACCATGACTTCTTTCCTGATGAGGGGAAAGCAGGGCTTATTTTCAGCGCCTACCACGGAAAGTAATGCACTCCCCTGCACACACATCTGTTATGAAGATTGGATGAAATGGTTTGATAGTGAAACATTAGCTTCTTTTAAATCTCACGGCTGGTGAGCATTCTTCAAATGTAACGCAGAGTTAATAATTAAAGAGCCCTATTCGCCGTAGTATTAATCGTCAGGGCCATCTGATAGTCGCCTTGCCAGAAAGAAAAAAAAAAAAAGCCTTCGACTCAGACGTTGCTTTAACATATTTGAACTGAACATCTGGCTGCAGATGAACTCATTACGAGTAGAGATGCAACAGACAAGGCCAGCGTTATTCATGGGGATTAGAGACTTAAAATAATCAATAGATCTGACAGAATTCAAGGTTAGGAGGTCAAGAGACTTCATCTGCTTTGGCCGAAGGTCAGTTTATTCACTCAGGCAGAAAGCTAATGAATGCTGTTGACCTCATTCGTGTGGATGCTCATCATAGTTTCAGAGACATTCACGCAGGCGGCATTTAGAGAGTTTCTGACTCTACGCCTCGACTTGTCTCGGACCATTTCTCTCTCCGCACCTTTGTAAATCAGGCAGTACGAGCACCTAAATAGATTCTCTCTTCTTTTTCTTTTTTTTCAATCTTTGTCTAACCAGCATCGCCCCGCTGAGATTATGAGACGTCAGTAAATACAACTGTGTTTACAGGGACGGAAGATTATTAAAGCATGCAGCGAATCCAGCCCTTCTAACTGTGGAAGCTGCTGAAATATTAAAGCCAATAAGAGTCAAATAACATCTGGGGAGGTCTGGCGAGGGAAAGAGAGAGAGACAGAGACTGAGCAAAGTTATTGACTGTGCCGTACTGATCACATAACAAAGCAGATGTTTTAAAAATAGAACGAAATGCCGAAATTGTTCATAATATATATATATATTTCTTTTTTTTACGGATCGTACCTCAACAGAATGTAAATGATTATCAGTGATAATTACACTGAAACTACACATGTACCACCATCCAGCTATCACAGAGCCAAGTGAGAACAGACTAGGTACATACATCTGGTCTATATTTCTCATATTCATTCATAGAAAAGGAGACAGGGTTAAAACACACGGTGTTATTTTCATTACATGTGACATTTCCTACTGGCTTCATAAAGGCATAATTACAGATGTGTGCCAAGCAGAATAAAACAATATGAATATATAAAGAGCGCTTTTAGGCAATCACACATGAGTAAACAAAATAAAAATTTTGTTAATCACAAATTTTCTTGAATTGGATTTTTTAATGAAAGGTCTACACGGCTGTTTCTCTGTGAGAAAAACACCTGAGAAGGCATTTCCTGTAACTATTAAATTCATCTTTATATGGCAAAATAAATTCATAAAATAAACTTTTGAAACCGGTGCCTGTACTTGGTTTAACAAACTTTTAAATTGAAATAATGAATCCATATAGTTGATAACTGATGCACAGACACAGAGCGATTTTTTCGAGTGAAGTTGAACTCAGCCTAATTTTCTTCAAATTTTAGAAAAATCATCTGAGGTTTGTCCTTTTAGACTGTGAAAATGTTTTTCACACCGATGCGTTCCTAAAAATTTACACCAGAATCTTAATTTTACAGGATTAATGGCACTGAACTGTGGTGCAGATGCCTTTCTGATATGAAGGCTAGATTAAGTGAGAAATGTTTCACTGAGAATAGCTGATGATGATGATTGAAGGGTGGAGGGAGGAACAGAGGAGGAGATGAAAGGAATTCGGAATGACAGCGCGAGACAGGAGAAGAACGGGACCCCACACGATGGGGGGCCTGAGAGGCCGTCTGCAGCGCTGCCTGATTGACACACAATTGCAGCGCCGCTGCCAGGGCCCCTCCTAGAGACTGGAGAACCAGAGCACCATACGAACCCACTGTGAGCAGACAAATACACCTGTTCATCCTCACAAAATGACAGGTAGAGATACACAGAAAGACATAAACACACAGGCATATGGTGAGGAAGAAAAGCAAGGCATTCCTTGGCTGTCATGTGAGAGCTATTTCTGAATCAAAGCCAGGTGAGGCATGTATCCATCGACCTGCAGCAGGAAAGAGGAGCTAACGCCGACACAACGGCAGCTTCAGTGCATGAAGGAATAAATAACCTTCTGGAGGAGAAGATTAAAGTAGATGCTGGTTTATAATTAGCCGGCTGGCCCACAGCTAGGAATCACTAGTACATCTTTGCCACTGGTGATAGAGTGTGTGTCTCACTGGGTTGACTGGGGGAAGGATCGAGCAACCTGTCAGCCATAATTCAACATAAACTGCAGAGTGAAGCCGCGCATGGGCTGGCTGCAGCGACGCGGAGACAGACGCTGCCTAGTCCTCTCTTTCACACACCTATTTCGGGGCAGACAAAAATAACAGGAGTCACCTGACATTTCCAGACATATACATGGCATGCACACACGTACCCACGAAGTCATGACGTCTCTGTTGGGACGGCCGTCGTCTCGCGTTGTCATTCCTCTTTTCTTTTTCGGAAAACTGTCTGGGTTGTCTTGTGTCTATGGTCCAAATGCATTTCTTTGCCTAGTCCAAGACTGATAAAGAATCTGTGCCTCCTTCATTCTAGTCCAAAAACATATATTACTCAGTCTCTATATTACATTTTCCTTCATTATATTTAACAATGAGGTTGACTCTTATATCATCGATGTAAATATTTACTGGGACTGCAAACGGACTTTACTTTATATTTGAAAGAAATTCCAATAAACACAACATTTATTTCCAGTGTGCTTAAAAACTACAGCGCTCCTTAATTTGATAATCTTTTCTCAAAATAAATGAAAGTGACTTTAGTGCACGGCTTTAGTTGTAACAAACTGACTTGCTAACATAAGGAGAAGGGACATTGGACAGTATTTAGAGCTGTACTAACACATTGTTATCAGATAATAATCCATTTGATTGCATTAGAAAACACAGCTGTCTTATTATCAGTGCGGCAATATGCTATCTCATGTCCTTGTTCTAGTTTCTATTTAATCTATGATCAGTCCATGTTCTCTGTCATATGAACACAATCTTTTCACCTTTTTAAATAGAATCACTGACGTCTGAAAATGCTATAACATGTAATATATCTATAAACACAATGTACAGCGGCTTTTGTAGTTGCATCCTCCTTTCTAAATTTAATCCTTTCCTTTCTCAGGTCTGTTAATGTTATTGCGTAACTTAATATCAGCTCTGAATAAGTTTTGCTTTCTGCCTCCAAGCTGACATATACAAACACACACAGCACAACAAGTCAACAGGTTGCAGTTCTTGCATCCAGAAGACAAAAGGCGGCAGAAAACTCAACATGGTGTGTGTAAGTCAATGTCGCACCCTACCCGCTGCTATCAGGGGAGAGGCCTAATGTGATCCTCATTCAGTCCAGACCTGATTATGAGCACAGCCGCTCTCTTTTCATTCATCTCAGGTCAGCTGCGTGCTCACACACTCGTGAACACCGCCACCCATTAAGGTTCCCAAAGGTCCAAGACGACTCCTTTGTCTCTAATGGAGGAGTCGACAAACAATCTGCGAGCGAGGGGGCTGAGGAAAAAAAAAAAAAAGAAGAAGAAGAAAGAAAGAAAAAACGCTGATGGAAATGCAAGAAAGCGGCGAGAGTGAGAAGGGGGAGAGAGAGAGGAGAGACAGAAAGACAACAACTGACATCTCAGGGAATTTCACAGGGATGGCTAATCCAATGTGATCAGCGGAAGATTTTAATATTTAAATAGCCAGCAACGCACCAGAAGTTTCTAATTAAATTATAACTCATGCTTGAAAAGCAAAAGTGCATGTGTTGTGGGAGCTTAAATAATTCAGCCCGCCCTATATCTCGTCTTTCTGTTAACCCGGAGACAAATGGCACTTGCTAGGGCTTTTAGACAGGGGGCTGGCACTGTCAGAAACATGAACAACATCAGCTTGTAAAGGGCCTCACCCATCAGGGCCCAAATCCAAACTGACTGGCCCCACTACAGAACAACGTCTCTAACCTACGAATTAATTTGGTTAATTAATTCATTATTAATTACCTAAAAGGCCACACAACATTGGCACGGTGTAAAAAGATGACAGGAAAAAAGCCTCTTCCTAATGAACCGGGGATGTTAATGAGGCACCAGACAACTATGTTCTGGCTCCTCTCACTATATCATCCTACCTGCTCGCTCTTATTAGAAGTTTCCAGTGAGCGAAAAAAAAAAAAGAGAAAGTATCAGAAAAGAGTTTATTAATTAATACACTCTTGAAGGATATATGAGACGCTCACAATATCCAAGAGAAGCGTAAAATATTTAGGCTGCTAACATTCATATTAATGGCAAAATTACACATACATCTCAGAAATTAAATTAGAATTCGACCCAACATTGATGGCAGAGTCATGTCAAGCATATAAATGTACTTATGGCTCGAGGTTAGAATATCTCTTTTCATTCATTATATTTTTTTTTTATCCACCACCAGGTATCTTCGCTTTTGGCTACTCTGTGCTCGCGGCGTAATTCCAGAAAAGAATTGCATTTTTGATGGGAACTAATTAGACAGGCCTTTACCTGAAATTCGCCCAGACTGTTGCATGTTCCTGAGCCGGGATGATGATGATGATGATGATGATGATGAGGATGATGACGACGGTGGTATAACTTATTGAGGGGCACCAACTGTTCTAACTTCTGCTCAGGAACAGGGAGAGCTCAGAGGTCTGCTGCTTCACAGAGATTGTACTTTGCAGA
The DNA here is from genome assembly GCF_963514085.1 of Chelon labrosus. NCBI lineage: Eukaryota > Metazoa > Chordata > Actinopteri > Mugiliformes > Mugilidae > Chelon > Chelon labrosus. The sequence continues at coordinate 16,293,209 of NC_140338.1, read as the reverse complement.
ACAGAACAGAAAGAGACTCTGAAAAACAAACTCCAAAGAGACGGGAAGTCAATCAATCCACAAAGGCCTTACGCTCTTTTGGCAAAAGCTCAACCACGGTGTCACAGTCTTTTGCTGCTGCCCCGAGAAAGAAAGCCGACGTTCGCATACCAAAAGAATGAATTACATTACAGGTAGTGGAGAACATTTCTGACAGTCCCTGCTGTGATTACTACATTTGACGGTGAGCACGCCTCAGACATTTTGCTGAGTACCCTCTTTACCTGTTCCCTTTTTTTTTTTTTTTTCCCCCTTCTATTCCAGTGTCTGTGCACATAGACACAGCTGGCGGAGGGTTGTAAAGTGGTACAGAGCCTGTGCGTGTGATGCAGGCAGTATCGTGATCTGAAATGATGAAATAAAACAGTCTGGCTTCTCTCGTCTCCGCTGTTGCTGGCAGTTGCAGAAACGCTGCAGATTCCAGGTGGGAGGCAGACATGAGATACGTGTCAGCTCCAATGCAGTTCAGCACAAAGGAGACCAAACGGCGCAAACTACCAACACAAATTTGTGTCTTGTCCCCAACAACAGGCGCAGCAGCAGCAGAAGAAGAAGAAGAAGAAGAAGAAGAAGCTAGGGTTTGGCTGCGCGGAGGAGGGGGTGGAGGGATGAGCTAAACTTGGGGATGTTTATTTTACAACTTGGCGAGCACTTTGAGTTCATGGAACAAAGACATGTGGTTCTGTTCTTTTGTGCTCGCAGTTCACACAGCCTTTGGCCTCGGTCCTCTCAAGTCCCCAGTCAAGAGTGATGTGAGCCAGTCAAGACAGATCGCAACTACAAGAAAGTAGTCCACCCCAGGGGTCTCTCCTTCTCTTTCTCCGTCTCCGACACACACACACATGCACTTGTGTGTACGAGCGCATGACTTTGTGAGCAGCCCTTTATGATTGCCGCTAAGTTTCTAATTGTTCTGATCATAAAGAAATACCTTTCAAGAAGCCTCTGTTTCAGACCCGCAGCCTGATTAAAGAATGCATGATACTTCAGTGACAAGACAGTATTATTAATTCATTGCAAACAGTGGAATTTGGGTGTGTTTCTTTGAAAAATGTTCAAAACTGGCGGCCTGTAATAAAAGCACTGAGAGAAATTCCAACTCATTAACATTTAATCACAAAATTCTCTTTCGTATGAAATACCCAATATAGGCTGTCAGAATCAATCAGGTGTCCAGAAAAAGGGAGATGACACGCCAAAAGGATGGGGAATGAGTCAAATGTGGCACTTGCTGTTTCTTCTGGCTGTCACATCGCCAGCACTGAAGCCGACACTGTTAGGAAGTGCGGCTCCGTGGAGCGGCTTTTAAACACTCTGGGAGATACGGAAGAAAAAAGAAAGGCTTCTATTGCAGAACCTCTGCCTGACAGGAGTCAGCAACGGAGGTTGTGTCATCTTTTGGCGTGGGAGAGGTGTTCAAAGCCAAGGCTGCTGGGTAATGGGGTTCGTTGGGGGAGACGAGGGATCTAGAGGAACTCTTCACTCATAATTTTATAATCGGCCTCCTGTCCCGGGGATCCATGCCAGCGCTCTTGTCTACACCTTTAACTCAACCCTTTGAAAGCATAATGTTGGCCCCCGTGTAAAGACTGCTTGTAAAGACACAGCACGGGGATCGGTGATGAGGACGAGCCAGATTACCCACGATGCTTTAGGAGCAGGAAAAGGGCATGCAGCCAAGCTCAGAGAACAAAGTTTAAAGTTTAGGACACAGTGTTTCATGTCGGCAGTCGTGAAATGTTAATGGAAATAACAGGAAAGGATTGCCAAGTTATTGAAAATCCTGTTTCACACACGTGTTTTATTTTAACCCAGCCTCACAAAAGATTTGGCCAATCCTATTTTTATTATTTAAATATAAAAAACAAATTAAATTAAATAAATCCAACTTTCTACATGCATCTACATATACACATATAGATATATAATGTATCACACATTATCGTGCAGATTTTCAGAGAACAGCAAAAATAAAATAAAGAAAGACAGAAAGACACCAATTTTACTTTCAACAGAACTTGAGAACTTTTTTTTCTTTCTTTAACTTTACAATAATATACCAGAGGTTATGACCACATGACAGAATTTACCTACACAAAACATGGGTGCAGCACTTAAAATATGTTGTTATGACCATGATCTCTGTTAGCTCTAGCGTAACTCTTTCAACATGAACATTTTTAAGTTTTGGGAAAAGCAAACGTTACGTTCCTAATCCTACCAATCATCAGTTACAGATACGTACGAATAAGAATCTGCCCAGAAGATGGAGAGTGAGTACCACCACGCCGTATAGATGAACTATTAAAGGACACTGTAAAATGGCTGTTGCACAAGGTTTCAGTTCTGCTTCCTTCTGCTGCAGAAGCAGAGCTGCATCGTGATTTTTCTCCCCAGCCTGAAACCTGGAACACAAGTTCATTAAACCAGGTTCACTAGCTTCAGTGTTGGGAGCACGGTGTGTGGGCTCAGCAGCATTTGTGCTTGTGTCATTACTTTTTCACTCTTCCAAACCATCTTGGAAAACACTGTGGCACGTTGGCCCAGATAGCATTCAGAGAGGCACTATAGCACCTAGTTTTTTTTTGTCTTATTTTAACCTATGAGAAATATCTGTCAGTGCACGCAACAAATTATAAAATCAGGTTTTGATAGAGCTGGTGTTTAATAAAATGTAGTTGGTGGGATTCAGGATGTCAAAACGTGCTCTATTCTAAAGTGGCTTTCCACCACAAAGTGATTGGTGAGGAGATGGCTGCACCAAAAACGTGTTAAATGACAGTAAGCTACCAGTAGGGGTTGATGGATGAAGTTGAATGCAACTGCAATTCACATTTATAGCTGATAATGAAACATGTGCTTGCCTTCTGTATCTGTTTCCAAGACTGGCACCATCTCCTGTGAGTTTTTGTGTTGACTTCATTGCCTTCGTGTCATTCTGACAGAAACGTCACTGCCTCTGGAGGGCACCGTAAGTACTCTGCCTGTGATGCTAACCAAATGGAAAAGTGAGATTCAAACTGGAGGGTCTAGAGGGACAGGGGAGAAAAATGTTCCTCCTCGTCTGGAACCAGTTTATGTCTCCCTGTCTCATCGCAGATCTGTTGTAGTTCAAAATCCCGCAATGTCTTGATTCTGTCATTCTGACTCCCAGTCCTGTGTCAATCCAGAGCGATCATACTCATACCTTTAGTAGCGCCAAGCGTCTTCTTCCCAGAGAATCAGGACACGTCTGAATAGAGTCTGAGACACATTTTAAAAGAATACACTTCTACATAAAGCCTTTTCCACCACCTCTACGGACTGGACTCTATTCTTTAAATACAGGTCTTTGTATGTTTGACAAATTTTCTTTCAGTTGAGCTTAAGAGTTATACATCATTTGTACAGTATAAACCGATTTGGATTATAATGCAGCTAACCATTAAAATCTGCGAGAGATGTTTGACCTCAGCACTTATGTGCGGTTTATGCTTCTGCATCAATTTGACGCTGTACCTACGGCGACAGTCCAGACCCTATGCAGACCCTAGCGCTGATGTGCACCTCCACAGAAATGTAGGCACACGTCGCGGCGACGCAGGCAGCAAGAGCTGTGATTGGTCCGCTTGGTAGTAGCGTGTTTCTGCTTTAGTATTTCCGGCTGCTTCTCCATGTCCGCAATTTTCTAATTGATCGTTTCGGATCAATAAAGATGGAATACATCAAGGAAAGGTTAACCGAGGAGGTTCAGAGATACAAACATTTGTATGACTCGACTTCGGTGCAATTTCGGGCCAAAGTTTCAGTCGCAATGTTGAAAGTGAAGTAGGAAGTAGAAACAAAAATTAACCCGACTGGCAAAAAAAAGACACAGCGCCGACTAGCGTTTTTACAGAGGGAGCCAGACTGATTACGCCATCTATGTCCCGACAAGGTCTAAACCACGCTTTAGTCTTCGATCAGACTGAAACAAGCTGGAAGTCAACTACAACTGCTTGATTATGGTTTGCCATTAAAAGGTTAACAGAAACCAACCCTAAAAGTTGAAAAAAGACCTGACAGACACGAGCAACTATTTCTAAAACTCAACAACGGTAATTTTAATGCTACTAAGAAACACAGTTTCTTTGGATGCAGTTCACGGATGCAGAGCCATTGCTCTGCTGAGTTACAGCAGCTGCACCATGGCTTGTTTTCAGTTTTTCTCAGTTTCAGTCCTGCTACAGCTTGTAATCGAGATGGTCTGAGGCTTCAGAATAAAAACTGTTGAGAATATCTAAAAGATGCATTAAACCGCAGACCAGGCGAACCAACACATGGACCCATTTGATTAATTATAATATGTCAATTGGTGCTATAAATTCCTCCAACTAATCCCAACAACAAAATATAAAAATTAAAAGAAGGAGAAAAATAGAAATCACTGCAGCGCTGAGGATACTGTGGCGTAGGTGACTGCACACACTGAACTCCCTTGGAGAGAGTAAACAGTTTCCCCACGGGGATCAATAAAGCATCACATTATCATTATTATTTAACTAGTGCCTGGTACACACTGCGCACATGGAAGGAACATGGACTCGTCTTGTTGCTCAACCTCAATACCTACTTGACCTCAGTGAGAACTTCAGCAGCAGGATCATCCAGCACGCGGATGAGGCTATAGGTTAGTAGACCCTAGAGCTATGCGAGGGCGCCATTACAACTGTATGGGCTGTTGATCTCTAATGGCTGTGTGCTGGGCTGTAATGGTGCTTGGAGAGAGTGGAAAAGAAAAAAAAATAAGAAGAAGTAATCTCAGAAAATGCTGACCTCTGAGCCACAAAAAGTCGGTGAGAAGTGTTAACAGCACCTTGGCACTACTCCACTGGTTCTCTTTTATAACCTTTGGCTTTTTCTCTCTAGACATCAGACCTCCTCTTATCTACCTCCTGCAGTTCCTGCAGCCTTTTTGCGGGCCTTATTTCAGGGTCAAATGAAACCAAAGATAAATACATATATACATATATTTTTCTTCTGCCATGTGCGCCAAATTTTTCTCAAAACCAGATGAAGCTTGCATTTTTGTTATGGTAATTTTACATGTGTATGTGAATGTATCTGTGCCTGAAGGCAGAGCTCAGATGTCACCGTGAACACTTGAATATAACAGGCTCATTAACAAAAGCAGAAATATAACATAATATAACGTCCTGTTGACGTCCTGCTATTATGTGCCAGCTGAAACATATTAGAAGATAAGTAAAAAATATTCAGTTATTTCTATACTCATCTATACTTTTGGGTCATTTTATGCATCAAATACATCAATACATAATCTGTTTCACCTGTAAAATCTTAATTTTCAAAAGTAAACAGCAGCTACGGCTGTCTACATCCCAGAGATTATGCTGATAGCAGCTCACTAGATATACATTAGCTGTCTGTTGTCCGATGAAGTAGAGAAGGAATAAGTTATTTCAAACACATATCAAATATATATACACATGTCATGCCACACTAAATATCTAGGCAACAAAATAAAGTGGCAAAAGAGAAGAAAAAAAAAAGGGTGAAAAAGAAGAGGGCAAATGACACGTGCCAGCTCAAAGGTTGACGCTACCTTGTCACCAATATGTCGTAACCCATCACCACCCCTTAATGCCTCCATCACACCCCTCCAGCCATTAACACAGCTAGGGTGCAGCCATGGGAATATGCCCTGCATTAGTACAGACCGGTCCGCTAGTGTGATATGGATGGTTGTCACTGTCACTGGTGGTTTGGACCATGACATGAGAGTCACACAGGAGCAAGCGCTTCCTGCTATGCTGCGATTTTAAACCCTAAAACGATCAACTTGATCGTATCCGATTTTATTAAATTCCATCATTTCTTTAAAAGCAAAGGGCAAAGTGAAGATATCCACTTGCACCAGACAAAATCAATCAAGACCACACGCGCGTACTCTGCTCGCGCAGATCTCCTGATTAAGACTGACTCAGTGCCTCCACACCTCATCAACCCTCAGCGACAACTCCCCAGAGTAAACAGGCCTCATTATGCCAGAACAAAAACAATGACACCCAGCGCTGGCCGTGACTCTTTTGCTAATGGACAAGGCGAGCCGGGAAGAAGGGAGGCAGATCTGGATCGGAGGGTAGAGGCTCGTACTGGGAGCACACGAGCATGAAACCTGATGTGATCGCGTGCCTTGTGGGCAAGTATTATTCCAACTGTATATCATTAGCAGGGTGCATTTTCTAATTAGCAATAGGGCAGAATAATGAATACAGCTCCATTAATCAAAAGGTAATATATGTAAAAGTACTGCTTTATGGCCTTAGGGGAGAAAGGTATGAGAGAAAACACAAAAATGAGATGGAATGTGAAAACAGCTATCGTTGGCTTGCTGAAAAGAACATTGCTTTTCATATTCATTTACACACATTATTTTATTCAATTTATGGTGCTTGCTCTTTGGTGCCCAAATAGAGGAGATCTGAAGTAGGGATAGGCAAATGAGCAGAGGGGGGGAAATTTGCGTCAGCAGAATCCCTGCTCCTCTGTTCAAATTACAGCACAAATTGTTGAACAACATTACAATTGGGGAGGTAAAGCCGCTTGAATTTACAGGTAGGCTCCCAATCTGTGCCTGTTTAAAAGTTAAAAAAGAAAAGTAAAAAAAAAAAATCCAAATGAGCGAATGAGTGCGTTCCTTCTGCATCAAGAAGGATGAGACCCAGATCATATCACGCACACGTTATTGTTGTCTGTGCAGTGCTCACCTTCTTACATAGAAATGAGGAAGTGAGGCCAGATCTGTCTTTCTAGATTGAAAATAAAGATACGTCTGATTTACCTCCTTTAAAACGTACCGAAGATCTAAATCCTACTACTCTACAATAACCACTTCATGAGGTACAAGGAGCTAAAAGAAACATGGTCCAATACAACAAACCTGCAATAAATCTTTCCTTCACGGAGCAAAACAAAGATAAAAACGATTAAACAACGCATTTATCTGGGAAGGTTTTTGGCTGGATGAATACTGAAGATTACGAGCTAGTGGGGAATACATCAGCAGGACGGTGTGTATTTGCTTTGACGCGTCACAACGGCACAACGCACACAGGAGTGTACCTGAAACAAAACTAAAACAAAGGCAACTGGACTTGTTTGAGTTTCTGTAAAGATGGTCCATTAAAAGAAAAAAAAATGTCCTTTTACTTGAGATAAACTACGGTGTTAGACAATACTTGCAACTTAATAAGATAATTTGTTGTGATTTTTGTTTTACCACCACAAGTGTCCTTTAATTTGAGAATTCACAACTCTTTTCCCTGTTTTATTTCAAGCATGTGATCGTGAAAGAGAAAAAGCTCAAGATCAATCACATGCATCTAGTCGGGCGAGTGTTATTTACCTACTGGGCTCTCAGAGTGCAGAGTTAAAATGCGCTCATCTAAACAGCACTGAAGGTGAAGTGTGCAATCTTTTGGAGGGGACAGAGATACAGAGCGAGAGAGATAGAGAGAGAGGAGGGAAATCGGGAGTGGAAAGAAAGAGGAAGAAAAGATGGAGAGAAAAATAGATCAGAATAGTTAAAGGATGATCTTGGTGCCTCTTCAAGAAATGTTTGAGAGAGCATTTAAGCGATCTGATATTTCTGCTGCCACAACACTCCCGGCTACTTTGCGCTGAATCTCCAGCTCGAGCCTTTTTTCATACATTTGCACCTTGCAATCCAAAGTGAGCAAATCCATCTCTCATCGTGACAGCAGCCCGGGCTTTTAAATGCAGCCTAAGATATAAATAAACTGAGCGGGAGCTGCAAATGCATTTATCCAACCTTACAAAAAAAGATATATAAAAATAAATACTGAAACTTTTTTTTTTTTTTTAAAGAAAAGAGAAAATAGAAATGTCATTAAATTCCTTTTAAATATAGATTACTGTTCACAAGTGCAAGACACTTTGCACCCTGGATGTCAAGTTTATTCCTCTCAACTTGCTGCTAAAATAATTCGATAAAGCCCAAAATTGCAGATCTAAAATTCTGAATTCCTCGCCGATGTTTAAGATTCATCACAAAATAACGTCACATTTAAAGAGGTTTAACAGAAAATGTGCAGATTACATATGTTTCCGTTTTCATAAAACGACTAAATCTCCTTGCAGCAGAAGCCAGAAGGCAAAATAAATTACATTTACAAGGCCCATGGCTGCATTATTGCTGAAATGTGAAATTATTAAAGAATAAAACGTCGCAAAAAAATAACCAAACTTTGCCCACGTTTGTTGGCTTCAATGAAGGGAGAATGAGTTCAGATGTTAGAAGGTAAAAACAGAGAGCTCGTTTCTGACATGCAAGAGATTCTCTGTGATTTGACATGTTGTCTCAACCATGATTTGTTGCCACTCCCCAGAGAGAGGAGTTAAAAGACTCGGAGTGACTCGAGGAAGACATACACTTTAATCACGTTAGCGAAGTTTCATGAAAATTTCAGATCAAGATGCCAACATCTGCTTTCCATTATTAATCACTGTTGTCACCACAAAGAAGATCCCGGCAACATGATACACTTGACTTCTGAAGTTACTTACTTTCGACTGCAACACAGGTATTACTGTCACACACACACACACACACGAATTGTAGAGGCGCGCGCTTCCTGGCACGCACACACAAACATACAGAGGCACGGCAGGCGAAGAACAAAACACACAAGCGCCACAGCACCCACAACTGATTAAAAGTTGCGTGGAAAATGGTTTTAAATAAGTAAATTGGGCCGAGAGAGACTGAAGTGAGAACGACAGGATAAAAGAGAATAAAGTAAACCGGCTTTTTGCATTCTTCTCTTCACTTAAACACCCTGCTCCTCCCTGCACTTAAAAGCAGGCCTTCCATGTCTATTTCCCCATTCTATCTTATCAGTGGCATTTACCTGCTAACGAGGGTAATGATATCAGCAATATCAAAGTAGCACTTTTGTCATGTTGCATTAGAGTCCCTCCCCCTCTACCTGCTTACACACCTCTGATCAGCGATTGTTTGCTGAGATTTGGAGTGAAAGACAACTATTTATGTATAAAAGAGAGCGCAGCCTGTCGTCTACTTGGCAGTGGATCATTCTTAAGCAGCTTGCCGCCTCCCTAACAACCTGCATCTCTTTTCTGCCTTCTTTCTTCATCCTTTTTTTTTTTTTTTTTTTTTTAACTTTGCTGTCTTTCTCTCCCCTCTCTTCTTCACGTGGACCGGGTTATCCGATCAGACTGTGAAACAAGCCAGCAAAGGGATGGCTGACAGCGCCAATTAGAGAGGACAGAGCAGCGAGTCCCTTCTACATGCATTACTGCAAATAAGTCTTTTGTGTACAAAGAACTGCTGTGAAAAGCGTGGACAAGCCTCAGCGGCTATTTTGCAAACAAATGAACTTCGGTGCTTGTCGCGGATGCCAAGACATGACAGATTTACTTTGCACGGGCAGAGTACCCTGAAGATAATTCACATTCAAACAGGAGCACGTTAAATTTTTTAAAACGGGTACACAGATAGGATTGAGAATTGTTATGAAATGAGAAAGAAAGAACACATTATTATGATTATTTTCTTGGTATGCTACAGATAAACTCCAAAGACGTATTCTCCAAATTGAATACCTAATCTGACATACTGTCTAGTGTCCTTCTAAAAAAAGCTTTAAAATTTTTATTTTATTTTTGCAATATGTGAAATACTAAAACATAAGTCTATTCAATCTCCTCTGACTTAAAATCTACGTGTCTCACGCCCATTTAGCAACTAAAGAAGTGTATTGGGGGGGGGAGGGGGGATCAAGAAACCTAAATCAAGAAACCTAAAGCTTAAGCAATTTTTGTACTTCCAGCATGAAATCCTATACCATCTCTTTGCATTTCTATTTTAATCTGGTGATGAAGGATCATCAGAGTGCAGGTGGATACGAAGCACACTGGAACATTTCCACCAGATGGCGCTTTAGCCCTTTAGATCGCTTGTGCTTTCTCATGCAAAGATGCACACAAACACAAGGCAGCCTGTATGAATGAATACATGAGGCCCCTTGTAAACAGACTGCATCCAGACCAACACTGGATTCACATGAGAAGCGCTGGCATGATAGTTAGCGGAGCTCCATTTCATTTATTGATCAGGATGCGTACAGTATCTAACGAATGCATATATTATGATCATTAACACTGTCAAATATTTAGCTCCATACTTTATTCATTGCATTTGGTGAGTACTTCACTGCATGGTTGGTGTTTTGTGTCAAAATACAAATGTTGCAGCGGCGTTTCTGCAACTCAAATTCTGCAGATGAAATCACAACTTACAATGTGACTTGTTTAAAAACATTATGATATGCATCTTATTTTAAAAATCGTATTATGCACATGAAATTATTAAATTCATGTGCAATCTGTAAGTAAATTCCTCTTTTTCACACACACACACACACACATATGTTATAACTTGACATTAGACTGAGATGCAGTGCAGCGCGAGCACAGAGCACGAAGAGGCGGTTGGGTTCAAGGAAACAATATGAGATCGATATGCACGCGCCTCTCTGCCTCTCCGAGGTGTGCGGGGCCTGAATGCCCGGCGGTGCTGCTCTTCTAACACAGGCTTCATTACCACACTGCAACATGGGGTCTCTTATCAGAAACAATAACGGAGGGAATGAAGTGAGACAACAAGGAGAAGCACTGGGGAAGGCCCCTGAAAAGAAGCAAGCCTGATCCTTCTCAACGTCCACACACAGAGAGTGATGCTTTATCTTAAATGAAACCATGTCAGAGCAGCAGGGCTGACATGGAGACAGAAAGAAACACCAGAAATCCACTTAAAGAAAAGCACTAATAGGTCATAATGAGAAAAAAAAGAGTCCTTATACTTTACGCTTTAGCATGAAACACTGACTGACTGAAAGACTGATATTCTTTGGGAAAGACCTGCCTCAGCCCTTCACGCTCCCCTGCTCATCGCTCAGCCACCCAGGGAGCCGTGTCCTTCATGGGACCTCCACCTCACACTGCCCTGATAGCGCCTCTCTACCTTTCTGCCTCCCCGTGCTCCCACCTCTGCATCTGCACACTGAAAGGCACCGGCTACGCTAATTGGTGATCAGGGGATGGGTGTCACGCCAGGGGGTGGCCTCTTGATGACGGGGCTGGAGGGGGGGGCGGGTGGGGAGCAAAGGTTTGGAATTAAATGTGAGGGGCGGGGGCAGCTGCTGAAAGGTTGAAGTTAAATGTGAGTGATAAGTCAGAAAGGGGAGGTTTTGACCCAACACTTGCCTCACAACACGTCATGCTTGATTTCACGTGAACGCACACGGCTTAAGGCGGCTGCTGGTGATAGCGGCTTGTTTAGCTGACGTGAGTATTTTGGCTAATTGCTGCAGTCTTTAGAATAACGGACCAATAATATAAACACTACATCTGACCCACTGCTCCTCCTTGGGCGTTTAGTTTACCTTTGTTTACACTCCAGGTAGAATAAACACTTAAATAGTGTAGGACAGCCGAGAAATTAAAACCCTTCTGTGTCCGCGCTTCAAATGAACAAACAGCTGTGCTGCTGCTAAACCTGAACAGAGGCAACGAGCCGTGTGGCCAGCCCCCTGCCCTTTCCCTGTTGCCTTAGCTGGCTGTAAACAGACTGAGAAGCAGGGAGGTCGAGGCACGCTGTTTGGGAGCCCGGGCTCCACCGAGGCACGCTAATTACAACAATAATGGAGCATGATCGCAGGTCCTCGCAGGCCACGTCTCCCTGTAAACCACCTCTATGTATACCAGGTACCGATGTTGCATTTTCCTGTTGTTTGCGATTAGCACGTAGCTGTTCCCCGTACCCCACTAGGGGGATGCCTGGGCTGGTTAGAGCATGTTAAAAAGCCCCCCCAGCTCCAGCTAAGGCAGCATGCTACTGGCCTAGCAAAGTTAGGCCTAATGAGCAGGCGTTAGCGTAAACACACGTTAATGCTGTGGGGAAACAGGCAGGGTCAGGTCAGGGAAGTGATGTTACCGGTAGGGTGGCTAGCACACCAGAGCTGAGGTCCTGATTAGTGCTCATAAATGATGCAGCAAGCGAGGCTGGTTGGAGAACGGGATTGGCTGCAGCGAGGTGAGGCTGCATAACGATGACAGGGGACCAGTGTGAGGTCGCAGTGAGTCAGGCACTGCTGGTAAAGCTTATGACTGAATCAAAAACAGGACAGCTACCGGAGGAGTCCTCGTTTTGCTTTGTGTCATCATTCAGATTGGGCTCCTGTTATTTGTAAGCGGTGACGGTATTAGCCGTACAAGTGAGCCTGTTTACTCTGACGACATATGCCACGGCTGAGCTGATCATTAACCCTGGCGTGGCAGGTATGCGGAGCGTAATGCGGCGGGACGCGGCTACAGGCTACAGCCAGCAGGGCTTCACACTTCGCTACGTGTCAGTTTGAGAGGCGACGGAGGACAGAGTTCAAAGGTCAAATCCATTACGGAGGATTGAGAGGGAGTTTCTGTTTGAGGGCGACATGTCATATGTTGCTATGGGAACGCAGGGTATGAACTCTGCCCTCTGTGAACTTCAGCTGAGACCAGAGGAGAAAGAGTGAGACACAAGTCCATTAAACCACTGAATCAATCGAGAAGCAAGGAGGAGAGACGCCCTTGTACAAACTGAGGAAGTGACTCATTATTCAACTCCAGAATGAAAAATATAACAATTAAATTGTCCAACAAAGCATAATAAACCTATATTATCTACACAGATCAGCATTCAACACCGAAATGGCAGAACCAACAAGGATTGGGGGGCTACGTTTGGCATGATCAACTTAAATGTGCCCTCCAAACACACAGGCTGCTCACCTGCTCTGTAATTTAACCTGACGGAGAAATCGGGACCCACGTAGCATGTGAAGCTATTTGTGTTGTTCATTAATAAAATATTACGTTACCGTACGTTATTTCAGCGTTATTACAGTAATTTAAAGATGGATTAAACTCATAGTCTTATTTGATGTGCCATATACTGTATAAATAGTTTTTAATAGTTGGGATAGCATCATAATTAGGAGCTTCTATTAGGATGTAGATTGATCATTGTACGTGTTATTACAATCTGAAAACATTGTAGAGTAATCTTATTAAGAGATGTAGTTATTCCAGGGATCGTAATCACATCTAAAAAATTTAGGCTATAAAAGATTGTTTTTCAATAGGTCTGACAGCCCTAAAATCTTTACGCAGGGAAACACCGTCCATGACTGTGGTTCCAACCTGCAAATTGACCACACTGACACTTGGAGCGTCAGGTGCGTCAGGTGAAACCAGATGGAGCTGCGTTTTCTGTGAATGTAGAGTGGTGACGGCATACAGAGCAAGTAGCTGTTGATCCGTAATATACCGCTTTGATCTAAAAACGCTACATGACCTATCTGTGAACTAAAAAAAGTGGGTGAATTCAAATCAGTTTATTTGCCATCTACAGTATATGTATATACATATAGAAGGAATTTGTTCTGTGCATTTAACCCATCCAAGGCAGCACACAGGGAGCAGTTTATGGGTTTTTAGGTGATTGATCAAGGCATGGACATAGTCGTCCCTCTTGAAGCTCAGTCTAACTCAGATCCTACATTGGCAATATCTTGGATTTCTGCTTGTTTCGCTCACCACATTTGGGGTGGAAAATATATAACAGGCGTGTGAAATACAAAGCGTAGGAAGGGGGGCAAAACGTATTGTGTGTGGACAGGGTTTTAATTTGTGTTGTACCATTTAGCCATATTTTAATGGCAGAGGCAACTGCATGCATTTGTCAAAATGCTCGTTTCCTTTTTTAATTTAGCACCATGAAAATAATCACATAAGATAACACACACGTTTTCACTGCACTCACACAGGTAGTGGTTCACATCATACGCAAGGCCGAGCAAACCACCGGGGTTTTTCGAAAAGCGAGGTGTTCTCAAATGAGCCTTCACTGAAATGGGAGAAAGCCGTAAAGTGAGACCAAACACACACCCCAGGATACCTGATCAATTAGTCCCCAGGAATCCACAAAGACAGCACTTGACCCACTGCGCTCCTGTTCATCTCAAAGGTTTGTAGGTGCAAAGGAACCAAAAATAAGTGGTGAGAAATTAAAGACTGGAATCTGCAGCGAAAACAAAAGGCAAACCAGAGCTGGTGAACACCATGTTGGTTTATTACATTTTTGGCTCTAACAACCAGATCCCCCACACACACACAGTTATATTCACACACTTGCACACGCAGACACACACACACTCTCACGTATGCCATTCTCTCTCTCCGTTACCGCTCCACACACAATGATGGCTCAGAGTCAAGTCCAGACGAGGGCATGCATCTGAAACCTAGAATGAATCCATATTACATGTGTAGTGTGCTGTCTGTCTGGGTCCGGGTCATCAATTATGAATAGAAATATACAGCCTCCACAGCCCTGGCCCTGGTGTCTCACCACTTGTAAAGGATTTCTTAAAAGGGGGACAGACACACAGGTTTGTCATTCAGATGCATGCCCAGGACTTGAGAGACTAACACTGAGAAGGTTTCCTGTTCTCTTACACTTCCCGCCTGGGGAACTTTCTTCTGCTTTCATTTAATCCGTTCCCTGTTGTCTTCAACTTAAGTGAGGCATCCGACACTTGTACCACAAAATTACAACAAGCTACAATATTGAAAATTAAGCCACGGATAATACACAGACCTGACTGTATTATAGGCCTCGGTTCTGTCTGGTTACGTTTTTCTGTCACTGAAAAAGTTACAAAGAGCAAAATTGCCATCTTCTATGTATAGTGTCAATCAAAATGAAATCTAAAAACTTGTACATGTGTTCATGGTGCTTTGTACCTGGCAACAACAACAGCAGTCACAACCAAACAACACAATGGTACATCATGTCTGCATAATGTTTCTCGTGCAGAGAACTCATTAATCAGAACTAAACATCCCAAATCTTCAAAGAATTAAACAAAACATCCCACCTTTGAGCATGTTTATGTAAAACCTAACACGCCGGGGCTACAATGCAGCAGGCATGGAATTACAGAGCACATGTAGCTGGCAAAACAAATTTGCAATTCTCCTTGTCTATTCTCAAACCCCCAGTGTACGGCACATGCCCTCTAGAGACAGAACAAACAGCGGTTAAGATGTTTAAAAGGCTTTGCTTTCTTAGATACCTGTGCAGCTGAATACCAATAGACTGCTCTTACATTAAGAGGGGGGGCTGGTGACAAGGTACTACATTCAGAGCTAGCGGGGAAACGCTAACTCCTCCGGTTTCCTCAAGGGCAAAAATGTGCTTAATGCCTTTGCGTGTCGTTGTGCGAAGGTGCATCCTCCGCACGTGTGGCTCATTCTGTCGAGATCAGGCAAACACGTAAGGCCCCACAAGTGAGATGTATTGTGCGCCGGAGTCATTTCGACTAGTGGGACACATCCCACTGATTTCTAAAAGGTCACTGTCATTATTGTTGCTTAGCAACCTTGTATGTGGAGCCATAGGTGTACACTGTACAGTAACTGTGGACGTGTGCTTTGAGATGCAGAAGAGAAAACAAGCGTATGACCAACCATACAGATGACACTGATCTGTTTTATGCTACCATTAACTGTTGTTGGAAAACTAAGAGGGAAAGATATCTTTGCAAATGTTTATAATGACGTTGTAGAAGCTGCTTCTGCTTGTGATTCCTGGTGCTGTACTGTAGATGCAGGGACAATGTGTTTCTGCCTCTTTCATTCCTCTGTTCAACCAATTCTGTTAAAATCACATGAACAATACTATTCCTAAATGAGGTGGAATCAGCATCGAAATGTCTTAACTTTAGGTCATATTTTCATATTGAATCCAACCACATTTTTGTCAGTGTTTCTGGTCTGTTCAGCATTTCTCCATCAGTAACTGTAAAGTGTATTAGGACTCTGTAACTACTTACTAAAGTTGCTAATGTCCAACTTTTCATGCTGTTATTTCTTTAGATCTTTAGAATTAGGCTGATGGTGGATGAGGCGTCCCATTACCGAACTACAGTTGATATTTTTCTAAGTGTAACCAATCTTTGCTTCCTAGCCTGGACCAAACGTTTCCTACTAATGACCTTACCGCTGCTATCCTGGGCTTTGCAGACTCTTCCAGTCCTGACGTTCTTATTGGTGGGACAGGATGCAAAAGGCACGTGCAGGCCATGTGCACAGATCCTGCAATGTGAACAACATTTGATTAGAAGTTCAGAACTACCGCTTCAAACATTAGTTACCATCTTCTTCTATCCTCTCAACCCAATGTTCCTGCAGCAGGCCAGGGAACTTTGCTGCATCTTTCTCTCCCTGGTTTTCTGTCATATCTTCTCTTGTTGTTACTGATGACATGCATATTCGACAAAAAACATCAAATTATATTCCATTTTATCGTATACACTGCACAGACACGTTTTTTTTCCACTGGATGTTTTTGCATCGTGTGTTATGATGTCTGCTCGAGCCTGCATGGAAGTTGGCCTGACTTACAACACTACGTTAAAGCCAGTGTAAGGTATGTACAGAGGCCACTGTAGAGGCAGAGTGATCTCTGAGTCATGTCCCATTTGTGGAGGTTGATGGATTTCCCCTTGCTCTGCTCCCTCAGCTCAGTGGGGAGAAGGCAGGCCTGATAAGGTGATTTATCTGCACCTTTCCACCCCCTGTAATGGATGGCACATCCACCTTTCCCTGAAACTTCATCATCTCACTCCCCCACCCCCCAAGAAGAGGCGTGAGAGAGAAATGAAACAGACATGCTGCACAAGAAAAAAATAAATGAAAACAGACTAACCAGATAGTGAGTTCTTTTCCACACTTTCTCATTAAGGTTAGGAGAGTGTGGGAACATGACACTTAGCGCTGCGAAGCCACTAAATCACTCTACGGTGTCAAGCAGAACCAAAATATTGGATAGATCTCAGCTTAAGCTCGTTGCTACCAGAGCTTTGATTGATTCCTCAATTCCTTCATCTGGCCTCAGTCCTTTGGGGTCCTGCTCTGTTTCCATTGCACTGCTACAAGGGCTGAGCAAAATGATGGGAGCATCTAACAACACATGGATATGAACAACATATAAGAGGCTGGCTGCTGCTGCTGCCATTGGATTATTCTTATACTGAATGCCTGAGCTTTTACTGGGCTTAACTCAGGTACACAGGTAATGTATTGTCTGCGCTCTCACAGGATTTACATCAGCTGCTACCTGTTGGCTTGCAAAAGATTTTTGTTGTTGTTGTTTTGGTGTTTAACAGAGCTTCCAATAAATTAAGAATACAACAGAGCTGCACCGAAGTTACATCGTGAATCTTTGGTTTGCTTGTCGGGAGTCGGTCTAATGATGTGTCTCCTCTTTGCTTTGTCTCCAGTGATGACATAATGCGTCAAGGTGTAATCATTTGTTCTCAACTGGTTTCTAATCCGTAGACAGTATAAAGATGGACGGCAGCTCCTCAAAAGCGAAGCCAAGGCAAGTAGAGCTCCCCCTGGTGTCTAGCTGCAGTATAGGTCATAAGCTCCACCCCCTCCATGTTAGTAGATGGGACTTGGGCCGAACTAAAACATAAAAGTACACGGCAAATAAGGATGGTTTCTGTCATTTTAGGCAGTTAATATAATACAGATGCCTGTTAATATAATACAGATGATTTTTCCTGATAAGTTTTGTTTTAGTTAGTTATTTGACGCTATAGAAACAGGATGTGACATCATGATGACAACAAGTTGCCATGCCAACCACTCCATGAGAGTTGGAGAGTTGGAAAAAAAAATGAATAAACAAGTACAGTATATAATCCAATATTTCCTTGTAACTGGTGGAGGTAGAGCAGAGCGCAGCATAAATTAAACAAAAACGTGAGTGAGTCTGATGGAAGTGTGGGCGGGTCGTCGATACTGCGCAGACTCCGGCTCCAAAGTCGCAAGATGGCGCCGCCCGTATCCCCGAGAAAATAGCGTCAGTTTGGCCAAGCAAGGAAGTGGGGATGTATTGTCCATATTTACATACAGTCTATGCTCTAATCAGTCTGGGGGCCGCATGTCAGCGCCAGAAGGCTGAAAGCCAAAAATCCCCTGCCTCAAACCAAAACTGAAGAAACTTTTATAACAATTTGTTTATAGGATCATAGATTCACAAGCATTTTTAATTAATTTAGTTTTTTTGGTGTTTTATGTATTTTATCCTCACTGTCTCATCTTATAAATGGAATAAAGTAATGTCTAATAAATACAAGACCCTGGAAACCATTTTAAGGTTCCTCTGTATGTGTAGCCGTATCTGTATTCTCCTCTCTAACCAGCTCCTCAGCTTTCAGTCAACATAATTATAATTTTTACACCACAGAGAGGATATCAATTAACCTCAGTGGTCAGCATTAGAAACTGAGTGGCGTGCCTGCTGGATCCTGCCTCAGAGCCTCAGGCCGCTGGCTGACTCACCTATGTTTTAACAGCAGCGAGGAAGGAGGGCGGAGGGATACGGAGAAGGAGGGAGACAATCAATAGCAGATCAAAGTGTTTTAGCTTACCTTGGGCTGCAGAGAGAGAGGCGTTGTAATCAGCAAAGACACTGTTTACTCGCCAAGCCTTCCCAAGGTGGAGGGGAGGACTCCGGGCGCTGGGGTAGGCTTGCTGTGGTATTTTCAACAACCTATCTAGAATTAGAGAAGGAAATAGAAGAGGATGATGTAAAACAATGAGACGTTTGATGTTGTTGCTTTTCTCAGAACACAACAGACTTCTCTACGTTTCAAAGCTTTATGTTTACGTGACCATTATGTAGATTTTAATTAAAATGTATAATGCAGCTATACTTAATTCTACTTTACACAAGTAAACTATAATAATAATCATAGAGCTAGATGCTAAACTCAAAATGACAATCCTAAAATTATGATATTCAGCAGATATAATGTTAGCACAACAGCTTTTGCTAATCAGAAGCATAAAACAAAGTATAATACTACTACTGCTAATAAAAATAAGTATAATAATAAGTCAAATTGATGACAGATGATCGCGTGGGACGCAAATATCTCTGCAAACTTTAATGGCAATCGATCCAGTATTGAGATATTTCACCCAACCCATTTCATTCATGCACATAGATGGGGAAAGATTAGCATCAAGTTGTGTATGCATTTGTCTTGAGGCTGTCATCAATCCATGGGTGAATGAAGGCCAGAAAAAAACAAAACAGTTTGTTCTTGATAGCAGCCTAGATGTTCTGTTTACTGACAAATAGCATATTTAAACCTGACCTGTAAATAAATCTAACTTACGTTTTGTTGAAACTGACTGATTGGTATTTTATAGGACAATGGGGCATTTCTGTGCACTCTACATTACATAATAGTGAGTGTGGAACCAGTGCTCATGATGCTATTCACTGCTTTTTGTATGGTGTAGCCAATTGGTAAAAGCTGATTGTTGATGTTTAAAATTGGCCAGAAGAGAGTGTAAGAAAGGAGCGGTCAGAAGTGGGAGGGCTCATCTCAGTGATCCACATTCGCTGAGTAGAGTGGCTGTGTGACATTGACCCATGACACCAGCCTCCCTCCACTGCCACATCCTCCAAGCTGTAAAAAGCATGTCTGAATCAAAAAGGGTGGAGGCAGAGAGGGAGTGGAGGAGGAGGAGGAAGAGGAGGAGGAGCAGGAGGGGGGGTGTTATGCTGAGTGTCCACGGAGGAAAGACTAAAGTGCTAAGATTTCTGAATGAATGAATTAAGGGACTGGTGAGTTTCGTCATGAGAAAAACAAAAAGGTATTCTTGTCACCTTTTACTTTCCCTTTTATTTTTTTATTTAAAACACTCATGTTTGACTCTTGTTTCCATTTTCGTCGCCACGGCTACACCTGACCTGCTGCTTTCTCTCTGCGAGCTGAAGTGACCACACACCACATGTGTCACAGGCCCAGCAGACAGGGAGGAGAGAGGTGGGGGGGGGACCAGCAGTGATTTAGCAAACAAGCGCTCAATCAATGGCGCAGTGAAGCGTGTAACACATGCCAGTCAAAACCTATTACGTTCAAACAGCCCTCTTCAACTTCCACTCCACTGATCTGACCCTTGGGCTGCGAGTCAGAGAAACTGGCCAGAGGACAGCCACAGCGATAGGAAGTTGTACACTGACAAAATGTCTTCTTAATGCTCAAAATTTAGACTGATGTTCAATTATCTGTATATATTCTTGGATTTGCTTCTCCTGTAGCAAGAAATTTTAAAAACAATTGTGGTTACAATGGATTTTTATTCATATATTGTCTCCTAAATAACTATTGTGTACTATAATAATATATAACTATTATTTTTATTTTTTACAATATAATTTTTTACCATTTACTGTCTTTCCGCAAAGTGTTTTGATTTCAAAGCTTGCCTCTCTACTATTTGGATTAAAACTGTCTTGATTATGTCTCGTTTCTAGTCTCATCAAACAAAAACAAACAATAAACAAAACAACTAAATCAGCAGGAAGCCATTTTTTTTTTAAAGAAACTATACACGAGCCCAGCGGCACAGCACCAAATGGCAGAAAACAGAACAAGAGGAAAAGTGAATATTGGCCAGACCGACCAAAACATGAAAATACTGCTGCAATTGCTCAGTGTGTGCTGCAGGTGTTAATTTTTTATACGTCAGCTTTGTGGGAACAGAACAAAAACCTTGTATGTACGGATTGTTTTACTTCTCTCTGCTTTAGATTGAACAAACTAAAACAATAAATTACTCTTTTAAGCAGGAAAGCCACAAAAAAGTCTTTTAAAATGCAAGAAATTAACCAAAGTAAGGTATTCAAAGACAATGCGACAAGTTAACAAATAAAAAAGACTGCATTATGACATGGACTTCAGTTCACAACATCACAAAGGCTCGGAAAGATTCATGTTCAGCGAGAAAGTGTTTATATCGACGTTAAGGTTACAAAGAGATCAAGGTATATTTAACATATTTAAAAAGTTAATATTGGGCTTGATGTTCAAGTAAAAACAAACATGACAACACATATGAAGCAGAATTCAAATGAGGTCTGCATTGTCAGGTACATGTTTTGTACAGTCACCACCTCACCGTCAGTCATGGGGTTAAAAGGCCAATGACTTGTGACCCTAGACTGTATAAATAGAACAGCTCCTCAAAAGTGAAGCCAAAGCAAGCAGAGCTCCCCCTGGTGTCTGGCTGCAGTATAGATCATAAGCTCCACCCCCTCCATGTTAGTGGATGGGACTTAGGCCGAACTAAAACACTAAAATACACATCAAATACATTTATTTCAAGGATTGTTTCTGTCATTTTAGGTAGTTAATATAATACAAATGCATGTTCAAGTGTCCATTTTCCTGATAAGTTTTGTTTTAGTTATTTGATGCTATAGGAACAGGATGTGACATGATGATGACTACAAGTTGCTGTGTCAACTGCTCTGTAAAGCGGTCCCGTGGGAGTTATAAAAATAAAATTAAAATTAAAAATAAGTACAGTGTATAATCCAACATTTCTTGTAACTGGTGGAGGTAGAGCAGAGTGCAGTATTAATTTAAAAAAAAAATGCTCTGCGTGTCTCCACTTTCGGACTCCAAGCTCCCAATATGGCGCCTCCTGTATCCCCAGGAAAATCGCATCAGTTTGGCCAATGCAAGGAAGTGGCGACACGTTGTCCATATTTGTATACAGTCTATGCTTGTGACCTTAGAAAGTGACGTTTTTGTAGTTTTGTAGAGTGAGGATATAAAATCCAAAGATCTGAGTATAGCAGTGTTTACCAGTTTTAGAGCTCAGGACTCCCAGGCTGGGAACCTCTTGTCTACACAAATGACGACAAGTAAACACATTATAAGGATATATGTTTTTTAAGCGGGATAGTTTAATCATGAAGACATAATAGCCGAGTGTGTTTTTTTTTTCTTTTTTTCCAGTAACAAGGCCTCAGTATACCTGATGCTAATATTACTGGAAAATATGTGATGATGGTCCTGCGGTCTCTTTCCCTGTTCCTGTCACTGCTGCTTTATGACCGTCAGTGCTACAGTGAGGATCCTGACATCACCTTGTGATTTACACACATGCACGTGTACAAAAACCCCACACACACGTACACGCCCACACACAGGCACACACGAGCGCAAGAAGAATTTGAAACACCGACACACAGACGCGAGGTTTAAGCGCAGACACACTCACGCACTTGCACACGCGCACACACACAAGAGGCAGGCTGCGAGCAAGCCGGGGTTTTTTGTGTAGCACCACATGCGAATGAGGCTAAAAGAAGTGAAATGAACCCTTTGAGTCAAAGAGGAGCTTGGGGCGTGCTGCAGGCAGAGAGCTCAGTCAGAGAGGGAGCTTGGCAGGCAAATGCGCCTTCTGTTGACAGCTTCCACTGAACATCTAATGGCAAGAGATGGGGGCCCACAACCGCTTTCTTCCACGCCATTGGTTTCCCATTTTATCACATTTAGTAGGGCACCTCTCAGCGCATTTGTAAATATGTCAAGTCACCATTCATATTTTACAGTTATTAGCATTGTCTCTCAATATTTTTTTTGAGAGATGTTGTTTTTCTTCTTTTCCTTTCCAAGGAAAGTTCTTTGTTTCAGCTCTTTTTGTTCAGAGTTAGAGAACAGGGCTAGGCACTGATGCCTGGGAGACTGGGTAGTTTTTTGTTTTTTTTTTTGGAGAAGGGGTTTATGTATTCTTTATGATGTGATATACAGCCCGAGAGAGGGGAACATTGGATAAGAACATACCAATGCCAGGCTACATTCTCAGCATGATATGAAGATGAAAATGATATGAGAATATCTGAGCGCTTGCTCTCTTTCTGTCAATACCTGAGGCTGTTATTGCAGCTCAGTGGTCCATCAAGATTTTCGGGATGGTCTTGCACAATTTCCGATTTGCTTATTTAGGAAAACGTTAAACAGAAACAGGTGAAATGGAAATGTCAACGTTTGGTAGGGCCATGTCATGTATTTATAGCGTCTGAAAATGTAACTTTGGTGTGACGTTTAAAGGCTGTTCCACCTGAAAGGAAGAACAGCCTCTGTATGAAAAATTAAAACAACTTTAAAGTTGGACATTTTTTATACAGTGACTCAAATAACTACATGTAGTGTAAAATGGGATCATCTTTATGATAAAGGAAACTGTTTTTGATGTTTTTCAGCAAATTTGGAGAATTTTTAAAAAAAGAAACAGAAGTTTAGCTAACAGATAACTCGGCATCCTACTTTTTTAAACTGCTGAGCAGCCCTGAACCAAACAACAAACAAAAAAAGTTGATCGACTAGCAAGAGAAAACTGCTGAGTATGGAGAGATGTAGTTTTAGTTCATAGTTGGTAGTCTGCAGACCATTCAGAAGGCCAACAAAGGGTCAATGTTTCCCATACTTGCTGCATGTATTTACAGCTGGATTCCACTAGAGCACACACCAGACATCTCAGACTGTGTGCAACTGTTGTGCTTTTCAGTTAACTTATTACTTTGCACAAAATTGGTCTCCGTTCTTCACCCACAACCACATCTCTTGTGAAGAGTTGCGGGATACTGGAGCCTATCCCAACTAGCATCGGGTGAGAGATGCATCCTGGACCGAGGACATGTCAGTTGACCAGCATTTGACAAATTTGTTTTGCCAGCTTAGGCATCTGATTACTGGTGGACATAGCACACCACTGGCACTGCCCCACCTCAGTTTTTTTCCTCCACATTTTCCTCCACATTTTCAGCTTTTCAGCATTTATTTTTGTAGAACTGCACATCAGCTTCTAAACTAGCACTCATCTCTCAATGCCTTTTTTGACAAGAATATTTAAGAATATTAGAGAATTGAGGACTTGGTCCACATGCCTGCCTTCCACCATTCACAAACCTCACACATTCAAAGCGAATTACGTCATTGCTCGGACGTACCTCACCCTCGGCTCTCGTCCTCTGTCTAACAACCTTTTAGAAGAAAGGCCACGTCTCTGGCTATATTCCAATTAATATTTTCCACTCTGTGCCGTATGTGCATACATCACCCTGATGTGGCCCCTGCTTTGAACGCGCTGAAGGAAGTGGAGCAAGAGAGCGCTTTTCTTAATGCTTGAAAATGATAAACATGTTGTTCCTCTGCTATCTAATTTGCTGTGATGGCATTAATCAGTGTTGCACGGCGGGCGATGGCGAGGCGGAAAGGACAAAATGAACCAGAACATTAGTCAGTGAGAAGAATGATGCATTACCTGTTCACTCATAAAGTCATTGAGTAGGGAAATTAGAGAAAGGACTTAGTGTTCACATGGCTTAGACTCCCTTTGTAAGTATTAAACTGCGCGACAATAAGAGGTGCCAATACACACAGTTTAGATGTTTTGACACAAATTGGTCTTGTTTACTACTAGTACTGGTACAGAAAATATCTTTCGTGTGATTTCTCTAAAAAGGCGTGGATGATTTTATCAAATTTAGCACAGAAACTGATAGAAAAAAAATACTAAAGTGTTCAAAAACTGTACAGTTTTGTACATTCATTCATTCATTCATCTTCTGTAACTGCTTGTCCTGTGAAGGGTTGCGGGGATGGGGGTGTGAGGCTACCCTTTAAATTAGATTAATAACTGAATTTTTCTGCACGATATAAGCAGTTTCATCCGAACTGTACATAGAGAAAGTTGCAAGCAGCCAGAGAGAAATGAGGATTTTAAAGGGGCATCTATTATGCACATTTCCAGCTCTGTTTTTATTGTGTTTTTATTTGTATTCCACTAGAGCATCTTTGCACGATTCATGGCTCAAAAATATATCTATTTATCTCGTACCGCCTGTTACGCAGCCCTGCAGTTCTGCCTCTGCCTGAAAAAGGGAAACGCAAGAGCTCCTGTCTCTTTAAGGCGAGCCCACTTTCTTCTGATTGGGTCAGGAAAGCTATTCCAAGTTCAGAAACAAACTGTAATCCCACCAAATGAGATAAATAAACTTCTAGCTCCTAAAATTCTCAGATCCATCCAAGTTTAAGATTAAACTTAATCTCAAATATTGCACAAAACCTGCAGGACTTTAAACACGCTACTGCAAGTCATGAGCAGACTGTTTTGTGAGAGTGTATACACATTTACTACGAGGCCTCTAATTCGACTATGTGAGCATGCTGCACCTAGAACAGATAGTATCTAAGTCCCAGTTAATGTCCGCTTGGTATAAAAGTAGAAAACACTGTTGGAAACTGAGTGTTCAGACCCATCTGATCACTGGATTACTTTTACATACCTTCACCTCATCATATTAAGCTCTGGCCATGTTTAATGTGAATATCTGTCATTGAAATACAGAAAATAAGGACCAAGGACAAAGGAATGATGATTCACGAAGAAGTCGTGAGGTAAACAGAGATAGAGATACTGTACACACTGGTGGATGGACAGAACAGTTGGGGGAGGAGTAAGGAGGTTGCTGAGAGAAGAGGGGAGAGTGGGGGACGGAGCCAGACCTCTAACAAGTGATTATACTGAACCCCCCCACCACTCTTCTCCCTCTTCTCCCCCTCAGGGCATGGGGACAAGAGAGCAGCAGGCTGGCATGTGTGTGTGCCTGTATGTGTGTGTGTGTGTTTATGTGTACATATATATGTGTGTGTGTGCGTGTGTGTTTGCACCCTGCCTGTTTCAGCATATTGTGCCCTGAAACACAAAAAGATGATTAGTGGGATTTTCTGTTGGCTGAACAGCATGCCTTTAAGACTGAGACAGCTGGTAAAGGATGTTCAAGATGAAATGGTCCTGGGGTCTCCTCGCAGCCATTCCACGCGAAGAAAAGACCGAAAATAAAAACTGTTTCTGGCCGACGTGCTGCGAAAGGCCCTATTCGTGCGCTTGCGTTACATGTTACAGTGAAGCCGGCTCCTCCAGGTAGCGGAGTGCTATGATGGACGGGTAAGTGTAAACACATCTCCATTTTTCCATCATGAGCACGCAACATTTAAATACACACTATTAAATATTCACACACACACACGTACACACACGTACACACACTAAGGTGTCCCTTTTGCCCAAAGGTTAAACAAATATATTGACTTTAATCAAACTAAACACTTAAAGTCTGTCTCATATTAAAACAAGGGGCGAAGCTCTGCATTCCCTCAAAGCTCATATAAATCCAACCAACAATATCTATTTATTCCTTTATGCAATATGCCTTTAATAAACATAGTGTCAGAGGGAAACCAAATCATCCACAGCTGAGTGCATGTAAGAAAATCAATTAAAATGAAGTCACAGAGCTCGCTGCCCAATTGTCTGTGGCAGTTATTTGATATAATATGGTTAATACTACTGGCTGGGTAAATTAACACAATTTTGCCATGGTATACTCTTTGTGTGTGTGTGTGTGTGTGTGTGTGTGTGTGTGTGTATGTGTGCGTGTAAGGGGGAGGTTTGACGGAGGGCACTTGGCTCTCAGGGGACCTCTGGGGAGTCAGAGTAACACAACAGTAGAAGTAAACAATAGCAGTGGCTGACCAGAGAGGACCTCGGATGCTCCCAGAATCTAGGCCATAATAAAATTTCTAGCTGTCATGCACGTGCACGACAACACAAGGATAAGAGAGCCAAAATGTTAATGATAACTTACCCGATTAACGGTATTTTAACAAGCTGTAGGAGGTAGTTCTTTTTGCCAAAGCTCCTGGTTTGAAATAGACATATTAGAAGATCAGTACATACGTGATCTTTATATATACAGCTACAGCTATGAGCTAGTTAGCTTAGCTTAGCACAAAGACTGGGAACAGCTCGCAAACTCCACTCATCAGCTCTCATGAAGCACAATAATCAATTGCACTTTTCAACATAAAAACACAAAAGTGTGAAAAGGAGCAATTTGCATTTTCAGTGGGCTTATGTGTTGGATTATTTCTTGGCTGCGAGCGAGCGACCAACAGAGACTCCAGGTAGACGATGGTCCGAGCCAAGAGTCGCTGAATTTGCCTTTTGTTAGTCATCATTAGGAAGCAAGATCCCTGTTATAGTTATAATATCTCTGTATTATTTTAACTTATAGCGCGCAAGCAGCGTTTTTATGATTTAGCTGCTCAACGTGGTTCCAATTTTTACTTTTTCATATACAGCTGGTTCATGTAATTGTTATCAGACATGTAAACGGTGTATAATCTAAACCTATAAGGTGACTAATTACTATATCGTAGTGGCGTAAAAAATTGAATTTTCGTATCATATTTTCCTCTGAAATGTGGAGAAGTATTACAAATACCTCAAGTACTTTGTGCTTAAGTTGAGCGCCTGGGTAAATATATTTAGTCAAATCTGCGCCATGACTCGAGTTTATTTGTAAACAGTTCACATGTCCAGATGAAGTTGCTTCTTCACTAACATCAATTTAAATCAACCCACTGCATTATTTTGTCTGATTCTATTCCTGTATTTACACTAAAAGCTGGTGTAAATATAGTCTGAGGTTTGCGATTCCAGTTTTGGCCAGAACAAGTCACACTTAAATACTTTCAATCAAATATCCAGCAGTATCATGTGCACCGTGTTTCAATCCTCCTTCTTTTTATGGTTACCACATTTCTCTTTTTCCCTTCTCGACTTTTATATTTTATATTTACCCGTAAGAACTCTCCGTCTTATTCTGGCTCCTTCTCTCTCTCTCTCTCGAACCACATGGCCGGTCATTGTTGGTGGTGCACTGTACTGTGATGCATGGGCTTCAGTGGATCGTTTGTATGGTGTCGCAGAGCGATTGATTCTCGTGGAGGTGGAGCAGGGGAGGCAGGGAAAAGCGACCAGCCCCCCCTCCTCCGCCCCACGGCCTGCTGGGAGAAGGAGTCGAAGCCAGGCGTTGAGCTGGAGGGCGGTACTGAGGGTCACAACACATTGTTCTCCACTCTCAACCCGTCTGGAACCTGTCACACACTTGTAATGGATGATGAAAGAAAGACTGTGAAGAAAGGAAAGAGGGAGGAAGTGGGGGGGAAAAAAGAGCAGTTAGAGGTACTTTTGAATTTTTTTCTGTGATTGTGACAAATGAAGGATCAATCAGGCCTTGAGACGTCAGGAGAAAAATGACAGGTGGGTATCTGTTTTTAAAAAACAGCTCAGGAAAACAAGTGTAAAGCAGAAATATTACAGAACCTTCTATACCTTTTGTACAAGTTGTAATTTGTTCTATTACAAGACAAATTATGTACATTTTATTACATCAACCCTATTACAAAGACCCCAAGGCTCTGTTTGGTCAACAGAAAATCACCATGTTCACTTTTTATTTGTTTTTCAGAGTAAAAGAATGCACTTGTTTCAGACCGGATGTTGTAAAGCGTCTTGAGACAGTTTGTATTGTTATTGACGCTATATAAATAAAATTTAATTGAACTGAACTTGTGATTCGGAAAAGTTATGAAATGTTTCAACCTATTTCGCAGTTTAGACGTGATAGACAAGATGGGTTTTCAAACGAGACAATCAAATCCATCTGATCCTTTTACTGCAAAGGTGTTCACAAATACGAGACGTATGACACATAACTTTCAAGTATTAGATGTCAGAGCTTTCCAATAAGCTGACAAATAATAAACCTGCTGGCTGAATGTAACAATCAACAGTAAGGACAAGTTTTTGCATCAAACTCTGTGGTTTTAACAAGATCTGACCAACCAGAGTATGGTTATGGTAAGACTGACTGTTTTCATCCACTTATCCAAGTATGGGTCTAGGGAATAGACTGAGCAAGGAATTCCACTTGAGGTATCCCAAGATGTTCCCAGGCTAGTTAAATAATTATGCATAATCTTTCCAGCAAGGGAAAGATAGTAGCAAATAACAGGCGTTCTTAGGGTTTCGCAGTAGGGTTTAGTGTTAGGGAAATAAAACTCCCTGGTGCACAGTTAACACAAAGACTAACATTAATTGCAGGTCTGCATTAAAAGATAAAGTCTTCTTTTTTGTATGGAAAGCAGATGTTCTACACATCCAACCACTCCTCCACCAATACATCTACACCCTGACTATCTGACCCCTGCTACAAAAGCAGTTCCCGAATGGGCATAACGTCTAAAATCTGAACCTGAATTAAAAGCTCTGAGGGACACTCATTTGTTGACAAGTTGGATATCATTATTCCATGTGCACTGTCCTTGCAGACATATAAGGTTACTGTCAGTTTACAATTCTCAGGCACGTACCCTAATGATAATGTAATGAATCAAGGAGCCACGGGTGTGTTCAACATGGAAATGATAGCAGGTTAGCGAGACCAATTGCTGGTCGCACTCTGCCATGAGCAAAAACAAAATAAAATCCCTACAGCACAACAGTTTCACAGACTGACAATATTTGTCATATAGTTTGACATGACTCACTGAGTTAAATATTAAGTCCAGCTTTGACTGCCCTCTCAAACAATATTTCTTTTTCCCTGGCACTGTTCTCTGGGTGATCCTGAGGTCCATTTGAAGGGGGGCTTAAAACACAAAGGTAATGAGGCTTAATTAAGACACTTTAGCAAGCGATCACAGTGGGCAGATGGCTTTCTGTAGTGGATCCAAGCTCAACCGCGGGACACCGTGAAGTTGAAAAGAACTGCCAAAGGGGGCACTGCAAGTGGGCTTCCCTTCTCACCAGCCAGACGGGTGGAGGGCCAGGGGATGGATGGAAAAAAAGATGTGTGGGTTAGAGGAGGGAGGTACGAAAAGGAGGGCTCCCTATTGTCTTTTATTAAAGTAGAGAGTATCCTTCAATAAAAGGACTGTGTGTTAAGGATTGATGACAGTTATTAAAAAGTGGTAAAAAAAAAAAAAAAAAGCAGCGCAGGGCGTGAAGAAGGACAAGTCTGATGCTGTTTTGTCCAAATATCTGACCAGGGATGTTGTGGGATTTTTTTGTGTTTAGATGAGACATCCATGTAGACAGTGTTACCACTCAACAATGGCTGTCGTCACTGCTCTCTCTCAGCCCTGTAAGACAGCGTGGCGTGTCTCATTTCTAGCTCAGTGTGTTCGTCAATCCTCAGCTGGCCCCGCTCCAGCAGCAGACAGATCAGAGGATTATGTAAGCTGGAGGGGCCTTGAGCTAAGTGTGCTGAGAGTTACTCAGAGGTGTGATTTGACAATATACGTGCCAAACCATCGCCCAGCCCTCAATACATGCAATAGATGTTAGTGATCACATATCCAGAGGGGAAGAGCGAGCAGAAAGAAAGCAAACCAGTGTTTTTGCTCTGTTTACTCTCAGCGTTCTTCTTCTTCTTCTTCTCCTGTTTTGCTGTTTCATTTATGTGCGTTGAAGGGAGGCGGGGGTGAATGGGAGATGAATAGAAACAGGTAAGAACAGCCATGCATCTTCAAGGTGACTGAGCTGGGATAGTAAAGAATGGTTGCTTTTTGTTTGTGTGGCTGAGTAGAAAAGATGAAATAGTGCAGGTTGTCTATTCTATAATATCCCTACAATTTAGATTACATTATGGCTAAATTGTTAGTGCAAAGATCAAAAAAAGTGATTCAAAATGGGAAATCACTTCAGTTGTTAATGTGATGCTTAGTAACCAAAGGTGCCTAACATACCGACCCGCCAGAGGTGAGAAAATTACATAGAAAACATAA
The DNA here is from genome assembly GCF_963514085.1 of Chelon labrosus. Taxonomy (NCBI): domain Eukaryota; kingdom Metazoa; phylum Chordata; class Actinopteri; order Mugiliformes; family Mugilidae; genus Chelon; species Chelon labrosus. Next base: position 16,262,526 of record NC_140338.1, on the reverse strand, counting down.
ACTGGATTTTTCTTTTTAATGAAATTTGGCACATATTACTAATTTGTCCACTAATGGCCGCTCTGTTTTAGTCAGAGTTGCGGACATAACATAAAACTGAGAGCCAGAACTAAACCGTAGGTGGCAGCAGTGAGTCAAAATTGCACTTTTTTTCTTTAAAAAAATTCAGGTTGTTGATAAAATGTTTTGTAAAAGGATAGCTCATTAAATGCAAACATTGTACTTTTCTCTTTGCACTAAAACAAAGCGACAAATCTGGAGTTGTCATTATTTATTGGTTATTATGCCATTATGTTACTGGTCTGGCCTGCATGAGATCAAGTTGGGCTGTAGCCTCTGAAGTAAAATCCGAAGTAAAAATAGATGACCAAGCCCTAAACAAAAGCAAACCTGACTGTTCCTGAGATACAAAGCTCAACACAAACAGACTGGGCCTCGATACAACACAACTTAGACAACAGCTCAGCAAACCATTGGGCAATTTCTACTTAAACGGACCGCTGTCTGGCTGCCACCAACTAAGTACCCCTCCCTCACCATTTCCTTTCCAAGCATGAAAGAGAACCTATGAATGCCATTTCAATGCAAATACTCCCTGGAGTTACTGTGTGGTTTGTCCGTTCTGAACTACTGTAAAAATGTGGTGCAATAGCACAATGCGCTCCATGGAGGAGGAATTGATCCCGGTGCCTTAAAACACATTATATTATGCATGTATATCAGTTAAATACTTTAAACGTCACCCAACTAACCCAACCCTGAGATCTTGATGCCCTGCAGTAATTGCTGTAGCACTATGTAGGAGAGATATACTATACCTTAAGACATTGGAATATTAACCCTTTATAGAGCGAGGAGCCATATTTGGTAACTTCAGCACGCATTTTAAATTGTGTGCCTGTGCATCTCAGTGAGGTTGAGAAGCATATGATTTTCACCCAGCTAATCAGTAAAGATTAAGGAAACACTGTCAGGCCAAATCAGAGTCAAATGTGGTCTGTAAGGTTCAGCTCTGCATGAACGCTGAGCTTAACTGCTTTATTAGATACCAGGAAGAAGTGGCCTAATGTTGTCTAACGTGATAATGTGTATGTTGACAAGTGAATGAATCAGCACTTATGTTCTAATTGTCTAAATATGTGTGTTTACATTTGTTTACCACTTAAGGGCAAGGAACCATATATGGTAACTTCATTAATCTTAACTTTCTGCATGAAAATGAAAAACTTTCACAAAAATGGAGAATGGACATGGACCTTCTGAGGGTGTCCTGTGGTGTCTGGCAACACAGTGTTGTTAGTGGGGTCCTATGGGTTGAGGGGAAGGGTCTCTGTGGATCAGACTTGTTCCAGTGCATCTCACAGATACTTGATCAGTTTGGGATCTAGTGAATTTGGAGGCCAGGTCAACACCTTGTGCTGTTTTTAATGTTTTTTGAGTTAAACCGTTTTTGGTTAAACAAGCATCCTGCTGGGGATGGCTGCTGCCATCAAGGAGTGTCATTGCTATGGGGTGGGGGTGTCTGGTCTGGTCTAGGTGGGTGGTACTAAGTAACATCCACATGAATGGCAGGTCCAAAAGTTTCCCAGCAGAACACTGAATTGTGACAAGATGATCAATGTTATTCACTTCTCCTCTCAGTATTTTTAATGTTGTGGCTGATTGGTTTATATTCAAGTGCAATAAATAAATAAATGAATAAATGGCAGACATGGCAATATAAATAACCATTTGAATAATCCAAATTATTAATTAATCAACTTAGTAGCAATTATTTTGATAACTGATAAAAACAACAACCTATAGCTCTAGGAAACTGGGACTATAGTCCACTGTTTTACAGACCGTCATTAATATGATATGAAATAATGTAAAAGCACTACTGGTATAGAAAACAGACATAACTTAAAACTCAGAAGAGCCATTGTTATCTGTATATTAGTAATTTCTTTGTTTTCATTTAGTGCATAGCTCCCTTTGATGCCATTCTGTGACGGTGAGTGTAACATTATCATTACTTTCTCCCCTTCTGAATATACATAGGTGAGCCTCTGCATGATCAATAGCCAGTATTGCCCTGAATGTATGCATTTATACGCGTTGACGTTAGCCGATGCGGAGGGCTGTTGTGACTTGAAACTCCCGTTTGAAGTTCCTGTCGTGACAAGCCCCTGAGCTCTGGATGAATGGATGAACATGGGCATCGGCAGCCCTGCCAGCGTGGTGCCCATTCCTTTGAAACAGCCAAGGTAAACGTATGCGGCGTGCTATTTTCATCCCTCCGCAGCTGTCAGCCTAAATCTGCCTCTCCGACTGGTCATTTTTATCACTTGCCAAAACTGCCAACTGGTGATAAACTTTTAAGTTAGTTTTTAAATTTCATTTCCCCAGAGTCAAACCGAGCAGGAGTCAGCCAGAATTTGCAATGAATTGCCCAGGGGCAAAAATGTTTTGTTTTTTCCCCCGCACCCACTCGCTCAGAAAAGAAACAAATAAACTGGGAAAAAAGAAAAAGAAGAGAAGAAGAATCACACACAGACAGCCAGACGAGACTTCAGACATCCAAACACTGAAACAAGTGCATAAAGTGCAGGCTGGTCTTCTTTTTTTACACAAAAAATAGACTTATATCATTATATATCTATGTATCTATCAGTTTATATATCTATGTATCTATCTATCTATCCAAGAAGAGTCAGACAGTCGTAACAGCAAGGCAGCACTTGTTAGAGAGGTAATATCAGGGTATAAATAAATCCTCTGTATCACAGATGGGGGAAAGAAAGAGAGTGAGCATAAAGAGAGCCATCCATCAGTCTCCCGGGGGAGCGGGACAAATTAAAGCCCATAAAAGAGCCTCATTACTGGGGGCAGCTCTCCTGTCTCAGCCTCCCTCATCCTTCCACATCACCTCTCTCACTCTCCCATTCTCCCTCGCTCTTTCTCGCTCTCTCTCTCTCTCTCTCTCTCTCACACACACACACACACACACACACAAAACACCATAACCACAGCCACTATCAGGGGGAAATTATACACATAAAACACTGAGGAATCCAGTGCTGCTGCTAATATGTCCATATGACAATGTCCACAGGCACTCGCTGATTCATTCCACACCATTGTGTTGAGCGCACGCACACACACACACACACTCGCACGTTCTTTGCATATTGTATTTTAATTGATTGTTATAGCAGGTGATGAAACCACTTTACGACTGTTTGCGCGCTTGGTTAGAGTACCTTTTGATCATTCGGACTTATGAGGGCTCACACATTTGCATTTTAATTATTTTTACTTAGTGTTGTGGAAAGGTACAAAACACAAGAGCACTTGAACCCCTATACCTACAGGAAGACCTAATGAAAGGGTAATTTTCACATATTAGGCACTTGTATCTCAACAGCTCATTCAGGACTGAGGCCAGCTGATGAGGAGATAATGCTGCTGTCGCCACGTGAAGGATCACAGTATCCTTAATCTGTGGAGGGAAAACCTCACGGAAAAGGATTTAATGATAGTTTACTCCTTAAAAAAAAGTTTGTTTTTATGTTCCACAAAACTTAAAAGGCACATGGGGTCACCTTGTAACCCGTTCTTAAAATTGAGGTAATTTCTGAGGTAAATAAAAATGCTGCCTGCATTATATTTACTGATAGAAAGCCGACACAAGAAGCCCAGTCCTGAGAGTTGTATCAACATCTAGCCTTGATCTTTGTTTGAATCATTGCATGAAAACTATTTAAAGACATTGTTTGATGATGGATTGATAGATTTGATGTTTAGATTAATTTAAGAAATAATGTCGCACCTGAGAATACCTGGATTTTCATAATCCTAATGCAGAAATATTAATACTGAATAATCCGATCAGGCATAAGATTATGACCACCTTCCTAATCTTGTGTAGGTCTTCCTTGTGCCTCCAAAACAGTTGTGACTCATAAGAGACATGGACATGGGCCTTCTGAGGGTGTCCTGTGGTGTCTGGCAACAGGATGTTGTTAGTGGGGGCCTTTGGGTCCTGTGGGTTGAGGGGAGGAATTTCTGTGGATCAGGCTTGTTCCACTGCATCCCACAGATACTTGATCACCACCTGCCTTATATTTAGCCGGTCGAGGCATGAACTCCACTTGACCTCTGAAGGTGGGCTGTGGTATTTGGCACCAAGACGTTGGCAGCAGATACTTTACGTCCTTTAAGTTGAGAGATGGAGCCTCCATGGTTCAGACTTGTTTGTCCAAAACATCCGGCTGATGCTCAATTGGACCGAGCAACTCCTTGGACTCATTGTTTTGTTCCTCAAACTATTCCTGAACCATTTTAGCTTTGTGGCAGAGCACATTATTCTGCTGAAATTAACCCGTGCTTTCAGGGAATACCGTTTTAATGAAAGGGGGTCGTAGTCTGTAACTGGACTTCCAAGTTCATTGAAGCACTGGTTCATCTTGGGAGCAGGGGAAAGTGGGGAGTCATTCTTTATACTACGTACTGGTTTCTCCTAGGCCACACACACACAGTTCACACTATGCTGATTAAGCTAACCAGTGCCAGGTAAATCTGTACTTCACAGTATACTGGAGTTTTAAATCTGGCATCTAGCAAGAATCCTGCTCTGGTAACGATGCATTCAGTGACTGTAGGCAAAGCAAAAGTGCTGATGTTCCTTATATAACAGAAACTCTTCACTTAGTAGAGGTATTACATCTAAAAAAGGAAATCATCAGAGAGGTCAAATGCTACATATTTCTAGACAACTGAAGAACAGCATTCATTCCATTTTATCTCTGGTTTTGGTCTTCATCAGTTCATGAGGGAAACATCAGCCGTTGCTATGAGGGCACTGGGTCAAACAAAAGAGTAAAGTTGTAAACCAGACTGAAACTGTAAGTTAAACACTAAGAATGACATTTAAACATTTAATGAGAACAAATATTTAATTGACCAACACTTTAACCTTAAAGGTGCCCTGCTGAGTTATCCTGTAAAGATATGTAAAACGTATTGTGTCTTTTTGAGCAAACAAAAATGAATAAATCTCCTTGTGATTTGTGGATAACCCACTCTGACACCTGATCCACAGCCTTGCATCAGTCGACCTCAAAACGTACATGGAAAATAACGTCATGTACTAGTACATCATTGAGATCTGAAGAAGACAGCGGTTCTAAAATTGGTCAGTGTGCAGAAAAGTAGGTGTAGTTTTCTTTTTGACATGTCTTGACAACAATTACAAACCTCAAGCGCATGTCACAGTCATAGAGACTAGGATAGGGGTGAAGAAGAAGAAGAAGAAGAAAAAAGCACAACATTTAATGAGAGTGAAAAGCAGGGAGGCTCAGGAAAGCAGCTCTGGGACCCTTAGTGCAACCAAAGCCCCACCGGCTGCACATCACCACCACCAATCCTCCTGTTTTCTTTTGCAGAAATTAGCCTACAGACTAAGTACAGAGTTATGTGAGGCTTCTTATTTCATCACAGGCCCCGTGTAAATAAAAGAAATTTGCCATCAATACGGGCGAAAGTATCTGCTGAATCCCATGAAATCCCTGACATGAATTATTGACAGTCTAATGGGACTGAGAGAATGATGCTGGAGTTGAAGCCTGAGAGCATCCACGCCGAGGAGAAGCTTTATTGTTATATCTATTTCAATGTCTGCGTGACGCGTAACAACAGCCCCAACCTCTATACCTCCATACACAATAACAGGCACGTGCGCACCAGCAGCAGCAGCAGCTAATCCAGCGAGCATCCTCACCGTAAATATAAATCACCCCAGGTTGAGTTAACAGCTGGCCAGGGGACTTCGAGGGCGCAATTAAAACGCTGAGTGAAACTCGGTGCCTGTTTACTCTGAGAAATCTTGTCAAATTACACTTTGACATCTCGCATTACGGCGGCGTGAAATGAGAACGGCTGATAGGATCTAAATCAGAGAGCGCTAGATGAGATGGTACAGCTCTTGAGGGGATTCATTCCAGCGCTCGCCCCGCGGAGACGCTGGAAAGAGGCCCGTGTAACATCTCACTTTATTTTCCTCGACGCAATGTGAGGCCCCACTTTCTACTTTTGTCTTTCAGCTCAAATTCGCGCACAAACTGCATACTCAATGATTATTTGCATTAAATTATTAATATGCCAATGGTAACTGCGCTGGGCTTTGGAGTCGGTGCAACCAGCGCACATTCTTTCAAGATGAACATGGCAAGAAGGAACTTCAGAGCGGGTAGCCCTCATTTAAATCAAGTAAGAAAAGAAGACACTATTGATACCGCGCTCTCTCCTGCACATTGGTATAACTTGCCTTCCAAAACATTATTTTTTTTGCAAGGGGGTTCCCCATAGAGCTCAAAAACAAAGAGGACAGGCTTGTTTGAGGGTAATACTCATGTGCACAGCGTGAGGCGTACACTAACAAGGAGGAGCAGACTGGAAAGAAAAGATGCTCCTAACTTCATCCATAGTTGTGAAGCTTCTACCTATGTGGCCACACAATCAGGGACAAAATATAAACAATTCAAGGGATGACAGGACAGCCGCATCTCAAAAACAAGCCATACGCAGAACGTCCCGATTGCAAACAGCATGAGAACAAACTTCAGGTAGGAAAAAGAAGAAGAAGAAGAAAAAAAAAGAAGATTAGGCGCCCGTCAACCTGGCAGCAGTTGTAATTTAACCCCTTCAGGTTTCAGCACTTTTCAAAAAAAAACACAACCTGCATTCATTTCTCCATCATCTTCACAATAATGCAAACAGCCGAGTCTGAAGGTATGGTACAACACAAAGCCGAGCCCGACTCAGTCAGCTCACGATCAATAGAAAGGGAAAAAGACACAAACTCTGGAGTCTAATTGATGGTGCTGCTGTGACTGCTGCCCTTCAGAGAACAAGAGCTTATTATTCGCCCGCTGATGATTTGACACAGTTTGATCTGCGCACACCCAATTGTAGGGCTTCTGCATCACGGTTTGTTTACGGATTGATTGATCAAAGGGCTCCCGCGCGTCTCGGTTTGTTTCATGTACGCACGCTGAGGGACACTTTGGCTTTTATTACTGTAGTGTGAAAATTGTAATTTTTGAGTCCATTTGATAAAACAGTAAATAGATTTATAAAACACCTAGCTTTGTGAGAAGCCCGACCTTGACTTTCTGCACTGTGCGGCGCGATCAAACCAAAATGTTTACGCTGTGAACTAAGGAATCACAGACGCTTTAGTCCTTATTTACTGTATGAGTGTGTTTGACCATGAACAAGTCAGGAGTGATTTTTATTGGTTTCTTAAAAAGAAGATGATGCATGTGATGAAAATGGCATCACACGGTGCTTGTGGTGATTAATGAAGCAAAAGAAAACACAAAACTCCCATGAAAGGTTAATTCCAATGTATTACAACAAGGCTACAATGAGGTCAGATAGAGCAATAATCACAAGCAATCAGACGCTCAAACCCGACCCGCCCGCCACCCTTGGAAACAGTTTCTGGAAAATGGAAAGGCAGTCTCATAAAGATACCTGGCTGGTGGAAGTCTGCTGATCACAGGCTAACTTCAACCAGTCAGCAAATGATAAAGCAGGAGAGCAACAATGACGACAAATAACCAGAAGTCTTGGTCTGTGGTGTATGTTTGTAGAGGTAAATTTGGAATTAAAGTTATTTTTCAAATGAACAGTCGTTTCTCGCAGGTGTCATATAAAACGTAGCCGTCAGTGGTTGATGCTGGAATTCATATTTAGACATCTTTTTATACATGTCCCTAATACTATTTATTGAGGATAAATATACTAAGATCAGCTTTCCATACATTTGTAATCCATTACGTGGTTTCATTTGTCTCCTAAACACAAATGCACAGATCAGCCACAACATTAAAATCACTGACAGGAGAAGTAAATAACATTGACCATCTTGTGACAATGCATTCTGCTGGGAAACTTCTGGACCTGGTATTCATGTGGATGTTACTTAGACATGTACCATCCTAGACCAGACCAGGCACCCCCACCCCATAGCAATGACACTCCTTGATGGCAGCAGCCATCCCCAGCAGGATGCAGCCTGACACAGACATACACAAGAACAGTTCAGGAACAACTCAAAAAAACATGAAGAACAGCACAAGGTGTTGACCTGGCCTGCAATTTCACTAGATCCCAAACTGATCAAGTTTCTGTGGGATGGTCCACAGACGCCTCTCCCCTCAACCCATAGGACCCAAACTCCCCCAATAACAACATTCTGTAGCCAGACACCACAGGACACCCTCAGAAGGCCCATGTCCATTCTCTGATGAGTCAAAACTGCTTTGGAGGCACAAGGGAGACCTACACAATATTAGGAAGGTGGTCATAATGTTATGATCGGTGTGTGTAGATACATAAGCATTAAAAATGATCTCACACCTACGCTAAATACAAACCGGTGAGCATATATGAAACACAAACATGCAAACTTTTTCTGCCATGAGACTCTCAGACATACATACACGGCACAGACTGTACACAATCTTTAAGCAGACAGTTGCACCGGTGCGCCATGAATACTGCATGTACAGTATGTTTAAAAGACATACAGTTTACAGAGGATCACAACCTACGGATGCTTCCTGCTGGCAGGGCTTGGGGGAACTGCAGTGGCATGATTTGTACAACTGGCACCTCATAAAGCATTTACCAGTCTGTATATTTACAGGCAGAGAGCAACTGACAGACAGGGAGAAGGGTTTGAGGATGATGAAGGAGCAAAGGGCAAATCATTCTGGCTCAGTGTCTGTGCACAGGTAGTTTATGTGTGCGTGCACCTTTATTCATACATACTGTGTGTATTTTGTGGGTTGCAGGCCGTGTGTGTGAGAGTGTGTGTGAGAGTGTGTGTGTTTTCTGGTCCAGGTCATTAGAGGCAGCTTGCTGTGCCCTGATTTGTGCATTCACAGTATGTGAACACAGCAAGACATCGATTAGTACTTTGTGTGGCATTTCACACAGGTTCATCTCTCTGGCTTCATTTCCTACTGCTGCTGCTGGATCAACTGGATCAAATCTACAATACAATGTATTAGTGTGTGTGTGTGCGTGTGTGGTACAAAGAGAGAAAGAAGCTGTGACCTTTCCTGTGTTACTGTAGTGCTAAAAAACAGTTGCCATCCCCTCACTAGCCACGGTGAGTGCCCGAAAGGATCTTTGTTTTGTTTACAATGCACCCTGCGTTGAGACAAAACAAGCCACGGGCACTGATCAATGTAATAATTTCGACATGCAATGAAGTCGTTCAAGCCATTAGCTACAACACATTTTATGGAGCAGATTTTCAATTACTTTTTCCACAGAACTCACACACTTTTGGCAGTGTGAATATAAATGCTGACATCCAAACAAAAGGGAAGGATGGCTTACACCCTGCGCAAAGCACCTGAAGAGAAAACACAGGTGCTATTCTGGAAGAGGGTATAACAGAAAAGAGAAGAAGTGCTGTCTGTTCAGTAGTAAGGAATCAATAAATAAATCTAAACCTGATTAAATGAAGTAATGAAATGAGTGATTATGAGTAATTTGGTCATAAAAAATGAGTGGTTTCACGCTGATGTTTGCTCACTTTATACAATCTGTTTGCACAGTACTATGTAACGAATATTGCACTAGTCTAGTAACTTAGATAGCCACTGCTATTATTTATTTTTGCACTGTAAGTTGCTCACGTCATCTGTTTTTGTATCGCCTAATTTATCATCTGCCATCTCCTCTATTGTAAATTATGTTATGCTAGTTCCTGTTTATAGTCTACTCACAATTAACGAACAAATCCATCTGTATAATATGTTCATAGTACCTCACTCAATCGTTATGTATATCTTGCTCATTAACCTGTATATATGGTCTCATCTGAACATAGGTTCTAATCTGTAAATATTGTCCATATGCTGTACCATACTTATTTACCATAATATTTATGCCACGTGCACTTACTGCCTATTGCACTTCTGGTTAGATGCTAAACTGCATTTCGTTGCTCTGTACATGTACTGTACATGTGTAATGACAATAAAGTTGAATCTAAAAAAAAAAATCTAAATTAGCTACGTGACATTACCGTAGTTCCTCAAATAGTTGATGCATCCATTCACCTTTACATTTTTCCACTAGATTTTTCTCACGGCAGGCAGAGAAATGACAGAAAAATGATCGAACCAATCAATGACAACGAACAAAATCCTCATTAGAATGACAAAAACAATAGCAACACTGCCTGATCCGCCACTCTCAAATATTTGCACACTTTTCACGAGGACGTCTGCATTTAACTGTACAAATGTCTTCCAGCAGACTGTGGACCATTATGTCCATCATTAATGATGAAGCTCTCTCAGCTTTGTCGAGTCTGCCCGCTTTGAACAACTATGAAAACTTCTGATGAGACTGAACAACAGGTCCTACAGATTAGTTCTGGACAACTTTCTTCAGCAGACTTTTAGCTCAGTTTTTAGACTCATCAGTTACCACATGCCCCCTTCCACCTACTGTAGCACAAGGGTCCTGTGTCAGGCGTCCCATTAGATACGCAGATATCCGACTGTCTGACACCTGTGCAGCAAATGACGCGAGCTCGCAGACAGAGCTGATGAGGAGCACAGCACTGGGCAGCGTGAGGGAGGTAAGAGTCAAGAGGAAATCAAGTGTGTCTGCTCAATTAATATTCTCTGGTCTATTTGCATACATCCATCCAAAGTGAGTGGCCCTTAGCGCGCCAAGGTGCTCAGGAGGCAGCGGGAAGCACTGAGGGGAGAAAGCTGAAATCAGCACCACATGCACAAAAAGAAAATCTGGCTGAAACTACACAAGAAACAGAACATGTCTTTTAATGAAGCAACCGTGGTCCTCGGTCATAATTTTCAAAGAAGCAGCCAAGATTAAAGTCAAAGGAGTCTCCCAATGGCTTCAAGTCTGCGCTGCTTTGAAAAATACCCCCAGTGTACAAAGCACCCCCCCTTCCCGCCATCTCCTCCCCCCCTCCTTTTTTTTTCACCCACCCCATCTTTCTCTCTTTCACACTCTTCTATGTTTCTCTTTCTTTTCTCCTTTTTTTCAAACAACTGGAGCTGCACTTTAGCCACCAATTCTCGCCCCTGATCCCATCATTAAAAAGGCTCAGGCAGAACAAGGGCTTTTTACGTGTGTGTGTGTGTGTGTGTGTGTGTGTGCGTGGGTAAGAAAGAGAGAGAGAGACAGACAGAGACAGGCTGACAGACCTGGGCCTGCCAAGCGACGTGCCGCTCACTCTTTAAGTGCAACAGACACCTCCTCTCCAACTACAGAACTAACACTATGCCACGCGCACGCACAATAGAATGAATAATTGATCGGCCTGGGGCTTCACGTGTTAAGAACAGAGGAGGCGTGCCAGTAGCGTTTTCACTTCAAATTTGTATTGTCTTTAGTCTCCGCCAGCCATCTACATTTCTAACACCTGCCTCAGTCAGATGTGCGCCGGTGCACTAGCCCCGGAACTATCTTTCATCTCGCTCGCACACTTTTACTGGAAGAAGAGGAAAAAACACACACTTTCAACAGATCATTATCTAGTAGGGAAACCAGGACACAAGTTCGATAGCTTCCCTCTTTCCTCCCGCCTCCACCGGCAGTAACCTTTGTTAGATCATTTCAACACCTGCAACATTTTTCAGAATAAAAAAAGAGCTTTTGCACCTGCAAAGGTTTGGTATCGTCTGGTAAAAAAAAAAAAAAGAGAAAAAAGAAAAAAAGGCAAAGTATATTTCAAGTCTAAACACCAGGTATTAAAATGGAAGGTTACAAGTAAAAACTACCCCATGCAGAAAACAAACCCACATAGAAAAGGCCCATAGTTTTGTACATATTCTTTTTCTTATTTGTATTTTTATTTTATTTTTTACTGCACCTAAAAGAGGACCTCTGGCCGCCTTAATTTCGTTGTACCACAATGACAAATAAAGACATTCTATTCTATTCTATATAATTTTAAGGCATGTGAACTTTTGACATACAGTGTGTGTCTAGTAATCATTTAATTCTGGAGGTCGATACACAAAGTTATTTTATTGGACATTTTAAAAACTGAGGATGAGAAAGATAAGTACTGTGTAATGCATGCACAAAAAGTTCAAGGCTGACCACGTGAATTTTTCCAAGTCTAAAACTTGAACTTCTTAATAAGCATTTAATGGCTGATATTTCTCATATAGGTTAGTGTAAATCCTCTTGGACTTAGCCAGTGGATTTAGTCACCGTCTTATTTTGGAATTGAAAAAGGTGAATTGGTGTGGCACTCTTACGAAAAACTTTGCTCACCAGTTTATAGTGTATAGATAACAATAATGACACAACAAAACATTGTATGTTTTCTTAAGTTTTTAGTATATCACTAATACTTGATGATATGAAGCAAGGAAACATGTACATGTTCGGAATAAAAAAGCTCGAACAAACGGGCATCCCATGTGTTTAATTACTATTTTACTGAGAACAAAAGGAAGTGAGTATAAAAAACTGTGAAAAAGCCAAAACCACCATGAACTGACTTCCTTTTTGCATTACCATTGTTGCGCTAAAAATTTAACTGCGCGACATAATCCGTAACCCACGCATGTAGCCTACACCGGTGCAAGCCATTTACTCTCGTGCGCTCGTCAGTCTGGCTCACTCTGTAACGACGCCACCCAAACACTAGTCAGCGCTGTGTCTTTTTTGCCAGCTGGGTTCATTTTTTTTTCTACTTCCTGCTTCACTTTCGACAATGGCGACTGAAACTTTCACTGAAATTTCGCCGAAGACGAGTCATACAAATGTTTATATTTCAAAACCTCCTCAGTTAACCTTTCCTCGATGTGTTCTTATCTATCCAAAACAATCAATACGAAAATTGCGTAGCTGGAGATACAGCCAGAAATACTAAAGCAGTAACACAGTATTACCAAGCGGACCAATCATAGCTCTTGCGATCTGCATTGGCATTAAATGTAGTTAAACTGACACAGAAGCCTAAACCGCCTATAAGTCATATCTTTCAGTATATTAGATACACAAAGCTCTGAGTCGTATTGTGCCAACCCAGGTGAGTGTTTGAGGCAGAGATCCATCATCTTTTTGTCTTTTGAATAATCAAGTCCACAGATGACCCCTTTGAACTCCCTTAATGCCAGTGTTTTTTTCCTAACAGTTAAAATATGACGTGTAGTAAAGTAACATTCAAAGCTTATGACCCCTAACCTCTGCCCAAAAAGAGAGGGGTTCATATGCACAAAAGAATATAAGCATCTAGCCTTACTGTCCGATATAATACATCTACAACCACTTCTTAAACTGTGCAACTACCAAAAGTTTGAGGAAGAAGTTTGAGGAAGAAGTTTTACATGCCAATCTGAACTTTCAGGGATCCTGTCAGATACGAGAGAGGTATCAATCTTCTCAGCTCACTCTCAGCAAGGAAGCAAAGGAGCCTCTTTCCCAAAATGTTGGACCTTCCCTTTAAGCTTAAGGTAGAACATGAAGTTCCTTTTGAAAGTGTGTAACAAGTTCCATCATTGCCTTGACTTGCCTGCCAAGCTGTTCATAACTATGTAATGTCCTCATGCATTATAAAGACCTGGCCACGATTGAAAAAACAGCGCAGTCAAAACAACAAGTGATCAAAGATCCTGAAGTTGACTGAAGAGGAACTGAGATGGCTTGACCTTAAACATACTCACGGTCCCTGTTGGACACGAGAACCAACTCCCTCCTCGGTAAACAGTCCTGTAATATTAAACACAGAGGGCGTCAAAAGGCTCTAATGTTTGCTCCTCACTGCTGTGGATTGGGATGTTTTGCCCAGGGTCGGTGTCCCACCATTATGACATCACTCAGGACCTGATCAGCCGACTATCAAAGGCGCTGCGGTGGCGTTATCTTATTCATCAATTGAAAATATTCATATGCAGATACACCCCTCGCCACCCTGGAAGCGAAGCACTTCCCTTTTAAAGGCACCAATCCGCTGGCAACACATGAAATGTTTCGGAACATCAAATAAGGCAGTGGGAAAAGAAAATTAAAAATACAAAACGCTGGGGTGGAAAGGAAGACGCGTTAAAAGAGGAAGAAATTCGTTAAAAGACTAATGATTGAGCGGCGCCTGATTAATCAGCGATGGCTTTCTCGGGCAACTGTCCAGCATTACTTTTGATTTAACGTGCTAGGTGATCAATAGAAAGAGCTCGGGGTGGTGTTTCTAATTAAGGTAATTCATGGTGTGGCTGATATGAGTAAATAACACATTTCTTTGCACATGTAGATACACATACGGTCTAATCAAGTAAGAAGAAATTGTGGGTTTTGTGCTTCCATATACCAAGAACTAATCTCTAACCATGTCAGGCCATTTGACTAGCAAGCCTAGATTGTTAAACTACATAAACCACAAGGGAATGATTGAGTGTTCACACTTGGACAGAGTTGGGGCTCAGTGGTTAGAGAAGCAGCCTGGGCTTGGTGGGTTACTGGATTGAATCCTAGGACTGATACAATTAAGAATTTTCTTGAGATTAAACCAAGAATAATACTTTCTAACATGTGGATTTCCACCATTTCCAGTCTTTATGCTAAACTAAGCTAACCAGTCGCTCACCACAGCTTCATGTTTGTTGTAACTGTATTTACCAGAATGTCTGACAATTTCTTTTAAGTGAAGCCTTGGGTAACTGTTATTGTCAGGTCAAAGACCCACAAAGAGAAGCCATCAGGGTGTTAAGGTCCCATCCTGCACGTCTTTATTGGCAGTTCTTCCGAAGGCAAGATTTAATGGAAACTGCGAATTCTGAACCTACAGAGGATCAAAGAGGCTTGACAGCAGGTGGATCACTCTTCACCAGAGAAACAAAACCTTATGACTCAATTGGTCGGAGGGTGGGGGGTGGGTTCTGGCTTGAGGATATTTCATCTATTGTTTGTGTTTCTTGCAGTACAGGGAGTTTGACGATTCAACTTTGGAAAATGTCTCCTCTAATAATTTCGCTTCACACCGCTTCAAAGATCACCAGTGGATCCTTTGATTATGTTAAGAAAGTGCAAAATCTAATCCATAGACTGATATCATATCAGGCTATAGTCGCAACTAACTGACCACAAATACTCTTCATCAAAGAGCATTTGGTGGATAAAGTACAAGAAGAATTCAAAAAATGTCACAATGCAATTGATATAGCGAGGTTTTAAAATAAAGGTCTGGCATTGGGATGAAACAGATGTCTGAGTTCAGGTGGCGCACGGTGATGCACGTTCTTTATTATCAGAGCGAGAAGACGGCTGCATTCAACGTCTGTAAAATAACACCAGCTCAACACTGCAGCAGCAACTCACTAACTCAAAGCAGCTCTGTTTGTCCACTGCTGCGCCTCAACAAAATCACGTCAACTAAATAACTGCAAATCTTGCTGTTTAGTGTATAATGGGGCGGCATTTTGTGTTACCACAGGCCTCCGAGCCACTATTAAACCCGGAGACTTTCCCGTGACAGGGCCGCGATGCAGCGCCAGGCATCAAAAACAAGGTGCCACCTTCTCAAACACAGAGGTAGGTTAAGTAGCAGGGAATGGTAACGACATCTCAGAACACCGCCGATGCGCTGCATGCTTATGCCAGCAGAAATGGCTTAAATACACCCCCATGAATATGCGATTTCTGTATGAAGAGTTTGACAACAAAGGACCCACCGCATCGTTTTTGATGAGGCTACATCATCTGTGTGTGTGTGTGTGTGTGTGTGCGTATGTATGTGTGTGAGTGGGTCGGCAGGTTTCTACCGTTCTGTCCTACTTACATCTCTGATTGTGTCCAATTAGAGAAATACAGAGAAATGATGGGTGTTTAAAAACAGCTGATTGTTTTGGCTACATGATGTCACCAGCTTGAATATGTGTTGTCAGAAAATATGTCACACCATAAATACTGTACAATGATCTTGTTTCCATTCATTGGTCAAAGATAATAAATTATTGAATTATATATCATCCATATTATAGCTTTAAAGACGTACTTTAGCACAAATAGAAAAATTTTAATTTTGTAGGAAAAACCAAAAGTTACCACTACTACTACATGGCAGAGAATCCGGCATCAGGCATAACATTATGACCACCTTCCTAATACTGTGTAGGTCTCCCTTGTGCCTCCAAAACTGTTGTGACTCATCAGAGAATGGACATAGGCCTTCTGAGGGTGTCCTGTGGTGTCTGGCAACAGAATGTTGTTAGTGGGGGGCCTTTGGGTCCAATGGGTTGAGGGGAGGGGCCTCTGTGGATCATCCCACAGATACTTGATCAGTTTGGGATCTAGTGAATTTGGAGGCCAGGTCAACACCTTGTTCATGTTTTTTTTTTTTTTTAGTTAAACCATTTCTCTTTGTGTGTCTGTGTCAGGCTGCATCCTGCTGGGGATGGGTGCTGCCATCAAGGAGTGTCATTGCTATAGTCTGGGTGGGTGATACGTGTCTAAGTAACATCTACATGAATGCCAGGTCCAAAAGTTTCCAAGCAGAACATTGAATTGTCACAAGATAGTCAATGTTATTTACTTCTCCCGCCAGTAGTCATAATGTTGTGGCTGATCATGTATTTTCCAATCAAGATGAACACTGAGGTATCTCTTTCTAATAAAAATCTTTCTAAAATATTAACAAGTCTTGGCTGATGCCTTCATTTATGGTTTAAAAAATACTGAACTGTGTTTTAAAGACCAATTTAAAGCCATTAATAAAAACAAGTATATATATTAACAGGCTGTGGTGGGTGTCTACCCTCACTATGCTGCAGAGCATCAAAACCAAAATCCATTTATTTATTCTTTGTAAAATTCCTAATTATTTATCAGTGGCTTAATTAATATCATTTGCTGGTGGTGTGTTTCGAATTGATAAACTTGTGACCCTTTATTGGCTTTACTGATCACGTGATTATTAAGCACCACAACCTGGCAACTCAAAAATGTTCCCATCAATACAGGCATTTATTTTAACATTAATAAATGAATTAGTGACAGATTATGAGTGTGCTATAAGGATGACTTAGCAAGCAGTTCTAACTTTTTCGTCTATTTTATTAAACCCATTTTATCAGTAATTGCTCATGTAGTTAATGTTGAGTGATTCCTCTATTTCTGCTCCCTGATTTGGGTTTCACAAGATTATTACACCATCATGATGAATATTACAGCATTCTTTTTTATTTATACTATACTGAGTATAAGAATATCTTTTCCTGTGTTGGTGTTATGTATCTACTGCATTGTTTAATTATCTAAAGTTCTTTGAGCTGTACTTTGTGTATGAA